>NW_028270137.1:4297295-4979693 GCF_056152115.1 Neolamprologus brichardi | reverse complement strand
GCCCAAACCACACGACCGACAAATAACACAGAACACGCAGCCAGTGACGCACCAAACACACACCACGTTTAGTGACCAATAAATCAAGCGCCACAGGTGGTGTAAATGACAGCTCAGGGATGTGTAATGATGTTGACTTTTTCTGTTCTTGTTCCTTTTTACCAAGCCGGGTTTGTTGGTCCTTGTTTCCCTCTCCTGCTGAGTTCCTCCTGACGGAGTTCATAAGCCAGTCAAAGATCTGCACGTCACAATGGACTGAGATGTCAACTTCCTCCCACCAAAAAAAAAAGAAAAAAGTAAAGTCGTCATGCAGCAGGAGAACAAAAAGTCATACTACAGCTACTGCACCCCTCTAATTTATTAGATTCTTTCAATCATGTGTTTCATAGGGGCCTCGGAGCACTTCTGCACACTAAATGAGCTGTGCTGGAACTTACACCATCACGTAACCCATAAAGGAAATCTCTTATTCATAAAAAGAAACAAATGTTTGCTTTGATTCCTCCTTGAGAAACTGAATGTCACGGTCCTGGGTCGCTGGCTCAGTGTTTTCTGTTTTGTTTTATTAATCTTTGATTTCTTGATGTGTCTTTGTTAGTTCTTAGGTTTTGGTTCTGTGTCCCCGCTGTTCTGTGTTGGTACTGTGCCTCTACATAAATAGCATCATAATTTCATATTTTGTCAGCACTTCCTAGCAGTATGTAACTACACAATAAATGTCAGGGTTTGCGTGTTGAGTTATGAATGGAGGACCCAAGATGCAGGCACTGCTGATGTGAGTGAGCTTTATTTATGGAGAGTGACATACAAACAAAGGCGAGGGAGGCGAGAAACAAAACTAGGAAAACCTAAACTGGGAAAGCTGAGAACCAAATAAGAAACCTGGACACGAGGGAATGGAGTTAAAACACGATGACAAGCAGGAAAAACAGCATGGAGGAACACAGACGGACCAGTAACGCACACAAGAGGACGAATGCTATAAATTAGTGATGGCCCGCTTGAAGCTGACGCTCCGGCGCGTGTGTCAAAAACACCAACACACCGCTTCAGAAGCACTCTGTCGATGCTCGATTCGTTTGGCCACAGTCACGTGATCAGTGACGTCCAATTGTGAATTGTGAATTCCACTCTGCAGAGTGGGCAATCATAATGAAGCAGTTCAGTTTTTTTGTAGATTCAAGCTGCTCTTCATATTTTTGACCAGCAGATGTCACCACAGAGGACTGTGTTAAAAAGCTTCCAGTAATGAATCGTTTTTCAACACAAGCTTCAGAAAGCTTTGTTTGGCCATCACTACTATAAATACACACAGAGGGAAACGAGGAAACTCAGGAGGGGGACACAGCTGAGCCTAATGAATCTGACGAGACGGGTCCTTCATGTACTGTACATGATGCGGGTAGATGCTGTACGTTTATGGGCTGCAGGAGAGACACAGATTTGTGCAGCTGAGGTTGTTTGGGGTGCCTGCGTGTTCGCCTGCTGGGCCTGAGCGAGCCTCTCCACATCTGTGGCCCGGCGGTCTCTTCTCTTGCTGAGGATCTTAACGTAGTTTGCTGGGACGAGCCGGTGGTCTCACCGTCCACGCTGGCCAGGAGCCAGCCACGCACACGGGGCTGTAGCTCTAAACACGAGGGAGATAGTTGTAAACATGGGGCACGCTCACACAAAAGAAGAGCCCTCATCTGTTATTTCTAAGATAAGGAAAACAAAAACAGAAGGTTTTGGGTCAAAGCACTCAGAATCAAATGTCCCGCAGCCAGTAAAAAGCTCATCACCTTTAGGAGCGAGGTTGAGCATCTCTCCAGCTTGCATAGAAAGCTCCTCCTGAGAAGCAGCTGTAAAGTCATATTCTCCTCTGGCCACCACGTGGTCGTCCTCCTCGCTCGCCCAGTTAGTGTCTAAACCAAGCAAGGAAACTGAATGAAAGACATTCATCATTTTAACTGGTCTTAACCAAAAACAAGTCCTTCTGCTTTTCCTTACACTTGTAAAGTAACTAATGGCATATGGAGCTATGGTACCCAATTTATTTGCCACTGAGTTACACAAAGGCACATATGATGTCATACAAGCAGACTCATCTTTACACGTGTACTGCAGCCCTGAACATTACCAGCTTCAGATTCTATTATCAAACTTTGCAACAGCAGCCTTAATTACTTTGAACTCAAAACAATTAGCACCTGCAGTCACTGTCCTGTGTTGAGTACACCTCTCAAAACAACTAAATGTACTTTAATGTGTTTGGATTTCTTTGGGGCGGTCCACTACTGTAAAGAGCGGTGAGGCAGCCCGCTCCTGATTTATCCTGCTTTCTTTCCCGCACCTGGAGGGCGTCGCCACCTCCTCATGAGGGCTGGCTAGTTTTTGGGAGTGTGTGTATGTGTCTGTACAACTGTGCTTATTGTTTTGTGTATTCCAAACTGATTCGTGTCCTCATCTCTGCAGTGCTGCCGTCTCCTGCATCCCGGCATGTTTCTAAGGTACGTTTTCTCCTTTTTTATGTTGTTCTTGTGGTTTTTGCACTCACATGAGGTCTGAAATTGGGGCTATTTAACAGGATTATGACATCACATATATTTAGAATCTTACCACCAATTTGATCCTTTGATCCTTGAATCCATAAATAGGGGTGAGAAGCGATGACTTTTAGTCCATTAATCACAGCATTTATGTTCGCAGAATTGAAACGTTCGCCAGAGAAGTATTTTGAAACATCTGGATCCTTTTCGGAGTAACTGCTTACAGATTCCAACATGTCTCAGAGAAAACAACCCTACAGATTTTTAAGATAAGTTTTCTTTCTTTTTTCTGTTTTTCTGCGATTCAGAGTATTATAACTGCTTAATGCGTGTAAGAGTATGTCAACTGCTCAGTGCATGATGCATAATTCAATGTATCACTGAAATTTTACAGTGATTGTTGGCTGTAGAAGACATCAACAATACAGCAATAATGAGCACTTACTATATTCAGAATTCAAATAAGTGCTTGTGTTTCAATTTATTTATCAATTTCAATTTTATTTATATAGCGCCAAATCACAACAAAAGTTGCCTCAAGGCGCTTCATAGATACAGAGAAAAACCCAACAATCATATGACCCCCTATGAGCAAGCACTTTGGCGACAGTGGGAAGGAAAAACTCCCTTTTAACAGGAAGAAACCTCCGGCAGAACCAGGCTCAGGGAGGGGCGGCCATCTGCTGTGACCGGTTGGGGTGAGAGAAGGAAGACAGGATAAAAGACATGCTGTGGAAGAGAGACAGAGGTTAATAACATATATGATTCAATGCAGATAAGTCTATTAATACATAGTGAGCGAGAAAGGTGACTGGAAAGGAAAAAGGAAAAACTCAATGCATCATGGGAATCCCCCGGCAGCCTACGTCTATTGCAGCATAACTAAGGGAGGATTCAGGGTCACCTGGTCCAGCCCTAACTATATGCTTTAGCAAAAAGGAAAGTTTTAAGCCTAATCTTAAAAGTAGAGATAGTGTCTGTCTCCCGAATCCAAACTGGAAGCTGGTTCCACAGAAGAGGGGCCTGAAAACTGAAGGCTCTCCCTCCCATTCTACTTTTAAATACTCTAGGAACAACAAGTAGGCCTGCAGAGCGAGAGCGAAGTGCTCTAATAGGGTGATATGGTACTACAAGGTCATTAAGATAAGATGGGGCCTGATTATTTAAGACCTTGTATGTGAGGAGCAGGATTTTGAATTCAATTCTGGATTTAACAGGAAGCCAATGAAGGGAAGCCAAAACAGGAGAAATATGCTCTCTCTTACTAGTCCCTGTCAGTACTCTTGCTGCAGCATTTTGGATTAACTGAAGGCTTTTCAGTGAGTTTTTTGGACATCCTGATAATAATGAATTGCAGTAGTCCAGCCTGGAAGTAATAAATGCATGAACTAGTTTTTCAGCGTCACTCTGAGACAGGATATTTCTAATTTTAGAGATGTTGCGCAAATGGAAGAACGCAGTCTTACATATTTGTTATATATCTGCGTTGAAGGACATATCCTGGTCAAAAATGACTCCAAGGTTCCTCACAGTGTTACTGGAGGCCAAGGTAATGCCATCCAGAGTAAGAATCTGGTTAGATACCATATTTCTAAGCTTTTCAGCGCCGAGTACAATAACCTCAGTTTTATCTGAATTGATAAGCAGAAAGTTAGCGGCCATCCAGGTCTTTATGTCTTTAAGACATTCCTGCAGTTTAACTAATTGGTGTGTGTTATCTGGCTTCATGGACAGATAGAGCTGGGTGTCATCTGCATAGCAGTGAAAATGTATGCTATGTCTTCCAATGATGCTGCCTAAGGGAAGCATGTATAATGTAAACAGAAGTGGTCCTAGCACTGAACCCTGTGGAACTCCATAATTAACCTCAGTGTGTGAAGAGGACTCTCCATTTACATGCACAAATTGGAGTCTATTAGATAGATATGATACAAACCACTGCAGTGCAGTACCTTTAATACCCACAGCATGTTCTAATCGCTCTAAAAGGATATTATGGTCAACAGTATCGAATGCTGCACTAAGGTCTACTAGGACAAGCACAGAGATGAGTCCACTGTCAGAGGCCATAAGAAGATCATTTGTAACCTTCACTAAAGCTGTTTCTGTGCTGTGATGAGCTCTGAAACCTGACTGAAACTCTTCAAATAAACCATTCCTCTGTGGATGATCTGTTAGCTGTTTGACAACTACTCTCTCAAGGATTTTTGATATGAAAGGAAGGTTGGAGATTGGCCTATAATTAGCTAAGACTGCTGGGTCTAGAGATGGCTTTTTGAGTAAAGGTTTAACTACAGCCAGCTTGAAGGCCTGTGGTACATAGCCGATTATTAGAGATAGGTTGATCATATATAAGATCGAAGAATTAATCAATGGCAGGACTTCTTTGAGCAGTTTTGTAGGAATGGGGTCTAAAAGACACATTGATGGTTTGGAGGAAGTAATTATTGAAGTTAACTCAGAAAGATCAATTGGAGAAAAAGAGTCTAACTTAACATCAATGGTACTAAGAGTAGCTGTAGATAATATTACATCTGTGGGATGATTATTGGTCATTTTTTCTCTAATGATAAAAATTTTATTTGTGAAGAAGTTCATGAAGTCATTACTAGTTAACGTTAAAGGGATGGTTGGCTCAAAAGAGCTCTGACTTTTTGTCAGCCTGGCTACAGTGCTGAAGAGAAACCTGGGGTTGTTCTTATTTTCTTCAATCAGTGACGAATAGTAAGATGTTCTGGCTTTGCGGAGGGCTTTCTTATAAAGCAACAAACTATTTCTCCAGGCTAAATGATGATCCTCTAAATTTGTGACACGCCATTTCCTCTCCAGATTACGAGTCATCTGCTTTAGTGTACGTGTTTGAGAATTATACCACGGAGTCAGGTACTTCTGATTAGAGACCTTAGTTTTCACTGGAGCTACAGTATCCAGAGTTGTACGTAGTGAGGAGGTGAAATTATTAACCAGATAATCGACCTCTGTTGGGGTAGCGTTCAGATAGCTACTCTGCTCTGTGTTGGTACAGGGCATTGACGATGATAACAGTGGGTGGATTATATTCTTAAACTTAGTTACAGCGCTTTCAGAAAGACATCTACTTTGATAAAGTCTACTCTCCACTGCTGTGTAATCAATTATTGTAAATGTAAATGTTATCAGGAAATGATCAGACAGGAGAGGGTTTTCAGGAAACACTGTTAAATGTTCAGTTTCTATGCCATATGTTAAAACAAGATCTAGAGTGTGATTAAAGTGGTGGGTGGATTTTTTTACAGTTTAAGAGAAACCAATTGAGTCTAATAACAGATTAAATGCCATGTTGAGGCTGTCATTTTTAGCATCTACATGGATGTTAAAATCACCCACAATAATTATTTTATCTGAGCTCACAACTAAATTAGATATAAAGTCTGAGAAATCAGACAGAAACTCTGTGTAAGGCCCAGGTGGACGATAGATGATAACAAGTAAGACTAGTTTCTGAGTTAACAGCTCCCACCCCATACAGGCCACCCTGACAACACTAACACACTGTTTTCCCTCCAGTGATAGGCTGCTGCACCCACAGTGTGCAAAGGGGAGATTTTGGAGGCCTTTCCCTCCAGCTGCTGTCAGCCTGTACACTGCACAACAGCAGTGAATGTACACCACATATGCACAAACTGGGGTCTTTACATATATCAGTGTGCAATACCTGTTAATACCTATTAACACCCAACAACTGCACTATGAAATGTTTCATTCTTCTCCTAATAGTAATCTGTATTATTGCATCACATATATAGCGAACAGTTAGATTTGCTCACCCGGTGGCTGGGAGAAGAGTCGTCTAAGCATGCCAAACGTATACGCTCTGTCCATCTCAACAATCCAGCAGAGGGCCTACGTCGAGTTTGGACACGGCTACAAGAATGTTATGGCACTCTAGAGGCTATTGAGAAGTCGCTCCTTGACAGACTTGAACGCTTTCCTAGAGTGTCAAACAAAGACCCACAGAATCCCAGAGAACTTGGCGACCTACTTTCTGAAATTGATTCAGCCAAATCAGACGGCTCTTTACCTGGGCTAGTGTATTTGGACACATCACATGGCATTGCCCCGATAGTTGATAAGTTGCCAACAAATCTTCAACACAGGTGGATGTCAGAGGGGACTAAATACAAGCAGAGACATTATGTATATTTCCCTCCATTCTCATTCTTCTGTCGCTTCATACAAGATGAAGCGAAAATGAGAAATGACCCTGGTTTTAAGTCTACTGTATCAGGTCCCACATCCTATCCAATAACTCACGACAACCACTATACCAGATTTGTCAAGTCAAGACCGCCTGTTGCCATCCACAAAACAGAGGTAAACAAAACTCACAAACCAAGCTTAGGCAGCACAAGTGAGTTCACAAACAAACTGTGTCCCATCCACAAGAAATCGCACCCGTTAAGTAAGTGTAGAGGTTTCAGTGAAAAGACACTAGATTAGCGTAAGGCATACCTCAGAGAACACAACATATGTTTTAGGTGCTGCGATTCCTCAGCTCACCAAGCTAAAGACTGTAAGGAAGAGATTACTTGCCTAGAGTGCAACAGCAATAAACACGTTGCAGCGCTGCATGCAGGTCCAGCTCCATGGACACAAAACACAAAATCTCAAAACATTGCCCCACACCAGGACAGGGAGGAGCATGGTGGGGAGAGTAGCCTAGACTTGGAGACTAGCTCAGCATGCACTCAAGTTTGTGGGTACTTATGTGGGGGGCGTTCCTGCTCAAAAATATGTCAAGCCTACATTTATCCAAAGGGGCATCCAGACAAAAAAGTCAAGGTTTACGCTATCATAGATGACCAGAGCAATAGGTCATTAGCGAAGTCACAAATGGCCGCTTAGCTGATAACCTCAGTCCGTTGATGGCCAGTTCAGCTCTCCTCTGCCTTCTTTGTTCGAGTGTGACTCACTCCCAGACAACAAGAATGAAATCCCAACGCAAGAGATTGCTCTAGCCCATCCGCACCTCAAACACCTACCAAATCATATGCAGCCCCTAGACCTTGAGGCCAAGATTATGTTGCTGTTAGGCCGAGACATAATACAAGTGCACAAAGTGTATGAACGAGTGAATGGACCAGTCAATGCTCCATTTGCCCAGAGACTTGCACTTGGGTGGGTTATTGTAGGTGATGTATTCTTAGGAGGAGCCCATAAGCCAGCCATCATAGGCACATACAGAACGAGTGTTCTAGAGAACGGGCGTCCAAGTCTCCTAACACCCTGTCAGAACAGCTTTCATGTCAAAGAGCAGTCACACAACAAATCCTGGGACACTCGCAGTTCATGTCAAATAGGGAAACACATATTCCAGCAAAGTGAAAAGGACGAAGAGCTAGCCCCTTCCCTTGAGGACCAAGTCTTTCTGGAAATAATGGAAAGAGACTTTTACCAAGACGATGCAAATAGCTGGACAGCTCCACTTCCTTTCCGTACACCGACGACCTGCCTCCCAAACAACAGAAACCAAGCACTAAGTCGCTTAGAGTCGCTGCGCCGCACATTAAATAAACGCCCTGAGATGGAGAGACACTTTATGGATTTTATGCAGGGGTTGTTTGACAGAGATCACGCAGAACCATTCTGGATTGGACTATCTGAGTTAGTCGCAGACCGAGTAGAAGAGGACGGTGTGTGTGCCTGCCATGAACATTGCCTCACCTCCCTGGGATGTTTAAGAGTTTAGTGTTTAGTATTTCTGGTTCGGGAGCTGGAGGGCCCGGATCGATTCCCCAATGTGACAGCACTTTCAATTTTTCTTAATTTATTTTCTAATCACATATTGTCAACACGTGATAATGTTGGCCTGTCCTGTATTAGGCATTCAGGATTTTCTTTGATGGCTATTTAGCTCTTATGGCATGCACTTGCTCAGTGCATTAAATAAGTGCATAAATAAGATGTTAAAATCATCATCATGTCATCATATCAAACATGATAGATTTGGGGGGAGTTTGTTTGGCACATGCTGACTGCATTCTAATTATAACCAGAACAGGAGGCGAGAGCAGAGAACAAGAGTGCAGCAGTTTGGTGAAAGGAACAGGAAGGGTGAAGAAGAGGTGAGCATCCAAAAGACGAGCAAGAGGACAGTTTCAAAGGAGACATTATGGCACAATAAAAACTGTAAGAGCAGAGATTCGTTCATATCTTTCGTATTTTTTCTTTAGTTTTTACTCCCGCTGCTTGCAATAAATCAAATATAAAGAACGAACAAGAACAACTCAAATTCCATTGATTGTTTAGTTCAGCGTTACTCTGTGATTGTTTGACATTTCATGTAAATGTGACTATAAAATATAGTCAATAATATTAAAAAGGTGCTGTTACTGAGTGATGCGGATGCTGCAGGCGGTGATGCTGCAGGCGGTGATGCTGCAGGCGGTGATGCTGCAGGCGGTGATGCTGCAGGCGGTGATGCTGCAGGCGGTGGCTGAACGGACCTCCCTGGACTGTCAGCAGACAAGACTTGATGCTGGCTAGGTTCTCCCGAACCCCCAGCTGACGAGGCGTGGTGCTGGACGGGCTCCTCGGGCCCTCCAGCCGACATAGCAGGAAGCTGGCTGGGTTCTCCTGAACACCCAGCCAATGTGACTTGAGGCTGGACAGGCTCCTCGGGCCCTCCAGCTGACGAGGCATGAGGCTGGGCGGGCTCCTCGGGCCCTCCAGCTGACGAGGTGTGAGGCTGGGCGGGCTCCTCGGGCCCTCCATCTGAAGCAGATGCAGGGCCAGAGGCAAGTGGGACCCCTGGCTGCATAGGTAGCTGAATTGGTGCTTGCACTAATTGCTGAGTTACCGGCTGGGCAGTTGACTGAAACAGAAGTTGTAGTGGTGGTTGTGATGATGGTTGTGCTGGTGGTAGTAATGGTTGGAACTTGCAACAGAGCTGGTAACCGACTCTCAGCATCTCTTCTCCGGGGAACAGGGATGGGTACTGGGCCTGGCCGAAAACCAGCCATCCCCACCTGAACAACAGATACAGGTCCAGGGAAGAGCTGTGTTCTGGCTGCCTTTACCCTGGGGGCCGGTGTGGGTGCAGGAGCTAACTGGACCACCACTGCTCCCACCCAAGGAGCAGGTACGGGTGCAGGGATGAACAGAGCCATAGTTTTCCTGGGACAGATCAGCTGGACCTCATCCACCCCCACCCAAGGAGCTGGTATGGATGCAAGGGAAAGCTGGGCCCGAGCTGCCCTGGGAACTGGAACTGGAGGCGGAGAGCAGAGCAGAGGAGCTGTAACAGTCACGGGGGAAAACCAGGTTTATGGTACCAGACATGGTTCTAGAAAACCGAGACTTAGTGCAGGCTGACCTTGGTAAAACTGCTACTCTTAAGTCGTCCAGGTTGACATTAGCAGTCTTAGGAAAGGTGGGTTCAGGGGCAGTCACAGGTGCTGGAGAAATTATACAAGCCGTGTCTGAATAAACTGGGTGTGAAGCAACATTAAACACAGTCTTACAAAAGGCAGCCTGGGAAGTTCCACACACAGTTTCCAGGGCTACTGGCTGAAAAGCATGGCGCACAGAGTTATAAAGACATGATCGTGGAACCGAAACTCTAACTTGAGCAACCAACTCTGCAGTGTTCAAGCCAAGTATTTTTGCCAGCTTGTTAACAGCAGGTGACACCTTGTTGCTCTTAACCTGGACAATCACAGAACGCACAGTCTTGAAGAGTTCTCAATGAGCAACACAAACAGTCTTTGAATGAGCATACTCTGGGCTTGTGAAATTTAAGTCAGGAGAGGTTATGGAAACATGAGGTTTATCACAGGCAGCCTCAGAATGAACTGGCTGGTGAGCTGCGTAACACATGGGTGAAGCAACAACAACAACAGTCTCATGAGGTGTTGCCTGAACAGCATAGATGGAATTTGGCTGGGAAATTGAACTGTCCCTGTTTAATTTAGCAGTAGGAGACATTGTCTTTTGAGCAGAGCAGCAAATAGTCTTTTAAACAGCATTTTTAATGTCCTGAGTGAGATTATGTGTCACAGCTGGCGGGGTGAGCCGTGTGGTGTGGAGGAAAAGGAGGACCCAAAATGCATACAGCCGACTAATGATATGGGTGAGAGTTTATTTACAAGGTGGCAGTGGCAAAAACAGGCAACGAAGCGTGAGAAATTGCTAACGGAAACCTAAACTGGGAGAAACTAAATGACAAACCTGAGAGCATACAAAAGGGGTGAGAGACGCAGAGACAGGAACGGACAACGAACACAGACCGACACCCACTAAATATACACACACAAGGTAATCAGGTAATCACACACAGGAGGGAAGAACAGCTGAACCCAATACACATGAGGACCGGAGGACACAAGCTGAACACAATGACAACAGACACAGACCTTCAGAACAAAACAGGAAAACTAGAACCCAAACCAGACACAAGGGGGGAGGACACAGAATAACTAGAACAGAGGAAAATAATCATAAAACACAAAACGCTGGATCAACGACCCAGCACCATGACATTATGATTGTCCAAGTCAGAAAATTCCATTACAGATTCACACATGTAATCTACATCTGAAAGCTCACTATTAATTAGCACTACCGAAGCCTTCCTTGTACTATTAACTGATCCAAAAACACGTGGCTCAGGATCAACATAACTTGGCACAGAAGTGAAAACAGAAACTCCAGTTTTCTCAGAGTTACATCCAGAAACTACACTCTTAGTTACAGAACACAAAACTTCATTCAACTCTGGTGAAATAAGGTCATTTGACTCCTGAATTTTCTCAAACTTAGAGGAAACAAAAAATGGATCATTAGAATGCTCAGAGTCCCAAAAAGCAACCTCAGAGTCAGCCATCTTGGGATCATCAGTTTCTATCCTTACAGACTCAGAGTTAACAGTCAAAAAGTTAACCGACTCTGGATTCACTGCCTCTGAGCTTAAAATTCCCCTCATCTCCTCGAGTGGACGAGGAGATGAGGGTGAATTGGGCCAGCTCCCGGGTTTTGGCTGCCTCCTTAGCCTGGGTCAGTGAACGGCTGAACTCCGAAGCTATAGAGAGCTGGCGCAGGTGAGGAATCCGTTGAATATGGCTTGTATTGCGTTCAGCCCGACTGAGAATGTCTGCAAATCCAAGGCGTGGCTAATGCGAGTCATCAGTCCGAGGATGCGAGCAAGGTCCACCTCTCTTTCTCGGTGAGGTGAGTCCGCTGGGTCCATGTTATGGTTGCGTCCTTCTGTCACGATGAGCTGTGTGGCTGTCAGTGGCTGGACCCAAGTGCAGGACTCGGAGACAAAACATTAACTTAAACGGCAGCTTAATTTGCTGGTGAGACACACTTGGCAATACATAAACAACAACTTAAACTAACTAGACTGGAGATGCATATGACTTTGCCTTTGACCTGAAGGTAGACGACGAAGAATACGCACACAACAAACGTGGAGGACGCAACAACTAGCAGGGAAAAACACAGGGCTTAAATACATACTGAGGTGATTAGGGAATGTGAAACAGGAGGAGAGCACAGCTGGGACTCATCAGACATGACAAGACAAGGGGAGGCAAAACTCAACACATTGACATTGACAGTGCCACGTATTGGAGAAGCAAGATGGCGCCTGTGTTTGGCTGTGCCGCTGCCTCCGTCCGTGTGTTTGTTTACTTTATATGTGATGCAAGTGTTCTTGCTACAGTTTTGTCCGGTGTCATCTCCCTTCGGATTTATGATCGCCATGCGTTACTGGCGATCAAATCTGCTATGGATAACTTTCAGAGTCAACGATACGACGTTGTTTTCCCACCGCCGCTTGAGCGTGACGCAGCACCCGGTTCACCTGCACTCTTGCCAGTCAGCTCAATTTTGCTCCAGAGGCCTCGTCGGAGGAAGCGGGGGAAGAGAGCCGGCTTTCTTGTCCTGCTCCGTCGTCTTTGAAAAGAGGCAGATCTTCGGGGGCTTTATTCCTGGGCTGCTAGCTGTAAGATCCGCCTGAGACTTGTCGGAGCTGGATTAATCCCCACAACCCACTGTGTTTACCACCCAAGCTCCCACCTAAAAGCATGGAAAGCAATGCCTCATCGCAGCAGGAACCCTGTTTTGCTGCGCACCTTACCGCATAGTATGAACTCTGTTCCTGGAAACTCTACCCCTGTCCCGGTGGGTCGCAGCGTTAAATGGATGTTAATTAATGCAAGTCATTTAACATATAAAAGACTTGTTGGCAACAAGTCTTATATCTTAAATGACTTGTTCTGTACGGAGAAGCTTGATTTTATGTTTATCTAGAGACGTGGCAGCGTGAGAATGAAGTCTCACATCTTTTAGAGCTGTGTCCCGCTGACTGTTCATTTCTCTGTGCACCTCGGATATCTGGACGAGGGGGTGGAACAGCGGTAATTTTCAAAAAGACATTCTTATGCCAGATGATCTCCTCAAGCTGTTACAACTCTTTTGAGATGATTATGATAAAAATTGGACGAGAACAGCCCATATACGGCATTTTAATTTATCGTCCACCTGGGTCTGCTGCATCTTTTCTGTCAGACCTACAAGAATTTTTAACTTCCACGATTAAACTGGGCAAGGTCATCATTGTTGGTGACTTCAACATTCATGCAGAGGACTCATCAAATAGTACCACTAAGGAGTTCCTGAGCATTATGGACTCTTTCAATTTTGTTTAACATGTATCAGGTCCTACTCACACAGCTGGGCATACTCTGGACTTGGTCTTCACCTGTGGTGTTTCCCTTGACCACATGAACTTAAATGATGTTTCTTTTAGCAATCATAAGTCAGTCTTTTTTAATGTATCGTTCAATTCAGAGTCTCTTCTGGCCAGATCCTCTTACTTCAATAATCTCATAAATCGTCATAAAAATAACCCAAGAATTCTATTTCAATAGTAGAGGCAGTTTCAATAGTATTGTTTCTCCTCCAACTCAGCATGCTGTGTTACTGAGAGGGGCTGGACTCTGTCTCAGTCTGGAGTTGCCCCTTGTGAGAGGCGGCGGGCTGGGGTGGGTATTTTAATATCCCCTCGGCTTGCTGCCGGTACGTTGGGGTTTTTCCCGGTGGACGAGAGGGTTTGTTCCCTGCGCCTTAGGGTCGGGGAACGGGTCCTGACTGTCATCTGCGCTTATGCGCCGAGTGGCAGTTCGGAGTACCCAGCCTTCTTAGAGTCCCTGGGGGGGAGGGGGGGGATGCTGGAAGGTGCTCCACCTGGAGACTCTGTTGTCCTGCTGGGAGACTTCAATCGTATCACCAGACGTGCGACCATATGTTCTGGACACTCGGGTAAAGAGAGGGGCTGAGCTGTCAACTGATCATCACCTGGTGGTGAGTTGGATCAGGTGGCGGGGGAGGACGCTGGACAGACCTGGTGCACCTAAACGCGTAGTGAGGGTGTGCTGGGAACGTCTAGCAGAGGCCCCAGTCCGCGAGATCTTCAACGCACACCTCCGGCAGAGCTTCAACAGCATTCCGAGGGAGACTGGGGACATTGAGTCCGAATGGACCATGTTCAGCGTCTCCATTGCCGAAGCTGCTGCATTGAGCTGCGGCCGCAAGTTGGTTGGTGCCTGCCGTGGTGGTAATCCCCGAACCAAATGGTGGACACCAGAGGTGAAGGGAGCCACCAGGCTGAAGAAGGAGTCCTATCGAGCTTGGTTAGCCTGTGGGACTCCGGAGGCAGCCGACAGGTATCGACAGGCCAAGCGGAATGCGGCTCGGGCAGTGGCTGAAGCAAAAACTCGGGTGTGGGAGGAGTTCGGAGAGGCCGTGGAAAAAGACTTTCGGACTGCCTCGAAGAGATTCTGGCAAACCGTCAGGCGACTCAGGAGGGGAAAGCGGTGCTCTACCTGCACTGTGTACAGTGCTGGCGGAGCGCTGCTGACGTCGACTGAGAAAATTGTCAGGCGGTGGAAGGAATACTTCGAGGACCTCCTTAATCCCACTGACACGTCTTCCGAGGAGGAAGCAGAGTCTGGGGATGAGGGGAATGACCCACCAATTTCCGGGGGCGAGGTCACTGAGGCAGTTAAACAACTCCTTGGTGGCAGAGCCCCTGGTGTTGATGAGGTCCGCCCCGAGTTCCTGAAGGCTCTGGATGTTGTAGGGCTGTCCTGGTTGACATGCCTCTGCAATGTTGCGTGGAGATCAGGGGCAGTACCCGTGGACTGGCAGACCGGGGTGGTGGTCCCCATCTTTAAGAAGGGGGACCGGAGGGTGTGTTCCAACTACAGGGGGATCACACTCCTCAGCCTCCCCGGGAAAGTCTATGCCAGGGTGCTGGAAAGGAGAGTTCGTCCGCTAGTCGAACCTCGGATACAGGAGAAACAATGCGGTTTTCGTCCGGGTCGTGGAACACTGGACCAGCTCTTTTTTGTCTCGAGGATACTTGAGGGTGCATGGGAGCTTGCCCACCCAGTCTACATGTGTTTTGTGGACTTGGAGAAGGCATTCGACTGTGTCCCTTGGGGTGTCCTGTGGGAGGTGTTGCGGGAGTATGGGGTGTCTGGCCCATTGCTACGGGCCATTCGATCCCTATAAAACCGTTGCAAGAGCTTGGTTCGCATTGCTGGCAATAAGTCGGGCTCGTTCCCGGTGGGTGATGGGCTCCGCCAGGGCTGCCCTTTGTCACCGGTTCTGTTCATAATTTTTATGGACAGGATTTCTAGGCGCAGCCAAGTGGCGGAGGGCTTTCGCTTTGGTGGCCTCAGAATCTCATCTCTGATTTTTGCGGATGATGTGGTTTTGTTGGCTTCATCGGGTGAGGGCCTCCAGCTCGCACTGGAACAGTTCGCAGCCGAGTGTGAAGCAGCGGGAATGAGGATCAGCACCTCCAAATCTGAGGCCATGGTTCTCAGCCGGAAAAGGGTGGAGTGCCCACTCCGGGTCGGGGATGAGTTCCTGCCCCAAGTGGAGGAGTTCAAGTATCTCGGGGTCTTGTTCGCGAGTGATGGGAGAAAGGAGCCGGAGATCGACAGACGGATTGGGGCTGCAACTGCAGTAATGCAGACGCTGCACCGGTCCGTCGTGGTGAAGAGGGAGCTGTGTAAAAGCGAAGCTCTCAATTTACCGGTCGATCTACGTCCCTACCCTCACCTATGGCCACGAGCTGTGGGTAGTGACCGAAAGAACGAGATTGCGGATACAAGCGGCAGAAATGAGCTTCCTCCGAAGGGTGGCTGGCCTCTCCCTTAGAGATAGGGTGAGAAGTTCGGCCATCCGGGAGGGGCTCAGAGTAGAGCCGCTGCTGTTCCACATCGAAAGGAGCTAGCTGAGGTGGTTCAGGCATCTGACAAGGATGCCCCCTGGGCGCCTCCTGGGTGAGGTGTTCCAGGCATGTCCCACCGGGAGGAGGCCCCGCGGCAGAACCAGGACACGCTGGAGAGATTATATCTCTCGGCTGGTCTGGGAACGCCTTGGTGTTCACCCGGATAAGCTGGAGGAGGTGGCTGGGGAGAGGGAGGTCTGGGCCTCTTTGCTTAGGCTGCTGCCCCCGCGACCCGGCCTCGAATAAAGCAGAGGAAGATGGATGGATGGATGTATGTTTTAAGATCCTAGCAACGCTGGTATTTATGGCCACATTTTTCAAAGACACAAACTTTCTGGGTGCTGACTCAGGGGGACCACTTTAGTTCATTGAAACTTTAATGCCAGTTTAGTTTAAGACATCAAACTGGTCGCGTTTTGAATCCAATTGATAATAACAGAGCTATACTGAACATAAACAACTGTGTTAGTGTGACGCCCTGCATAACTGAAGGATTACAATAAACTTCAGTTCTTACTGAATCTGTAACATTGCCTTGACCTGCCTACATCATTTTAAAATGCATTTTTTTTAAATAGTTTGTGTTGTTAAATGAGTTTTGTGTCACTGTGCACAGAGAAAAACTCACCTGATGTAGTGGTAAGGCCATGTTCACCACTAGATGGTGACAACCTGGCACAGGTATTTTCTATACACACTAAATTTCACACTGAAAAGCCTTGGTGGGAATTTTTGTTTGCATGGAAAGTCAAGGAAAAAATGTCTTGAGGTTTTCCAGTGTTTTCAAAATTGTGTTTTTCAGATACACATCAAAACTTCACACAGAAAAACACACACACAAAACAACAAAATATGTCAAATTACATAAGATAAGATAACCTTTATTAGTCCCACACGTGGGAAATTTGTTTTGTTACAGCGGTGGACAGTGCAAAGTTACATGGAGAATTAGAAAAAAGAAAAACATCTCATTTGTAAAAAAATAAACCAAAACCATCCTTCAGCTGCTTTCAATCACATCTCCGAGTCTCTGTGAGCAGACGCAGCTCGTGCTCGTCTTCAGGGTGAAGCTTGACGTGCTAATAAAAGAAAACATGTTTGCAGCTCAATTTCAAAACACTGTGTGGGTTTCTCTGGTTCATTTGAGCAACTGTTTCTTGGTAAATTATACAAGAACAGGAAACATAAAAATGGCTGTTGTCATCCAACATGCCCATAAAAGGCTTCATGATATACTGCTGCTGTTCACCTGCTTGTCTTACTCTGCTGGACTTTTCAGAAGTCGACTGTTTCACATATAAAGTGCTGTTTCTTATTATTTTAATGTGCTGAATCCAAACCCGACAATTGAAATATCTGATTAGCTGCTGTCTCCAAGACATTTATTTTTACACTACATGTTGTTTAGATGAGTTTTTCATGTGTTTGGTAATATCTGACCTTTCTTCATTATGAAACAATAATCAGAGAAAGGTCAACACAGATTAGTCTTAATATGAAACATTAGAAAGCACAGCAGGGTTATTGCAGCCCCGCCCTCACATTGTGAGCAATGCTGTGACGTTTCTCAGTTACAATAATGTGACATAACTTCTGCCAAGCAGCTTCTGTGTTTGGTAGCGTTGGTGTCACTGTGTCTGTAAACACGATAACTGGAAACAGGCATGTAGAGTGGCCCAGTGTTAACAATCCATTCAGAAGTTGCCTGGCGTCCACTGAGGTCATCAAAGTCCGTCCACCTTCTTCCACTTATCAGGGTCGTGGGGGGCTGGAGCCTATCACAGCTGTCATAGGGCGAGAGGCGGGGTCAACCCTGGACAGGTCGCCAGCCTGTGGCAGGGCTAACACACAGACAACCATTCACACCAATCCCCACTGACTGCATGTCTTTAGACTGTGGGAGGAAGCTGGAGAGAACATGCAGACTCCACACAAAGACCCCGGCCTGATGGGGTTAGGGTCCTGAGCTTGATACCCTAAACTGAACGCAGGACAGAGGAAGGGATGGGTGATGTTCATGTGTGCCCAGGTGTATGATGTGGCTCTTTGCAGTGACACAGTAAAAAATGTGGCTGTTTGTCTGTTACTGGTTGGCTGCCCCAGCCCTGGCCCTTCATGTATTTCAGTAATGTCTTTTTCTCCCGTCTCCTCTCGTTTACATGTTTTGCCCTTGTGACCCATTCCTTCTATCACGTGTGTTTTCCCCTCCAGCCATCATGTTCTGATTGTGCTTAGTTATGTCCATGTCTCATCTCTAGTCCTTTTTTCCCTCTGTATGTATTCACAGTGTACGTGTTCCTCGTCGCTTCGTCATGCTAAGTCTGCGTGTCTTATTCCGTCATGTGTCATGTATCACTCCAAATCTCACTGACTTTAACTGATAATAACTGTTTGCTGAGTGTTATGTCTAAAAGGTATTGCACAATCGCCTCTAGTAGAGGATCAGGTTTGTTTTCCACTGATAACATGACTGACCAATGATTGTGGAGCACGTCCATGTAGGATCTTATAAATGCAACGAGCAAACCTAAATGTTTTAAAATGTTCAAAACTTAATATATTATATTTCTGAAGTATGACGGAAGGAAAAAGTTTCATATTTTTAAAAATATCCAATTTCATATGATCAAATTTATGTCAAAAAGTTCATATTTATTCCTCCTATGTCATGTGTGAGTACTGTACTGTAAATGTCATATATATCAGATGATACTGATAACCTAATGCTAATAACTATGCAGAGGTCTCTAGGCCTCGACTTTTATGGAGCATGTGAAGTTTGGGGCAGAGTGGACAAAGAAAAGTTTCTCAGCAGGTTCAACAGGTTGCTACAACACAGGCCGATGAAGTATTGCACTCACTCATCCAAACTGGCAAACATGTAACATACACCCTAAGACTGATCCTGCTTTTTACTCCTTTGCTATGATTTAATTTGATATTATGTAGCCATGGATACAGTTTGCATAGATTAGAATGTTAGATTCCTGTGATGTCATCAATGCCCGATGTTTTGTTTTAATGTCTTGTGATAGTTCTAAGTGCAGACAAAGTCAGAGTTCAAGTGAGTTTAGTCCAATTTTGATCCAGTTTCTGACATGTGGTCAAAATCTTGGCCGACCTTTACCACACCACGTGCTGTGGGTGTGCGTAAATATCTAGGTGAGTAAAGTCTCCTTTACCTGTTAAATTCAATTTGTTTTCTCTCTGTAGAGGACTTTGAAGAAAAATACAAAGAGCAGGATAAGCTGGGTGAAGGAGGCTTTGGGACTATCTTCTTTGGAAAACGCAGACAAGACAATTTCCCAGTATGGCTTCTTATGTGTGCACTTTACAATTCTTCTAGTTCCTCCTGTTCTCTTTTTCTAAAACACATTTTCTCTGTAATGCAGGTGGTGATTAAGCATGTTGCTCAGTTTTTAGTCAGCTACCTACCAGTGGTAAGAAATGTTTGTCTTTTTCTGTTGTTTTCCCCCAACATGTACCTCAAACAGCCTAATGTTTGAACACTGACCTCGATGTTCTGTTTCTCAAGCTTCTTAATGGTAAAATGACCGAGATTCCCAAGAAGGTGGCATTGCTAATAATAGTGGGGGCAGGACCAGAGGCTACGAGCAGCAATGTGACGCCCGCTTAAAACGACTGGTATGACTTGGAAGACGAACTCATTATGGTCTTTGAAAGGCCAAAAAAACATAGACTTGGAAGCCTACCTGGCAAACAGAAGAACCTTTATGCATGAGAGGGAGGTTAAGGTCAGCGAGTGGCAAGATAACATATATGGCAAACTTTAATGGACAATGTAAATCTGATTATTTGAACGTATTTTTCATTTGTCTGTCTGGTCATAATGAGACAGCTGGTACATGCAGCCACTGAAATGCAATCCAAGGGTGTCTACCATCGAGACATTAAGCCAGACAACATTGTGTTTGACACATCGCCTGATCATCCAGCATTTCTATGTGTCAAATTCATCGATTTTGGTATTGTAGTCCCTTTTAGACCAGAAGCAGTCACACGAAGAAATGGTAGGTCGTCAGCCTCACTGTTTAAATGTCCTTGCCTGCCCACAGGCTTAGTGTCCACGCGCTCAGTGTCCACATGAATTCCTTACCATGAATAATTACTCTCTGGACTTTAGGGACCAAATCAGCCGCTGTAAACTGGCAGGACTTTAATGCCACCACAGCAGATTGTGTCACAGTTTTGCAGCTACCTGGCAAGTAATCACTTGCCTTAAAAGTGTCGCCAGTCCCCTAGGCAACATGTGAAAGTGTTCAAGTGTGTACATCTGATCTGGGACCGCTGCAATCTTCGACTGCGCCTCCAGCTGACCCGATGTCCACATCATGGGGGAGGTAAGCGTTGGAGGTGGCGTTGGAAAGTGAGGGTGATGCGTCAGTGAGTGCTTATCAGTATCAGTATATGTATGTGTGTGCGTGTCCAGAGTTCAGCTGAGACAGTGTCCTTCGACCCGCCAGGCTAAGTAAACAGTCTTCCAGCCAACCCAGGTGGCCTTGTAGGGAATGGGAAGGACAGACTCAACACAGTCGTTATCAGGGAGTTTTTGTTCGGCTCCAGCCTTGAGCCCACAGCTGGCGCCGAAGGGGTAGCCGCATTATGATGGTTTTCTTTTGCAAACAACTCATGAAAATTTCAAGCTGTTTTTAACACTCCGACACTGGTCTCTCAATCTCCCGTTAATAGCTGCAAGTTTCTCCATGATGTTATTAGCCGTCGATTCCGTGGTCTTGTCACTCTTTTGCTCACATAGCAGATTCTGAGACCTCACGACCGCAGCCAACTGATCCGAGATGTAATCCAGCTTCCGCCCAGAGATGTTGTTCTGAGTTGATTCTTTCCTGATGTAATCCAACATACATACGCTCAGAGGTGTTATTCTGAGCATTCACTGCAGTCGTAAGCGCCTCCAAGCTCTTAACCATGCTGCCTTCAGTGAGCCCTTTCTGAGAAGTCCAGAAGAGACCAGTTGATCAAATCCATAATTCTCTTTTAGGTTTTAGACACAGACTGTGAGAGAGTGTTCCAGGGAAAGTAATCCAAAAAAGACACAAGACTAGACAAGGACATAAGAACTAGCAGGGAAGACAAGGGAGAGGAGAAAAAGTGCGTCCGCCTCCTCCGAGAGCCAAAGAAATGAAAATGTTTGATGCTGAGCTTGTGGTGATACTCTAAGTCAGTACTGTACTCTGGCTGTTTCAGAGTTTTCACAGTCACTGCTTTCAGGTGTCTCCATCCAGTCACGTCTCCCAACACGATCACTTCTTTTCTTTTGGTTCCCTCGACGTGGAAGTGGTCCCCCAGTGGTCAACAGGTAGGTCTTTCACGAGGTGTAGTACGGTGGCCCCTAGAGACAAAGCATTTACAAACTCCAAAACACTTACAAACTCCAAAACACTTACAAAATTCAAAACACATGCAAACTCCAAAACACAACGGAAGTGCTCCAGGATGCTAGGGGCAGTGTTGAGCTCGAATTGCAAAATAAACGGCAAGTTTGTTGCAAACACATGGGCTGTATGGGACGGTCTAGTCTCCGTAGCGCTGCACAGGTTGCCTAGCAACCATGATACTAACCGCTGGAAACGTGTCATACAATTTTGTTTGACAGAAATGAAGGAGAGGTCGTCAGCCTCACTGTTTAAATGTCCTTGCCTGCCCACACGCTTAGAGTCCACATGAATTCCTTACCATGAATAATTACTCTCTGGATTTTAGGGACCAAATCAGCCGCTGTAAACTGGCAGGACTTTAATGCCACCACAGCAGATTGCGTCACAGTTTTGCAGCTGGGTGCGGTGATGGATTGGCTGGTACGTCACATCATCCTTGATGACAACAACACATCTGAGATGCACACTGACATTTCAGAGGGTAAGCTGAATGTTAATTCTTTAACCTGTCGCATTACAAAAACTTGAAAAAATCCCCTTTAAAGAACCTTTAAAGGTTTTTCAAAAAACCTTTTTTTTTAATGGTTTGAAGAACTATTTTCTGAGTGGTTCTTTAAAGAACCATTTTAAATCTTTCAAAATAAAATGCATCTTAAATTGAATTAACTAGAGTAGGGTAAAATAAATACAAACACATAGACATATTTTGGGGTGGCTGTAGCTCAGGTGGTAGAGCAGGTCATCTACTGATCGGAAGGTTGGTGGTTCGATTCCTGGCTTCCCCTAGTCTGCATGCCAAATATCCTTGGGCAAGATACTAACCCCAAATTGCTCTCCGATGCATCCATCGGAGTATGAATGTGTGTGAATGTTATCTAGAAAGCACTTAGAAAGATGTGCTTGTGCGAATGGGTCTGAATGGGTGAATGCACAAGTTGTGTAAAGCGCTTTGAGTGCTCAGATGAGTAGAAAAGCGCTATATAAGAACCAGTCCATTTACCATTTACATATATTAATGGTTTATTGGCACTTTGTATTACAGAAAAAGACAAAAAGGCATTTTAACGCTAAGCACAACACCACTACTAATAATAGCATATAAGTCATTTAAACAGTAATAATTGAATATCTTTACTATACTATAAATAAATACATATAAATATTATACTATAGATAAAACAACAATCATTACATTAGAAATAGCAATACTTTCATAACAGACAATTAAACAACACATTTTCATCAGCATGTTTGCATTTTCAGTAAAACTATTTCAAGAACAATCTTTTTATTTAAATGTCAATGAACTGCAGCCTTAAGTTATGTAAGTTAAGTTTAATGTGGGACTCATGGTCCTTTGTTAGTCCACATTGGGACAATTTCAGTCTCTCACCTGCACTATGCTGGCAATCTAGGAGATATTTAATGCATTTGCCACTCTTTGCACAGCTACTGGTACAGGTGTAGTCAGAGTTCCCAAGTTGAGAACAAATGCCTCCAAATAGCAAAATGTCTTTTTTAGTTCACTTGGATAGGCAACATTGTAGTTATGGTACAGGGAGAAGACAATACCCATCGCCAATGAAATGTCAATTTCCCCACTGTCCAGAATCATTTTTTGTCCATCCATCTGGACATTGCCCTCAGTTGAATCACTCAAGGGCTTGCCGTCACTGCTGCTGAGTACGATTGTAGGTATTGGGCTGTGTGGATCCTGAAACAGAAATTAAATTCTTGAAATGAGGAGTATAGTTTAAATAAGATTAAACAACAGGTGTCCCAATGAAAGTATAAAACTCCTGTAAAATACTGGATTAGTTTTAGACCCCCCCTCACCATACCAAAAAAAATCTAAATTTACCTTATTTATGACGGAGAGATGAGCGGCATTTTCTTTGAAAATAGATGGCAGGAGAAGAACAGCTGTGTTTACTATCTGACCTGGAAAATAAAGAGAAATATGTAAATATTTTCTGGCCAATTTTGTTAATACAAAGCAGTAAAGGCCATATGAGTACCTTCATCAGGAGTTGAATGTCTTGCAGAACATAAGCATTAGTGCAGTAAATGTATACCTAATTAACTTTTCAGTGTAATTCAGTGTAAATGTTAAGCATTTATACAAAACCCCCAAAATGTTGTTCACTTCTGTAAGTTGCTAGCTTTAAATAATTTGCCACTGCCTGTTTCACTTCCTGTTTGTTCCCCGTGTCAGTTTGTGTCATTAGTCAGATTATGTTCAGCCCTGTACTCACCTGTTTCCAATCATTGTCATCATTCAACCTGTGTATTTAAGTTCCTCAGTTTCACCAGTTCTTTGTCGTGTCATTGATGTTATGTTGTCATTTCCGCCAGCCAGCCAGCCAGCCACTCAGTCCGTCCGTCCGTCCGTCCGTCCGTCCGTCCGTCCGTCCTTCCTTCATTCATTCATTCAGTTAGTCGTCCAGCCAGCCAGCCATTTCCTACCTCTGTTCTGTTTGCTCACGCCATCACAATAAACACCAGTCTTCACCTACCTGTGAGTCCTGCGTTTGGGTTCCTTCTTCCTCGCCTCCACGCCTGACAGAATGACACGACCCGTGCCACGAAGACACGACTGGAACCCAGCGGACTCGGACCTTTTTGAGCGGCAGGAGGCAGCGCTCTCCTTGTGGGCGGAAAAGCTCAAGGAGAGACAGCGGCTCTTCGCGGAGCGAGAGCACGTCTTCGAGGGCACTGGCTTGGCTCTGGGTGGGCCTCGGAGACGCCGCGTTCAATTCAATTCAATTCAATTCAATTTTATTTATATAGCGCCAAATCACAACAAAAGTCGCCTCAAGGCGCTTCATAGATACAGAGAAAAACCCAACAATCATATGACCCCCTATGAGCAAGCACTTTGGCGACAGTGGGAAGGAAAAACTCCCTTTTAACAGGAAGAAACCTCCGGCAGAACCAGGCTCAGGGAGGGGCGGCCATCTGCTGCGACCGGTTGGGGTGAGAGAAGGAAGACAGGATAAAAGACATGCTGTGGAAGAGAGACAGAGATTAATAACAGATACGATTCAATACAGAGAGGTCTGTTAACACATAGTGAGTGAGAAAGGTGACTGGAAGGGAAAAACTCAATGCATCATGGGAATCCCCCGGCAGCCTACATCTATTGCAGCATAACTAAGGGAGGATTCAGGGTCACCTGGTCCAGCCCTAACTATATGCCTTAGCAAAAAGGAAAGTTTTAAGCCTAATCTTAAAAGTAGAGATAGTGTCTGTCTCCCGAATCCAAACTGGAAGCTGGTTCCACAGAAGAGGGGCCTGAAAACTGAAGGCTCTCCCTCCCATTCTACTTTTAAATACTCTAGGAACAACAAGTAGGCCTGCAGAGCGGGAGCGAAGTGCTCTAATAGGGTGATATGGTACTACAAGGTCATTGAGATAAGATGGGGCCTGATTATTTAAGACCTTGTATGTGAGGAGCAGGATTTTGAATTCAATTCTGGATTTAACAGGAAGCCAATGAAGGGAGGCCAAAACAGGAGAAATATGCTCTCTCTTTCTAGCCCCTGTCAGTACTCTTGCTGCAGCATTTTGGATTAACTGAAGGCTTTTCAGTGAGTTTTTTGGACATCCTGATAATAATGAATTGCAGTAGTCCAGCCTGGAAGTAATAAATGCATGAACTAGTTTTTCAGCGTCACTCTGAGACAGGATATTTCTAATTTTAGAGATGTTGCGCAAATGGAAGAACGCAGTCTTACATATTTGTTTAATATGTGCGTTGAAGGACATATCCTGGTCAAAAATGACTCCAAGGTTCCTCACAGTGTTACTGGAGGCCAAGGTAATGCCATCCAGAGTAAGAATCTGGTTAGATACCATATTTCTAAGCTTTTCAGCGCCGAGTACAATGACCTCAGTTTTATCTGAGTTAAGAAGCAGAAAGTTAGTGGCCATCCAGGTCTTTATGTCTTTAAGACATTCCTGCAGTTTAACTAATTGGTGTGTGTTATCTGGCTTCATGGAAAGATAGAGCTGGGTGTCATCTGCATAGCAGTGAAAATGTATGCTATGTCTTCTAATGATGCTGCCTAGGGGAAGCATGTATAATGTAAACAGAATTGGTCCTAGCACTGAACCCTGTGGAACTCCATAATTAACCTCAGTGTGTGAAGAGGACTCTCCATTTACATGCACAAATTGGAGTCTATTAGATAGATATGATACAAACCACTGCAGTGCAATATCTGTAATACCTACAGCATGTTCTAATCGCTCTAATAGGATATTATGGTCAACAGTATCGAATGCTGCACTAAGGTCAAGAAGGACAAGCACAGAGATGAGTCCACTGTCAGAGGCCATAAGAAGATCATTTGTAACCTTCACTAAAGCTGTTTCTGTGCTGTGATGAACTCTGAAACCTGACTGAAACTCTTCAAATAAACCATTCCTCTGCAGATGATCTGTTAGCTGTTTGACAACTACTCTTTCAAGGATTTTTGATATGAAAGGAAGGTTGGAGATTGGCCTATAATTAGCTAAGACTGCTGGGTCTAGAGATGGCTTTTTGAGTAAAGGTTTAACTGCAGCCACCTTGAAGGCCTGTGGTACATAGCCGATTATTAGAGATAGGTTGATCATATATAAGATCGAAGAATTAATCAATGGCAGGACTTCTTTGAGCAGTTTTGTAGGAATTGGGTCTAAAAGACATGTTGATGGTTTGGAGGAAGTAATTATTGAAGTTAACTCAGAGAGATCAATTGGAGAAAAGGAGTCTAACTTAACATCAATGGTACTAAGAGTAGCTGTAGATAATATTACATCTGTGGGATGATTATTGGTAATTTTTTCTCTAATGATAAAAATTTTATTTGTGAAGAAGTTCATGAAGTCATCACTAGTTAACGTTAAAGGGATGGTTGGCTCAAAAGAGCTCTGACTTTTTGTCAGCCTGGCTGCAGTGCTGAAGAGAAACCTGGGGTTGTTCTTATTTTCTTCAATCAGTGATGAGTAGTAAGCTGTTCTGGCTTTGCGGAGGGCTTTCTTATAAAGCAACAAACTATTTCTCCAGGCTAAATGATGATCCTCTAAATTTGTGACACGCCATTTCCTCTCCAGATTACGAGTCATCTGCTTTAGGGTACGTGTTTGAGAATTATACCACGGGGTCAGGTACTTCTGATTAGAGACCTTAGTTTTCACTGGAGCTACAGTATCCAGAGTCGTACGTAGTGAGGAGGTAAAATTATTAACAAGATAGTCGACCTCTGTTGGGGTAGCGTTCAGATAGCTGCTCTGCTCTGTGTTGGTACAGGGCATTGACGATGATAATAGTGGCTGGATTATATTCTTAAACTTAGTTACAGCGCTTTCAGAAAGACATCTACTTTGATAAAGTCCACTCTCCACTGCTGCGTAATCAATTATTGTAAATGTAAATGTTATCAAGAAATGATCAGACAGGAGAGGGTTTTCAGGAAACACTGTTAAATGTTCAGTTTCTATGCCATATGTTAAAACAAGATCTAGAGTGTGATTAAAGTGGTGGGTGGGTTCTTTTACATTTTGAGAGAAACCAATTGAGTCTAACAACAGATTAAATGCCATGTTGAGGCTGTCATTTTTAGCATCAACATGGATGTTAAAATCACCCACAATAATTATTTTATCTGAGCTCAGAACTAAATTAGATATAAAGTCTGAGAAATCAGACAGAAACTCTGTGTAAGGCCCAGGTGGACGATAGATGATAACAAGTAAGACTGGTTTCTGAGTTTCACAGCTGGGGTGGACAATGCTAAGCATCAGGCTTTCAAATGAATTAACAGTCTGTCTGGGTCTTTCATTAATTAATAGACTGGTGTGAAAAATTGCTGCCACACCGCCTCCTCAACCTGTGCTTCGAGATTTCTGGTAGTTAGAATGACTCGGGGGTGTTGATTCATTTAAACTAACATAATCATCCTGCTGCAACCAGGTTTCTGTAAGGCAGAGTAAATCAATTTGTTGATCAATTATTAAGTCATGTACTAACAGAGACTTGGAGGAGAGAGACCTAATATTTAATAATCCACATTTCACTGTTTTACTCTTTGGTTCAGATGTGGATACTGTATTGTTCTTTCTTTGTAAATGTTTAAGTTTTTTGTTGCTGGTTTTTAGTTTGTTTTTTGTCTTTTTGGAAGCAGACACAGTCTCTATGGAGATGGGTTTTTGGGGGGGTAGCAGGAGGAGAGAAGCTGCAGAGAGGCGTGTAAGACTGCAACTCTGCTTCCTGGTCCCAACTCTGGATAGTCATGTTTTGAGGGGTTTAATAAATTTGTCGATATTTCTAGAAATGAGAGCTGCTCCATCCAAAGTGGGATGGATGCCATCTCTCCTAACAAGACCAGGTTTCCTCCAGAAGGTTTGCCAATTATCTATGAAGCCCACATCGTTTCTGGGACACCACTCAGACAGCCAGCAATTTAAGGAGAACATGCGGCTAAACATGTCACTCCTGGTCTGATTGGGGAGGGGACCAGAGAAAACTACAGAGTCCGACATTGTTTTGGCAAAGTTGCACACCGATTCAATATTGATTTTAGTGACCTCCGATTGGCGTAACCGGGTGTCATTACTGCCGACGTGAATTATGATTTTATTGAATTTACGTTTACCCTTAGCCAGCAGTTTTAAATTTCCTTCAATGTCGCCTGCTCTGGCTCTGTTCACCCACCTGCTACCTCCCATGCACCGGAGCATCTGCCGCAGAGAGTGGGCATTTCGCGCCGCGCTTCGGCGACTCCCCCTCTCGCGGATCCGCTCCTCGCTCACACGTCACCTGCCTCATTTGCCGGACCCTCCACTTCGCCACGGCACAGCGGCTATGCCTCCCACCTCGGCTCAACAGAGGCTCCCGCGCCAGAGGTTCGGCTGTGTACCCCGCCCGCTTCCTCTTCCCGGAGAAAGCGGGGCACACGCCGCCATAACACGGACTATTTTCAGCAACTCCCGGTGGTGAGTTCCGGTAACTGTTTTCCACCCTCCTCATTTGACTCTTCACCCAGATTAACTAATAGACTCATCTCTGATTCATGGGATGTTTCCCTCCTGGAGGATTCTGTAGACTGGGAAGAGTTTTTCTGCTCTGCTCCTCCAAAGACTATAAATGGTGGTGGCAGAAGGACCAGAACAATCCCAGATAAACCTGCCTGTATCACACACCCAGTCACTATTTTCACACCCATTACTCAGCCATTTCCCACCAGCACGGCGGCCCAGATTCGGCCTTCCCTTTCAGCCGTTTCACCACCTCAGATGGCTAGGGCCCAGCCTACACCCACACCTGTGCCAGCTCCTAGGAAGAAGGCAGCTGCGACGCAGTCTACCTCCACATCCGCTCTTGTTTCCCGGGTGGGGGTAACTGGTGTCCAGCCACCTCCCGTGCCTGTCCCAGCGCCCAGGCTGACGGCAGCCTCAACCCAGCCTGACCTCCCTAGAGGCTTGAAAGAGCTAACCAGTCCACCTGCTACTTCACCA
Source organism: Neolamprologus brichardi (assembly GCF_056152115.1). Lineage (NCBI taxonomy): Eukaryota > Metazoa > Chordata > Actinopteri > Cichliformes > Cichlidae > Neolamprologus > Neolamprologus brichardi. The sequence continues at coordinate 4,950,960 of NW_028270137.1, read as the reverse complement.
CTTCCTCCACCTCCTCACTCAGCTTTCCACGCCCTGGCACTATCACTGGTTAGGCTAGCTGAGGTGTCCCCTGCTCAGGCACCAGCCTTATTAGCCCAGGCTGCAGTTTTATCCCCCTCGGTAACTCTGTCGTTAGCTCAGCCATTAGCATCGCCAACCTCTGTTCATCCCTTAGCTTCCCCACTCCAGTCAGTTCCCTCACCTGCTGTTCAGCTTCCACTCCAGTCAGTTCCCTCACCTGCTGTTCAGCTTCCACTCCAGTCAGTTCCCTCACCTGCTGTTCAGCTTTCACTCCAGTCAGTTCCCTCACCTGCTGTTCAGCTTCCACTCCAGTCAGTTCCCTCACCTGCTGTTCAGCTTTCACTCCAGTCAGTTCCCTCACCTGCTGTTCAGCCTTCCCTCCTGTCCCCTGTCGTCCAGTCTCCTCCTGTCCTCCTGTCCCCTGTAGTCCAGTCTCCTCCTGTCCTCCAGTTCCCTGTCCTCCAGTCTCCTCCTGTCCTCCAGTCTCCTCCCGTCCTCCAGTCTGTCCAGTCTGTAGTCCAGTCAGTCCAGTCATCCCCTGTAGCACAGTGTCCTGTTCTCCAGTCACCTCCCGTCCAGTCAGTCCAGTCGCCTCCCGTCCAGTCAGTCCAATCAGTTCAGTCACTCATCCACCACCCTGTTCAGTTCCCGGACCTGCAGCCACAGCACCCAGAGCCAGCTGTGAGCCCTCCTGCTCTCCAGCCAGGGGCCTCCGCGCCCGCTGGCCCGGCCGCTCTCCAGCCAGGGGCTTCCGCACCCGCTGGCCGTGCCTGTCTCCAGCCAGGGGCTTCCGCGCCCGCTGGCCCTAAAGCTGTGGCTCTGTCACCCCCGGCTCCCGTGCCGTCGCCTGGTCCAGACTCAGACTCAGCCTCAGCTTCTGCTTCGCCTGGGCCAGCCTCAGACTCAGCCTCAGCTTCTGCTTCGCCTGGGCCAGCCTCAGCTTTAGCTTCTGCTTCGCCTGGTCCAGACTCAGCCTCAGCTTCAGCTTCTGCTTCGCCTGGTCCAGACTCAGCCTCAGCTTCAGCGTCTGCTTCCCCTGGTCCAGCCTCAGCTTCCGCTTCGCCTGGGCCAGCCTCAGCCTCGGGCTCAGCTTCAGCGTCTGCTTCGCCTGGTCCAGACTCAGCCTCAGCTTCAGCGTCTGCTTCCCCTGGTCCAGCCTCAGCTTCCGCTTCGCCTGGGCCAGCCTCAGCCTCGGGCTCAGCTTCAGCGTCTGCTTCGCCTGGTCCAGACTCAGCCTCAGCCTCAGCGTCTGCTTCCCCTGGTCCAGCCTCAGCTTCCGCTTCGCCTGGGCCAGCCTCAGCCTCAGCCTCAGCTTCAGCGTCTGCTTCGCCTGGTCCAGACTCAGCCTCAGCCTCAGCTTCCGCTTCGCCTGGTCCAGCCTCAGCTTCCGCTTTGCCTGGGCCAGCCTCAGCTTCCGCTTCGCCTGGGCCAGCCTCAGCTTCCGCTTCGCCTGGGCCAGCCTCAGCCTCAGCTTCAGCGTCTGCTTCGCCTGGTCCTGCGGCTGGACGTCATCGCCGGCGCGGCCGCCCACCGGACCTGCTCAGCGGCCGCCGCCGCCTTCCTCGCGGCTGCCCACCGGACCTGCTCAGCGGCCGCCGCCGCCTTCCTCGCGGCCGCCGCCGCCTTCCTCGCGGCCGCCCACCGGACCAGCTCAGCGGCCGCCGCCGCCTTCCTCGCGGCCGCCGCCGCCTTCCTCGCGGCTGCCCACCGGACCTGCTCAGCGGCCGCCGCCGCCTTCCTCGCGGCCGCCGCCGCCTTCCTCGCGGCCGCCCACCGGACCAGCTCAGCGGCCGCCGCCGTCTTCCTCGCGGCCGCCGCCGTCTTCCTCGCGGCCGCCGCCGTCTTCCTCGCGGCCGCCGCCGTCTTCCTCGCGGCCGCCGCCGCCTTCCTCGCGGCCGTCGCTGCCTTCCTTGCGGCCGCCCACCTGAACAGTCTCGTCTCAGCCGCCGGCCACGTGGCCGCCCACCTGAACCGTCTTGTCTCGGCTGCCTGCCCCGTGGCGGCCCACCTGAACTGTTTCTGTTTTGGACTCCGTCCCTCCGTCCTGGGCCCCCTCCACCCGCCCTGTTCTGGTTTTTCTTTCTTTTGGCCGTCGGGTGCCGGCCTTTGGGGGGGGGGGGGGGGGGGGGGGGGTACTGTCAGGGTTCCTGGGTCATCGACCCAGTGCTTTCAGTTTTGTTCATGTTCAGTTTATTTTGCCACTGCCTGTTTCACTTCCTGTTTGTTCCCCGTGTCAGCTTGTGTCATTAGTCAGATTATGTTCAGCCCTGTACTCACCTGTTTCCAATCATTGTCATCATTCAACCTGTGTATTTAAGTTCCTCGGTTTCACCAGTTCTTTGTCGTGTCATTGATGTTATGTTGTCGTTTCCGCCAGCCAGCCAGCCAGCAACTCAGTCTGTCCGTCCTTCCTTCATTCATTCATTCAGTCAGTCGTCCAGCCAGCCAGCCAGCCATTTCCTACCTCTGTTCTGTTTGCTCACGCCATCACAATAAACACCAGTCTTCACCTACCTGTGAGTCCTGCGTTTGGGTTCCTTCTTCCTCGCCTCCACACCACGCCTGACAATGTCAGTCTGTGGATATTGTAAGGGACACTGTGTTTACTAATGTGCTGTATGTGAAACCTTAAAAAGTGGTATCTGAGATAGGAGTTAAAAATGTTTTTGCTCATTATTGCCAAGTGCCCTCACCTTTTCTTTCAGTGTCTGTCTGGCTCTCATCAACAGATTTTAAGCAGAGGCTTTTAAGGTTGCTGTTTGGGGCTATTGACACAAGCTTCGCTGCCAACTTACTGAATCCTCGGATTACTTTTTTGTCCACATCAGTTTTAAGTAACATGGAAGCCTCTTCAAGAAGCTAAAATAAAGGATAAACATATACATATTAGCTTTGTACCATAATATATACCATTATATAGCAAACCAGAACAATCATTATTTCACACATCAATTATCATTAGAGAACAAATTATAATTTTGCATTTGTTTACTTTAATTCTCAAGTACACATTGCTGTGCAAAAGGGATGTTTAGACTATTCTTCCCAAAAAACTATCATTGGCATCAGATTGGTCCAAAATTATCCTGTAGCATGAAAATAAAACCAAAGAGAAAGACATAGTCAATGTTGCAATTTCTGTTAGTGTTCTGTTAGTGTACTTTTATTACTCATGAAATAAATCTGCTGATTCAGTCACTTTGCCTGTCCTGTAGGTATGTGATTATTAGAAGTCTGTATAAATGTGCAGCACATCAGTATATATTCGTGTTTTTGCCGTGCACTATTGTTATTGTTGTCTTTTGCTGCAGTTTTTGATAAAACACTCACCACAACAGGGATAGTGAGACATGGGAATTCTCGTAGAACCTCTTCAGTAGTATGCTGAAGAACGTAGTGTGTTCTGTACTTCTGTATTTTCCTGAGGTGTGTTCGAATGACATCCACATTTGGCCTAGTTTTTTGGCACTCTTGCTTAATCACTGATACATGTTGGTCGGTGCTCCTTTCATCCTCCCCATCGTCAAGAGGATTGATATCCTGGTTATTAAAAAGTTTAGCAAATATTGAGAGAAAAAAACCCCAAAACAATACTTTTAACTTTTATGTACAATTTAAAATGGCAAACAAACATTGAGCATATTTAACTTGCCTTGGTTTTTTCAAAAGGATACAGGGCTGGATATCTGATGATCTTTTTCTTCCTGAATTTGGAACTGAGTATTTCTGTCTCATTTTTTCAATTTCCTCTACGTCTACTAGTGGTCTTCTTTCCTTTTTTAAACTTGTTCCTGAGAGACTCATGCAGAACATCCTACAAACGATAAAAATGTAACTAATTATTCATAAATAGGTGCAACTAGGTCCTCCCTTTATACAAGACATTTACCAGAAAACTTTGAGAGACATAAAGCTGGTAGGTTTGCTGTAATCATGTCATAACCTAATTAGTTCCTATTTACAGATCTCTTCTTTAACTCTTAGGAGTTGATCGAACACATGATATAAAGGTTTGGAGCACTTTAGATTGGCTACATACACTATAAAAGGTAGATAAAGATTAGATAAAGTATTAATGGCATTATGTCCTACAAGCATACTCATCATGATCTTTCAGTCTATATGTTAATACCTCTACCTTTGAATAATAAAAATAATAATGTATACTTTATTGATCCCCACAGGGAAATTTCTCTCTTTGCATTTAACCCATTCACTCAGTGAAGCAGTGGGCAGCCACTAATCAGGCGCCCGGGGAGCAATGTGTAGGGACAGTACCTTGCTCAAGGGTACCTCAGGGTAGCCGTTCAGTTGATTCAAACCCCCGACCTTCCGATCATGGGGCAACCACACTACCTACTGAGCTATCCCTGCCCTATTTTCAAATTCAATTTTTTAAATACAAAAACTACACTATCCTGATACAAAGGCAAACAGAGCTAATATAATGCTGAATTTCACACCATTCACTTGAGAATTCACAGAGAAATGAAACATTAATTAATTTAAAAGAGCAATTGATATTTTATTTATTGTTTGACCATACTGGACGAGATCTGCCTCAAAAATCACAATACTAATACTTGTATTGTAGTGGACACAAGGGAACAGATAACCTCTGAATATGTAACAATGAAAATGTTAGCATGTTACACTCGTTAGCCAATAATTAGGCAATTCAAAGACAATTTGTTGGACAATTTTATCAATGTTTGCTTTTCAGGAATACTTACATATCCAGAGCCATAACTCTCCTTCAAGAAAGGAAAACTCAGAAGGACAGTCCTCAGAAGCTCTACATACTGCACATGAGAGGGATACCTGCAAATTTTGAATGATGAACTTAAATTCTGATGTACATACTGTATTTTAAAAGAATCAAATCTTAATTATATATAGACTTACATTGTCTCATTACTCAAGTGGTCAAACAGTGCTTGAATAAGCATGTTTTTGAGTCTGCTCTTGGTGGGTGACTTTAGTGCTGCATCTTTATTGGTCAACGCAGTGAGCACAGCTGGACAAAACTGCACTTTGCAGTTAAACATAGGTTGGAGTGCTGACACAGTATGCTTTTCTTTGTGTTGCCTTCCACTGCAAGAAGTAGTAAGAAGTATGTTTAGAGTTTGTTACAAGACATGAATATGCGTGTCCTTGTGTCCTGCATCAGGAATATCTGCATATTTAAAACGTACAATAACAGCTGCTGAACTACAGAAACAGAATCATAACAGAGAGTAAGAGTGGCTGTGACATTTCAATTTTGAAAGTAAATGGGTGTGTGATGCACATCAGCGCTGGAGAAACAGAACAGGGCTTGCGTCAACCCCTTGCCCCCCACCCTCCAACACCGTAAACCTAAGGGAGGGGAAACACTGAATTGTATGAATGTACAATTCAGTGAATCATGTCCAGTCAACTTAAGACTCACTCTTTCAGCTTCTCTACAGCAGACAAAAATTTCACTTGGTCGGTCTTTCACTTTTGGAAAAAGACGCTCACTCATTCTTTCAGTCATCTGCAGAAGAGTCGATCCATCGTTTTCATTGTCTGTGGCACAGAAAAACAATAAGACACGATCAAAACAGAAATGAGCATGTCGAAGATAAAGAATAAAAATATCATAAAACATTACTAAAAAGACAGCTATGCGTTCATTAGTGACTGTAGATGATGACAGACATGTGGAATAGCCAAAAAGTGGTTAAAATCATTTTAACAGTGGTTGACAACTCCTAACTAAAAAGTCACGGTTTAGGATGTATCTTACCTAACTTTGATATGGACTGCCTTAAAAGGTCGGTGGATCAGTGGATCAGTGTAATGAAGTCTTGTGGTCAAGATGTGATGGTTCACATCTGTATGCGTCCAAAGCATGAAAGTCTACCTCATCCCCAGGCTTGAATATCAACAGATCATCAGTCTCTCTGATGTGGTATGATTGAAGGTGTCTTATAAACTCCAGTGTTGTGAAAAGTCTTCCAACAAGAAACCATTTTGCCCTGATATACACAATCAGGACTATTTTCACAAACAGTGGAATTTGCTCTGCATGCACAAGTTCCAAAATGAAGAAATCTCCAACTGCATATTTTACAGAGTTTAAAATGATGCATTTACTCGTCCAGAGTTTCTCATCCACAGTAACGGCTGTCTCCAAGTTCTGCAAACAAATCTGCAAGTTCACTGGAAGTTCTTGAAGTGATAAGTTATTAACTGCTGCTTGTGTATGATCGCTCCTGATGATCCATTCAGGCTGCCACTCCCAGCATTGACGAAGCTGATTCCTCTTTGCCAAAGTCTGACAAATATTAATATAGTTATTGGTGATTCTTGCTACTGTCTTGAAATATTGATGTCTGGCTTCAAACCTCATGCACCAATGAGAGCGGAGTGACCCATAATCAAGGATGAGCCGAGGATAATGTAGCAGAAAATGCAGCTTGGGTGTAAACACACCAGTGTATGGTGTAACTGGCCCATGTAAAGTTCTCTATAAGTTCACTCAGAGCTCGTTCAGATGATTGGGGAAATTCAACAGTTTCCTGGATGACAGGGTCACAGTCTGGGGCAGACTCTAATCCTTGTTTCTGATATTTATGTTTCTTCCTCATGTGATTTTTCAAAAGATTTCCCAGACAAAAACTTTCTGGGACAGTCTTCTAGTCGGCAGACAATGAAGAATCCACATTCACTTTCATGGTATATCTGTTGATGTTTCAGCAGTTTTTCATATGTTGGTTTTCTTGTGGAGCACCGTGGACACTGATATGGCACATCCATAGAAATGCTCACCTACAAAGACCTGTTGATAATCTGCCAATTCATTTTCCCCAAGCCAAAGAGATACTTCTCCAACAGTCCACTGCTGAGCCATGATCTGTTAAAACAAAACAAAATGCCATTACATTGTTTTATTCTGTGACATCAAAAACTTATTTATTTATTTTTTGTTCAATCATTTTCCAAGCCGCTTTATTGTCATAAGGATCGGAGGGGTGCTGGAGCCTATCCCAGCTGTTTTTTTAGGAGGGGTAGACCCTGGACAGGTTGCCAGTCCATGGCAGGGTCGTCATTCAGATATGTATGTCTTTGGATTGTGGGTGGAAACCCACACAGAAACAGGGAGAAGATTGTGGGTGGAAACCCACACAGAAACAGGGAGAACATGCAAACTCCACACAAAAAGGCACCTGGTTGACTCCGGGAATTGAACAGAGTCTTTCTAGCAGTGAGGCATCAGCGCTAACCACTATACCACCGTTTATTCTAACTTTTAAGCCTTCTTCAGATAAATATTGATTATTTTATGCTTTGGATTATCTGGTCTTGTTAGTATAATGACCTCTTTTTTGCCTAATGTATGATGTTGGATAAATGAAATGTACATAAAAAATTTAACTATTTTAAAAAAGGACATTATCTTGGTAACATCAAATGACCGGAGCATAATTTGTCAACTACTCTGAAAATAAGTTATACAGTAACAGTCAAAGACACAACTTCTCATGTGTCATATTTCTATTTATTCAAAACACTTATGCATTGCTGTATTTTATGCAGCTACTCCACAATTCAAAGTACAGGATACTGAATTTCTGAGTTTTGTAGACCAGACACAGAGCTCACACAACAGGCTTCAGGCGCCATTTTGGTGACTTTAACAATATTATTAATTTTAATATCTGTCTAGCTGACATTAGTTTATGTACGCAGCACGCAATAGAGCCACATATTTTAGAGGCCAAATTAATTGGGAGCACCTTCACTTAATTGTAACAGTGGTTTTGTTAGGAAAACAGTTCTATATACCAGATACTAAACTGCGTTAATGTCAAAGGCTAACATATCTAACATAGCTAACCATTACTGTTAGCACAACATTAACAGCAAGCTACAATGACAAGTAACTCGTCATCTTTGACTCTGAGCTTAGTTTTATCCCACATATTAAACATGTAACCAAAATTGGATTTTATCATCTAAAAAATATAGCCAGAGTCCGCTCTATTCTCTCTCGGGCCAACACGGAGATGTTGATGCATGCTTTTATTACCAGTCGCATTGATTACTGTGATGTCCTGCTCTCTGGTCTCCCAAAAAAGAATATTTCACCTTTACAACTTTTACAAAACTCTGCAGCTCGTGTGCTGACAAAGACCAGAGGGCGGGCCCACATTACACCGGTTTTAGAATCACTGCATTGGCTCCCCGTGTGTTTCAGGATCGATTTTAAAGTTTTTTTATTGGTTTTTAAATGTCTTAATGGTCTTGGGCCTTCTTATCTCTCAGATCTGCTTTTACCATATGAACCCTCGCGGACCTTGAGGTCCTCTCGTACTGGCCTTTTGACTGTTCCCAAAGTCAGGACACATACTCACGGAGAGGCAGCGTTTCAGTGGTATGGTCCTCATCTGTGGAACAGCCTGCCGGAGGAGCTCGGGCCGCAGAGAACGTACATGTTTTTAAGAACAGGCTCAAGACCCACCTTTTTAATTTAGCTTTTACTTAACGTTTATTTATTTTATACTTATTTATTCTATCCTATTATTCTATTTATTATCTTTTCGTCGACTGGGAAGATAAACAAAAAGGGGTGAGAGGTATATTTTGAGCTGCGCAGAGGGTGGCCAACATATTTTCCCACTTACCTTTAATAAAGGTGGTCGTGTAGACTCGCTGTGATCGCCGATTATACGAGTGGTTATGCAAGCCGATGGTATGGTGTTCCGGGGTTCAAATAGTGGGTTTGCGCGCGCTTGAAAGGTCACATGAACTGCATTGTTTTTGTTTGTTTTTTTTGTTATTGTGAAACACTGTAGACTGCCTGGAATTGGCCATAAATGTCTGTATTTACATATATATGTATTGTAGGAATACAGCTGGAAATAAGCTGAGGGGAAAAGAGTGTTTGGTAAAAGAAATAATAAAGAGATGACGATTATGCCTAGTGGGAGGGGCCATGGGGTATAAAAGAAAGCTATCAGGGCCTACCTGGGTTTTTTCGGTGAGATGTTACAGAGAGGGTAACATGCAGACTGTGTTTTGTATATAGATGTTTGTTTTGTGTTGACTTAAGTTAGTTTTCTATTTTCTTTGTAAATAATCTTTTGTGCACCTGGGAGGCCGGCAGAATAAACTATCCACACTGAATGCTTCCTGACTACGCCTGCATTTGTTCGGGAGAAGTTTCAGAGAGGACCCCGCGACATATGGTGTCAGGAGTGGGATGGCTAGTCGCGCCTCCCAGTTAAGCGCACAGGGCTGCGGTCCCAGCAGCATGAGCTTCCAGTGGAGAAGAAAGCAGAGGAGCTGGCATGGGACACAGTGCCGGCGTCGTCTTCTTCAGCAGAGGAGGAGGAGGAGGTTTCCAGCAGGATTGGTCCAGCATTGCCTACAGCTTCGATCTCAGCACGTGACCCAAATGGAGAGCTGATTGCGATGATGAGGGACTTCCTGGCGGGACAGCAAAGGAGAGAGGAGGTTTTGTTGGCAGAACTCAGGGGGCTGAGGACTGTTTCCCCTCCCAATGCTCAGCTGCATTCAGATTTTGCTGGTCAGGAAAGCCCAGCCCACGCACCAGCCGGAGCAAGCACCACAGCAGCAACGGCCACACCAAGCACCGCAACAGCAAGCAGCCCCAGAATGGGACTGCCTACACCTGCACGCCAAAGAGAATACCGGGATCCCCCAGAGGAGGTTCCCTCTCGTCAGTCACAAGCAGTGACCAACAACCTCGACCAGTCAGTCTCAGAGTGGATGCGATCTGCTGGGCCAAAAATTCCACCCTATCAGATGGGGGAAGACATTGAGAACTATTTGTTGCGTTTTGAGCGAGTTGCCAAAACCTGGAGATGGCCAGAGAGTGAATGGGCCTGTCGTCTGGTTCCACTGCTATCGGGGAAGGCGTTGGAGGCCTACACTGCAATGGATGAAGAAAGAGCCAATCGTTATGAAGATTTAAAAGCTGCATTGCTAACCAAATTTGACATTTCCCCTGAGACGTATCGGCAGAAGTTCCAGTCCAATACAGTTCCACCTGGTGAGAGCCCCACTGAGACCTATTATCGCCTGAAGGGCCTCTATCGGCGCTGGATCCGACCAGAGCAGCATATTAAAGAAGAGATGGGAGAAGCTATCATCTTGGAGCAGTTAATCCGGGTACGTCCAGGGGAGGTGAGGACCTGGGTGAGGGAGCATGAGCCAGCAGATGGACTGATTGCTGCTAAGCTGGTGTCACAGTACTTCAATGCGGGTAAAGGAGTAATACCGCGGAAGCACTAGCTGGTAGTCGGGCCGTACGCGTGTCTTAGTGCAGTTGAACATAATCCACAAAGTCCGCTTGTAGTCGAAAAACAAACAGGCAAACATTTATTTCCACAGTGATCCACAAATACAGTGATCCGTTTGAATGTTCATGCACACTGCAAACACGGTAAGAAACTGCTTTTCTCCGCAGCTAGTTAAAGCCCCCGTTGCTCCACACTGCCCGTCGCGAACACTCCCCCCGTGCACAGTTACCGTGTGTTAAAGGAACAGTACGTAAAAATTAAATAAGGCAAGAAAAAATACAATTTAACTGTAAATCTTACGCTAAACAAATTATAAAGTAAAAACTGAAATTCCACATTATCTTACACTTATCCTTATCCAAAATGATTCAAATTATTAACAAATATACACTGTGCAATCTGAGTAAACTAAGAGAAGATTAGACCTTTATCCTATACAAGGAGCACCACCTGTACGCTCATCTGGGACGCCACAGCGACCACCACTCCCATCATCGGGTCTTCTGAAGAGGGAGAGCAACCCAGAGCCACCAGAAACCCCCAAGGCATCAAACTTACGAGCAGCGGGTAAGTACTTTCTTTGTTATTATTGCCAGCAGCCAGGTCATAAAGCCTTGGTATGCCCTATCCGGAAGGCTAAAGTCACTGGTGCCTGCTATGCACCCCGGCTGGATATGGAGCCCACAAGGGTCCAGCCAGTGAATAGAACAGAATAGAATTCAACTTTATTGTCATTGCACATGCACAGGTACAGGGCAACAAAATGCAGTTTGCATCCATCCAGAAGTGCTTTAGTGATATAGATATATTACAATATATATTAGCAATAATATAGTTATGTAAGTATATTACAGAAATGGGTCTATTATGGTATGTTATAATGTGCACGGTATGAAGTATGTTATGAATATTCTATAACTATAAGTATGTACAGGCTGTAGTGAGTACAAGCTATGTACAGGCTATGAACAGGATATAAATATGAAATTAAAAAAACTATACAGAAATCTGAGATATACAGTTATACAGAACTGTGAACTATGCAAGTTATAAACAGTTGTAGGATTAAAAATTACCATATTTACAGAATGATTATTTACAAAGCTATACAGTAGTGCAGTTAAGATGAGTGAGATATGTGGATAATTTCTACAGAGGCTATATAAAGTGCTAGTAGTTGTGAGTGGTGGTTCAGTCCATGTTATTATTGTGTGTTTGAGGGTACGGTTGTCCATTGTGTGTGTGTGTAGGTGGTTGTGGGTGTGTGTATGTCCAGTCCATGAGTTTAATGTGGGTCAGATGTCAGGAGGCAGAGTTCAGGAGTCTGACCGCTGTGGGGAAGAAGCTGTTCCGGTACCTGGTGGTCTTAGTCCGGAGGCTCCTGTAGCGCCTCCCAGAGGGCAGGAGGGTGAAGAGTCCATGTGATGGGTGACTGGGGTCTTTGATGATTTTCCCAGCCCTTTTCAGACACCGCTTCCTGTAGATGTCTTTTATGGCAGGAAGTGGTGCTCCGGCGATGCGCTGGACGACCCTCTGCAACGCCTTTCAGTCCGAGGCAGAGCAGTTCCCGTACCAGACTGTTATACAGTTGGTCAGGATGCTCTCGATGGTGCAGCGATAGAAGTTCACCAGGGTGTCTGAGGACAGGTGGTTCTTCCTCAGAGTCCTCAAGAAGAAGAGGCGCTGGTGAGCCTTCTTGACCAGCTTGGAGCAGTTGGTCGTCCAGATGAGATCCTCGGAGATGTGGACTCCCAGGAACTTGAAGCTGCTCACACGCTCCACAGCCGTCCCCTTAATGTGGATGGGTGGATGTGGGTCAGCATTCCTCCTGTAGTCCACGATGAGCTCCTTGGTCTTCTCGGTGTTAAGCAGCAGGTTGTTTCTGTCGCACCACTCAGCCAGACAATCCACCTCCTCCCTGTAGGCGGCCTCATCGTTGTCACTGATGAGGCCAATCACCGTGGTGTCATCTGCAAACTTAATGATGGTGTTGGAACCATCAGCAGGTCTGCAGTCGTGGGTGAAGAGGGAGTAGAGGAAAGGGCTCATCACACAGCCTTGTGGTACACCGGTGTTCATTGTGATTGTAGATGAGCAGCGGTTATCCAGCCAGACATGTTGGGGGCGGTTGGTCAGGAAGTCCAGTAACCATTTGCAGATGAGGGAACTGATGCCCAGGTCTGTCAGTTTCCTGATGAGTTGTGAGGGGTGGATTGTATTGAATGCTGAACTGACGTCTATAAACAGCATTCTGGCGTATGTGTTGTTGTTGTCCAGGTGTGAGAGGACAGAGTGCAGTGCTGGCGGTATGCGAATTGGTGGGGGTCCAGGGTGGGGGGGGAGACAAGATTTGAAGTGTGCTAGGACCAGCTGCTCTAAGCACTTAGTGATGATGGGGGTGAGTGCTACTGGGCGGTAGTCATTGAGGCAAGATGGGTTGGAGTTTTTGGGTATCGGGACGATGGAGGTGGATTTGAAGCAGGCCGGTACCACAGCGTGGGCCAAGGACAGATTGAATATGTCTATGAGCACTCCTGCGAGCTCCCCAGAACACGCTCTGAGAACACGCCCTGGATGCCATCAGGACCTGCAGCCTTGTGGACATTGATCCTGCTCAGCACCGCTCCTACATCGGTGGGGGAGAGAGTCAGAGGTTGGTGGTCTGGCGTCATGTCTGTTTTGGTTGTGGTTGTGGGGTTCCCTCGCTCAAAACGAGCATAAAAGTTGTTGAGCTCGTTGAGGAAGGAGACATCAGAGGGTGCGGGGGAGGGTTTGGTGGTCCTGTAGTCTGTAATGGTCTGGAGTCCTTGCCACATGCGTCGGGGGTTGGAGTTGGAGAAGTGTTCTTCTACCTTCTTTTTGTAATGGTGTTTGGCTTTTTTGATGCCCTTCTTTAGATTAGCCCTGGCTGTACTGTAGGCGTGTGCATCTCCTGACCTAAAGGCAGTGTTGCGGGCCTTCAGGAGGAGACGAACATCCCGGTTCATCCAAGGCTTCTGGTTGGGGTACATGGTGATCCGTTTCTGGGTGGTGACACTGTCTATGGTTTCGGAGATGTAATCCAGTACAGATGAGGCGTACTGGTCCAGGTCTGTGTGGGTGAACATATTCCAGTCTGTGTTTTTAAATCTGTCCTGGAGCACTGCGTCTGTCCCCTCTGGCCACACTTTAATTGTCCTCACAGCAGGTTTCACACGTTGGATGAGTGGTGAATACCTAGGTGTGAGGAACAGGGAGAGATGGTCCGATTATCCAATGTGGGGGAGGGGTGTGGCTTTATAGGCTCCAGACAGGTTGGAATACACATGGTCTAAAGTCTTGTCTCCTCTGGTGTGGCAGAAGACATGTTGGTGGAATCTGGGGAGGACTGTCTTTAAGTTGGTGTGGTTGAAGTCGCCAGCAACAATAAAAGCAGCCTCGGGGTGTTTATTCTGGTGTTTGTTAATGGCTGCAGAAAGTTCTTTCATGGCCAACCTAGCATTAGCGTCGGGGGGGATATACACTGCAGTGAGTATGATCGAAGTGAGTTCTCTGGGGAGATAATAAGGTCTGCATTTGACCATTAAAAACTCCGCATTAGGTGAGCAGTGACTCTCAGTAGTAGTGGAGTTCATGCACCAAGCATTGTTAATATAAATGCACAAACCTCCACCTCTGGTCTTGCCGGAGTCATCTGCTAGCCTGTCGGCTCGGTGTGTGTGGCGTCCTGCTAACTCGATAGCATTGTCCGGGCAGCTGTTGTTCAACCATGTTTCGGTGAAAAACATGACATTTGAGTCCATAATGCGTCTGTTGTTAGTGATGGAGAGCCGTAACTCATCCATTTTGTTTGCCAGAAAACGGACATTGGCGAGGAAAATACTGGGTAAAGGCATCCGGTGTGGTGTTAGCTTTAGCTTAGCCCGTAAGCCCGTAGCCCTCCGCGCCTACCTCGCCTTTGTTTACCATCTCGGCGCCGTCTGCGTGCACTTCCGCCCGGCCGGGGAGAGTGGGCAGCCTCCGGTGTTCTGGAGATCTCTGGGATGAGTCAGAGATCGGCGATAAAACTGTTGGAGTTATGAGTCCAGATGTCCAGAATCTCTTGTCTGCTGTAGGTCAGCAACGCACAGCAATTCTGGATGAATAATCCGGTTAAAAGTAGATAAAAAACCGCTAAATAGCACATTCTGGAGAGACACTGAGCCTCGCGTTGTTCACGCGCCGCCATCTTGGTGGACGTGCAACGCTATAAAAAAGTTCTGTACCACCAGTTGGAGTGGTACAGAACTTGCCTGTAGAGGTTATTCTGGGGATGGACTTGCCTGTACTCATGGACTTGCTGCAAGAAAAAGAAGAACAGTGGACAGAGACTGATGTGGGGGATAAGGGGAATGCTAAATTAAATGTTTCTGGCCCAGTGGACACTAGAGCCCAGGCGAAGGCTGGATGCCAACCCTTGCCAGACTTTGACAGTAGTCTGTGTGAGGGTGGCACTGATGGGCCAAGAAAATCCCGCCGCCAACGCCGCTTTGAGAAGCAGCTATGGTCAAAGGGGCCGAACACTAAGAGCATGAAATGGGATGTACCAGAAAATATCACTTTGTTGCAAAGGGAGGATGAAACGTTGAAAGTTTTGTTTGCTAATGTGACTGAAGGGGGAACTGGAAAATGGGGAGGGAAAGAGAAGTTCATTGTTGACAAAAATGTGTTGTATGCAGTTGACGGTGACCACCAACAGCTTGTGATACCTTCTAGTTGTAGACCCCTCATTATGCACCTAGCACATACCCTCCCCTGGGCAGGTCATCTGGGTCACCAAAAAACCTATATGCGAGATAGCTCACGTTTCTTTTGGCCGTCAATGTACACAGACACACAAAAATATTGCCGTACATGCCTTACCTGCCAGAAAGCTTGTCCAGCTAGCCAGTCTGACAGGGCCCTGCTACAGCCACTTCCGGTCATCTCCACCCCCTTCCGTAGGATAGCTATGGACATTGTGGGTCTTCTGGTAAAAAGTAGTCATAAATTTTGGTGGTGTGTGATTATGCGACTCGTTTCCCAGAAGCTTTCCCTCTGTGTGCGCTCACGGCACCCAATGTTCTGCGTGCACTGGTACAGCTGTTCTCCTGGGTGGGGATACCAGATGAGATTTTGACCAACCAAGGGACTAACTTTACCTCTAGGTTGATGCAGCTCTTCCACAACCAGCTAAGCATCTCTGCCATCAGGACGTCACCCTACCATCCACAGACAGATGGGTTGGTGGAGAGGTTCAACCAAACTCTGAAGAGGATGCTGCAGAAGTTTGTGTCAGACACTGGGAAAGACTGGGACCAGTGGCTACCCTTCCTGCTGTTTGCATACAGAGAAGTTCCCCAGGCTTCCACTGGTTTCTCACCATTCGAGCTACTCTATGGTTGGGATGTGCAGGGGCCGTTGGCTCTCCTCCGGAAGGGTTGGGAGTCTCCTGCTTCTGCTTCAAATGATAAAGGAGTGGTGCAATTTGTGCTGGAAATGAGAGATTGGTTGGGGAGATACCATGAAGAGGCCGAGGTCAACCTGCGAGATGCTCAACGAAGCCAGAAGACCTGGTATGACCAATAGGCCCGGCAACGTGAATTTCAACCTGGTCAAAAGGTGTTGTTACTTCTCCCCTCAGCCAACAGTAAACTTCTGGCGAAATGGCAAGGGCCATACACAGTTCTTCGCAGAATGGGGCCAGTGACCTATGAGATTCATCTTCCTGAAAAGAGGAAACCGAAGCAGACTTACCATGTGAATCTCCTGAAAGAATGGGAAGAGCGTGCCCACCAGGCCCCTGCGAAAGCTCTGATGGCAAGAGAAGTGCCAAGAGAAGGGAAGACAGAACCCGAGCAGGGAGCCGATCCAATGTCTCCGGTGCTGACTCATCTTACCCCACAGCAGGCTGCTGAGCTACTCCAAATCCTTCGGTAGACTCCATCTCTGTGTTCAGTAAACCCCGGCAGGACCACCCTTGTCGAACATGTGATACGCCTAAAGGATAGACATCCCATCTGCCAATGTCCATACCGGGTTCCACAACACTTAGTGGATAAATTGCGACAGGAGGTGGAGAAGATGCTGGAGCTTGGGGTGATAGAGCCGTCCTGCTCAGAGTGGTGTAGCCCGGTGGTCATCATCTTCAAGAAAGATGGCGCCCTACGCATCTGCATTGATTTCCGGAAGCTTAATTCCATTTCAGAGTTTGATGCCTACCCCATGCCTCGAATCGAGGATTTGCTGGAGAAGATTGGAGCAGCCAGGTACATCACCACCCTGGATCTGTGCAAAGGTTACTGGCAAGTGCCACTGGAGGAGTCTTCTCGACCGTACACCACCTTCAGGACACCTGCCGGCCTGTTCCAGTTCACGGTGATGCCATTTGGGCTACGTGGGGCTCCGGCCACCTTCCAAAGGCATATGGACAAATTACTACAGGGGTGTGACCCCCATAGTGCCGCCTACCTGGATGATGTAGTGATCTTCAGCAACACCTGGGAAGAACATCTGCAGCACCTGTCCGAAGTCCTGGGAAGAATCCATAAGGCAGGGTTGACCCTCAACCCCTCTAAATGTGAGTGGGCACGGCAGGAGACCCGCTACCTTGGCTACCAAGTGGGCAGAGGTGAGGTGCGCCCGCTGATGGATAAAGTAGAAGCTATCCAGAACTGCCCTCGGCCTCGCACTAGCCCCTTCCTGGGGCTGGTTGGCTGGTACCAAAGATTTGTGCCCCAGTTTGCAACTATTGCGGCCCCTCTTACTGCTTTGACCAGCAAGGACCAACGGAATCCTGTCACATGGACAGCGGAATGTGAACAAGCTTTCAAAAGGCTGAAAACCTGCCTGTGTACGACCCCAGTTCTCAGGAGCCCAGACTTCAGGAAGAAATTTCTGGTCCAGGTGGATGCCTCCAAAAGCGGCCTGGGAGCAGTGCAGGCCCAAGGGGACCCTGGAGAAGAGCATCCGGTCCTATACCTAAGCCAAAAGCTGCTGCCACGAGAGACCAACTACTCAACTGTGGAGAAGGAGGCCTTGGCCATTAAGTGGGCACTGGAGAAACTCAGGAATTATTTACTTGGAAGGGAGTTTGAGTTGGAAACTGATCACAGAGCTCTCACCTGGATCCATTCCATGAAGGACCATAACAGCCGACTGACACGCTGGTACCTTTCACTGCAGCCGTTCAGATTCACCATCCGTCAAAGACCAGGCTAGCTCAATGTAGTGGCAGATTATCTCTCCAGGTTGCCGCACAACGCAAGGGGATGATGTGACGGAGTTACACCGTCCCAGGCCGCAGACAGCTGACCTGGGCACATACACGCACCACCACCATTAGTTTCTACAATTACCGTGGCTGCGCGTCTTTTTGACGACCGGGCAGATAAACAAAAAGGGGTGAGAGGTATATTTTGAGCGGCGCAGAGGGTGGCCAACATATTTTTCCCACTTACCTTTAATAAAGCCGGTCGCGTAGACTCGCTGTGATCGCCGATTATACGGGTGGTTATGCAAGAAGATGGTATGGTGTTCCTGGGTTCAAATAGTAGGTTCGGGCGCGCTTGAAAGATCACGTGAACTGCATTATTTTTGTTTGGTTTTTTTTGTTATTGTGAAACACTGTAGGCTGCCTGGAATTGGCCATAAATGTCTGTATTTACATATATATGTATTGTAGGAATACAGCTGGAAATAAGCTGAGGAGAAAAGAGTGTTTGGTAAAAGAAATAATAAAGAGATGACGATTATGCCTGGTGGGAGGGGCCATGGGGTAAAAAAGAAGGCTGTTTTTCGGTGAGATGTTACAGAGAGGGAAACATGCATACTGTGTTTTGTATATAGATGTTTGTTTTGTGTTGACTTAAGTTAGTTTTCTATTTTCTTTGTAAATAATCTTTTGTGCACCTGGGAGGCCGGCAGAATAAACTATCCACACTGAATGCTTCCTGACTACGCCTGCCTTTGTTCGGGAGAAGTTTCGGAGAGGACCCCGCGACAAGTTGACATACTCTCACACGCACTGAGCAGTTGTCATACTCTCACACGCACCGAGCAGTTGTCATACTCTCACACGCACCGAGCAGTTGACATACTCTCAAACGCACTGAGCAGCAAACTCAGAAACCAGTCTTACTTGTTATCATCTATCGTCCACCTGGGCCTTACACAGAGTTTCTGTCTGATTTCTCAGACTTTATATCTAATTTAGTTCTGAGCTCAGATAAAATAATTATTGTGGGTGATTTTAACATCCATGTTGATGCTAAAAATGACAGCCTCAACATGGCATTTAATCTGTTGTTAGACTCAATTGGTTTCTCTCAAAATGTAAAAGAACCCACCCACCACTTTAATCACACTCTAGATCTTGTTTTAACATATGGCATAGAAACTGAACATTTAACAGTGTTTCCTGAAAACCCTCTCCTGTCTGATCATTTCTTGATAACATTTACATTTACAATAATTGATTACGCAGCAGTGGAGAGTGGACTTTATCAAAGTAGATGTCTTTCTGAAAGCGCTGTAACTAAGTTTAAGAATATAATCCAGCCACTGTTATCATCGTCAATGCCCTGTACCAACACAGAGCAGAGCAGCTATCTGAACGCTACCCCAACAGAGGTCGATTATCTTGTTAATAATTTCACCTCCTCACTACGTACGACTCTGGATACTGTAGCTCCGGTGAAAACTAAGGTCTCTAATCAGAAGTACCTGACCCCGTGGTATAATTCTCAAACACGTACCCTAAAGCAGATGACTCGTAATCTGGAGAGGAAATGGCGTGTCACAAATGTAGAGGATCATCATTTAGCCTGGAGAAATAGTTTGTTGCTTTATAAGAAAGCCCTCCGCAAAGCCAGAACAGCTTACTACTCATCACTGATTGAAGAAAATAAGAACAACCCCAGGTTTCTCTTCAGCACTGTAGCCAGGCTGACAAAAAGTCAGAGCTCTTTTGAGCCAACCATCCCTTTAACGTTAACTAGTGATGACTTCATGAACTTCTTCACAAATAAAATTTTTATCATTAGAGAAAAAATTACCAATAATCATCCCACAGATGTAATATTATCTACAGCTACTCTTAGTTCCATTGATGTTAAATTAGACTCTTTTTCTCCAATCGATCTTTCTGAGTTAACTTCAATAATTACTTCCTCCAAACCATCAACATGTCTTTTAGACCCCATTCCTACAAAACTGCTCAAAGAAGTCCTGCCATTGATTAATTCTTCGATCTTATATATGATCAACCTATCTCTAATAATCGGCTATGTACCACAGGCCTTCAAGGTGGCTGCAGTTAAACCTTTACTCAAAAAGCCATCTCTAGACCCAGCAGTCTTAGCTAATTATAGGCCAATCTCCAACCTTCCTTTCATATCAAAAATCCTTGAAAGAGTAGTTGTCAAACAGCTAACAGATCATCCACAGAGGAATGGTTTATTTGAAGAGTTTCAGTCAGGTTTCAGAGTTCATCACAGCACAGAAACAGCTTTAGTGAAGGTTACAAATGATCTTCTTATGGCCTCTGACAGTGGACTCATCTCTGTGCTTGTCCTTCTTGACCTTAGTGCAGCATTCGATACTGTTGACCATAATATCCTATTAGAGCGATTAGAACATGCTGTAGGTATTACAGGTATTGCACTGCAGTGGTTTGTATCATATCTATCTAATAGACTCCAATTTGTGCATGTAAATGGAGAGTCCTCTTCACACACTGAGGTTAATTATGGAGTTCCACAGGGTTCAGTGCTAGGACCAATTCTGTTTACATTATACATGCTTCCCCTAGGCAGCATCATTAGAAGACATAGCATACATTTTCACTGCTATGCAGATGACACCCAGCTCTATCTGTCCATAAAGCCAGATAACACACACCAATTAGTTAAACTGCAGGAATGTCTTAAAGACATAAAGACTTGGATGGCCACTAACTTTCTGCTTCTTAACTCAGATAAAACTGAGGTCATTGTACTCGGCGCTGAAAAGCTTAGAAATATGGTATCTAACCAGATTCTTACTCTGGATGGCATTACCTTGGCCTCCAGTAACACTGTGAGGAACCTTGGAGTCATTTTTGACCAGGATATGTCCTTCAACGCACATATTAAACAAATATGTAAGACTGCGTTCTTCCATTTGCGCAACATCTCTAAAATTAGAAATATCCTGTCTCAGAGTGATGCTGAAAAACTAGTTCATGCATTTATTACTTCCAGGCTGGACTACTGCAATTCATTATTATCAGGATGTCCAAAAAACTCACTGAAAAGCCTTCAGTTAATCCAAAATGCTGCAGCAAGAGTACTGACAGGGACTAGAAAGAGAGAGCATATTTCTCCTGATTTGGCTTCCCTTCATTGGCTTCCTGTTAAATCCAGAATTGAATTCAAAATCCTGCTCCTCACATACAAGGTCTTAAATAATCAGGCCCCATCTTATCTTAATGACCTTGTAGTACCATATCACCCTATTAGAGCACTTCGCTCCCGCTCTGCAGGCCTACTTGTTGTTCCTAGAGTATTTAAAAGTAGAATGGGAGGGAGAGCCTTCAGTTTTCAGGCCCCTCTTCTGTGGAACCAGCTTCCAGTTTGGATTCGGGAGACAGACACTATCTCTACTTTTAAGATTAGGCTTAAAACTTTCCTTTTTGCTAAAGCATATAGTTAGGGCTGGACCAGGTGACCCTGAATCCTCCCTTAGTTATGCTGCAATAGATGTAGGCTGCCGGGGGATTCCCATGATGCATTGAGTTTTTCCTTTCCAGTCACCTTTCTCACTCACTATGTGTTAATAGACCTCTCTGTATTGAATCGTATCTGTTATTAATCTCTGTCTCTCTTCCACAGCATGTCTTTATCCTGTCTTCCTTCTCTCACCCCAACCGGTCAATTCAATTCAATTCATCCATCCATCCATCTTCATCCGCTTTATCCGGGGCCGGGTCGCGGGGGCAGCAGCCTAAGCAAAGAGGCCCAGACCTCCCTCTCCCCAGCCACCTCCTCCAGCTCATCCGGGGGAACACCAAGGCGTTCCCAGGCCAGCCGAGAGATATAATCTCTCCAGCGTGTCCTGGGTCTGCCCCGGGGCCTCCTCCCGGTGGGACATGCCTGGAACACCTCACCCAGGAGGCGCCCAGGGGGCATCCTTACCAGATGCCCAAACCACCTCAGCTGGCTCCTTTCGATGTGGAGCAGCAGCGGCTCTACTCTGAGCCCCTCCCGGATGGCCGAACTTCTCACCCTATCTCTAAGGGAGATGCCAGCCACCCTTCGGAGGAAGCTCATTTCCGCCGCTTGTATCCGCGATCTCGTCCTTTCGGTCACTACCCACAGCTCGTGGCCATAGGTGAGGGTAGGGACGTAGATCGACCGGTAAATTGAGAGCTTCGCTTTTACACTCAGCTCCCTCTTCACCACAACGGACCGGTGCAGCGTCTGCATTACTGCAGCTGCAGCCCCAATCTGTCTGTCGATCTCCGGCTCCCTTCTCCCATCACTCGCGAACAAGACCCCGAGATACTTGAACTTCTCCACTTGGGGCAGGACCTCATCCCCGACCCGGAGTGGGCACTCCACCCTTTTCCGGCTGAGAACCATGGCCTCAGATTTGGAGGTGCTGATCCTCATTCCCGCTGCTTCACACTCGGCTGCGAACCGCTCCAGTGCGAGCTGGAGGCCCTCACCCGATGAAGCCAACAGAACCACATCATCCGCAAAGATCAGAGATGAGATCCTGAGGCCACCAAAGCGAAAGCCCTCCGCCACTTGGCTGCGCCTAGAAATCCTGTCCATAAAAATTATGAACAGAACCGGTGACAAAGGGCAGCCCTGGCGGAGCCCATCACCCACCGGGAACGAGTCCGACTTATTGCCGGCAATGCGAACCAAGCTCTTACAACGGTTGTATAGGGATCGAATGGCCCGTAGCAATGGGCCAGACACCCCATACTCCCGCAACACCTCCCACAGGACACCCCGAGGGACACGGTCGAATGCCTTCTCCAAGTCCACAAAACACATGTAGACTGGTTGGGCAAACTCCCATGCACCCTCAAGTATCCTCGAGAGGATGAAGAGCTGGTCCAGTGTTCCGCGACCAGGACGAAAACCGCATTGTTCCTCCTGCATCAGAGGTTCGACTAGCGGACGGACTCTCCTTTCCAGCACCCTGGCATAGACTTTCCCGGGGAGGCTGAGGAGTGTGATCCCCCTGTAGTTGGAACACACCCTCCGGTCCCCCTTCTTAAAGATGGGGACCACCACCCCGGTCTGCCAATCCACGGGTACTGCCCCTGATCTCCACGCAACATTGCAGAGGCGTGTCAGCCAGGACAGCCCTACAACGTCCAGAGCCTTCAGGAACTCGGGGCGGACCTCATCAACACCAGGGGCTCTGCCACCAAGGAGTTGTTTAACTGCCTCAGTGACCTCGCCCCCAGAAATTGGCGGGTCATTCCCCTCATCCCCAGACTCTGCTTCCTCCTTGGAAGACGCGTCAGTGGGATTGAGGAGGTCCTCGAAGTATTCCTTCCACCGCCTGACAATTTTCTCAGTCGACGTCAGCAGCGCTCCGCCAGCACTATACACAGTGCAGGTAGAGCACCGCTTTCCCCTCCTGAGACGCCTGACGGTTTGCCAGAACCTCTTCGAGGCAGTCCGAAAGTCTTTTTCCATGGCCTCTCCGAACTCCTCCCACACCCGAGTTTTTGCTTCAGCCACTGCCCGAGCCGCATTCCGCTTGGCCTGTCGATACCTGTCGGCTGCCTCCGGAGTCCCACAGGCTAACCAAGCCCGATAGGACTCCTTCTTCAGCCTGGTGGCTCCCTTCACCTCTGGTGTCCACCATTTGGTTCGGGGATTACCACCACGGCAGGCACCAACCACCTTGCGGCCGCAGCTCAATGCAGCAGCTTCGGCAATGGAGGCGCTGAACATGGTCCATTCGGACTCGATGTCCCCCGCCTCCCTCGGAATGCTGTTGAAGCTCTGCCGGAGGTGTGCGTTGAAGATCTCGCTGACTGGGGCCTCTGCTAGTCGTTCCCAGCACACCCTCACTACGCGTTTAGGTGCACCAGGTCTGTCCAGCGTCCTCCCCCGCCACCTGATCCAACTCACCACCAGGTGGTGATCAGTTGACAGCTCAGCCCCTCTCTTTACCCGAGTGTCCAGAACATATGGTCGCAGGTCTGGTGATACGATTACAAAATCGATCATCGACCTACGGCCTAGAGCGTCCTGGTGCCACGTGCACTTATGGACACTCTTATGTTCGAACAAGGTGTTCGTTATGGCCAAACTGTGATTAGCACAGAAGTCCAATAACAAAGCACCGCTCGGGTTCAGATCAGGGAGGCCGTTCCTCCCAATCACGCCCCTCCAGGTCTCGCTGTCGTTACCCACGTGAGCATTGAAGTCTCCCAGCAGGACAACAGAGTCTCCAGGTGGAGCACCTTCCAGCACCCCCCCCCAGGGACTCTAAGAAGGCTGGGTACTCCGAACTGCCACTCGGCGCATAAGCGCAGATGACAGTCAGGACCCGTTCCCCGACCCTAAGGCGCAGGGAACAAACCCTCTCGTCCACCGGGAAAAACCCCAACGTACCGGCAGCAAGCCGAGGGATATTAGAATACCCACCCCAGCCCGCCGCCTCTCACCAGGGGCAACTCCAGACTGAGACAGAGTCCAGCCCCTCTCCAGGAGACTGGTTCCAGAGCCCAAGCCGTGCGTAGAGGTGAGCCCGACTATATCTAGCCGGTACCTCTCAACCTCACGCACTAACTCAGGCTCCTTCCCCACCAGAGAGGTGACATTCCATGTCCCTATTGCCAGTCTTGGCAGCCGGGGGTCAGTCCGCCAGGGCCTCCGCTCCTGGCCGCCACCCGGCACACAATGCACCTGACCCCTATGGCGCCTCCTGCGGGTGGTGGGCCTGCGGGAGGATGGGCCCATGTCTCCTCTTCGGGCTGTGCCCGGCCGGGCCCCATGGACTAAGGCCCGGCCACCAGACGCTCGCCCTCGGGCACCCTCCCCGGGCCTGGCTCAAGGGCGGGGCCCCGGTAACCCTATCCCGGGCAGGGTAAACTGTTCCCTCTCTGTTTTTTTCATAGGGGTCTTCTGAATCGCTCTTTGTCTGGTCCCTCACCCAGGACCAATTTGCCATGGGAGACCCTACCAGGGGGCAAAAGCCCCCAGACAACATAGCCCCTGGGATCCCTGGGACACACAAACCCCTCCACCACGATAAGGTTGCGATTCACGGAGGAGAGTCAATTCAATTCAATTCAATTCAATTCAATTCAATTTTATTTATATAGCGCCAAATCACAACAAATGTCGCCTCAAGGCGCTTCATAGATACAGAGAAAAACCCAACAATCATATGACCCCCTATGAGCAAGCACTTTGGCGACAGTGGGAAGGAAAAACTCCCTTTTAACAGGAAGAAACCTCCGGCAGAACCAGGCTCAGGGAGGGGCGGCCATCTGCTGCGACCGGTTGGGGTGAGAGAAGGAAGACAGGATAAAAGACATGCTGTGGAAGAGAGACAGAGATTAATAACAGATACGATTCAATACAGAGAGGTCTGTTAACACATAGTGAGTGAGAAAGGTGACTGGAAAGGAAAAACTCAATGCATCATGGGAATCCCCCGGCAGCCTACATCTATTGCAGCATAACTAAGGGAGGATTCAGGGTCACCTGGTCCAGCCCTAACTATATGCTTTAGCAAAAAGGAAAGTTTTAAGCCTAATCTTAAAAGTAGAGATAGTGTCTGTCTCCCGAATCCAAACTGGAAGCTGGTTCCACAGAAGAGGGGCCTGAAAACTGAAGGCTCTCCCTCCCATTCTACTTTTAAATACTCTAGGAACAACAAGTAGGCCTGCAGAGCGGGAGCGAAGTGCTCTAATAGGGTGATATGGTACTACAAGGTCATTAAGATAAGATGGGGCCTGATTATTTAAGACCTTGTATGTGAGGAGAAGGATTTTGAATTCAATTCTGGATTTAACAGGAAGCCAATGAAGGGAAGCCAAAACAGGAGAAATATGCTCTCTCTTTCTAGTCCCTGTCAGTACTCTTGCTGCAGCATTTTGGATTAACTGAAGGCTTTTCAGTGAGTTTTTTGGACATCCTGATAATAATGAATTGCAGTAGTCCAGCCTGGAAGTAATAAATGCATGAACTAGTTTTTCAGCGTCACTCTGAGACAGGATATTTCTAATTTTAGAGATGTTGCGCAAATGGAAGAACGCAGTCTTACATATTTGTTTAATATGTGCGTTGAAGGACATATCCTGGTCAAAAATGACTCCAAGGTTCCTCACAGTGTTACTGGAGGCCAAGGTAATGCCATCCAGAGTAAGAATCTGGGTAGATACCATATTTCTAAGCTTTTCAGCGCCGAGTACAATGACCTCAGTTTTATCTGAGTTAAGAAGCAGAAAGTTAGTGGCCATCCAAGTCTTTATGTCTTTAAGACATTCCTGCAGTTTAACTAATTGGTGTGTGTTATCTGGCTTCATGGACAGATAGAGCTGGGTGTCATCTGCATAGCAGTGAAAATGTATGCTATGTCTTCTAATGATGCTGCCTAGGGGAAGCATGTATAATGTAAACAGAATTGGTCCTAGCACTGAACCCTGTGGAATTCCATAATTGACCTCAGTGTGTGAAGAGGACTCTCCATTTACATGCACAAATTGGAGTCTATTAGATAGATATGATACAAACCACTGCAGTGCAATACCTGTAATACCTACAGCATGTTCTAATCGCTCTAATAGGATATTATGGTCAACAGTATCGAATGCTGCACTAAGGTCAAGAAGGACAAGCACAGAGATGAGTCCACTGTCAGAGGCCATAAGAAGATCATTTGTAACCTTCACTAAAGCTGTTTCTGTGCTGTGATGAACTCTGAAACCTGACTGAAACTCTTCAAATAAACCATTCCTCTGTGGATGATCTGTTAGCTGTTTGACAACTACTCTTTCAAGGATTTTTGATATGAAAGGAAGGTTGGAGATTGGCCTATAATTAGCTAAGACTGCTGGGTCTAGAGATGGCTTTTTGAGTAAAGGTTTAACTGCAGCCACCTTGAAGGCCTGTGGTACATAGCCGATTATTAGAGATAGGTTGATCATATATAAGATCGAAGAATTAATCAATGGCAGGACTTCTTTGAGCAGTTTTGTAGGAATGGGGTCTAAAAGACACGTTGATGGTTTGGAGGAAGTAATTATTGAAGTTAACTCAAAAAGATCGATTGGAAAGAAAGAGTCTAACTTAACATCAATGGAACTAAGAGTAGCTGTAGATAATATTACATCTGTGGGATGATTATTGGTAATTTTTTCTCTAATGATAAAAATTTTATTTGTGAAGAAGTTCATGAAGTCATCACTAGTTAACGTTAAAGGGATGGTTGGCTCAAAAGAGCTCTGACTTTTTGTCAGCCTGGCTACAGTGCTGAAGAGAAACCTGGGGTTGTTCTTATTTTCTTCAATCAGTGATGAGTAGTAAACTGTTCTGGCTTTGCGGAGGGCTTTCTTATAAAGCAACAAACTATTTCTCCAGGCTAAATGATGATCCTCTAAATTTGTGACACGCCATTTCCTCTCCAGATTACGAGTCATCTGCTTTAGGGTACGTGTTTGAGAATTATACCACGGGGTCAGGTACTTCTGATTAGAGACCTTAGTTTTCACTGGAGCTACAGTATCCAGAGTCGTACGTAGTGAGGAGGTGAAATTATTAACAAGATAATCGACCTCTGTTGGGGTAGCGTTCAGATAGCTGCTCTGCTCTGTGTTGGTACAGGGCATTGACGATGATAACAGTGGCTGGATTATATTCTTAAACTTAGTTACAGCGCTTTCAGAAAGACATCTACTTTGATAAAGTCCACTCTCCACTGCTGCGTAATCAATTATTGTAAATGTAAATGTTATCAAGAAATGATCAGACAGGAGAGGGTTTTCAGGAAACACTGTTAAATATTCAGTTTCTATGCCATATGTTAAAACAAGATCTAGAGTGTGATTAAAGTGGTGGGTGGGTTCTTTTACATTTTGAGAGAAACCAATTGAGTCTAACAACAGATTAAATGCCATGTTGAGGCTGCCATTTTTAGCATCAACATGGATGTTAAAATCACCCACAATAATTATTTTATCTGAGCTCAGAACTAAATTAGATATAAAGTCTGAGAAATCAGACAGAAACTCTGTGTAAGGCCCAGGTGGACGATAGATGATAACAAGTAAGACTGGTTTCTGTCACGGTTCTGGGTCAGTTTCGACCCAGTATTTTGAGTTTTGGATTGTTAGTTTATTTTTGGATAATTGTCGTGGTTTTGGGCACTATGAGGTTTATTATTATTATTAGAATTCTGTTTCTGTTTATTCATGTTAAGGATTTGTTCTCGGTTGTATCTCACGTTTAGTTTAGTTCAGGTTCCATGTGTCATTCTCCGTCTGTCTCTCAGTGTCAGGTCTGCGTCTTCCTGTAGTGTTCTCATTTCCTGTTTTATTGTGAAGGTTTGAGTCTCATGTGAGTGTGTTCAGTTTTCCCTCTGTCTCGTCTTGTTGATTATTCCCAGCTGTGTCCACCACCTGTGTGTAATTCCCGTGTTTCTCTATGTGTATTTAAGTCGTGTCCTCTGTCATTGTAGTTGCTGGTCCGTCTGTGTTTCCTCCATGTTTCGTCTGTGTGTTCCCTGCCGTCACCATCTTGTACCGTCGTCCACCTTGCTTCATGTTTGAGTTTCGGTTCGTATTCAGTAGTTTAGTTGTCTCCAGTATAGTTTAGTGTGATCTCTGTTTCCGTTTTTCCACTGGCGCATTGTGTTAAATAAACCACCTTCACTCCTCCACTACTGCCTGCGATTGGATCCTCATTTATTATTTTATACGGCTCATCTCACTCGCCGTGACAGTTTCTGAGTTTCACAGCTGGGGTGGACAATGCTAAGCATCAGGCTTTCAAATGAATTAACAGTCTGTCTTGGTCTTTCATTAATTAATAGACTGGTGTGAAAAATTGCTGCCACACCGCCCCCTCGACCTGTGCTTCGAGATTTCTGGTAGTTAGAATGACTCGGGGGTGTTGATTCATTTAAACTAACATAATCATCCTGCTGCAACCAGGTTTCTGTAAGGCAGAGTAAATCAATTTGTTGATCAATTATTAAGTCATGTACTAACAGAGACTTGGAGGAGAGAGACCTAATATTTAATAATCCACATTTCACTGTTTTACTCTTTGGTTCAGATGTGGATACTGTATTGTTCTTTCTTTGTAAATATTTAAGTTGTTTGTTGCTGGTTTTTAGTTTGTTTTTTGTCTTTTTGGAAGCAGACACAGTCTCTATGGAGATGGGTTTTTGGGGGGGGGTCGCAGCAGATGGCCGCCCCTCCCTGAGCCTGGTTCTGCCGGAGGTTTCTTCCTGTTAAAAGGGAGTTTTTCCTTCCCACTGTCGCCAAAGTGCTTGCTCATAGGGGGTCATATGATTGTTGGGCTTTTCTCTGTATCTATGAAGCGCCTTGAGGTGACATTTGTTGTGATTTGGCGCTATATAAATAAATTGAATTGAATTGAATTGAATTGTCATACTCTCACACGCACCGAGCAGTTGACATACTCTCAAACGCACCGAGCAGTTGTCATACTCTCACATGCACCGAGCAGTTGTCATACTCTGACACGCACCGAGCAGTTGTCATACTCTCACACGCACCGAGCAGTTGACATACTCTGACAAACACCGAGCAGTTGTCATACTCTCACACGCACCGAGCAGTTGACATACTCTCAAACGCACCGAGCAGTTTTCATACTCTGACATGCACCAAGCAGTTGTCATACTCTGACACGCACTGAGCAGTTGTCATACTCCCACACGCACCGAGCAGTTGACATACTCTCAAACGCACCGAGCAGTTTTCATACTCTGACATGCACCAAGCAGTTGTCATACTCTGACACGCACTGAGCAGTTGTCATACTCCCACACGCACTGAGCAGTTGACATACTCTCAAACGCACTCAGCGGCTGATAAACTCCCCCAAAGAAATCAAATTCCTAGAAATCCAATAACGGAAATGTTTGCACACACTTGTCATTATGTGCAGAGGTCCACCCTACCAGCCAACCTCAGATCTCCACGCATACACAAACTAAGGCACATAAGTCTGCACACATCCAGACATTAACAGATACACACACATGGCCACCCTTTATATCGGTGGACCTCCACCAGGCCTCACTGCACTCCTCTTCTCAGAGAAACCCTCAACAGAAGAGTTGAGAAACACAAAACTTGTGAGATCTGAATGTCCTGGTGAGTCTCCACCTGTTACAGGTGGGTGCTGCCTGGACTGTCTCAAGACAGACCAGACCAGGTGCACCACAGACACTTCAAACCTCATCTCAGGACAAAAACTAAAAGAACAACATAAACAAGGAGAAAACTTGCCTTAGAAACATGCAGGGTTAGAGGAGACGGCAGCCGTGTAGAGGTGAGCCTGTGTGAGTCCTTTTTCTTTTAGTGAACAACAGAAAAACAGAAAAAAGAAAGAAAACTTACCTTAAAAATCTGTAGGGTTGTTTTCTCTGAGACATGTTGGAATCTGTAAACAGTTACTCCGAAAAGGATCCAGATGTTTCAAAATACTTCTCTGGCGAACGTTTCAATTCTGCGAACATAAATGCTGTGATTAATGGACTAAAAGTCATCGCTTCTCACCCCTATTTATGGATTCAAGGATCAAAGGATCAAATTGGTGGTAAGATTCTAAATATATGTGATGTCATAATCCTGTTAGTTTGGAATACACAAAACAATAAGCACAGTTGTACAGACACACACACACTCCCAAAAACTAGCCAGCCCTCATGAGGAGGTTGCGACGCCCTCCAGGTGCGGGAAAGAAAGCAGGAAAAACCGGGAGCGGGCCGCCTCACCGCTCTTTACATTAATGGACCGCCCCAAAGAAATCCAAACACGGAAAAGCTTGCACACACATGTGATTATGCGCAGAGGTCCATCCTACCAGCCAACATCAGAACTCCACACATGCACACATTAATGCACATACATCTGCACACATCCAGAGATAAACTCCCCCAAAGAAATCTGAACATGGAAACTTTTGCGCACACTGCACACACATTCAGAGTTCATAATGTACTGGTGAGTCTCCACCTGTTACAGGTGGATGCAACCTGGACTGTCTCAAGACAGACGAGACCAGATCCACCAAAGAAACTGCAGATGTGAGGACATGCGTCTTTTTGAAATATATAAAACAATAAACACGGTCGTGCAGACACATACACTCACACAGGCTGCGAAAGCCTAGCCAGCCCTCGTGATGGGGTGGACCTCCTCCAGGCCTCACTGCCTTCCCCTCCTGAGAGAAACCCTTTATAGAAGAGTTGAGAAAGACACAATTTGTGAGGTCTGAATGTTCTGGTGAGTCTCCACCTGTTGCAGGTGAGTGCAGCCTGGACTGTCTCGAGACAGACCAGATCAGCTGCACCACAGACACTTCATACCTCATCTCAGGAGAAAAACTGAAAGAACAACATAAAAAAGGAGAAAACCGACCTCAGAAACATGGCCAACATCTGTTTGATTAGACTAACAAATAATGGTTGACCATTTTCAGGTGCTCGCCTAACCTTCAGTAGTTGTTCCAGGTCACTGAAACGCTTAGGTTTTATATATCCAGTTTCCTTGGATTGATAATCTGTCTCGTATTGAAATTGTTCTTTGGTCAGTTTTACCTGTTGCAGAATTTCAGGGTCGCTCTTGTTGACTTTAATAGCCACGATCTGTCTGTTTGCTCTGTGAATTGGTTAGAAACAAAACTGAACTTGTTTTGGTTTCTTTTGTAAAATGCTCTGAAAACATCTGGAAAGGGTTTGGGTTGGTGTCAGGTCAACGTCCGTTATGCCATAAAGTATAATGGGTGAGCGCTCGTATTATGGGTTTTGGGATCAAAGCAAAGCTACCACGTCATGAAGGATCGAAGCAAAGCTACCGCGTCACAAGGGATCAAAGTGATTCTGATGTATGCGCAGGCGCACACACACACGTTTGTTTGTGTAATATTGTTCACAATAAATTTGACCGTAGGCAATTTAATATGAGTCAATCAAAGAAAATGTTAGTTTTGGAGAATTTTGAAATTACGAAAATGACAATTACGAGAATTTTTGTTCGTGTATTTTTTTTCTTTTGCATAACATGTCGAGCTTTTCTGTATATAGCCATGTCGTAGATTTCGGAGCAAACAAGAAATTGATGAAAATGTTCTATTTTATTTTAACAATCATCAACTGCATATGCAGGTTTCGTACGGGTGCTTGAAATCCTTGAAAAATCTTGGATATATTGTAGTGCTTCTATTTCGGATTTGGTGCTTAAAACGTCTTGAAACTGTATTTCATTCACCACAAATAACTATCTGACTGAATAGTTTTCTTATCAGATAGAGAAATAAAATGGCAAAGTCTAAAAGCAACATTTCTCTGCCTGGGCTGCCTTGTACCTCTGCACGTCAGTCTGTTTCAATGTGTGACCCCCCACCCCCTCCCCGAAAAGTCGGGGGTGAGCGCACTAACGTGCCTGGAGGCCGTTTTAATGAGTGTTTGCTGGAAAACGAAAAATACAAGAAGGAGTCTGCAAGAAGGATTTGTACGTTTTCACTGTGGAGGAGTTTGCGTAAGTCCTAGTAAATCATTTTCTTCAGTGTGGACGTTACACATGCTAATTTTTAAAATCGTTTTTATTATTTTGCTAGCTAGCAAACTCGCGGGATAAATGATTGAAATGCACTCAGTGTGATGCAATACGGTGCCGCTATTCTAACAGTTAGTTATTGCAGGGTAATTTCTGGAATATGCTGTGAATTTAACCAAGATTACACAGCAGTAGCAGTAATGCGAGTTACTTCCCCAAAGTGAAAGCTTTAAACGTTAGCCCGATGCTAAACTAGCCAACTCAAGCTTTCTGATTGAAGGCTAAAAGCAGCGTTGTCACCAAGTAAACAGAATCTTGATTCTATTTTGGTGTATTGCTGCAGTTTTTTCAAGTATTAACTTGGTGCTTTTGGCAACCTTAGGGGGAAATAATGGTAATATGACTGATCCATATGTACACAAAGAATATAGACTTTTTTTGTGCTACCGAAGTTCCGTGGCTTTCATTCAAAATCTGTTTATCGTTAAACAACTTGAAGATTATAATGGCTTCAAACTCACATTGAGGCCTGTGGGGCACTATCAGCCACTGAAACAGTAGACAAATGAATATTTCATACCTTAAGGCTGCCTGTTTATTTAAGGGAGATGAACAATACATTATAATTGTATATAATAATATCACAGATGATAGATTAAATAGGTTTTTGATAGATGCTTGTGCATTGTTAAAGTCTTATATGTTGAATTGATCTGAGTATGTCATCTGTTCAAAGCCTCTCCCAGTCAGTGCTGTTCTCTATGCCTGTCTTACTCTACATGATCTTTTTTAACATCAGCATGCTAAAGGACTTGTTTGGAAGAGACTGCTATTTTATACGCTAAAATATGTTTTTCTTCTGGTTGGTGAAAACACTTTATTATCCTGTAATAGATTTTTTAAATGCTTGGTGATGGTAGTACCCAAAACTAGCTGCATCAGGTACTTCCCTGTGTATTTGGAGAGGATCAGAAGTCCCAGGAATAAAAAAGCAACTAATTATTTATCTGCACAGCCGTACAAGTGGCTGACTGCTAGTTTGTTCCTCTGAGGCCGTGTCCTAGTCAGTGTGTCTCGCTAGATTTCTCTCTCTTCTGTTAATTGAGCATTTTTGTTTGTTCTGTGCAGTTCTGGTTAATAAGTGAAATTAATAAAAGCCGCAGAAATATTTTCATTGCATTTCTGTTTGTTCTGTACTTGCTAACTGTCAGTTCAGAAGAAAATGTAGCTGCTGTTTGCCAACAAACTCAGTTCCTTTGCCCGATAATTTCCTTCAAAAAAATGCCTACATATATATTTATAAGCTGAGTTATTATATAGCTGAATAATTATATCTTTCAATTAATAACTAATAATGTTTTATTTTAAATTTGTGTCTTTTAGCTTCTTCTGGTTATTATTGTTATCCATCCATTTTCTTCTGCTTATCAAGGACTGGTTTACCCGGGCAGCAGCCTAAGCAGAGAAGCCCACATCTCCCTCTCCCCAGCCACCTCCTCCACTTCTTCTGGGATAACACCAAGACATCCTCAGGCCAGCTGAGAGATATAGCCTCTCCAGAGAGTCCTAGGTCTGCCCTGGGCCTCTTTCTCCTTTTCTCATCAGCCTCTCTTCAACGTGTAGGAATAGCAGCTCTACTCTGAGCCCCTTTTGAGTAACTGAACTCCTCAGCCTGTCTTTAAGGGAGAGGCAACACCCTTAGAGAAAGCTCGTGTTTTTCATCTGTCAGTCCTCTGCTCACCTGTCCCCAAACTCGTAAACAAGAGAAGATTAAAGTCCTCCGCTTGATGCTGCAAGTCATTGTTTTTTATTGTCTTTTTCTTAATATATTCAGATCATTCTAAAAATATATGTACAACAGTTTGTTTATGCAGTCAGCATTTGTATATATACAGCAGTATTCTCAAACAAGCAACAGTGAACGCACCTGTGTGAGGCAAATTCCACAATCACAGTTCAATCAGTCCCCCCACCCTGACACTTTTTTCCACTTTAAGTGAGGAAATGGAATTAAATCTGACACATCTTTATCTTTTTTGGACATATCAACATATCTTTTTAAGGTTAAGAGAATATGGTCATCAGATTGGAGAAGCTGAACAATCAGAGCTGTGATAATGATATTTAAGGATATTTAAGGTGTGTTGACTGGTTCATAACGTCAGCTCATGTGAGAAAACATCCCATGCTAAAGTTGCCGCTAGCTGCTGGTTGATGGTGAATTTATTGTGTGTTTCCACCGTCTGTACAGATGAAGAGTAGCAGAGCTGGAGATGAGGCAGGAGGAAGAGTTGACTCAATTCAATTTCAGTTTATTTCTATAGCGTTAATCACAACAACAGTCACCTCAAGACACTTTATACTGCAAGGTGGAGGCCCTATTGTAATACAGAGAAAACTAAATGATCAAAACAAGCCCTTTGAGCGAGCACTTGGTGACTGTGGGAAGGAAAAACACCATTTTAACTGGAAGAAACTTCCAGTAGAAGCAGGTATAGGGAGGGGCAGCCTCTGAGGACTGGTTGGGGTTGAGGGGAGGGAGAAAGGACAAAGGACACGCTGTGGAAGAGAGCCACTCTATGAGCTGTTCATTCAGTTTGTGGTTTAGCTCGACTCCATGACGTTTCTGAACTAATGCTTTGCTCAGTTAATGTTGCAATGAATTATGGGTGGATTTTACTGATATTCTATCTTTATGTTGTCACCAAACACATCTACAGATTTAGGATTAGCTACAGGCTCCTCTACCCCTGCTAGCCCTTCTGTCCTGCCCAGGATGGCGCCCCTGGTGCCCCCTCATAAGGTCCAGCAGTCCTACTGTCCATCCAACAGCTCCTTCTCCCCTCTTACAGCCCCTATGGGAGCTCCATCTGTGGTGGCTACAGGCCTTACAGCTACAGCTACGGTGGCGGCTACAGCCTGGGAGGATACAGACACACACCTCACCTTGAGGACGTCCCCCCAGCAGGTTTGTGCAGCAGGCTGAAGAGATGGAACAGCAAGCACTCACATATTCATATGAGTACATTTAGTTGTTTTGAGAGGTGTACTCAACACAGGACAGTGGCTGCAGGTGCTAATTGTTTTGAGTTCAAAGTAATTAAGGCTGCTGTTGCAAAGTTTGATAATAGAATCTGAAGCTGGTAATGTTCAGGGCTGCAGTACACGTGTAAAGATGAGTCTGCTTGTATGACATCATATGTGCCTTTGTGTAACTCAGTGGCAAATAAATTGGGTACCATAGCTCCATATGCCATTAGTTACTTTACAAGTGTAAGGAAAAGCAGAAGGACTTGTTTTTGGTTCAGACCAGTTAAAATGATGAATGTCTTTCATTCAGTTTCCTTGCTTGGTTTAGACACTAACTGGGCGAGCGAGGAGGACGACCACGTGGTGGCCAGAGGAGAATATGACTTTACAGCTGCTTCTCAGGAGGAGCTTTCTATGCAAGCTGGAGAGATGCTCAACCTCGCTCCTAAAGGTGATGAGCTTTTTACTGGCTGCGGGACATTTGATTCTGAGTGCTTTGACCCAAAACCTTCTATTTTTGTTTTCCTTATCTTAGAAATAACAGATGAGGGCTCTTCTTTTGTGTGAGCGTGCCCCATGTTTACAACTATCTCCCTCGTGTTTAGAGCTACAGCCCCGTGTGCGTGGCTCGCTCCTGGCCAGCGTGGACGGTGAGACCACCGGCTCGTCCCAGCAAACTACGTTAAGATCCTCAGCAAGAGAAGAGACCGCCGGGCCACAGATGTGGAGAGGCTCGCTCAGGCCCAGCAGGCGAACACGCAGGCACCCCAAACAACCTCAGCTGCACAAATCTGTGTCTCTCCTGCAGCCCATAAACGTACAGCATCAACCCGCATCATGTACAGTACATGAATGACCCGTCTCGTCAGATTCATTAGGCTCAGCTGTGTCCCCCTCCTGTGTTTCCTCGTTTCCCTCTGTGTGTATTTATAGTAGTGATGGCCAAACAAAGCTTTCTGAAGCTTGTGTTGAAAAACGATTCATTACTGGAAGCTTTTTAACACAGTCCTCTGTGGTGACATCTGCTGGTCAAAAATATGAAGAGCAGCTTGAATCTACAAAAAAACTGAACTGCTTCATTATGATTGCCCACTCTGCAGAGTGGAATTCACAATTCACAATTGGACGTCACTGATCACGTGACTGTGGCCAAACGAATCGAGCATCGACAGAGTGCTTCTGAAGCGGTGTGTTGGTGTTTTTGACACACGCGCCGGAGCGTCAGCTTCAAGCGGGCCATCACTAATTTATAGCATTCGTCCTCTTGTGTGCGTTACTGGTCCGTCTGTGTTCCTCCATGCTGTTTTTCCTGCTTGTCATCCTTCGTGTTTTAACTCCATTCCCTCGTGTCCAGGTTTCTTATTTGGTTCTCAGCTTTCCCAGTTTAGGTTTTCCTAGTTTTGTTTCTCGCCTCCCTCGCCTTTGTTTGTATGTCACTCTCCATAAATAAAGCTCACTCACATCAGCAGTGCCTGCATCTTGGGTCCTCCATTCATATCTCAACACGCAAACCCTGACATTTATTGTGTAGTTACATACTGCTAGGAAGTGCTGACAAAATATGAAATTATGATGCTATTTATGTAGAGGCACAGTACCAACACAGAACAGCGGGGACACAGAATCAAAACCTAAGAACTAACAAAGACACATCAAGAAATCAAAGATTAATAAAACAAAACAGAAAACACTGAGCCAGCGACCCAGGACCGTGACATTCAGTTTCTCAAGGAGGAATCAAAGCAAACATTTTTTTCTTTTTATGAATAAGAGATTTCCTTTATGGGTTACGTGATGGTGTAAGTTCCAGCACAGCTCATTTAGTTTGCAGAAGTGCTCCGAGGCCCCTATGAAACACATGATTGAAAGAATCTAATAAATTAGAGGGTGCAGTAGCTGTAGTATGACTTTTTGTTCTCGTGCTGCATGACGACTTTACTTTTTTCTTTTTTTTTTGGTGGGAGGAAGTTGACATCTCAGTCCATTGTGACGTGCAGATCTTTGACTGGCTTATGAACTCCGTCAGGAGGAACTCAGCAGGAGAGGGAAACAAGGACCAACAAACCCGGCTTGGTAAAAAGGAACAAGAACAGAAAAAGTCAACATCATTACACATCCCTGAGCTGTCATTTACACCACCTGTGGCGCTTGATTTATTGGTCACTAAACGTGGTGTGTGTTTGGTGCGTCACTGGCTGCGTGTTCTGTGTTATTTGTCGGTCGTGTGGTTTGGGCGTTGATATTTGACATCACAGCAGAGAGACTGGATGTGATGTCAGACCCCTCTAAATCGTGTAATTTACAGATATTTAATTCCAATGATTTGACTGCATCATTGTGTCTTTGAGTTATGACCCAAACTCTCTTTCAACTTTGTGAATAAATTCACGTCCCCCTGTGACCTCATAATTACACCACAGTTCAGATGGGATGAATGAGTCATGAGGTCACACCAACAGTGACAACATCAGCAGTGACATCACTAAAGTTGAGTCCATAAATAGAACCCGTGACGTGGAGCAGGTACCGCCGTTTTGGACAATGCCACGACGCAGTTATAGACGCAAACGTGCTTCTCGCCCCGTTCGCAGATGCAGGAGAGCCCACAAGGCCTCGGGTGTCCGCAGACGTGGGAGAAGATACCGTCGCAGACATTAGACAATCTCAATAAACATGTAGGATGAACATCAAAACTGTGGTCCAAGTTTTTTTTAGATAATATATGTTGTTGTTGTTTTGTGTGTGTTTGTTATCAATGTTGTGAATAAAGTTAAGCTTAGTAAGCCATCAAGCACTGATTACTCGTAGAAGAGCACCAATAGGAGACAGAACTAATTAGAAGGTGTTATTATTCAGTCTGTACATCGAATAGAAGGCACTAACCACAAGGTGATCTTCAATGCATCTCTGTGTGAATGTGAACGGGGCGAGAAGACCCCCACTGACTGCATGTCTTTAGACTGTGGGAGGAAGCTGGAGAGAACATGCAGACTCCACACAAAGACCCCGGCCTGATGGGGTTAGGGTCCTGAGTTTGATACCCCAAACTGAACGCAGGACAGAGGAAGGGATGGGTGATGTTCATGTGTGCCCAGGTGTATGATGTGGCTCTTTGCGGTGACACAGTAAAAAATGTGGCTGTTTGTCTGTGACTGGTTGGCTGCCCCAGCCCTGGCCCTTTCTGAAGTATGACGGAAGGAAAAAGTTTCATATTTTTAAAAATATCCAATTTCATATGATCAAATTTATGTCAAAAAGTTCATATTTATTCCTCCTATGTCATGTGTGAGTACTGTACTGTAAATGTCATATATATCAGATGATACTGATAACCTAATGCTAATAACTATGCAGAGGTCTCTAGGCCTCGACTTTTATGGAGCATGTGAAGTTTGGGGCAGAGTGGACAAAGAAAAGTTTCTCAGCAGGTTCAACAGGTTGCTACAACACAGGCCGATGAAGTATTGCACTCACTCATCCAAACTGGCAAACATGTAACATACACCCTAAGACTTATCCTGCTTTTTACTCCTTTGCTATTATTTAATTTGATATTATGTAGCCATGGAGACAGTTTGCATAGATTAGAATGTTAGATTCCTGTGATGTCATCAATGCCCGATGTTTTGTTTTAATGTCTTGTGATAGTTCTAAGTCCAGACAAAGTCAGAGTTCAAGTGAGTTTAGTCCAATTTTGATGCAGTTTCTGACATGTGGTCAAAATCTTGGCCGACCTTTACCACACCACGTGCTGTGGGTGTGCGTAAATATCTAGGTGAGTAAAGTCCTTTACCTGTTAAATTCATCTTAATTTGGGGCTTTTACTTCAGGTGTTTTGATTCAGTAGTAACCAAGTGATCTTTGTACAAACTGCAGACCGCCACACTGATCCCTGGTTCCTCAGGATAGAGGACAGGACGTCAGATGGGCGAATCAAGACCTCCAAACTGAAAGATTGTGCCACAGAAAGACTGGAAAAAGCTTCCCAAAGAAGGAAGGACAGCAAAAGTCCGGTTGGCCTCAGCCATCTTGTCTTGGAGAAGTGTAAGTGAGAGATTCAGAGATTTTTTGTTTTATAGTTATTGATCATCTGTAGGCCTGTGTGGAGTTC
The DNA here is from genome assembly GCF_056152115.1 of Neolamprologus brichardi. NCBI lineage: Eukaryota > Metazoa > Chordata > Actinopteri > Cichliformes > Cichlidae > Neolamprologus > Neolamprologus brichardi. Next base: position 4,911,737 of record NW_028270137.1, on the reverse strand, counting down.
AGAGGTCAAATTGGTTTTGGTTTTTGCAGCTGCTTTTAGAAAGAAGAGCAGCAAAGGAAAGTCAAGCAGCGATGGAACAAACCAACCACGCAGTAAAAAGAGCAAGACATCAAGCTCACAGGAGGAGGCCAGCTGCTCCGTCTATGAGTCAGATACCCATAGCACATACAAAAGTCACACTAAAGGTAAGAAGTACATAGGTAACTTCAAACCACACCTGCAGTGATAGAGCCTCGTTCCCAAGCTCTCAGAGTTTAGCTGGTATCCATCTGCTAATCACTAGGAAGCTTCTAACAAAGACTGTATGAATGTGTACATTGAGGCAAAGTCAGCTTTCCTACATACAACTAATCACAACCCCTGTGTTTGTTTTGTCTCTCTGTAGAGGACTTTGAAGAAAAATACGAAGAGCAGGATAAGCTGGGTGAAGGAGGCTTTGGGACTGTCTTCTTTGGAAAACGCAGACAAGACAATTTCCCAGTATGGCTTCTTATGTGTGCACTTTACAATTCTTCTAGTTCCTCCTGTTCTCTTTTTCTAAAACACATTTTCTCTGTAATGCAGGTGGTGATTAAGCATGTTGCTCAGTTTTTAGTCAGCTACCTACCAGTGGTAAGAAATGTTTGTCTTTTTCTGTTGTTTTCCCCCAACGTGTTCCTCAAACAGCCTAATGTTTGAACACTGACCTTGATGTTCTGTTTCTCAAGCTTCTTAATGGTAAAATGACCGAGATTCCCAAGGAGGTGGCAATGCTAATAAAAGTGGGGGCAGGACCAGAGGCTACGAGCAGCAATGTGACGCCCGCATAAAACGACTGGTATGACTTGGAAGACGAACTCATTATGGTCTTTGAAAGACCAAAAAAACATAGACTTGGAAGCCTACCTGGCAAACAGAAGAACCTTTGTGCACGAGAGGGAGGTTAAGGTCAGCGAGTGGCAAGATAACATATATGGCAAACTTTAATGGATAATGTAAATCTGATTATTTGAACGTATTTTTCATTTGTCTGTCTGGTCATAATGAGACAGCTGGTACATGCAGCCACTGAAATGCAATCCAAGGGTGTCTACCATCGAGACATTAAGCCAGAAAACATTGTGTTTGACACATCGCCTGATCATCCAGCATTTCTATGTGTCAAATTCATCGATTTTGGTATTGGAGTCCCTTTTAGACCAGAAGCAGTCACACGAAGAAATGGTAGGTCGTCAGCCTCACTGTTTCAATGTCCTTGCCTGCCCACGCGCTTAGAGTCCACATGAATTCCTTACCATGAATAATTACTCTCTGGATTTTAGAGACCAAACCAACAACTTATGTTAGTTCTTCTTTAACTTGTAGTTCTAAATTAGAAGATTATTGTGATATTGAAATATAAAAATAAAAGTATGGTAAGTATGACTGCACAGGGGCTTTGTGGCCTGGCTGCAGAAGTCACTGGATAGAAAGCTGCTGACGTTTCACTGCATCCGGCACCAAGAGGCATTGTGTGCGCAAACCTTTCCTGTAGAATGCACAGAGGTCATAAATGTTGTCATTCAGATCATCAATTAAATAATGGCAAAAGGTTTAAATCCCAGTCAGTTCTGTTCATTACTGGATGAGGTGGAGAGCATTTACCCTGATCTCCTGCTGTATGACAGAGTCCTGCTGTCCAGAGGAGAGGTGCTGAAACGCTTTGCTGCATGTCTGGGAGAGGTGAAAGTTTTCATGAGCAGCAAAGGGCTCGCCTTTTCTGCTCATGAACATTACAGCGAACCAGAAGAAGCTGAATACAACTCTTCGGGGGAGAGGAGGCACAGCGTTACACATGCTGGAGGAGGTGTTAGCGTTTGAGTGCAAACTGACAGTTAATAAATTCAGAGCATTTGCAGTCTGCAATCACCACAGTTATTTGGGAAATAATTCCACGAGTTCAGAGAGGAAAAACCCACATTATCCTTCCCCATCACTGCCCTGACCATCGATCCATCCCTGTTAAATGTGACTGGATTTTCAGGTGATACTGAGAACCTTGTTTGAAACATGGAATGCCATCCCGACACATAAACATGAAGAAATATGCATTTGGAGTCCTGACGATCTTCAGATCCACATACGTATGTGAGCAGCTGTTCTCCACCATGAACTGTGTTACAAACAAACACAGCTGACGCCTCACAGACGACAGCTTACAGTCCTGCGTAGATGAAAGTGACTTTGTAACTTGTATCTGTAAATTAAATGTGTAAGTGATATTTATATAGGTGTAAACTTATCCACAGCTTTATGCCTTGAATGTCCACTATTTAAACCTTTTGAATGCAGGATATTTTATTAAAGCAATTTAGCAGGAGGGGGAAAAGCCAGCTCACATACTATGATCACATAATGAAATCACTTAATACTCATCTAATTAACCCACTCTTAGCTAATGTTGATCTTTTGAGGAGAGAGATTGAGAGAACGGGCACATCCATGCCTGAAAAGGCCCTTATCTCTGTTTTGCATCCCTGCAACTTCAACACTCCAGGGATTCAGTTGAAATCCAAATCCTCTCAAAGTTATAAGTCAAAATAAAACAAAATAAAATAAAATGGAAACTCTCTGAAGTTGTAATCCTGCAGGAAATCGACAGAAATCCAAATCCTCTTGAATTCATATTTCAAAAAAGAGCAGAGAAAAAGCCAAAAAATACAAAACCCAAGTGTAAGTGTGCAGTTCAGACAGCAGCTGATCTCTGGGCTCTAGAGTCTGACCAATTTGGTCACATTTGCGGCCAAATTTCTCACTGGTGCGACTAATAAAATCCTAGATCGCACCAGCGACCAGCCGTTCAGTACATTAAAAAAAAAGTCTCCGCAAGTCTGAAAGTGTCCGTGTGGTCAACAACTGACACACATTAGGCCCCTATCGTGGTCTAAACTAATCAGAGATAGTCAGGGGCGGGACCGCTCTGGCCGTGGTCCAGATATTCCCGTAGTCCTTCGTGTGTACGTTTGAAAGTGCAGGTGGATAGAGAGAGGTGAGTAGCTTGAATGAAGCGATATTGATTCATTAAATCCTGAATCGACTTTTAAATATAAATGTATTTTGCCAGAAACGCCAGAATCTCAGGTTAAGGCTCACAAAACTATTTCAACAACCACCAACCAGTAAATGAGAGCAGGTACACGGACTCCACACAAAGACGTAAACACAGACCCGAAGCATCACAATCAGCTTTCTCTTCCTCGGCTTTCTCACCCGACGGCCCGTACACGTACACGCCGTCGGGGCTGAAAGCTGACAGCTCACTGACCGCGTCGGCGGTTTCCGTCTTTTTTGCGCTCGATTCTGAGCTGCAGGTTTTATCTCTCTCTAACCAAAATTCACTGAATATGAATATATGCTGCGATAAATGCCCAAGTGTCCCTCTAACACTGCCTTTCAGTGGCAGCAGGTCGTCAGAGGACACAGGATGACATCATACTGTATGCATATATGATATCAAGCTGTCTCGTTCCAGGACTTCAAGCTGAGTGCATACATGAGAAAGGCTTTATGACATAAATGACATCTGTGACAATATTGTGTTTTCCAGTCTTTCTGTGGCACAATCTTTCCGTTTGGAGGTCTTGATTCGCCCATCTGACGTCCTGTCCTCTATCCTGAGGAACCAGGGATCAGTGTGGCGGTCTGCAGTTTGTACAAAGATCACTTGGTTACTACTAAATCAAAACACCTGAAGTAAAAGCCCCAAATTAAGATGAATTTAACAGGTAAAGGACTTTACTCACCTAGATATTTACGCACACCCACAGCACGTGGTGTGGTAAAGGTCGGCCAAGATTTTGACCACATGTCAGAAACTGCATCAAAATTGGACTAAACTCACTTGAACTCTGACTTTGTCTGCACTTAGAACTATCACAAGACATTAAAACAAAACATCGGGCATTGATGACATCACAGGAATCTAACATTCTAATCTATGCAAACTGTCTCCATGGCTACATAATATCAAATTAAATCATAGCAAAGGAGTAAAAAGCAGGATCAGTCTTAGGGTGTATGTTACATGTTTGCCAGTTTGGATGAGTGAGTGCAATACTTCATCGGCCTGTGTTGTAGCAACCTGTTGAACCTGCTGAGAAACTTTTCTTTGTCCACTCTGCCCCAAACTTCACATGCTCCATAAAAGTCGAGGCCTAGAGACCTCTGCATAGTTATTAGCATTAGGTTATCAGTATCATCTGATATATATGACATTTACAGTACAGTACTCACACATGACATAGGAGGAATAAATATGAACTTTTTGACATAAATTTGATCATATGAAATTGGATTTTTTTAAAAATATGAAACTTTTTCCTTCCGTCATACTTCAGAAATATAATATATTAAGTTTTGAACATTTTAAAACATTTAAGTTTGCTCGTTGTATTTATAAGATCCTACATGGACGTGCTCCACAATCATTGGTCAGTCATGTTAAAATCCATTATCAGTGGAAAACAAACCTGATCCTCTACTAGAGGCGATTGTGCAATACCTTTTAGACATAACACTCAGCAAACAGTTATTATCAGTTAAAGTCAGTGAGATTTGGAGTGATACATGACACATGACGGAATAAGACACGCAGACTTAGCATGACGAACCGACGAGGAACACGTACACTGTAAATACATACAGAGGGAAAAGAGGACTAGAGATGAGACATGGACATAACTAAGCACAAACAGAACATGATGGCTGGGGGGAAAACACACGTGACAGAAGGAATGGGTCACAAGGGCAAAACATGTAAACGAGAGGAGGAGACGGGAGAAAAAGACATTACTGAAATACATGAAGTGCCAGGGCTGGGGCAGCCAACCAGTCACAGACAAACAGCCACATTTTTTACTGTGTCACCGCAAAGAGCCACATCATACACCTGGGCACACATGAACATCACCCATCCCTTCCTCTGTCCTGCGTTCAGTTTGGGGTATCAAACTCAGGACCCTAACCCCATCAGGCCGGGGTCTTTGTGTGGAGTCTGCATGTTCTCTCCAGCTTCCTCCCACAGTGTAAAAACATGCAGTTAGTGGGGGTCTTCTCGCCCCGTTCACATTCACACAGAGATGCATTGAAGATCACCTTGTGGTTAGTGCCTTCTATTCGATGTACAGACTGAATAATAACACCTTCTAATTAGTTCTGTCTCCTATTGGTGCTCTTCTACGAGTAATCAGTGCTTGATGGCTTACTAAGCTTAACTTTATTCACAACATTGATAACAAACACACACAAAACAACAACAACATATATTATCTAAAAAAACTTGATTGGACCACATTTTGATGTTCATCCTACATGTTTATTGAGATTGTCTAATGTCAACTAACACAGCCAATCCCTCAACATGTTATTCACATTGTCTTCATATTAAATCATTTTTTGCTTTTTAAAGAACTTATTTTACCATTGCACTCAACAACAAACAAATCCTCTCTAACAAAAAAAGTTCAAGGGCCAAATTGCATTATATTTCTTCACATGAATATACAAGTAGGGGTGATGTGGGACGCAGCGAGTTTGAGACCCCTGGTCTAAAACAAGTAATTGCTGATTTCTTTTACAAATCTTCTTGTTAACATAACCTTCTCCTTCATTACGTTACACTTATTATGAACAGTGCTGTTCTGTAATATAGTCACAATTATTTATGGGATCTATAAAAATGATGTAAACACATTTTCTTATTGTCAGAGACTCGATGACCATGATTGAAAGTAAAACGAGGAAATGACATACTCTGAGGCTACCTTCCTTGCACTGCACAGGTTTCATACGTTTGTTGAAAGGGGCTTATGAGTGAGAGCAGAGAGGGGACAAGCACACCGGTGGCCTTTGGTTGAGATGTCAAGAAAGTTCCATCCTTGGCTTTAAACTGTCATCTAATTAAAAACATTGTGGCTAATATCACATTATGGTAAATTTGCCAGCAGTTTGTTGTCTCCGGCTAACATTGCGCCTTGTGAAACCAGTTTTATGACCTCTGTCAGTTTTCTCTTTGAGACATTTTCATGAGAACAGTATGGAGCTTTCCATCGTTCACCATTCTTCATCCTTCTTTCCTCTGTGGTCTCCATTCCTGCAAAGTGGTATTGGATGTGATCTGATTTGTTAAACACCATTTCTCTCTTTCTCTCTGTCTCTCACACACACACACACACACACACACACACACACACACACACACACACACACACACACACACAACAAAAGAGAGGGAGAGATTCATAACCTCACAGTTTTTAAGCGTGCTGCTGAGGGATTCAAACAAGAGAATTACAAAGCAGCTAAGCTGACAGTCTCTTTACAATCATAAGACTAACCTACATTCAAAAGACTATTCAAGAAAATATAGCTTTAATTTATGCATTTGCTTAAGTTGTTTTTTTTTGTTTTTTGTTTTGTCCATGGTGTTGAGAAAATTGTGTATAGCACAGTTTTGGGGGTTTTTTGAAAGAAGAGTTTTCACAAAGAATATAAGGCCAAAATACCACGTTTTTTGCCACGTAACATTCCCACAGATAAGAATCTGTGTGTGTGTGTGTGTGTGTGTGTGTGTGTGTGTGTGTGCGTGAGTATGCAAATTAGTTTAAGAGACAAAGAGAAAGAAAGTGGAAGACACACAGACTTGAAGGTGAAACTGTAGGTGTGAAACTCAGCAGGCACTAGTATATTGAAATTGAGGTGAATTGTTCGGAGACTCTAAAATAAATATTTGTCTGCAGCTGCATCAAAAAACGCTGAAACATGTCAAAAGAGAAAGAAAGGCATTATAGTTTGAAACCACTCAGCAAGTAAAAAAAGACAATCAAAGATTGCATTAAAACACAGTTTGGTTCATAATAAATCCTATCAAGTATACAACAGTATCAGTGAACAATATATCAGCTTTCACGTTAAGATAACTACAAAAATCATAAAATCCTATTACAGTTTATGTTATATAATTTATTACGTAAGTCTGAAATTTACCACTAACACTCATGACTTAATCATAACATAATTAATCTAACTTTCACTGACTTACACTAAAGTAAGTGCTAATTTTTCAGGTTAAGGTCCTTTTCTCAGTAGTCATGAAAATATCATTATAGAGTTAAGTCATTATTTTTTAACCCAAGTTAAATGCTATAAGTGAGGAATTTAACTGATGAATGACATATGGGAAACCATAGTTTGCTATCACAGACAAATATGACTTATATATGTTCTGTATTAAGGATATTTTAAAAACTTAGGGGGTCATATGATTGTTGGGTTTTTCTCTGAATTTTTTTTTTATTGTAAGGTCTGTTGTTTTGATTTGGTGGTGTATAAATACTTGTGGTTTTCATTTTGCCTTAGTGCTCCTATTTGGGAAAGTCTTTATTTTGAATAGTTCAGGGAATCATTAATTTATGTGTTAATAAGATGCCTCTGATTAAAACCGCACGAAACCTTCAACAGCGACTGGAGACAAAACATGACAACAAAATACAATGGGGTGCTACAACAGTCGTTAGCCATCCATTAGTTTCATGATTGAATCTTGTTAATTTAAATGTGGGTGGGACTGCAAAAGGAGTATTCAGTTCATATAAAAGGAGACTCATGTCTAGGTAACCCTCATGGATTTGGAAACACAGACAACACAAGATATTCCAAAAGATCTTCCGGACTCACTGGTAAGGAAGAGCATTCATTACAAGTCTGTATTGTTGGTCCAACTCATGCAAGAACTTGTCTCTTGAATTCAGTAAGTGCATCTGCTTGGACCAGTTGTACTTTTACAAATTCTACCTGATTACATCTAAAAAATTGAGTTCTATGTTTCATATCAAGATCACTTTGAATGGAGACACTGATGGTGGTTGTATTCCTAAGTGCACCCACTCAAAGTGACCTTCCATATGAGTTTTCAACAATTAGACACTTTGAAGCAAACTTTAGATTATATGATTCACTTAAAGAACATCACAAATAGACACGCTCATCGACTGCTACAAATTCTACCTGACCTTCTATGCTAGGTCTTTCAAATTGAGTTCTATGTTTCATATCAAGATCACTTTGAATGGAGACACTGATGGTGGTTTTATTCCTAAGTGCACCCACTCAAAGTGACCTTGCATATGAGTTTACAACAATTAGACACTTTGAAGCAAACTTTAGATTATATGATTCACTTAAAGAACATCTCAAATAGACACGCTCATCGACTGCTACAAATTCTACCTGACCTTCTATGCTAGGTCTTTCAAATTGAGTTCTATGTTTCATATCAAGATCACTTTGAATGGAGACACTGATGGTGGTTTTATTCCTAAGTGCACCCACTCAAAGTGACCTTGCATATGAGTTTACAACAATTAGACACTTTGAAGCAAACGTTAGTTAACATGGTTCACTTACAGAACATTTCAATTAGAGACCCTTCAAATGGAAACACTTGTGGTTTTCCTTTTGCCTTAGTGCTCCTATTTGGGGAAGTCTTTATTTTAAATAGTTCAGGGAATCGTTAATTTATGTGTTAATAAGATGGATCTGATTGAAGCCGCACAAAACCTTCAACAGCTACTGGAGACAAAAGAGGAAACCAAAATACAATGGGCCGCTACTACAGTCGTTAGCCAACCATTTGTTTCATGACTGAATGTCATTGACTTAAATGTGGGTGGGACTGAAAGAGGAGTCTTGAGTTCATATAAAAGGAGACTGATGTTCAAGCATCTCTCATGGATTTGGAAACACAGACAACACAGGATATTCCAAAAGAGCTTCGGGACTCACTGGTAAGGAAGAGCATTCATTACAAGTCTGTATTATTGGTCCAACTCATGCAAGAACTTGTCTCTTGAATTCAGTAAGTGCATCTGCTTGGACCAGTTGTACACAACAACTGCTACAAATTCTACCTGACCCTTCAAGTTATGTCTATCAAATTGAGTTCTATGTTTCATATCAAGATCACTTTGAATGGAGACACTGATGGTGGTTTTATTCCTAAGTGCACCCACTCAAAGTGACCTTGCATATGAGTTTACAACAATTAGACACTTTGAAGCAAACGTTAGTTAACATGGTTCACTTACAGAACATTTCAATTAGAGACCCTTCAAATGGAAACACTTGTGGTTTTCCTCTTTACTTAGTGCTCCAATTTTGGGAATTCTTTATTTTGAATAGTTCGGGGAATCGTTGATTTATGTGTTAATAAGATGCCTCTGATTGAAATCGCACAAATCCTTCAACAGCTACTGGAGACAAAAGAGGAAACCAAAATACAATGGGCCGCTACTACAGTCGTTAGCCAACCATTGGTTTCATGACTGAATGTCATTGACTTAAATGTGGGTGGGACTGTAAGAGGAGTCTTGAGTTCATATAAAAGGAGACTTATGTTCAAGCATCTCTCATGGATTTGGAAACACAGACAACACAGGATATTCCAAAAGAGCTTCGAGACTCACTGGTAAGGAAGAGCGTTCATTGCAAGTCTTTATTGTTGGTCCAACTCATGCAAGAAATTGACTCTTGAATTCAGTAAGTGCATCTGCTTGGACCAGTTGTACACAACAACTGCTACAAATTCTACCTGACCCTTCAAGTTATGTCTATCAAATTGAGTTCTATGTTTCATATTAAGATCACTTTGAATGGAGACACTGATGGTGGTTGTATTCCTAAGTGCACCCACTCAAAGTGACCTTGCATACAAGTTTACAACAATTAGACACTTTGAAGCAAATTTTACATTATATGTTTCACTTAAAGAACATCTCAAATAGATACGCTCATCGACTGCTACAAATTCTACCTGACCCTCCATGTTAGGTCTATCAAATTGAGTTCTATGTTTCATATCAAGATCACTTTGAATGGAGACACTGATGGTGGTTGTTTTCCTAAGTGCACCCACTCAAAGTGACCTTGAATGTGAGTTTACAGCAATTAGACACTTTGAAGCAAACTTTAGTTAACATGGTTCACTTACAGAACATCTCAAGTAGAGACCCCTCAAATGGAAACACTTGTGGTTTTCCTTTTGCCTTAGTGCTCCTATTTGGGGAAGTCTTTATTTTGAATAGCTCAGGGAATCATTAATTTATGTGTTAATAAAATGCCTCTGATTAAAACCGCACGAAACCTTCAACAGCGACTGGAGACAAAAGATGACATCAAAATACAATGGGGTGCTACAACAGTCGTTAGCGATCCATTAGTTTCATGATTGAATCCCGTTAATTTAAATGTGGGTGGGACCACAAGAGGAGTCTTGAGTTCATATAAAAGGAGACTCATGTCCAGGTATCCCTCATGGATTTGGAAACACAGACAATACAGGATATTCCAAAAGAACTTCGGGACTCACTGGTAAGGAAGAGCGTTCATTACAAGTCTGTATTATTGGTTCAACTCATGCAAGAACTTGTCTCTTGAATTAAGTAAGTGCATCTGCTTGGACCAGTTGTACACAACAACTGCTACAAATTCTACCTGATTACATTTAAAAAATTGAGTTCTATGTTTCATATCAAGATCACTTTGAATGGAGACACTGATGGTGGTTGTATTCCTAAGTGCACCCACTCAAAGTGACCTTCCATATGAGTTTTCAACAATTAGACACTTTGAAGCAAACTTTAGATTATATGTTTCACTTAAAGAACATCTCAAATACATACGCTCATCGACTGCTACAAATTCTACCTGACCCTCCATGTTAGGTCTATCAAATTGAGTTCTATGTTTCATATCAAGATCACTTTGAATGGAGACACTGATGGTGGTTGTTTTCCTAAGTGCACCCACTCAAAGTTACCTTGAATGTGAGTTTTCAACAATTAGACACTTTGAAGAAAAATTTAGATTATATGTTTCACTTAAAGAACATCTCAAATAGACACGCTCATCGACTGCTACAAATTCTACCTGACCCTCCATGTTAGGTCTATCAAATTGAATCCACAAGGAAGCTGTCCCACTCAGACCCATAGTCAGTAGCATAAACTCAGCCACTTATAACATTGCAAAACACCTTGCTACCATCCTTGCTCCTCTCGTGGGGAACACCCCACACCACATCAAGAACTCCACCGACTTCACTGACAAGGTCCAGAAACTTACCCTTGATCCAGATGAAACCATGGTGTCCTTTGATGTAGTCTCTCTCTTCACTTGCATACCCACCACGGAGGTAGTGGAGACTGTCAGAAAACGACTACAAGAAGACAGCTCCTTGGAAGACAGGACCAACTTCACACCCGATCAGATTTGCACACTGTTAGACCTCTGCCTCACCACTACATATTTCAAAAACAACGAAGGCTTTTACAGAAAAAACATGGCTGTGCCATGGGCTCCCCCATGTCACCTATTGTAGCCAACCTTTACATGGAGGAAGTGGAAAGGAAGGCTCTTGGCTCTTTCAAAGGAAGAGTACCCAGCCACTGGTACAGATATGTAGACGACACCTGGGTCAAAATCAAGACACAAGAAGTGGAATCCTTCACTACGCACATTAATGCTGTGGATAAAAGCATCAAGTTCACCAGGGAAGACACAAAGGAGAACTGTTTGCCTTTCCTGGACTGCACTGTGCACATTGAAGAGAATGGCAACATCAACATCGAAGTTTACCGGAAGCCCACACACGGACCAGTACCTCCTCTTTGACTCCATCACCCTCTGGAACACAAACTTGGAGTAATTAGGACCCTACACCACCGGGCAGAACATGTTCCCTCTAAGCCTGAAGGGAAAAAGAAGGAACACACACGTGTAAAGGAAGCACTCAAAACGTGCGGCTATCCTAAATGGGCGTTCTTAAAGTCAGCAAAGAGGCACAGAAAAGAAGATCAGACACCAGCGAGGGAGGATAAGAAGGACAGACGCAACAACATTGTCATCCCCTATGTAGCCGGTGTATCAGAAAAACTCAGGAGAGTTTTCTCCAAGCATGACATCCCGGTGTACTTCAGACCCAGCAACACGCTCAGACACAAACTGGTTCACCCGAAAGACAAAACTAAAAACACAGACTTAACAATGTGGTGTATGCTGTACAGTGCAGCGAGGAATGCCAAGACCTCTACATTGGAGAGACAAACAGCCACTTCACAAGCGCATGGCACAACACAGAAGAGCCACTCCACAGGACAAGACTCAGCTGTCCATCTGCATCTTAAGGATAAAGGACACTCTTTCGAGGATGCCAATGTTCACATTTTGGACAGAGAGGACAGATGGTTTGAAAGAGAAGTGAAAGAAGCCATCTATGTCCACTGTGAGCGACCATGTTTGAACAGAGGCGGTGGTTTACGACACCAACTCTCTGTCATCTATAATCCAGTTTTGACATCCCTTCCCAGACGCCTTAACGCCCACTCACATCCTGGGCCATCTGACCTCAGGAATTTGCATGATAAGGTGGGGCCAGGTTTCACAATGAGCTCACCTGAAACTCTGGCTGATTGGGACCCACACCCAGTTTCACACCTTGGCTCAGGCGATTAGAGGATCATCAGGGGGTCCTTTTGTCCCTCCGTGGGGGGATACTCCCACTAGGTTTATATCTGGGACTCTCCACCATTTGACCTTAGAACTGAAGAAGCTTCTCGGATGAGAGGTGAAACGTCTTCAAGCAACTTATAGAAGTCCAGACGCTTTTTCTTTGCAAGCTCCTTTGGCCTATCAAATTGAGTTCTATGTTTCATATCAAGATCACTTTGAATGGAGACACTGATGGTGGTTTTATTCCTAAGTGCACCCACTCAAAGTTACCTTGCATATGAGTTTACAACAATTAGACACTTTGAAGCAAACTTTAGATAACATGGTTCACTTACAGAACATTTCAAGTAGAGACCCCTTAAATGGAAACACTTGTGGTTTTCCTCTTTACTTAGTGCTCCAATTTTGGGAATTCTTTATTTTGAATAGTTCAGGGAATCATTAATTTATGTGTTAATAAGATGCCTCTGATTGAAATCGCACGAAACCTTCAACAGCTACTGGAGACAAAAGAGGAAACCAAAATACAATGGGCCATTACTACAGTCGTTAGCCAACCATTAGTCTCATGACTGAATGTCATTGACTTAAATGTGGGTGGGACCACAAGAGGAGTCTTGAGTTCATATAAAAGGAGACTCGTGTTCAAGCATCTCTCATGGATTTGGAAACACAGACAACACAGGATATTCCAAAAGAGCTTCGGGACTCACTGGTAAGGAAGAGCATTCATTACAAGTCTGTATTATTGGTCCAACTCATGCAAGAACTTGTCTCTTGAATTCAGTAAGTTCATCTGCTTGGACCAGTTGTACACAACAACTGGTACAAATTCTACCTGACACTTCAAGTTATGTCTATCAAATTGAGTTCTATGTTTCATATCAAGATCACTTTGAATGGAGACACTGATGTGGTTTTATTCTTAAGTGCACCCACTCAAAGTGACCTTGCATATGAGTTTACAGCAATTAGACACTTTGAAGCAAACTTTAGTTAACACGGTTCACTTACAGAGCATCTCAAATAGAAACCCCTCAAATGGAAAAACTTGTGGTTTTCCTTTTGCCTTAGTGCTTCTATTTGGGGAATTTTTTTTTTTAAATAGTTCAGGGAATCGTTGATTTATGTGTTAATAAGATGCCTCTGATTGAAGCAAGAACTGAAGAACTTCAGGACTCACTGGTAAGGAAGAGCATTCATTACAAGTCTGTATTATTGGTCCGATTCATGCAAGAACTTGAATCTTAAAAGAAGAGTATGATGTCATGTAGGCATTCAGTATGATGTCATATAGGCATACAGTATGATGTCATATAAGGCATCCAGTATGATGTCATATAGGCATACAGTATTTTAGCCGAGTGGTAAATTAATAATAATATTTTCCATTTCAGTTAACCAAATGTCCATTTAAGATTCAAAAAGGGGTCTTAAAATGTTGTTTCTTTGTTTCCATGTAAGGTAAGACAAGAATGTTATTGGGTAATTCCATGTTATTGCTTGTGCTATTTCTTTGGCTATCTGCATGTTGCGTGCACTTGAAGCTGTTAATTTTATAGGTTTGTGTAGTTGCATATTGTGGTCACTTGGGGGGGGCAGTTCTTAAGGGTTAACTGCAGTTTTCCAAAAAAAGACTTAACAAGAACTGCACCTCGGGACTTTTCTTCTTGTTGTGGATGTGGAACGGGAATGTTGTAAAGGAGTTAAATTGTTGGTAAGGAATTGTTAAATACGCACATAATTCATTGAAACATATTGGTATAATTGTAGTGCAGTGGCAAAACGTCAGTATTTTAACAAGATGATGTATTTCTGAAATGTATGATGCAAAGGACCTGTATGTGCAGCGTGGAGCGGCCATTTTCTCCATGCAAGGGATGAGTTGCGAGATCGTCTGTGTGCTCCAGTATCCGAGTGAGCTGAGATTTCTGTAGAATGTAAGTGTTTATAAAAATGTGTGTAACACTTCCACAGTTTTTAAAGGAGCCTTGTGTGATTTAGCTCTTTGTATTTTGTTCTGCACAGACAGAGGTCACTGCCGTATTTTTGTGTTTTGTATTTCATTTCCTTTATTCCTCGTATTGTATTGGCGCATCTTTGTTTAGTCGGTTATTCTGTTACTTTGCCACGTTACCTCTCGTGCTGTCGATGTTCAGTACAAGTCCATATGGCCGCTGTTTGACAAAAGTAAAGGTCAAAGGACATTTTTTTTGTTTATTCAGTCGGCATTGACAATAAAACTGCACATTAAGAACCCAGTAATTGTGTCCTGTGTGGCTAACCATTTCCCAGGCTACAGTATGATGTCATATAGGCATACAGTATGATGTCATATAAAGGCATAAAGTATGATGTCATGTATGACATGCAACCTTGATACGTTTGTATCTCAAACCTATTCACTAGAACTTTCAAGACAATTTAACTACACAGCAAAGCAAGACACGAGTAGGCAAAGTTCTTCATGTTTCTCGTGCACGGGAGAGAACTGGACAAACGCCGTTCCTTCGCTTGACCCCAGTCACTCTCATCCGCTCCCTCGTAACACTGCTCTTTTACTGAGGTTACATGAATATACATAGGTTCATTAACATATGACGTATACATACAAACAAAGAGTACCTTGCCTGTGCGTTGTGTAAGCATGTGTGTGTGTGTGTGTGTGTGTGTGTGTGTGTGTGTGAAGACTTCCCTAAACGTGCTGGTCTGGAAGTCCAGCAGTTCATCTAAACAAAAGGCACTTAGACTAAAACAGATATAGATACGTTCATCCTACCACAAAACAATAAGAGCAGGTACGACCTCTCCCATGCTCCCAGGATGTGGGTGTGAATGCCAGAACACTCTGGAATGCACACAAAGTCTTTGCAGACTCCTAAGGATCAACCCTCTACCAACATGACATTGACTATAAAACTCTAAGCATATATGACAATCAACAATATAACCCTGACAAGCTTCATGTCTTATAAGTCTCACAGGTTGATGTCATTTGTGTCACACAGCCTGATCTCATGTATGCCCTCAGCTTGAAGTCCTGGATCGAGACAGCTTGATGTCATATAAGTCTTAAAGTGTGATGTCATGTCTGCATACAGCTTCATGTCATGTATGGTATCCAGCTTGATGTTGTCATGGTCTGGGTGCGTACCTGTAGGTTTCCAACAGCGGTCCTCCTCCTTTGGGCGGAGATCGGTTGCTCCTCCCTGGCTGAGCACCTGTGAGCAATTATTCCAGCAGCATATAAGATCTGTGCACTCAATCAGTCATGGCCTGAGTATCAGGTTAGTCAGTGATGTTTTATTGCTCAGTCCACATCCTGTGTGAAAACTTACCTGCTTTTTCCTGTCTTCAGAGTCGGCTCCTGGAGTGGGGTTCTCGCCTCAGTCATCCCCACTTTTCTGGACCTGGGCCACCAGCTGCTGGTACAGTATTGCCAACTAGCCTGAAACTCACCTGCCTGCCTCCTCGCACCTCGACCTCATCTGGGCCTTGCCCCCCACCTGTCCCCTTCACCTGAAACCAATGCCCTGGTCTCTTCACAGTATTTTTCCCAGCCCAGCTTCCAGCTCCCCACTGCCACAGCCGTCCCGCTGTATTCTAGAGCTGTCTAGTTTTCATTTAGTTGCCTTAGTTTTGACAGCGCACCCACTAGTGTAGTGGCTTCGTTTAAATTTGGCTTGTGTGTTTAATTTGTGGGGGAAGAAATGAACCTTCTTGATCACTCACTGTCTTGCGTCCGGTTTGGATCTTGCACTTGTGTCCATCCCATTTACCTCGTGCTGCTGGGCTGTGACAGATGTCATATAAGCATACAGTATGATGTCATATAGGCATACAGTATGATGTCATATAGGCATACAGTATGATGTCATCCTGTGTCCTCTGACGACCTGCTGCCACTGAAAGGCAGTGTTAGAGGGACACTTGGGCATTTATCGCAGCATATAATGTGTTTTCTGGATACACTGCTGCTTTTTCAGCGCCCAGAGATTGATGGCTGTGTGTCAGAGCTGGCTATGAATTTCAGAAGGATCAGGCCTTAACTTTAAAAGTTATCAGTAGTTCTTGCCACCTTTTTACCCACAGCTACATCCACTTCTGTCGGGCCTAGGTTGCTCACTACGGCTGGTATCATCACTGATTTCTGTAATCCATTCGATTCACGAGGTCCTGATTCCATTCAATTTAATTTTGCCTCAGACAGTCAGAAATATTATAATTCTGATGATTTATCAGCACTGACACATGTGAGACTTCATCAGAGGTGTGAGCATCACAGAAGAGGCCTTTGTGTCAAAGTAACTGAGGATAAAACAGAAAAACATGAAGGAGATTTTCCTGCCCTGTTTTCTGTAGCAGATACACTTTATTGCATCGTTTTAAAAAGTTTACATTTCTTCAGTATTGAACAGCAGAAATTAGGCTTTCTTGTCCGAGCGGCCGACAGCGCTGTAAACAACGGTAGACTGGTGGGTGATAAGCAGTGTTGGGTAAGTTACTTTAAAATAGTAACTTAGTTACATTACTAGTTACTTCTATCAAAAGTAACTCAGTTACTTCAAGTTACTCGTTACTTTCAAAGTAACTAGTTACTAGGGAAAGTAACTTTGGTTTTACTCAGAATTCTCTTATTAATGTGTAGCTTCCATAACTTTGCCAGTCTTCTAGCTTGCTTACTTGCCACACTGCACTGTGCCACCTACCAATAGAAAGGAAAAGATAATGTGCACATTTCCACGAGAGAAATCCCACGCCTGGACCATCATTGACCGCTGCCATGATTCTAGCCTACGTCACAGCGTCATGTGCGCCTTTTACATCCAACACAAAAACTGCAGTCGTGGTGCTTTGATTGTACTCAGAACTCGGAAATTCTGCCTTCTGAATAGGAAGATGTAGGTAACACCACACTGCAGATGAGCGGCATACAGGGAAAAATCATAAAGCCTTTGAATGAAAACAAACGCTGTTGTGACAGTGATGTACACTGTTTTGATGGTATATCTGCATCAATCTATCAATCGTTTGTTGTAAGATTCAGATAATTATTTTTTAAAAGCTAGACATTTTAAATGAGAATAAGAAAGAAAAGTATTTGTTTGTGCCCCCCTCTCCCTGTTAATGCCCTACCTGGCCCCCCTGGCAAAACTTTGCTAGATCCGCACCTGCACAGTTACCAGCTGTCAGCTACCTAAAAAAGGATCCTGGTGTTATTTGTCTCTCAGAAACAGTTCATAACTTCCCTTCAACTCATTCATGTCACCTAAAAGGTAAACCTGTTTCTCCATCACCTGTTCAGCTCTGATGATTCAGTAAGGACATCTCCTGGTTTCATCTTCATGTTTCCCTCTCACCAGATAACCAAACCCACATCATGACCAGCAGCTTTTTTGCAGCTGTGGCTCCAGCAAACATCAGCTGATACTAGAAATTAATATTAAATAAATTCTAACAACAGCTGATCAAGCTTAAACGTGCTGCTGTTATTTAACGCGACATCGGTTGGTTTCCTCTTTCTGGCGCAAAGTGGGCGATAAACAAACAAGAGAGCCGATCAGCTGATCATTGATCAGTTTTCATGATTGAAGTAGAAACAGGAGAGAGAGGGGAGAGAATGAAAGAAGAAGAGGCAGCTGTGCAGCAAACACAGAATAACTCCAGCTTTGTGCCTTTTTCATTGTAGCTGAATTACGGGACAAACTGTTCCTTTTCACCTCAATAAGAAACACGTAATATTTTATCTGAATACCAGACGGGACGATTGGCAATTCTAATAACTTATGAACAAAATAAAGTTCAACATCATTAACTTCATAGCACCCACCCAGCTCTATAGAAACTCCGTCATGCTAGCTAGTACGCAATACGGAAAAAGTCAGAATAACGAAAATAAACTCCACCTAAACTTGGTTTATATCTGACTCGGATAGCCTGCAGGTCATAACTTCTTACCTGAAGTTCAGTTCACACTTGGACCGGCCGCCTCGGGTCTCTTTTCCTTCTGCGTCCCCTTTCCCTCATCCACCTGCTGGCCTCCACCACTTGCTAATGTTACAGAATCTGTGGAAGCTCCGCGATAGCCACCACACGAAGTAACGAGTAACGACCCTATCTAAATCCCAGTAACGACTAACGCGTTCCTGATTTTAGCATAATAACTAGTTACCGTGCTCGTTACCACAATAATAACGTAGTTACTGTAACGCGTTACTTAATAACGCGTTAGTCCCAACACTGGTGATAAGCAAATGAATGATGCAATGATGCGAATCAATGATGATGATATCAAATTAAATCATAGCAAAGGAGTAAAAAGCAGGATCAGTCTTAGGGTGTATGTTACATGTTTGCCAGTTTGGATGGGTGAGTGCAATACTTCATCGGCCTGTGTTGTAGCAACCTGTTGAACCTGCTGAGAAACTTTTCTTCTTCTGTGCAAGTTTTGGATTGGACTCTTGGATTTTGATTTATATTGTATTTTGACATTCCGAAATCTTTATCCATCCATTCGCTTCCGCTTATCCTTTTCAGGGTCGCGGGGGGGCGCTGGAGCCTATCCCAGCTGTCATAGGGCGAGAGGCAGGGTACACCCTGGACAGGTCGCCAGTCTGTCGCAGGGCTTACACAGAAGGACAGACAACCATTCACACTCACATTCATTCACACATTCACACCTAGTGGCAATTTGGATTATCCAATTAACCTATCCCCACAAGCTGCATGTCTTTGGACGGTGGGAGGAAGCCGGAGTACCCGGAGAGAACCCACGCAAACACGGGGAGAACATGCAAACTCCACACAGAAAGACCCCGGCCTGATGTTGGAATTGAACTCAGGACCTTCTTGCTGTGCGGCAACAGTGCTAACCACCGTGCCACCGTGCTGCCCGAAATCTTTATGTCCTGTTAAAATAAAATTCCTTATTACAACTTAAGCGTAAAACTTTCCTTTTTTCTAAAGCATATAGTTAGGGCTGGATCAGGTGACCCTGAGTCCTCCCTTAGTTATGCTGCAATAGGTGTAGACTGTTGGGGGATTCCCATGATGCACTGAGTATTTCCTTCTAGTCACCTATCTCACTCAACATGTGTTAATAGATCTCTCTGCATTTAATCACACTCGTTATTAATCTCTGGCTCTCTTCCACAGCAGGGAGTTAATCCTTCCCAGTATCACCAAAGTTCTTTCTCATAGGGGGTCATATGATTGTTGGGTTTTTCTCTGAATTCTTTATTGTAAGGTCTACATACAATATAAAGCGCCTTGAGACGTCTGTTGTTGTGATTTGGTGGTGTATAAATACAGTTGAATTGAACTGAGTTGTCAAGATTTCATGGAATGAAAATGGAATGATTCTTTTTTTCCCAAGTGCTTCCTTTGAGATAATCTTGGATTGGGTTCACATCAGGATGAAACAATGACATCATTTAAGGAATTATTCACCATCATAACAAAAAAGACTATTACCAACTGGAATTTTAGGTTCTGTAAGTGTTAGCAATTATACTCTTGATCTCAGCAACAAAGCATTACATTCAAAACATCAGCTTTTTCACTGATACCCTTGTTATATATGTATTCAATAAGCATAAGATTGGTCATGAACATTACAGAGACTTAAGCACTTACTTGGATTCTGAGTACATTACGTGCTAATTATTGTTGTACTCATTAGGTCTAATATAGTAATCATGGATTAGAGATATACTTAAGAAATTCATAAATATTTGAAGCTACATGTCCTGCGCTTCATATCAATGGTGGTTCTTTTCCTAAGTGCACCCAATCAAAGTGAACCTGCATATGAGTTAACAGCAATTTGACACTTTGAAGCAAACTTCAAATAGAAGAAAATTCTATGTGGCTTTACTGTATATGTTTCACTTAAAGAACATCTCAAGTAGGGAAGTCTTTTTTTTGAATAGTTCAGGGAATCATTAATGTATGCGTTAATAAGATGCCTCTGATTAAAACCGCACGAAACCTTCAACAGCTACTGGAGACAAAAGATGACAATAAAAAGAGCAAACCAAAATACAATGGGGTGCTACAACAGTCGTTAGCCAACCATTAGTCTCATGACTGAATGTCATTGACTTAAATGTGGGTGGGACTGCAAGAGGAGTCTTGAGTTCATATAAAAGGAGACTCATGTTCAAGCATCTCTCATGGATTTAGAAACACAGACAACACAGGATATTCCAAAAGAGCTTCGTGACTCACTGGTAAGGAAGAGCGTTCATTGCAAGTCTGTATTGTTGGTCCAACTCATGCAAGAACTTGACTCTTGAATTCAGTAAGTGCATCTGCTTGGACCAGTTGTACACAACAACTGCTACAAATTCTACCTGACCCTTCAAGTTATGTCTATCAAATTGAGTTCTATGTTTCATATCAAGATCAGTTTGAATGGAGACACTGATGGTGGTTGTATTCCTAAGTGCACCCACTCAAAGTGACCTTGCATATGAGTTTACAACAATTAGACACTTTGAAGAGAACTTTAGATAACACGGTTGACTTACAGAACATCTAAAATAGAGACCCCTCAAATGGAAACACTTGTGGTTTTCCTTTTGTGTTAGTGCTCCTATTTGGGGAAGTCTTTATTTTAAATAGTTCAGGGAATCGTTAATTCATTTGTTAATAAGATGGCTCTGATTGAAGCTGCACAAAACCTTCAACAGCTACTGGAGACAAAAGAGGAAACCAAAATACAATGGGCCGCTACAACAGTCATTAGCCAACCATTGGTTTCATTACTGAATGTCATTGACTTAAATGTGGGTGGGACTGCAATAGGAGTCTTGAGTTCATATAAAAGGAGACTCATGTTCAAGCATCTCTCATGGATTTGGAAACACAGACAACACAGGATATTCCAAAAGAGCTTCGGGACTCACTGGTAAGGAAGAGCATTCATTACAAGTCTGTATTATTGGTCCAACTCGTGCAAGAACTTCTCTCTTGAATGCAGTAAGTGGATCTGCTTGGACCAGTTGTACACAACAACTGCTACAAATTCTACCTGATTACATCTAAAAAAATTGAGTTCTATGTTTCATATCAAGATCACTTTGAATGGAGGCACTGATGGTGGTTTTATTCCTAAGTGCACCCACTCAAAGTGACCTTGCATATGAGTTTACAACAATTAGACACTTTGAAGCAAACGTTAGTTAACATGGTTCACTTGCAGAACATTTCAAGTAGAGACCCCTCAAATTGAAAAACTTGTGGTTTTCCTCTTTACTTAGTGCTCCAATTTTGGGAATTCTTTATTTTGAATAGTTCGGGGAATCGTTGATTTATGTGTTAATAAGATGCCTCTGATTGAAATCGCAGGAATCCTTCAACAGCTACTGGAGACAAAAGATGACAACAAAATACAATGGGGTGCTACAACAGTCGTTAGCCATCCATTAGTTTCATGATTGAATCTCGTTAATTTAAATGTGGGTGGGACTGCAAGAGGAATATTGAGTTCATGTAAAAGGAGACTCATGTCTAGGTAACCCTCATGGATTTGGAAACACAGACAACACAGGATATTCCAAAAGAGCTTCGGGACCTTGCATATGAGTTCACAACAATTAGACACTTTGAAGCAAACTTTAGATATCATGGTTCACTTAAAGAACATTTCAAGTAGAGACCCCTCAAATGGAAAAACTTGTGGTTTTCCTTTTGCCTTAGTGCTCCTATTTGGGGAAGTCTTTATTTTAAATAGTTCAGGGAATCGTTGATTTATGTGTTAATAAGATGCCTCTGATTGAAGCAAGAACTGAAGAACTTCAGGACTCACTGGTAAGGAAGAGCATTCATTACAAGTCTGTATTATTGGTCCGATTCATGCAAGAACTTGACTCTTAAAAGAACAGTAAGATGTCATGTAGGCATACAGTATTATGTCATATAAGGCATACAGTATGATGTCATATAGGCATCCAGTATGATGTCATATAGGCATACAGTATTTTAGCCGAGTGGTAAATTAATAATAATATTTTCCATTTCAGTTAATCAAATGTCCATTTAAGTTTCAAAAATGGGTCTTAAAATGTTGTGTCTTTGTTTCCATGTAAGGTAAGACAAGAATGTTATTGGGTAATTTCATGTTATTGCTTGTGCTATTTCTTTGGCTATCTGCATGTTGCGTGCACTTGAAGCTGTTAATTTTATAGGTTTGTGTAGTTGCATATTGTGGTCACTTGGGGGTGGGGGGGGGGTGGGGGGGCAGTTCTTAAGGGTTAACTGCAGTTTTCCAAAAAAAGACTTAACAAGAACTGCATCTCGGGACTTTTCTTTTTGCTGTGAATGTGGAACGGGAATGTTGTGAAGGAGTTAAATTGTTGGTAAGGAATTGTTAAATATGCACATAACTCATTGAAACATATTGGTATAATTGTAGTGCAGTGGCAAAACGTCAGTATTTTAACAAGATGATGTATTTCTGAAATGTATGATGCAAAGGACCTGTATGTGCAGCGTGGAGCGGCCATTTTCTCCATGCAAGGGATGAGTTGCGAGATCGTCTGTGTGCTCCAGTATCCGAGTGAGCTGAGATTTCTGTGGAATGTAAGTGTTTATAAAAATGTGTGTAACACTTCCACAGTTTTTAAAGGAGCCTTGTGTGATTTAGCTCTTTGTATTTTGTTCTGCACAGACAGAGGTCACTGCCGTATTTTTGTGTTTTGTATTTCATTTCCTTTATTCCTCGTATTGTATTGGCGCATCTTCGTTTAGTCGGTTATTCTGTTACTTTGCCACGTTACCTCTCGTGCTGTCGATATTCAGTACAAGTCCATATGGCCGCTGTTTGACAAAAGTAAAGGTCAAAGGACATTTTTTTTGTTTATTAAGTCGGCATTGACAATAAAACTGCACATTAAGAACCCAGTAATTGTGTCCTGTGTGGCTAACCATTTCCCAGGCTACAGTATGATGTCATATAGGCATACAGCTTCATGTCATATAGGCATAAAGTATGATGTCATATAAAGGCATAAAGTATGATGTCATGTATGACATGCAACCTTGATAGGTTTGTAGCTCAAACCTATTCGCTGGAACTTTCAAGACAATTTAACTACACAGCAAAGCAAGACACGAGTAGGCAAAGTTCTTCATGTTTCTCGTGCACGGGAGAGAACTGGACAAACGCCGTTCCTTCGCTTGACCCCAGTCACTCTCATCCGCTCCCTCGTAACACTGCTCTTTTATTGAGGTTACATGAATATTCATTAACATATGACGTATACATGCAAACAAAGAGTACCTTGCCTGTGCGTTGTGTAAGCATGTGTGTGTGTGTGTGTGAAGACTTCCCTAAACCTGCTGGTCTGGAAGTCCAGCAGTTCATCTAAACAAAAGGCACTTAGACTAAAACAGATATAGATACGTTCATCCTACCACAAAACAATAAGAGCAGGTACGACCTCTCCCATGCTCCCAGGATGTGGGTGTGAATGCCAGAACACTCTGGAATGCACACAAAGTCTTTGCAGACTCCTAAGGATCAACCCTCTACCAACATGACATTGACTATAAAACTCTAAGCATATATGACAATCAACAATATAACCCTGACAAGCTTCATGTCTTATAAGTCTTACAGATTAATGTCATTTGTGTCATACAGCCTGATCTCATGTATGCCCTCAGCTTGAAGTCCTGGATCGAGACAGCTTGATGTCATAAATCTTAAAGTATGATGTCATGTCTGCATACAGCTTCATGTCATGTATGGTATCCAGCTTGATGTTGTCATGGTCTGGGTGCGTACCTGTAGGTTTCCAACAGCGGTCCTCCTCCTTTGGGCCCCACCTGTCCCCTTCACCTGAAACCAATGCCCTGGTCTCTTCACAGTATTTTTCCCAGCCTAGCTTCCACCTCCCCACTGCCACAGCTGTCCCGCTGTATTCTAGAGCTGTCTAGTTTTCATTTAGCTGCCTTAGTTTTGACAGCGCACCCACTAGTGTAGTGGCTTCGTTTAAATTTGGCTTGTGTGTTTAATTTGTGGGGGAAGAAATGAACCTTTTTGATCACTCACTGTCTTGCTTCCGGTTTGGATCTTGCACTTGTGTCCATCCCATTTACCTCGTGCTGCTGGGCCGTGACAGATGTCATATAAGCATACAGTATGATGTCATATAGGCATACAGTATGATGTCATATAGGCATACAGTATGATGTCATATAGGCATACAGTATGATGTCATCCTGTGTCCTCTGACCTGTTTGCCACTGAAAGGCAGTGTTAGAGGGACACTTTGTGAAGTAGCGTGACATAAGCAGTATGGAAGGTGATAGGAAGACAGCATCTGCAGACTGTTCAAGTTTCTTTTAAGTATTCTTTATTTTCTGGCGTCACCTTTCAACAATTATTTCACAAAACATAAGAACCTCTCAGTCAAAATCTCACCTGCTTTATATAAAATTCTCCTCACACCTGGATCTCATTAACCTCCACCATTGGGAAAACAGGGTAGACTAAATAACACAGTCTAGTCCAAAGAAACAGGAATAAAATCATTTTTCCACTTAACAAACTCATTCACCCAACTAAACAGTTTGAAAAGTCAATCTCTTCACTTACAGACTCATGAGGTTATTTTAAATGAAATAAACAATTTTACACAAAAGAAACACCCCTTCATTTGGTTACACCCAATTGACATGATCAGTGACATCATATCCTATAAAACCAGGAAGTACTGGGGCGGCCATTCCCACATACCCGTTTTACACATAGGACCTGTCCAGAGGAACACACAATGGTAACTATAACCAAACTACATAAACAAATGAAAGATTCAAATTAATTAATGACGAAGTGACATTTAGCTTTAAGTACATTTGCACAGATGAAATGAATATAACCAATGCTACCACAAACAGACCCGGGATAGTATGTAGAGCCAAGGCTACATGTGCTGTGTTTACATTAAAGCATTATGATAAACTATAAGATAACAGAACACAGAATAACAACATACACAAGTGACAAATGGCAAATGACTTATCTCCTAGCCACTTTGTCACATTCCCCCCCCCTTAAGTCTGTTACTCTTCATAGGAACGGGAAAGGAAGTCTGCCACAACATTCTTTTTCCCTGCTCTATACTGAATCTTAAAACAATATGGCTGCAGTGAAAGATACCACCTCGTGATTCTTGCGTTGGTGTCTCTCATTCTGCTCATCCACTGCAAAGCTCGATGATCGGTTTCAAGCACAAATTCACCTCCCAGTAGATAGTATTTCAGAGTGTCCAAAGCCCATTTTATTGCCAAATCTTCTTTTTCAATTGTGGAATACTTCATTTCTCTTCTGGAAGAGCTTACGGCTTATGTACTGCACAGGTCTTTGGTCCTCTCCATCACCTTGCAGCAACACAGCTCCCATCCCAACTCCTGAAGCATCAGTCTGTACAATAAATGGGCACGTAAAGTCCGGACACTGCAACACAGGCTCATTACACAAACAGTTTTTCAAATCCATGAATGCAGCCTCACACTCTGGAGTCCATTTAATTTTGTTGGGGCATGATTTGCAAGTTAAATCACTAAGAATAGCTGATCTGGTAGAGAAATTGGGGATGAAACGACGATACCAGCCAGCTAAACCCAGGAAGGATCTCAACTTTTTCTTTGTAGTTGGAGGAGGACAAGAGGCAAGGTTCTCGACCTTACTCACCTGAGGGCGGATGACCCCACCCCCAATGACGTATCCCAGGTACTCCACCTCGGTCTGTGCAATGTGACACTTTCCAGGGTTGATGACTAGTCCAACTGTTCTGATGCGTTGCAGGACATCAGCCAGATGTTTCAGATGGTCCTCCCATGTCTCGCTGAATACCACAATGTCGTCAATATACGCTGCTGCATAGCCATCAGCTCCTTTCAGAACCAAGTCCACCAGCCTCTGGAACGTGGCTGGAGCTCCATGTAGTCCGAAAGGCATAGTTCTGAAACGATAAAGTCTGCTGGGAACCCTGAATGTAGTTAAATCCCTTGAGGACTCTGTTAGGGGGACTTGCCAATAACCTTTACAAAGGTCGAGTGTTGTGAGGTACTTAGCATTACCCAAGCGCTCAATCAATTCATCCACTCTTGGCATAGGATATGCATCAAAAACAGAGACAGCATTAAGTTTTGAGAAGTCAACACAAAATCTCTGTCTTGCATCATTTTTCTTGGGGACGAGTACCACAGGGCTACACCACTCACCTCTAGATGGCTCTATAATCCCCGTTGCAAGCATTTCTTCCACCTCCTGTTTCAATGCTGGCATTAGCTTTGCTGGAACTCTGGAGGTGGTATCCCTGATGGGTGGTTGATTCGGACAACGCAGGCGTATGTCATGCTGAATAAGATGGGTGTAGCCTGGCTTTGTGCTGAAAAGCTCCTGTGGCATTATGGCCGCGAGCTCCTCCTGTAGTTCTGATGATAGATGGCTCAAATCCGGAAATAGCTCTTCTTCAGTACTGGTGGGAAAGAATTGCTCTTGAGGCTCTTCTTCCTGCAGTACAACACGAGCCCACAACTGAAGTGATTGCTCTGGCTTCTCAATCCACTCCCTCAACATGTTGACATGAAACACCTGGTGTTTTTTACGACGATCTGGCATATTGAGCTCATAAGTGACAGGGCCAACCCTCCTGTTTATCACAAATGGCCCCTGCCATTTGGCTAAGAGACTGCTTTCAGTGGTTGGCAAGAGCAGCAACACTTTTTGTCCTTCTTTAAAGGCCCTCCTGCGAGCAGTCTTATCATAGTTCTGTTTTTGACGTTGCTGGGCACTTACTAGGTGACAATGAGCCAGTTCCTGAAACTGTTCAAGCTTGTCCCTCATTTTCAACACATAAGAGAGGGAAGAGCACTGTTTTTCAAGGCTAGCTTCCTCCCAAGCTTCCCTAAGTACATCCAGTGGACCTCTGACATTATGGCCATACAAGAGCTGAAATGGAGAAAATCCAGTTAATGCTTGTGGTACCTCTCTATAGGCGAAAAGCAAAAATGGAAGCCATTGGTCCCAGTCTTTTCCTGATTCTCTTACAAACCTCCTCAGCATTGATTTCAGGGTTTTATTAAACCTCTCAACAAGTCCATCAGTTTGTGGATGATAAGGGCTCGTTTTGATTCCGGTAATTCCCAGAAGTTTGTAGACTTCCTTCAACAGGTTAGAAGTGAAGTTTGAGCCTTGGTCTGTCAAGATTTCTTTGGGAATACCCACCCTTGAAAACATCTGTATCAGACAATTAGCTATTTGGCGGGCTTTGACCCTTCTCAATGGGAACGCTTCAGGATACCTTGTTGCATAATCACAGATCACTAGAATGTACCTATGCCCTGAACTACTTCTCTCCAATGGGCCAACAATATCCATGGCAACACGAGAAAAGGGGATGTCTATCACAGGCATAGGAATGAGTGGGGCTCTGTCACCTTTCCTACTCGGGGCTGTCAACTGACACTGTGGACATGATTTGCAAAATTGGACAGTGTCTGAAAAGTGCTGTGGCCAAAAAAAACGAGTTACCATTCTGGAAAAGGTTTTAAGATGTCCTAAATGGCCTGCCCAAGGAACTGAATGAGCCAACTGCAAGACTACAGGCCTTAAGCTTTTGGGAACAACCAACTGGTCACCAACTTTGCTACGACGATATAGTCGTTCGTTCTTAGCAATGAATACTTCCCGTACTCTGTCTGTAATCTGTGCTGATTCTTGGGTGCTCTTAGCAAACAGGGGTGCTAAAGAGGGGTCCTCCCTTTGGAGTTGGACAATATTGCTCGGGACAACCAAGAGCTCATCAATCTCTGGTTCAGGAAGTGACTCAGCAATTTCTGTCCCCCTCACTTTTTCCTGTCTTCTCTGCATTTTACTTTTCTTTATATGCGGCCTACTGAGTCTGTCAATATCTGGAATTTCATTGTCTGCATAGGGCAACTCACTCAAACCTAGCTCAGAATGAGAAGCTTTATTACCAGACCTAGTGACTACTAGCAGACCTTCACATGGAACATGCAGATTCTTCTCTTCTCTGTCCTTCTCTGTCTTTGCTAATAACTCCCCAAGAATTGGCATGTCCCGGCCCAACACAATCTGGTAGGGAAGTTTATCAATTACTCCAACTGTAAGTACATACTCCTTTTCATTAACTTGAAGGCAAACGTTGGCAATAGGATAATCAACATTATCACCATGAACACACCAGACTTTCACTTTACCACAAAATGTGGTGTCGCTAGGGAGACAATCTTGTCTGACAAGTGTGCGGCTACTGCCTGAATCCAAGAGGGCAACACACGGTTTTCCCTCAATGAAAACACAGATAGTGTGCTCCTGATCACTGGAGGGTACTAGAGACTCTGTTTCTTCCTCTAGCAAGTCAAAACACTGTGGTGAAAGACACATGTAAGTCTTACTGACTTGCTGACCTGGGCAATCTGCCTTAAAGTGACCTGCTTGACCACAGGCATGACACACCAACGGGCCTCTCTGCCTTACTTCTCTAGCACGGCTACTGCTAGTGATTGGGAAACTTTGTTTAGGGCTTTTAGCTCTGTACCCATTCCCACCCCCTGACTTACCCACAAATACAGGGGCTGAACTGGGTTTTCCTACCATGTACCCTTTTTGTGATCGTCGGGCTGCAAGAAAAGCCTCTGCCATCTCTGCAGCTTCTTTTGAAGTGGTGGGGTTGCGCTCTTTCACCCAGGTCCTCAGCTCTGGGTTAAGAACTCTGAGAAACTGCTCCATCACTATGACATCTCCTATTTGGTCCTTTGTCTTCTCCTTTGGAAACATCCACTTTTCATATAGGTCTTTAAGGCGCGTTCGCAGCTCTTTGGGTGTCTCATCGTCCTTCACCGTCATGTTGCGGAACCTGATTCGGTAAGTCTCAGCGCTTATTTCAAATTTTTCAAGAACGGCAGTTTTTACTTTATCATAGTCCATTGTCTCTTCAGTGTCCATAGCAACATATGCCGCACGTGCTTTACCACTAAGAAGTGGAGCCAGATGCAGTGCCCATTCTTCTTGTGGCCACTGACATCCTGTTGCAATCCTCTCAAAAGTGGTTAAATAATGTTCAATATCTTCATCCTCACCATAGGGCTGCATCTTCGGGCCTTTCCAGCCGCTTACTCTGCCCAGATTGGATGACTGTGGTGCTGTGGAAGACTCAGGGGGGTTTCCTCTCTGTTGAACAGGTTGCTGCACCTTTTGCCGCACTGAGGGGCTCAGAGGCGTGCCGGAATCAGCTACTGCACCTTCCAACAGCATCTGATGCTCCCGGCGCTCCGACTGGACCTCCTGTTGCAGTTGGCTGAACTGGTGTTGGATTCTACGCCACCGTTCATCCTGGCGTTGTCTGTCCTGGTCCCATTTTGCCTCACGATCAGCATGCTGTTCCATCAGGCCTTTTAATAAAGTTGAGAGCTCTGAGAGACTTTGTACTTCCGTGCTGTGCTCACCCGTAGCTTCTGGCAGGTGGCCATCATCTTGGGCCTCCTCTGGGGGAAAATCTGTTGGCCCTTGAGGTTTCCTTGACTTGGTTGATTTCTGCATTGTTATCACCTATTGGCCTGGAGCCACTGCTGCCACCATTTGTGAGGTAGCGTGAAATAAGCAGCATGGAAGGTGATAGGAAGACAGCATCTGCAGACTGTTCAAGTTTCTTTTAAGTATTCTTTATTTTCTGGCGTCGCCTTTCAACAATTATTTCACAAAACATAAGAACCTCTCAGTCAAAATCTTACCTGCTTTATATAAAATTCTACTCACACCTGGATCTCATTAACCTCCACCATTGGGAAAACAGGGTAGACTAAATAACACAGTCTAGTCCAAAGAAACAGGAATAAAATCATTTTTCCACTTAACAAACTCATTCACCCAACTAAACAGTTTGAAAAGTCAATCTCTTCACTTACAGACTCATGAGGTTATTTTAAATGAAATAAACAATTTTACACAAAAGAAACACCCCTTCATTTGGTTACACCCAATTGACATGATCAGTGACATCATATCCTATAAAACCAGGAAGTACTGGGGCGGCCATTCCCACATACCCGTTTTACACATAGGACCTGTCCAGAGGAACACACAATGGTAACTATAACCAAACTACATAAACAAATGAAAGATTCAAATCAATTAATGACGAAGTGACATTTAGCTTTAAGTACATTTGCACAGATGAAATGAATATAACCAATGCTACCACAAACAGACCCGGGATAGTATGTAGAGCCAAGGCTACATGTGCTGTGTTTACATTAAAGCATTATGATAAACTATAAGATAACAGAACACAGAATAACAACATACACAAGTGACAAATGGCAAATGACTTCTCTCCTAGCCACTTTGTCACACACTTGGGCATTTATCGCAGCATATAATGTGTTTTCTGGATACACTGCTGCTTTTTCAGCGCCCAGAGATTGATGGCTGTGTGTCAGAGCTGGCTATGAATTTCAGAAGGATCAGGCCTTAACTTTAAAAGTTATCAGTAGTTCTTTCCACCTTTTTACCCACAGCTACATCCACTTCTGTCGGGCCTAGGCTGCTCACTACGGCTGGGTATCATCACTGATTTCTGTAATCCACTCGATTCACGAGGTCCTGATTCCATTCAATTTGATTTTGCCTCAGACAGTCAGAAATATTATAATTCTGATGATTTATCAGCACTGACACATGTGAGACTTCATCAGAGGTGTGAGCATCACAGCAGAGGCCTTTGTGTCAAAGTAACTGAGGATAAAACAGAAAAACATGAAGGAGATTTTCCTGCCCTGTTTTCTATAGCAGATACACTTTATTGCATCGTTTTAAAAAGTTTACATTTCTTCAGTATTGAACAGCAGAAATTAGGCTTTCTTGTCAGAGCGGCCGACAGCGCTGTAAACAACGGTAGACTGGTGGGTGATAAGCGAATGAATGATGCAGGAAACAGAGATTTGAGACGGGAAACTGTTCTTGAAGTACAGAGAGAGAGAGCTGTGCAGGAAGTGTGATTTTATCGTGCTGAAGCAAAAGTCAGAGGGCATTAATGACGACATTGATCAAATGTGGAGCGTAGTTTGGATCTTCTGCTGCTGCTTCAGTGAATTTTGGTTAGAGAGAGATAAAACCTGCAGCTCAGAATCAAGCGCAAAAAAGACGGAAACACAAAGCGCCGACGCGCCGACGTATCAGAGTCAGCGAGCTGTCGGCTTTCAGCCGCGACGGCGTGTCCGTGTGAGAAAGAGAAAGCTGATTGTGATGCGTCGGCTCTGTGTTTACGTTTTTGAACAGCTGGTCACACCGGTGCGACCAAAGACCTTTTTTAGTCGCATCATTGAAAAATATGGTCGCACTCTAGAGCCCTGAATACCATTATATTACAACGTTGTGACTCATTGGGATTTGGCTTTTACACTGATGTTATTTTGACAAACAACACCTAAACATGAGCCAAAGAAAGTAAAGGCAGTCGTGCCTCTCTCAGAGCTTCAGCGTAGGAACTCATGTCAGTGAGGATGACCAGCACATGTTTCTCACACTGGTAGGCCAGGTACTCTGCTGTAGTCAGCGCCAGGCGGGGAGTGATGATACGGGAGTGATACGGAGACTTTCAGATCGCAGAGACTTTTTTTTAATGTACTGAACGGCTGGTCGCTGGTGCGATCTAGGATTTTATTAGTCGCACCAGTGAGAAATTTGGCCGCAAATGTGACCAAATTGGTCAGACTCTAGAGCCCAGAGATCAGCTGCTGTCTGAACTGCACACTTACACTTGGGTTTTGTATTTTTTGGCTTTTTCTCTGCTCTTTTTTGAAATATAACTTTGAGAGGATTTGGATTTCAACTGAATCCCTGGAGTGTTGAAGTTGCAGGGATGCAAAACAGAGATAAGGGCCTCTTCAGGCATGGATGTGCCCGTTCTCTCCTCAATCTCTCTCCTCAGAAGATCAACATTAGCTAAGAGTGGGTTAATTAGATGAGTATTAAGTGATTTCATTATGTGATCATAGTATGTGAGCTGGCTTTTCCCCCTCCTGCTAAATTGCTTTAATAAAATATCCTGCATTCAAAAGGTTTAAATAGTGGACATTCATTTTTTAACTCTTTCTAAAACAGCAACAAGGCATAAAGCTGTGTATAAGTTTACACCTATATAAATATCACTTACACATTTAATTTACAGTTACAAGTTACAAAGTCACTTTCATCTACGCAGGACTGTAAGCTGTCGTCTGTGAGGCGTCAGCTGTGTTTGTTTGTAACACAGTTCATGGTGGAGAACAGCTGCTCACATACGTATGTGGATCTGAAGATCGTCAGGACTCCAAATGCATATTTCTTCATGTTTATGTGTCGGGATGGCATTCCATGTTTCAAACAAGGTTCTCAGTATCACCTGAAAATCCAGTCACATTTAACAGGGATGGATCGATGGTCAGGGCAGTGATGGGGAAGGATAATGTGGGTTTTTCCTCTCTGAACTCGTGGAATTATTTCCCAAATAACTGTGGTGATTGCAGACTGCAAATGCTCTGAATTTATTAACTGTCAGTTTGCACTCAAACGCTAACACCTCCTCCAGCATGTGTAACGCTGTGCCTCCTCTCCCCTGAAGACTTGTATTCAGCTTCTTCTGGTTCGCTGTAATGTCCACAAAGTGCAGCTTTTTCAGCCACTCTGGCTGTTCCAGCGCAGAAAAGGCGAGCCCTTTGCTGCTCATGAAAACTTTCACCTCTCCCAGACATTTTCCAATTTCATTGTACTACTGTACTATGTATGACTGTGCAATGACAATAAAGAGTTATCTTATCTTATCTTACATGCAGCAAAGCGTTTCAGCACCTCTCCTCTGGACAGCAGGACTCTGTCATACAGCAGGAGATCAGGCTAAATGCTCTCCACCTCATCCAGTAATGAGGTGGAGAGCATTTAAACCTTTTGCCATTATTTTATTGATGATCTGAATGACAACATTTATGACCTCTGTGCATTCTACAGGAAAGGTTTGCGCACACAATGCCTCTTGGTGCAGGATGCAGTGAAACGTCAGCAGCTTTCTATCCAGTGACTTCTGCAGCCAGGCCACAAAGCCCCTGTGCAGTCATACTTACCATACTTTTATTTTTATATTTCAATATCACAATAATCTTCTAATTTAGAACTACAAGTTAAAAAAGAACTAATATAAATAAAATACACTTCAGCTAAATACTTTTTCCAAACCACGTGGAGCCGCACTATAAGTCTAAAGAGCTGCATGTTATCTTGCCACTCGCTGACCTTAACCTCCCTCTCGTGCACAAAGGTTCTTCTGTTTGCCAGGTAGGCTTCCAAGTCTATGTTTTTTTGGCCTTTCAAAGACCATAATGAGTTCGTCTTCCAAGTCATACCAGTCGTTTTATGCGGGCGTCACATTGCTGCTCGTAGCCTCTGGTCCTGCCCCCACTTTTATTAGCATTGCCACCTCCTTGGGAATCTCGGTCATTTTACCATTAAGAAGCAGAACATCAAGGTCAGTGTTCAAACATTAGGCTGTTTGAGGAACACGTTGGGGGAAAACAACAGAAAAAGACAAACATTTCTTACCACTGGTAAGTAGCTGACTAAAAACTGAGCAACATGCTTAATCACCACCTGCATTACAGAGAAAATGTGTTTTAGAAAAAGAGAACAGGAGGAACTAGAAGAATTGTAAAGTGCACACATAAGAAGCCATACTGGGAAATTGTCTTCTCTGCGTTTTCCAACTACTACAATTTAAGGTCCTGCATAAGCTCCATCTGTCTAAATTGAAGGTTTCAAGGATGCTTCCAGGTGCGGACTCAAGATGTGATCAATGTGGCCAGAATTCTGCCTCATTGTCACATATGTTTTGGACATGTCCTAATATCACTACTTACTGGTCTAAAATATTTAAAACTTTGTCTGACATTTTTAAAAAACAGCCCCCCCCCCCCCCCCCCCCCCCCCCCCCCCAGACCCAGTAATGGCACTATTTGGTGTAGCTACAGTTAAACACT
This sequence comes from Neolamprologus brichardi, assembly GCF_056152115.1. Taxonomy (NCBI): domain Eukaryota; kingdom Metazoa; phylum Chordata; class Actinopteri; order Cichliformes; family Cichlidae; genus Neolamprologus; species Neolamprologus brichardi. The sequence continues at coordinate 4,877,171 of NW_028270137.1, read as the reverse complement.
TAAATAATAAACAAATTCGTGCTCTGAGTTTTATAACATTGCTTTTTTTTTTTCTTGGGGGGGGAGGGGGGGGGGGTTGTTTGTTCTGGGTTTTTTTTCTCTTTTCCCCCTCCTTTGTATATACTTATCTAGGTATATAAATGTGTATGTATAGACATAGATATATGATCGTTTATATAATGGTAATTATATTTTATGTAAAAAGGAGGGGGAGAGGAAGGAAGGGAAGGGGAAAAAAGGGAAAGAAAAAACTATGTCACTGTAAAAGAGATACTTTGTTGCCTGATTTGAATAAAAAAAAAGGGAAAAAAATTGGACTAAACTCACTTGAACTCTGACTTTGTCTGCACTTAGAACTATCACAAGACATTAAAACAAAACATCGGGCATTGATGACATCACAGGAATCTAACATTCTAATCTATGCAAACTGTCTCCAAGGCTACATAATATCAAATTAAATCATAGCAAAGGAGTAAAAAGCAGGATCAGTCTTAGGGTGTATGTTACATGTTTGCCAGTTTGGATGAGTGAGTGCAATACTTCATCGGCCTGTGTTGTAGCAACCTGTTGAACCTGCTGAGAAACTTTTCTTTGTCCACTCTGCCCCAAACTTCACATGCTCCATAAAAGTCGAGGCCTAGAGACCTCTGCATAGTTATTAGCATTAGGTTATCAGTATCATCTGATATATATGACATTTACAGTACAGTACTCACACATGACATAGGAGGAATAAATATGAACTTTTTGACATAAATTTGATCATATGAAATTGGATTTTTTTAAAATATGAAACTTTTTCCTTTCGTCATAATTCAGAAATATAATATATTAAGTTTTGAACATTTTAAAACATTTAAGTTTGCTCGTTGTATTTATAAGATCCTACATGGACGTGCTCCACAATCATTGGTCAGTCATGTTAAAATCCATTATCAGTGGAAAACAAACCTGATCCTCTACTAGAGGCGATTGTGCAATACCTTTTAGACATAACACTCAGCAAACAGTTATTATCAGTTAAAGTCAGTGAGATTTGGAGTGATACATGACACATGACGGAATAAGACACGCAGACTTAGCATGACGAACCGACGAGGAACACGTACACTGTAAATACATACAGAGGGAAAAGAGGACTAGAGATGAGACATGGACATAACTAAGCACAAACAGAACATGATGGCTGGGGGAAAACACACGTGACAGAAGGAATGGGTCACAAGGGCAAAACATGTAAACGAGAGGAGGAGACGGGAGAAAAAGACATTACTGAAATACATGAAGGGCCAGGGCTGGGGCAGCCAACCAGTCACAGACAAACAGCCACATTTTTTACTGTGTCACCGCAAAGAGCCACATCATACACCTGGGCACACATGAACATCACCCATCCCTTCCTCTGTCCTGCGTTCAGTTTGGGGTATCGAACTCAGGACCCTAACCCCATCAGGCCGGGGTCTTTGTGTGGAGTCTGCATGTTCTCTCCAGCTTCCTCCCACAGTCTAAAGACATGCAGTTAGTGGGGGTCTTCTCGCCCCGTTCACATTCACACAGAGATGCATTGAAGATCACCTTGTGGTTAGTGCCTTCTATTCGATGTACAGACTGAATAATAACACCTTCTAATTAGTTCTGTCTCCTTTTGGTGCTCTTCTACGAGTAATCAGTGCTTGATGGCTTACTAAGCTTAACCTTTTTCACAACATTGATAACAAACACACACAAAACAACAACAACATATATTATCTAAAAAAAACTTGATTGGACCACATTTTGATGTTCATCCTACATGTTTATTGAGATTGTCTAATGTCTGCGACGGTATCTTCTCCCACGTCTGCGGACACCCGAGGCCTTGTGGGCTCTCCTGCGTCTGCGAACGGGGCGAGAAGACCTCGCACGTTTGCGTCTATAACTGCGTCGTGGCATCGTCCAAAACGGCGGTACCTGCTCCACGTCACGGGTTCTATTTATGGACTCACCTGGCAACTTTAGTGATGTCACTGCTGATGTTGTCACTGTTGGTGTGACCTCATGACTCATTCATCCCATCTGAACTGTGGTGTAATTATGAGGTCACAGGGGGACGTGAATTTATTCACAAAGTTGAAAGAGAGTTTTGGTCATAACTCAAAGACACAATGATGCAGTCAAATCATTGGAATTAAATATCTGTAAATTACACGATTTAGAGGGGTCTGACATCACATCCAGTCTCTCTGCTGTGATGTCAAATATCAACGCCCAAACCCCACGACCGACAAATAACACAGAACACGCAGCCAGTGACGCACCAAACACACACCACGTTTAGTGACCAATAAATCAAGCGCCACAGGTGGTGTAAATGACAGCTCAGGGATGTGTAATGATGTTGATTTTTTCTGTTCTTGTTCCTTTTTACCAAGCCGGGTTTGTTTGTCCTTGTTTCCCTCTCCTGCTGAGTTCCTCCTGACGGAGTTCATAAGCCAGTCAAAGATCTGCACGTCACAATGGACTGAGATGTCAACTTCCTCCCACCAAAAAAAAAGAAAAAAGTAAAGTCGTCATGCAGCAGGAGAACAAAAAGTCATACTACAGCTACTGCACCCTCTAATTTATTAGATTCTTTCAATCATGTGTTTCATAGGGGCCTCGGAGCACTTCTGCACACTAAATGAGCTGTGCTGGAACTTACACCATCACGTAACCCATAAAGGAAATCTCTTATTCATAAAAAGAAACAAATGTTTGCTTTGATTCCTCCTTGAGAAACTGAATGTCACGGTCCTGGGTCGCTGGCTCAGTGTTTTCTGTTTTGTTTTATTAATCTTTGATTTCTTGATGTGTGATGTTAGTTCTTAGGTTTTGGTTCTGTGTCCCCGCTGTTCTGTGTTGGTACTGTGCCTCTACATAAACAGCATCATAATTTCATATTTTGTCAGCACTTCCTAGCAGTATGTAACTACACAATAAATGTCAGGGTTTGCGTGTTGAGTTATGAATGGAGGACCCAAGATGCAGGCACTGCTGATGTGAGTGAGCTTTATTTATGGAGAGTGACATACAAACAAAGGCGAGGGAGGCGAGAAACAAAACTAGGAAAACCTAAACTGGGAAAGCTGAGAACCAGATAAGAAACCTGGACACGAGGGAATGGAGTTAAAACACGAAGGATGACAAGCAGGAAAAACAGCATGGAGGAACACAGACGGACCAGTAACGCACACAAGAGGACGAATGCTATAAATTAGTGATGGCCCGTGTTAAGGTTCAATATTGAGGAGGGGTAGAGGAGGTAATCTACTTCCATAATAACAACACTGGTCCGGCCGGGTGGAGTCAAACGATGATTTTAATGCACACGCGTGGGAAGACCGCCCGCTGTACGCAGACAGCGCCGATCCCCAACTTACAGAGCATAAGCAGGTGTTTTATACCTTTCAGGGCTTAAATTTACTGACGCCTCTTGACGTCACTCAGATACAGTTCATACATAGGATTCAAAACCACAATGACTTAATACAGTTTAAAATAACATTGTCTCCGTCTCCACAACAGATGCTTCCTGCCATCTGACTTTCACTTCCCGTCTGGAAAACCAAACTGTTCCTCTTTTTGCAGAGACAATTTTAGAGTTACAAGCAAACATGATTAACCTCTCACCTATACATGAGATAAAGTCTACTGTGTGTTTGTGTCAGCATGAACTGCACTCAGTTTCATCTTGTAACCTTTTCCACCAGACAGAAGGCCAGCACATACACATTTAAGATTATAACAAGCATTCAAAAGCATTTAAGATTATAGATTCAACTCAACAGTTTAAAATGGTTATAACTGCACCTGTAATAAAGGCTAATTGGGTACCAATATGTTTAAACATCTGAATACAATATCAATACTGTAGATTATGTTATTAATGCAATGGTAATGAGGATGATGATTAACAATAGCAGTAAAATATATTTCTAATCCCCCACATTCCCTCTCTTGGTGACCACACTTATTTGTGTCATTGCTCCGACCCTCTCTAGCAGTCTTCTGGCCCAGCAAATCAGACAACAACATCATGTCATCTAAGTGGTCCAGTAATAAACGTCAGCTCCCCCTTAAGAACAGTCCATGCATGAGATTAGGTTTTTTCTGGGTCCCTCTCTTGTGGTATGTCAGGCCTCGGGCCTCCAGGATCCTCACCCCCTGTGGTAGCCGAGATGTCCTGCAAAGGGAACAAAACACCTTTTCCTACGCCTCCCTAACTTATCATGTTCATCAATTGTTCTCTTTATTCAAACTTGGTTCAACCTATTATGTCTGGGACTCTTTAATCAAAAGCATGATCCTAATTATGTTTTGACTTATTAACTATTATTTATACATATTCTTCAACATTACTCATCTCAGTACTCATCATTTCAACACTCTTAAAACGTTGCTTTCACGTCCCTGCATATGTTTCCTGTTGCTCGCTCTATTCTCCCTTATCTAATCATCAACCTCCTGTACACAAAACTGTCGCTGCTGCAAGTGCCTCCACTCTGACCTAAAAGTCACCTTTCACAAAAAATCACAAGAAAATCATTATAAGCGCCTATTCTACTAAAAGATCAAAAAGAAAACAACCATTTTAATCAATTAAGTTTAAGCATATAAGCAATTACTCATGCGTAAATTTCATCAGAGCTAAACGCTGCCCAGAAACAACTCCTGTGTTAACACTAACTTCATTTTAAAACTCACATTTCCTGTGTCATAACCTATTGTTGATATAGCATCTTTATCTCATTTTGCTCCTCTGTAAACTAGAGTTAACTTCTACAGTGGCCTCTCTTGTTAATGGCCTGAATTGTATCAACAAGTTTCTCCTCTTTCAGCCAGATTCAGTTATAAGCTAAATGAATTTCAAGTTTATGGATTCTATGTGTTTGTAAGCATGTGCGCCCCTTTATGCTCCAAGTCTCCCCCAATATATCAACCAAGACGTCGCGCTCGGTGAAGCTTATAACCTTCAATAGACTGAGCCACAACTCTTTAATAAGCACAAAATGCAATGTGTAAAAATCATTTCTACGTATAAGCTCTCTCCTCTATCCTAAAAATAAATCTATGTAATATCTGTATGTGTAAGCCTACATTATAACCACTTCTTCTAGAAATCAAAAAGAAATCAAACATTTTCTACTCCTACAATCTTCACTAGTTTCCCCAAAGCATATCTTTTATTCCCACAGTTTCCGTTTAAGTCTTGTACACTGCTTCTTATATACACCGGCAATTTATCTTCTAAGCAGGATTCAGTTCACTTTAATCCTCTAACCTTAACATAAAATAACAATTTCTGCTTCAGTTTTACCATATCTAGATTATCAAAAAAAACCCAAAAGTCATAAAATGATCATAAAATGATCCTAAAACCTATTTCAAACCTTAAATTCCCCCTTTTTTGACACATATAATGTGTCAAACTAAAAATGCTTCACCCAAGCTTAGAAAATTAAAAAAGTTAGTCATCCCAACTTTGGTCCAGTCACACAAATCCACTCACACGCATTCACACCAGGTTTTTGCTGATACTGGAGACTCCCGCGCAAGTAATCAGATTCTCCAATCTCAGCAAAATGAGCTCATTCATTTGTCTTATTTTGTTTTAGGAAAATAGTTCTTTATGCTTTTGGACTGGATTGAATCGCTACAATCCTTTTAGACAGGGACTTACGACCTGATTAGGTCCCCACAGGTAGCCTTCTCCTCAGCCAGTTGTAATCTGGAAAGCCCACCTTATATTTGTTCTCCCGAGAATTTGTCAGCGCTGTTATTCACTGTTGCAGGCCTGCTTAGAACAAAATGAGAAAAAGAGAGCTGATTATTAGCTCATCAAAACACAAAACAAAATCACCTGACAGGTTTTCTCTAAGTGCACTGTTACAAAAATAATGGGGCCAATTCTAGACATGTCCATGTTTAATAAAACTCCCTCTATTAAAAAATAAAAAACAAAAACAACCCAAACCTAACTGACCGAATCAAAAACCTTAAACACACCAAAGTTTTGCCACCAGAGTCCTGGCACTCCCAGGTCAACTGACGTAATTTCACCTCCTCAATACGCCGAAAATCTTGTTAAAACCACACAATTTGCACACAATAATCTCCCCCTTTATGCACTTTAACATACTTAGATTCAGCATAAGATGTAAACCCAATACAACAACGTATCATCACTAAACTATAAATTTCCTATCCAAAGCTGCACTTCTGAACAGTCTGCTATGCTTCCTCTCCCGAAAATCTGTCACACACACACACACAGGAAGCTTCCTCATCACCACTCACTCCAGCTAATTTGCATACTTAGTCATATCTTAAAAAGTTGCCGTAACAAGAGAAATACCTGTTTAAACATTACCACATTATTGAATTACTTTCATTTTCTTTCAATACTAATCACTTGCTTTGATCAATCAATACAAGAGCACTCCCAAGTCACTCTTATAAAAACTACTTTAATCCCTTTTCTTTTCCATAACTCACTCCCTCTGTCATATAACTTCTTTGAGTTATTCCTCATCTTCAAGCTCTAAGTGTATTTTATTAACCATTCACACCATTTTAACACTCATACAAGTAGCAAGCTGATTTTCATTGCATATGTTTATGTTCTTAGCCAGGTTTAACCAAAATCTATGCATTAATCTTCATGAGCTTGTCCTCGTAAGGTTAATGCATTTTCTGCTTGTGTATGTGATTTTGCATATGTTGCTTTTTGCAGTGTTTCAGACTCCTTCACAATTCTCCACTTAAGCAGTCAGTTTTCTCTTCCCCAAATTTGCTAACCCAAATTTTGATTTCCCACCTGAAATAACAGCATCCCTTGTCCTCAGCCATAGGTCAGGGCTTGCTTGTGAGGTTCAGGGACACATGGCGCCGTGAAGAATTCAACCAGAAACTTGCCTTAACATGTCCAGTGATGTTAACCTAGAACTTTCTTCCGACCGCTGCATGTGGAAAATTGATCCAGGTCTGCTTTGCCCCTGAAAATAACACAACTGAGACATTTCCATTATTATCATCAGTGCTTAAACTACCCGTTTTTTCTCTCTCTGGTCAGAAATGCCAACTTATGTCATGTATGTAAGCATGTTCTTCATTTCATATGTATTCATGTTCAGTGAGTGTAAGCCGTTTCTTCATTGCATTTCATGTTATATGATCATGTTAATGAAGTGTAAGCTGCTTCTTCATTGCATATGTATGTTATCGTCAGGTTTAATTCATGCATCTTTTCACTGAGTTCTGCATTCAAACTATCTCACTTCTGATTCTTTCCAAAAATAATTTCACATGTAACAATTTGTGTATGTGTGTTTTCTATAGAGATGGCACGATACCACTTTTTTATGTCCGATACCGATATCATAAATTTGGATATCTGCCGATACCGATATGAATCCGATATAGTGTGTTTTTTAATCAATAAAACATTTTTTTTAATATCTTGCTGCATTTTGTATAAGTTTATACTCAAGTTTAAATAAATAACAACACTAAAGCTATTCTGTTATACCTGTATGTAAAAAATACACTGCGCCCAAAATATTTCATAGTTCAGCAAAACTGATCAATCTAATAAACTTAAACCTGCTCCATCCTCCCTATTCTGGTATTTTAAAGAGTACTTAGCAGAAATATCAAGCAACCTAACTAATAGGGTTGCAAACTCCCAGCAAAAAAAAAAATAGGGAACCACCCCCCACCCTCCAGCTCATGATGCTTAATCGATGTAATCAAATTTAATTTGATGCAGGGGGAAAAATGCACAGAAAGAAATTATTTTTCAAGAATAATTAAATAGATTCAACATCTTTCTTCAACAGAATTGCAGACTGCACAGATGGTATCTTCCCAAAGGAAAAAGTAGTATAGCTTACTAGGGTATATTAGACTTAACAGTTACTATATACAGTAATGGACTTCTATATATTTTACATCAGATTAAAACTTTGGGTGTAAGAGTCAGATAATTATTTATTAAAAGCTAGATATTTTAAATGAGAACAAGAAAGAAAAGTATGTCTTTGTGCCCCCTTTTCCCTGTTCATGCCCTATCGGCCCCCCTGGCTAAACTTTGCTAGATCCGCCCCTGCACAGTTACCAGCCGTCAGCTACGTAGAAAAAGATCCTGGTGTAGAAAGTAATATTAAATAAATTCTAACAACAGCTTATCAAGCTTAAACGTGCTGCTGTTGTTCAGCCGCTGGTTTCCTCTTTCTGGTGAGAAGTGGGCCAAAAACTAAGAAGAGAGACGGACTTGCGACAGAAAAGCCGATCAGCTGATCATTGATCAGTTTCAGATTGAAGTAGCAGCAAGAGAGAGAGAGAGAGAGAGGCAGTCGCTCCATATATCTGTTGCTAAGCTTAAGGTGGGAATGCTTTACAAACATTCAGAGATGAACTTACACACTTGCTTTACTTCTCTCTGGGAAAACTTCCTCGGAGATGAAATGCTGGTTTGCTAGCAAGGCTGCAAATACACACAGCGGCTCTATCACGTGACGCATACTGCTGCAACGTGCTACGGTTATGAGCCGAGTTACGCCGTGTAGCAAGCTTTGTGAGGTGCTTTTTGATATTTAATGGATCGGATTACATTTTTTATTTCTCGCCGATATCCGATCCAATAATTTGGGTCAGTATCGGACCGATACCGATACGTAATATCGGATCGGTCCATCTCTAGTTTTCTATTTTCTGTTTACCTCTTTGTTGTGATCTAGGGGACATCTCTAAACCATCATGAGTTCAGGCTTCAATTTCAACCCAATTATACCCTGTATTCTCGCAGTCGAACTTGTCTGGGCTTCACCTCTCACTCGACTCCGTCCTCTTTTCACAGTGTCCTGTGTTGTCTTGAAATCTCCAGCAACTTTAGTCCCAAGTCAACTGCTTGCTTCTTCTCTGTTTCTTCTCCGTTGATCTTTTCAGTTGTCTCTTTCAAGATTGCTCCAAGCATGGCAAATCTGAAAATCAGTGTCCAGTGCTTTCCCACAGTTCTTTAGCCCACTGTTCAACTGCCCAGCCTGTAATTCAGAGTACATGTTGCATCACGTGCTTTCTTACATGCTGCTGCTGGTGTCGTCAGTCGTTGTCAGTCTTAATGGTTCAGTTGCACTGTCTTTTGCCTGCTGTTAATTCTTCAAGTCCACGATGTTCTGTCGGTCTTCATCAGGAGATTAACTGTCCTTTGAGCTTCTTCTCAGGATGGGGACAAAGTGAGAGGTCAAGCTGTAAAATTTGAAGCCAAAACCTGGCCTGTTTTTCTCCCAATTCTGTTAATCTATGGTTTTGCCGCTGTACTCAAGATTCCAGGTTGAGAGAAGTCCACCTATTTTACGCGCTAAAGCATACAATTAATATCCTTTTCATTTCTTTTCTTAAAACCTCCATTTGCTTCATCTGCCTAGAGTTTAACTCGTCTGTTTCTCTCTCTGGGTGCTCCCTTGTCACAGTCAGTTCCTTTTATGGGCATGCAGTTCCTGTCACACACACATCTGCTATTTTCTCTCACACTTCCACTTTTTCACTCACTCTACTATCCACTTGCTTTTCTTGCTTATTATTTTTGTACAAATCGCACCCAATCACTCAAACCTGCTTCTCACAGCATTCACACTCTTAAACTGTGACAGAAGTTGAGGAATATAACTCAAAATACGCTTTCCTAAGAGTATTTTAGACATGCCTTTCATAATTCAGAAAGAGCAAGTCAAAAAAATTGAAACCTCTATTAATTCTCACAGCACACACAAGAAATTAAAAAAAATAAAACACACCAGCATTTATTGCTGAAGAAAGGTTACTACTGAAAGTAATATGTTAGTCTTAAGTATATACAATGCACTCAATCTATTTATATATATATCCAAACTCAGTCACAGATCACACATTCACAGCAATCCATTCAAACTCTATTTATACTCTCGTAATGAGCAAAACCAGCATCTTAGTTACAGGCATTTAGCAATATTTGCAAACAATAGTTATAAAGCTCAATAACACTCTAAACCAAAAGCAACAATCTCCATGCGCGTCACCGCTCCTCATTTGCATTCACACACACACCGTCTAAAAATAGAAGTCAGCAGGCAGTGCACTGTTGACCCAGAAACTCCTTTCACACTAAGATCCATTATTTTATATACACAGACGTCTTATATTTACAACTGCACAGATTTTTAGGCCTTTTAGCACCTACACAATTTCGGAAAATTTAACCTAACCGCCCAGCGGATAAACTCTTATAAGTTTTTTGCGACCACTTCTCCAGTCTCAGACTCGAACTGTTTCTGGCCTAATCTCTAACATCCCTAACTCAATTTAAAAGCGTCAACCAACCCAAACTTTGCCTGAAGCTCTATTTTTGGCCTTTCACAGCCAAGGCTTCCCCAAAGTTTTAAGTTAAAGTTACACGCCCGAAGTCCAACTTCTGCTGGCCAAAAAAGCGCAGACTACCGTTCCAAACGGTAAAGTGGTGCAACCACTAGTTATTCTGGAGTGCCCCAAGCTCCACAGTGACCAACTGACTATCCCTCTAAGAGGACAAGGCCTAGGAGTCCCTGGCCTTGGCAAGCGTTACCTCTGAGCACTGCGCCTCCTAGTGGACTCGAACCACCGTCCTCAAGTAATTTATAATACTTTAAACAACAGTCCACACCCAAAAAAGTGTAAGACTGAAGCAGGTCCAACCTGTCTGACCAATTTGGGACTCGAACCCATAAATGACCAAATTCCCTAAATCCTACGTGAGACTCGAACTCACTTTCACTGTTTTCCTTTTCCTTGGGACTCGAACCCATAAAATTCCTTAAATCCTAGTGAGACTCGAACTCACTTTTACTTATAGACCTTCACCAAAATCAAAACAGACATTCACCAGTAATTTCAGTGAGTAGACTTTAATTCTTCCATGTCCAATTTGGCACGCTTTGGAAATCATTCAACAGGTAGTGCCTTACCTTTGGATAAGCCGGCTTATGCCCACTCACTTTGACCACTGATATTCATGCCTGCCCGTCTGACCACCTCGGATCCCGGATTTCTCCATCTACACCTCCAACTCACTCTCCCTCCTCAAATCCCGGACGAGCCCCCAAAATGTTAAGGTTCAATATTGAGGAGGGGTAGAGGAGGTAATCTACTTCCATAATAACAACACTGGTCCGGCCGGGTGGAGTCAAACGATGATTTTAATGCACACGCGTGGGAAGACCGCCCGCTGTACGCAGACAGCGCCGATCCCCAACTTACAGAGCATAAGCAGGTGTTTTATACCTTTCAGGGCTTAAATTTACTGACGCCTCTTGACGTCACTCAGATACAGTTCATACATAGGATTCAAAACCACAATGACTTAATACAGTTTAAAATAACATTGTCTCCGTCTCCACAACAGATGCTTCCTGCCATCTGACTTTCACTTCCCGTCTGGAAAACCAAACTGTTCCTCTTTTTGCAGAGACAATTTTAGAGTTACAAGCAAACATGATTAACCTCTCACCTATACATGAGATAAAGTCTACTGTGTGTTTGTGTCAGCATGAACTGCACTCAGTTTCATCTTGTAACCTTTTCCACCAGACAGAAGGCCAGCACATACACATTTAAGATTATAACAAGCATTCAAAAGCATTTAAGATTATAGATTCAACTCAACAGTTTAAAATGGTTATAACTGCACCTGTAATAAAGGCTAATTGGGTACCAATATGTTTAAACATCTGAATACAATATCAATACTGTAGATTATGTTATTAATGCAATGGTAATGAGGATGATGATTAACAATAGCAGTAAAGTATATTTCTAATCCCCCACACCCGCTTGAAGCTGACGCTCCGGCGCGTGTGTCAAAAACACCAACACACCGCTTCAGAAGCACTCTGTCGATGCTCGATTCGTTTGGCCACAGTCACGTGATCAGTGACGTCCAATTGTGAATTGTGAATTCCACTCTGCAGAGTGGGCAATCATAATGAAGCAATTCAGTTTTTTGTAGATTCAAGCTGCTCTTCATATTTTTGACCAGCAGATGTCACCACAGAGGACTGTGTTAAAAAGCTTCCAGTAATGAATCGTTTTTCAACACAAGCTTCAGAAAGCTTTGTTTGGCCATCACTACTATAAATACACACAGAGGGAAACGAGGAAACTGCACACAGGAGGGGGACACAGCTGAGCCTAATGAATCTGACGAGACGGGTCATTCATGTACTGTACATGATGCGGGTAGATGCTGTACGTTTATGGGCTGCAGGAGAGACACAGATTTGTGCAGCTGAGGTTGTTTGGGGTGCCTGCGTGCTCGCCTGCTGGGCCTGAGCGAGCCTCTCCACATCTGTGGCCCGGCGGTCTCTTCTCTTGCTGAGGATCTTAACGTAGTTTGCTGGGACGAGCCGGTGGTCTCACCGTCCACGCTGGCCAGGAGCCAGCCACGCACACGGGGCTGTAGCTCTAAACACGAGGGAGATAGTTGTAAACATGGGGCACGCTCACACAAAAGAAGAGCACTCATCTGTTATTTCTAAGATAAGGAAAACAAAAATAGAAGGTTTTGGGTCAAAGCACTCAGAATCAAATGTCCCGCAGCCAGTAAAAAGCTCATCACCTTTAGGAGCGAGGTTGAGCATCTCTCCAGCTTGCATAGAAAGCTCCTCCTGAGAAGCAGCTGTAAAGTCATATTCTCCTCTGGCCACCACGTGGTCGTCCTCCTCGCTCGCCCAGTTAGTGTCTAAACCAAGCAAGGAAACTGAATGAAAGACATTCATCATTTTAACTGGTCTTAACCAAAAACAAGTCCTTCTGCTTTTCCTTACACTTGTAAAGTAACTAATGGCATATGGAGCTATGGTACCCAATTTATTTGCCACTGAGTTACAAAAAGGCACATATGATGTCATACAAGCAGACTCATCTTTACACGTGTACTGCAGCCCTGAACATTACCAGCTTCAGATTCTATTATCAAACTTTGCAACAGCAGCCTTAATTACTTTGAACTCAAAACAATTAGCACCTGCAGCCACTGTCCTGTGTTGAGTACACCTCTCAAAACAACTAAATGTACTCATATGAATATGTGAGTGCTTGCTGTTCCATCTCTTCAGCCTGCTGCACAAACCTGCTGGGGGGACGTCCTCAAGGTGAGGTGTGTGTCTGTATCCTCCCAGGCTGTAGCCGCCACCGTAGCTGTAGCTGTAAGGCCTGTAGCCACCACAGATGGAGCTCCCATAGGGGCTGTAAGAGGGGAGAAGGAGCTGTTGGATGGACAGTAGGACTGCTGGACCTTATGAGGGGGCACCAGGGGCGCCATCCTGGGCAGGACAGAAGGGCTAGCAGGGGTAGAGGAGCCTGTAGCTAATCCTAAATGTGTAGATCTGTTTGGTGACAACATAAAGATAGAATATCAGTAAAATCCACCCATAATTCATTGCAACATTAATTGAGCAAAGCATTAGTTCAGAAACGTCATGGAGTCAAGCTAAACTACAAACTGAATGAACAGCTCATAGAGTGGCTCTCTTCCACAGCGTGTCCTATGTCCTTTCTCCCTCCCCTCAACCCCAACCAGTCCTCAGAGGCTGCCCCTCCCTATACCTGCTTCTACTGGAAGTTTCTTCCAGTTAAAATGGTGTTTTTCCTTCCCACAGTCACCAAGTGCTCGCTCAAAAGGGCTTGTTTTGATCATTTCGTTTTCTCTATATTACAATAGGGCCTCCACCTTGCAGTATAAAGTGTCTTGAGGTGACTGTTGTTGTGATTAACGCTATATAAATAAACTGAAATTGAATGGAGTCAACTCTTCCTCCTGCCTCATCTCCAGCTCTGCTACTCTTCATCTGTACAGACGGTGGAAACACACAATAAATTCACCATCAACCAGCAGCTAGCGGCAACTTTTAGCATGGGATGTTTTCTCACATGAGCTGACGTTATGAACCAGTCAACACACCTTAAATATCCTTAAATATCATTATCACAGCTCTGATTGTTCAGCTTCTCCAATCTGATGACCATATTCTCTTAACCTTAAAAAGATATGTTGATATGTCCAAAAAAGATAAAGATGTGTCAGATTTAATTCCATTTCCTCACTTAAAGTGGAAAAAAGTGTCAGGGTGGGGGGACTGATTGAACTGTGATTGTGGAATTTGCCTCACACAGGTGCGTTCACTGTTGCTTGTTTGAGAATACTGCTGTATATATACAAATGCTGACTGCATAAACAAACTGTTGTACATATATTTTTAGAATTATCTGAATATATTAAGAAAAAGACAATAAAAAACAATGACTTGCAGCATCAAGCGGAGGACTTTAATCTTCTCTTGTTTACGAGTTTGGGGACAGGTGAGCAGAGGACTGACAGATGAAAAACACGAGCTTTCTCTAAGGGTGTTGCCTCTCCCTTAAAGACAGGCTGAGGAGTTCAGTTACTCAAAAGGGGCTCAGAGTAGAGCTGCTATTCCTACACGTTGAAGAGAGGCTGATGAGAAAAGGAGAAAGAGGCCCAGGGCAGACCTAGGACACTCTGGAGAGGCTATATCTCTCAGCTGGCCTGAGGATGTCTTGGTGTTATCCCAGAAGAAGTGGAGGAGGTGGCTGGGGAGAGGGAGATGTGGGCTTCTCTGCTTAGGCTGCTGCCCGGGTAAACCAGTCCTTGATAAGCAGAAGAAAATGGATGGATAACAATAATAAGCAGAAGAAGCTAAAAGACACAAATTTAAAATAAAACATTATTAGTTATGAATTGAATGATATAATTATTCAGCTATATAATAACTCAGCTTATAAATATATATGTAGGCATTTTTTGAAGAAAATTATCGGGCAAAGGAACTGAGTTTGTTGGCAAACAGCAGCTACATTTTCTTCTGAACTGACAGTTAGCAAGTACAGAACAAACAGAAATGCAATGAAAATATTTCTGCGGCTTTTATTAATTTCACTTATTAACCAGAACTGCACAAAACTAACAAAAACGCTCAATTAACAGAAGAGAGAGAAATCTAGCGAGACACACTGACTAGGACACGGCCTCAGAGGAACAAACTAGCAGTCAGCCACTTGTACGGCTGTGCAGATAAATAATTAGTTGCTTTTTTATTCCTGGGACTTCTGATTCTCTCCAAATACACAGGGAAGTACCTGATGCAGCTAGTTTTGGGTACTACCATCACCAAGCATTTAAAAAATCTATTAGAGGATAATAAAGTGTTTTCACCAACCAGAAGAAAAACATATTTTAGCGTATAAAATAGCAGTCTCTTCCAAACAAGTCCTTTAGCATGCTGATGTTAAAAAAGATCATGTAGAGTAAGACAGGCATAGAGAACAGCACTGACTGGGAGAGGCTTTGAACAGATGACATACTCAGATCAATTCAACATAAAAGACTTTAACAATGCACAAGCATCTATCAAAAACCTCTTTAATCTATCATCTGTGATATTATTATATACAATTATAATGTATTGTTCATCTCCCTTAAATAAACAGGCAGCCTTCAGGTATGAAATATTCATTTGTCTACTGTTTCAGTGGCTGATAGTGCCCCACAGGCCTCAATGTGAGTTTGAAGCCATTATAATCTTCAAGTTGTTTAACGATAAACAGATTTTGAATGAAAGCCACGGAACTTCGGTAGCACAAAAAAGTCTATATTCTTTGTGTCCATATGGATCAGTCATATTACCATTATTTCCCCCTAAGGTTGCCAAAAGCACCACGTTAATACTTGAAAAAACTGCAGCAATACACCAAAATAGAATCAATATTCTGTTTACTTGGTGACAACGCTGCTTTTAGCCTTCAATCAGAAAGCTTGAGTTGGCTAGTTACCCAGATAGCAAGGAAACATTGAAACAACGTTGAGTCAATATCAGGCGACGTCATTGAATCAACGTTGAAGTGTGACGTTGACCTAACGTCACTCTTGCACCCTTTTTTAATGTTGAAACAACGTCAGGTTTTGATGTTGAATCAATGTTGAAACCTGACATTGAAACAATGTCAGATTCTGATATTGAAACACTGTTGAGCTATGGTGTTGATTTTCCACCTCTTTCGCACAGTTGCTTTTTATTAAAACAACAGTTAAATCATGACTGGAAATCTACCTTTCTTTATAGGTATTTTAACCAATACTAAACTACTGCATGTTTCCATCAATACTTAAACCACCTAAACACATAATTGTACTTATTCCTCAAATTGGACACCCTTTATAAAAAAAACAACAACAAATGTCTCACAATGTATCATGTCAATATTAATATCCTAAAATAAGAAAGCATTGCATGTGATGTAACAGAGAAAAAAAAGAAACAAAAAAAGGTCAATAGGCATGTTTCGTTTGCTAAATACTTTATTAAAAGACAGTTTCCTATTTACATTTATATGTTTCACAGAAGTTTGTAATTTTTTACTCTGGGATGGGATGCATGATGTGCGTCCTGCACCACCCATACCCATACGATCTGGGGCGTATCGGAGCCATTTCTGCACTGCTTGTGCAAAGACAAACTCGGACATAGAGTTTGCCCCTAACTGCTGCGTCAGGCCATCCAGGAAAAAAATACACACACACAAACAAAAAAAGTGAATTAGAGCACATGAATAAGCTCTTGTTAACTGTCTTCAGCGGGGAGAAAGTATGTAAACTCCTAGGCTGATAAACATGAAAGTCACCAGGCGTAAATCTGCAAACTGCCGCATTTGATTCCCAAAGAGCTATGAGCGGAAAAAGTGATAAGTCTTAGCATGGTGTGCCGTGTATCCTTTAAAACAAAATAAACATGGGGTCCTCGGGCTGTACAACTACAACCCGAGGTCTAAACAAGCCAAAGACCAAAGACTCCATCTCCAGATTAACCGGACATGAAAGTCTTGTTATTAAGAAAGACAAAGTAATATAGCAAAAAAACTGTAAAACTTACCACCATATATGCATTTGCAGAGCGCTGTATCTTTAAATGCCATTTTTTGCTTTGTCTGGTCCTTGGTTTTTTTCCCTGCCCAGTTGAGTACCGAGGCCAGCTCGTTTGTAATGGCATAAGCCATTACATGGCGGACTCGCACCTCCAGTGTGGTCCCTCCAATCAAGGCAAAGCGTCTCACCTATAGACACATTTTAAGAGATGGAATTAGCGTGTCTCATGTCTTAAATGTGTATGCAAGTGCTTGTGTGTTTAATCAACAGGCCGTTGTTATGTATTTAAATCACATCTGACAGCTATTACACTTTATAGTTACAAAGTGTACATAACCTTTATATACTTACCATTGTCTTATTTGCCTCTTATGATTGAAGAGCTGCCTCTGCATTGTTTAGCTCCTCAATGTTGTGCAAGGGCAAATCCAGAGGCAGTACCCCAGCATCTACCGATTCACTGCAGCAGGGATGGCGGATGGCTCTGACCTCCTCACGGAGTTTGTTAACAGCTGTTGTCAGGTCTGACAGCATAGCTAATATCTTTTGTGAGGTCGCATCTGTTTAAAAAAACAATTCCAGAAAGATTAATGGCTTAAGCAGTGAGAGGCGAAAAACTAATAAATAAATAATAAAACGCAGTTTACGTGTGGACAAAAGGTGCAAACGCAAGGTAGGTGAGCGTGCAACGTAAAGTTAGGTGAGCGTGCAACGTAAAGTTAGGTGAGCGTGCAACGTAAAGTTTGAATTGAGTGCGAATCGAAGCGGGTGCTCTCCAATCATTAAAAGTAACAAAGTCATTGAACACATTTATACAGTTACCTTTACGTTTATCAATCATATATCACAGATTTACAATTTTTTGTAGTACTATGCTAAAAAGCAACTACAGAGCGAAAGTCTGGGTCAAGCGCCGAGGCGACGGCAAGAACAAAGGAACCCTCGAAGCGTTAAAGCTAGCTTTGTAAGGGAATATAACGGAAAAGTATGAAACGAAAATGTTTTCTTTGTTGACTTTGTTCGCAGTGCAATTTATTTGTTGCCGGATTGTAAGATGAAAATAGACACAATTTCGGGCTCCCACATTTTGTCCGAAACTTTACATTAACAAGTTTGTTTGTTTTTTACTGTTATTCAAATGCAACCGTGGAAATAACGAATAGAACAAAAGTCATTCATTCTTACCTTATATTAATCGTGGTGCAGGCCAGTGCAGTGCATGAACTGATGCCTTCTCCGGTCAATTCCGCTGAGAGTAAATCTAATGTCCCGCTCTACTGTACAAGACAATGGTTACCTGAAGGGATGTACCACTGTGAGAGGGGGGGCTATGGAATAGTCCAAGTGGTAGCAGCTTTAATTTCCCGCTGAACCATAAATCAATGGTTTTTCAACGTGATTGTTGTCACCTTCTCAACTATAAATAGATCAACAATCAACGATGACAGAACAACACTGACACACTGACATTGAAATAACACTGACATTGAAATAATAATCAATGTTATTTCAATGTCAGTGTCAGGTTTCATCAGTATTTCAATGTTGTTTCAACATTGGTTTTGTGTTGACATTTCAAGCCTGACGATTCTGATGGTTCAGATGGAAAATCAACATCTGTTCAATGTCTCCTTGCTATCTGGGTAAGCATCGGGCTAACGTTTAAAGCTTTCACTTTGGGGAAGTAACTCGCATTACTGCTACTGCTGTGTAATCTTGGTTAAATTCACAGCATATTCCAGAAATTACCCTGCAATAACTAACTGTTAGAATAGCGGAACCGTATTGCATCACACTGAGTGCATTTCAATCATTTATCCCGCGAGTTTGCTAGCTAGCAAAATAATAAAAACGATTTTAAAAATTAGCATGTGTAACGTACACACTGGAGAAAATGATTTACTAGGACTTACGCAAACTCCTCCACAGTGAAAACGTACAAATCCTTCTTGCAGACTCCTTCTTGTATTTTTCGTTTTCCAGCAAACACTCATTAAAACGGCCTCCAGGCACGTTAGTGCGCTCACCCCCGACTTTTCGGGGAGGGGGTGGGGTGTCACACATTGAAACAGACTGACGTGCAGAGGTACAAGGCAGCCCAGGCAGAGAAATGTTGCTTTTAGACTTTGCCATTTTATTTCTCTATCTGATAAGAAAACTATTCAATCAGATAGTTATTTGTGGTGAATGAAATACAGTTTCAAGACGTTTTAAGCACCAAATCCGAAATAGAAGCACTACAATATATCCAAGATTTTTCAAGGATTTCAAGCACCCGTACGAAACCTGCATATGCAGTTGATGATTGTTAAAATAAAATAGAACATTTTCATCAATTTCTTGTTTGCTTCGGAATCTACGACATGGCTATATACAGAAAAGCTCGACATGTTATGCAAAAGAAAAAAAATACACGAACAAAAATTCTCGTAATTGTCATTTTCGTAATTTCAAAATTCTCCAAAACTAACATTTTCTTTGATTGACTCATATTAAATTGCCTACGGTCAAATTTAGTGTGAACAATATTACACAAACAAACATGTGTGTGTGCGCCTGCGCATACATTAGAATCACTTTGATCCCTTGTGACGCGGTAGCTTTGCTTCGATCCTTCATGACGTGGTAGCTT
This sequence comes from Neolamprologus brichardi, assembly GCF_056152115.1. Lineage (NCBI taxonomy): Eukaryota > Metazoa > Chordata > Actinopteri > Cichliformes > Cichlidae > Neolamprologus > Neolamprologus brichardi. The sequence continues at coordinate 4,857,570 of NW_028270137.1, read as the reverse complement.
TGCTTTGATCCCAAAACCCATAATACGAGCGCTCACCCATTATACTTTATGGCATAACGGACGTTGACCTGACACCAACCCAAACCCTTTCCAGATGTTTTCAGAGCATTTTACAAAAGAAACCAAAACAAGTTCAGTTTTGTTTCTAACCAATTCACAGAGCAAACAGACAGATCGTGGCTATTAAAGTCAACAAGAGCAACCCTGAAATTCTGCAACAGGCAAAACTGACCAAAGAACAATTTCAATACGAGACAGATTATCAATCCAAGGAAACTGGATATATAAAACCTAAGCGTTTCAATGACCTCGAACAACTACTGAAGGTTAGGCCAGCACCTGAAAATGGTCAACCATTATTTGTTAGTCTAATCAAACAGATGTTGGCCATGTTTCTGAGGTCGGTTTTCTCCTTTTTTATGTTGTTCTTTCAGTTTTTCTCCTGAGATACCTCATCTCAGGAGAAAAACTGAAAGAAGTGTCTGTGGTGCAGCTGATCTGGTCTGTCTCGAGACAGTCCAGGCTGCACTCACCTGCAACAGGTGGAGACTCACCAGAACATTCAGACCTCACAAATTTTGTCTTTCTCAACTCTTCTATAAAGGGTTTCTCTCAGGAGGGGAAGGCAGTGAGGCCTGGAGGAGGTCCACCCCATCACGAGGGCTGGCTAGGCTTTCGCAGCCTGTGTGAGTGTATGTGTCTGCACGACCGTGTTTATTGTTTTATATATTTCAAAAAGACGCATGTCCTCACATCTGCAGTTTCTTTGGTGGATCTGGTCTTGTCTGTCTTGAGACAGTCCAGGCAGCATCCACCTGTAACAGGTGGAGACTCACCAGGACATTCAGATCTCACAAGTTTTGTGTTTCTCAACTCTTCTGTTGAGGGTTTCTCTGAGAAGAGGAGTGCAGTGAGGCCTGGTGGAGGTCCACCGATATAAAGGGTGGCCATGTGTGTGTATCTGTTAATGTCTGGATGTGTGCAGACTTATGTGCCTTAGTTTGTGTATGCGTGGAGATCTGAGGTTGGCTGGTAGAGTGGACCTCTGCACATAATGACAACTGTGTGCAAACATTACCATGTTTGGATTTCTAGGAATTTGGTTTCTTTGGGGGACAACTGCTTAGTGCGATTCAAAGTATGACAACTGCTTAGCGCGTGTGAGAGTATGACAACTGCTCAGTGCGTGTGAGAGTATGACAACTGACTCTAAGCCAATACAGTCCCTCTGGTCCACTTCACGTCGTCCTCCACAGAACCCCGACAGGGCTGCTGACCCCAGTGTTTTAGCCACCCTTCCCAGGTCGGCTAACACCTCTGTCCCCTGACAACTCCGATGTCAACTTCGGCCTCCTTAACATCCGCTCGCTTACGAGCAAGGGTCATCTAATTCGGGATCTACTCACAAATCGTAAGTTTGACTTTTTCTGTTTGACCGAGACGTGGCAACAGCCCAGTGACTTTTCGCCGCTCAACGACTCTACCCCCCCGGGGTTTGTTTATACCTGCCAACCTCGTAAGTCCGGCCGTGGTGGAGGTCTCGCGGTAATCTATCGCGAGAACTGGAAAGTCACACCGTTGTCTGTACCTGTCTACAGTTCCTTTGAATCCATTGTCTGTCAACTCTCAGGACCTGTTCCAACTGTCATAGCTGTTATTTACTGCCCCCCCAAAGTCTTCATAAGTGACTTTGTTGATCTCCTGACTCACATAACTACTGTTTCCCCTAATATAATACTTCTGGGAGACTTTAATATTCATATGGATAACAGTGATCATCCACTCACCAAAGACTTCTCATCCTTCCTCGATAGTTTTGGCTTTAAACAACACATAAACTTTCCTACTCATACTAAGGGCCATACTTTGGACCTAGTTTGTTGCTCTGGACTTACTCCTTTCAACTGCAAAGCTGATGAACTGCTAATTTCTGACCACTTGCTTCTTTCTTTCAATATCAAAATGACCTTTTCTATAACCAAGAACCTTCGTACCATCTCTTTTCGGGATATTAAGAAAATCAATCGTGATACTCTTTCTTTTGCTTTCTCTAGTCATTTGCATTTTCATAACCTGCTTACCCAAGAGGACTTAGTTTCCTATTATAACTCTAGTCTCAATAGTATTTTAAACTCTGTTGCCCCACTCAAAACCAAATCTATATCATTCTCTCAGTCAGCACCCTGGTTTACAGCTGAACTCAGGCTCCTGAAAGCAAAAGGACGACGACTTGAACGCCTTTATAAGAAAACTGGTCTGAATATCCACAAGGAAATGTTTAATAATCATATTATGTGTTATAAGGAGTGTATTAATCAAACAAAATCTGCTTACTACTCCACCATTATCTGTTCAAATGATGACTCAACCAAGATACTGTTTTCACTGTTCAACTCTTCTTTCAGGTCACCAGATTTTTTACCTGCTCACCTTTACTCGTCCTCCTTTTGTGATTCTTTAATGTTATTTTTCATTGAGAAAATTCACAAAATACACCAAGATCTGTTTTCCGAGGTTCCATCTAGCTCTTCCTGTGTAATTCCTCTCCCATCACACTGTTTTTCTGCTTTCCAGCTCCCCTCGGTTACTGATATTTCAGATTTCATCTGTAAGTCAAAACCTTCTACATGTCAGCTAGACCCCATTCCTACAGTTTTAGTTAAGGCATGTCTACCTTCTTTGCTTCCCCTCATATCTGCCATCATCTGCTCTTCACTTACCACTGGAACTGTTCCTTGTTCCCTCAAAATTGCCGCCATCACCCCAATATTGAAAAAAACTGGTCTAGATCCCAATAATTTTGAGAATTTTCGGCCTATTTCCAATCTACCATTTCTTTCAAAAATTCTTGAGAAAATCGTTGCCACACAACTCCACTCACATTTAACTAATAATAATCTGTATGAACAGTTCCAGTCTGGTTTTCGCCCCTCCCATAACACTGAAACAGCACTTATAAATATTACCAATGATCTTCTTATGGCAGCTGACTCCGGTTTACTTTCCATTCTTATTCTCCTCGATCTGAGTGCTGCTTTCGACACTATTTCTCACTCCATTCTTCTCAGTAGGCTAGCCTCCATCGGTCTCTCCCATACTCCACTAGCCTGGTTTAATTCATACCTGTCTGATCGCACTCAGTTAATTCAACTCAAATCCTTTACTTCTCAGCCCTTTCCTCTGACCACTGGCGTGCCCCAGGGATCTGTCCTGGGGCCCCTTCGTTTCATTATCTACCTTCTTCCGCTTGGACACATTTTCTGTAAATACAATATCAATTTCCACTGTTATGCCGATGACACCCAGCTTTATCTGTCCACTAAACCTGATTCTGTTCTTCCCCCATCCTCCCTCACCCTCTGCTTAGCTGAACTAAATTCATGGTTCTCTTCTAATTTTCTCAAACTCAATAGTAACTAGAAAAAGTTGCATTTCCTGCGAAAATGCAGTGTGAATGCCTCGTATTGGAATCTGCTGAAAAAAAGCTCAAAAAGCATAATTATCTGCTGAAAAGAGGTGTAGAAGCAGAAGTGCTTGCTGAAGATGGCTGTATGTGTAAGGATACACTGGAGAGTGTCAAGAAAGCAGAGAGTATGCAAGCAAGGAACATGTGTGGCAACTGTCACAGGTAGGATTCGAACCTCAGCCACCGGGTCTCACGGCAGCTGCTCAACCCTCTGAGCCAAATGAGTTCAGGTCACAAACAAAGATATAATGAGAGGAAAAATGTGCACTGTGGAGCAGAAGCTGAAATTAGCAGAAAAGAGGTGAAGAGGAAGAAATCTGTTGTGAAATGAGGTAAAGAAACTGAAATTTGTGCTTAAAACAAGTAAAAAAGCTGAACTCTGAAATCCTGCTAAAATAGCAGAAGAGGCTGATATTTTCCAGCTACTCATTGAGCCAAACTGGTTCTCACGTATCTGAAAAAAGCTAAAAGAGGTGAAGAAACTGAAATTTGTGCTTAAAACAAGTGAAAAAGCTGAACTCTGAAATTCTTCTGAAAGTGCAGAAGAGGCTGACATTTTTCAGCTACTCATTGAGCCAAACTGGTTCTCACGTAACTGAAAAAAGGTGAAAAAGCTTAAAATTCTAATAAAAACAGCAGAAGAGGCTGAGATTTGTGCTGATAAGAGGTGAAAATGCTGAACCAATCAGAGGTACTGCTTCTGTCTGCTTCATCAGGCTGTGTACTTGTATGTATTTCTGCCATGGAGCGTTAACAAGAATCTGAGGTTCATATTAGAAAAGCTGCCAAAATCATAAAACGTTGCAGAATTGTAATAAATTATCAATATGAATTACAGGTCTGTGATAGTGTATCAATTTGTAGTGAAAAAAAAATGTTGAACAAGGTGGAATCGAACCCACGAACTTTGGTCTGAAGATCCGTTTCATTACCAATCACGCCACTGGCAAAGAGAATTAGCACCTGATTGATGAGCAGTCAGAATTAGATTGCGGTGAGAGGCGAAAAACGCAGTTTTTTGGAGTTACAAAACGTCGTGTAACTCAAAAACTAGGTGGGATAGTGGGTGTCAGAGTATGTCAACTGCTCAGTGCGTGTGAGAGTATGTCAACTGCTCAGTGCGTGTGAGAGCATGACAACTAGGGATGGGTATCGAAAACTGGTTCTTGTTGAGAACCGGTTCCCCCTGTTTCAATTCCTTGGAATTGTTTGCCATTTTTGCAAACATTCCCTTATCGATTCCAGTCGCCCCGAATGATGTCACCATGTTGCGGAGCGTCATTTACCTGGCAGGAAACACGGCGCCTAAGCGGCTCAAACATTCAAAAGTTTGGTTATACTTTACGAGAACGGATGACAACAGGGCAACTTGCAATACTTGCAAAGTAGATATTTCATTTAAGGGAGGAAACACTACGAATATGCAAAAGCATTTGCTCACAAAACACGCGATGACCTTAAATGAATGTCGTGTTTTTAATTCCGCTCCGGACTCGTGAATCTCAACCCAGCAGCAGCAGTAACGTTTGCACGTCCTCTCCCGTTAATGCAGCAACTGCTGCGTGTGTGTGTGTGTGAGCTGACACACACACACACACACTCTCACACACGTTCTTGCACATGCATACACATGCACACGTGCATACACGTGCACACACATACACACATAGTGCCTTGTCTTTTAGAACCACAGGGGGGTTTTACGAGGGGAGGTGCTTGTGTAAACTGTAACTGTCATGGAAATAAATAGCTGTGAGGAGGGCTGCTTGTTGAAGAAGTTGGTTTGGAGACAGGTGAGGAGCGTTGAGCTCCAAGAGCTTGGTTTCGACCATCCTTCCCTTCCTAGCAAGTAAAAGATGCTTGTCTTGTTTTTGTCGTTAACAAGAATATGTTTCTAAACGAGCTAAACAATCTGATCAGGGTTTTGTCATCAGTGCCAACAAAACGCTCATTTGTATTTTAGCTGTGTCTATCATCAAAATTGAGTTGGAGTGTTTTAACTCTGATGACAATCTCTCCCTAACAAGTCCACTTTATTGTGTGCTCATTTTCTCCTATTAGTGGCTCATACGTATATAATTAGTAAACATGCATTAAGTGCACTAATTTCTCTCGCTTATCAGTGGCTCATGGTTGCTTAAGGCCTATGTCTGTACTTGACCACAGAGGCAGAGCATCATTCAATCCTGCCAGCTGCCTATCTTAGGAGCTTGTCAAGGATGACAGACTCCACTTTCTCTGCAGCAACACAGCTCATAACTTTTTTACAGTGTCTCCCTGTCCTCATACTCATCTCAGCTTACTAGTGACCCAGCATTTTTCCAAATACAGCAGCGCTAACCAACATCCTTTTTTCAAGTAATATAAAAATCAATTTTATATATTACCTTTTTAAACATCCCATTTTTCTTTCTAATGTCATTAAAACAAGTTTGCACATTTGTATAACAACAGTCAGACCTCCAGATCTTTTAAGCTTTCAGTTTTTTTCTCAGTGTCACACAGATTAGTTTTCGTCTCTTTCAATAAGAAAGTCAAATCTTCAAACCCTGAAGCAATCTTTGTTTCTTTCAATCATTCCAATATTTTTCATCTCCTGTAATATAATTGCAGTTAACCAGGGCTTAGCTACTCTGATCCACAGTGATTTTGGGGGTGTGGATACTTGGGTTTTTTTCACAGGTGCAGAGCCTTTTTCTACAAAATTCCGAATAAACTGCATTTTTTAAAAGTACCATTAACATTAATGTAGACCGACAAGTAACTCAACATTTAACACAGTGATCAGTAGAGAAGAAAGAAAATAACCCATTTTAAAATTTCTAGTTCAGATCAAAATTATTGTTCTGATTAAGGAAACAGTAAATCTGGCCACATTATTGTCCAGATCCTCCAATTTTCCCTTTCCAATGTGACTAAATACAATTCAACTTTTTAAAATAAAAGCAGATGCACACCCAGATATTTCTTACAGTAAGAATCCTCCAACAACCTTTCAAAAGAAACATTTTTTGTCTTTCCTCAATTTTTAGACCAACTGAATCCACAAACCTGAAGCTGCAGACCCCAAACTAATCAAATGTAATGTTTCCATAATCAGCACAGTAATTTTTCAGTCTCTGTGTGTTATGTTCACTCACAGTTTTGATGCTTGCTTCTTCGACTTGATCCATGATTAGCTCTGCACCATCGCTCTGCTGTTTCCTCTCTCCTCATGCTTCTCCTTCATGCGTCCTGTCCTCAGATATAATCCAACCAGCTGCCTCCTTGTTTCCTCCTTGACTTGTATTTGCAAAATTTCCAGTTAAATTAAGAGAAATCCAGAAAGGTTTTCCTGCTTCAAAAGCTCTTCCAGTTGCCTGTCTTCTTGTCCTCCTTTAAATGTGCATTTTTGTATATTTGTATTTATTTGACTTCATATTGCCATGACAACATAACACAGAGCATCTTGGTAGATTAAAGCAGGGAGTTCTGTTCTCTGCAGAAATGCTGGTGTTCCATAGTGATGTAAAAGTATGTTAATAATATTTAAACAGACACTCACTGATCCTGTAAGAGCTGGAATTTAACTACAAACCCTCTTAGTCCCCATCAGTATCATTCATTCTGCTCTGCCGCAATGGTCACAGTGGCTAGTTTAAGTACATTTGCCCCATAGAAATCCACTGATGTTCAGTGAGCCCCTTTGATACATATTTAGACCTTCATAATTTTCAGGGTGCATGAGTGTTATATCTCCGTCTCATCCTAAATATTTCACCAACATGTAAAAGGCATACGTCCACAAGATTTTGATTTGTTTAATTGTAATTTAAACTTGTGTTAGTCTGTGTTGCATGCTTTGAATAATCTTCTTCAGAGTAGACTTTTGGTGTAAGCTGATAGTGAATAAAAAAAAACTATAAAAAGTTGCTGTGGTTTTTATTTTCCAAGAGAGGTAATGCACATAATGCAGAGACGAGCGCACGGGGGATATCCAAATTCTAGGAAGGCAGCCTGCTGCTGTACACAGGCGGATTCTTCTCAGTCATAGTTCTTAACAACTTGACTGTTTTCTCAAACCACACAAAGAGTGCTGTTCCCATTAATTATAAATAGCGATATATGAGCAGCTATATTAGCTTTGACTTAACATATGTTAAATAGTATACTTTCCTGTTTTAAAATTTATGATGGCTCAAAATTCAAACCTTACAAATTAAAACCCTGAATCATCACCACTTGTGTGAACTACAAGGGTGCCATCATTTTTCTTTTAAATCCATACGGCTGACACTGACGAACATCTTACAGTGCAGTATAAGAGTCCCGCCACAAGGAGACACTAAAGGCTTTCAAACCAACAGTTTCTGCTTCCAAAGCGGTGCCAACCGTCACCACCGATCACCGTACTTATGTAACATAGACCATGGATGCATGTTTGAGTTGATACATCACTTAAAGCCACCACTGTTCAGGCATCACATCTGTCCATTAGGTTTCCCTTTCATACACAACATTTTTATCCCATGGTACTAACTTTTTTGTTGTTGTTGACTGTTTATTTATTTGTTTGTTTGTCTGTTTGTCCAATGTTCTTGTTGCACTGCTAAATAGGCTGTAGCCAACATGATTTATAAAGGGATTATAAAACTAAGAAATTACTGCATTATTTTACCTACTCCTATTAAACTAACTTTCCTAAAAACTGATTGCAGCTTCTACTTTGTGATGTCAATGTTATGTCTCTAAATGATTTCATATCATTCATGGGAGATATGCTTGACAAATGAGAAGTTAACAAGTCACTGCTACCAGCTGAATCAATTCATTGGGGCGACCTGCGTGTTGTGTTGCATTGTCTGATTTGGTCATAGTGTGTAAACACCTCTAGAGGTCACTGTTGTATAGCTGCTGCAAACTGAATGTGCCCGTACCAGAGGTTATACGTAAAATGGCAGCTGCCAGGAAGTCTCTTTGAAAATTTGTGTCCGCCCTTTATGAAATAGATATGTTGTATTACAAGGTACTAATGCACCCTTGCATTGGTAAAATAAATTCTACTAGAATAGCTGATACTCCCTCACAGAAGATTTATTTTGACCTTTCCAAAGCCTTCTTTAAAATTTAGAAAATAAAATGAAAACAGGCATATCAAAACAAGCCTACTAGAAATACTACTCTGCATTACAGCCTAACACTTGGCTAAATCCTAATATGTAATTCTGGTTTAATAGTTTTGTTACGAACTTGCATGTTCATGTGTTTGTTTTGTGCAAGTGTTGTATCTTTTTATGTTAATTTAGCTGTGCCAGGGCTCTGCTTCGATTGGTGCGTGGATACACTGCCCCGACGTGACTGGTTCCAGCTGGAGGACCCGCCCATTATAAGGAGGCTGGAGCAGTATTCCTGTGGCAGCTGCTGGCTGCAGTGTGCTCTTAAAAGTTGTGGAAGTGGAGTGGGTAGGGGTGAGCTGCCGTTTCTTTTGATCACCCGTTTTCTCCTGTTTTGAGTTAGTTAAGGAGGTTAGACTCTGTCTTTATTTTTGACTTTGTTTTGGTGAGGTCAGAGGTGCGGGATTTGTGTAGATGTGTTTTGTTTATTGTTTTGGCCTTGGCTCACCCTGAAGTGTTGACACTCCCGTTTTGGTTCCTTTTTTTCACATCGTAAATAAATCACATTGAAACTAACGGATTTGTTTTCTGTGTCTGCTTGGGTCTTGGGGGGGGGAAGCGAGTGCCTCACTCATGTTATTGCCTGGCCCTAGACAGGTCGTAACACACGCACTGAGCAGTTGACATACTCTCAAACGCACTCAGCAGCCGATAAACTCCCCCAAAGAAACCAAATTCCGAGAAATCCAAACATGGAAATGTTTGCACACAGTTGTGATTATGTGCAGAGGTCCACCCTACCAGCCAACCTCAAATCTCCACGCATACACAAACTAAGGCACATAAGTCTGCACACATCCAGACATTAACAGATACACACACATGGCCACCCTTTATATCAGTGGACCTCCACCAGGCCTCACTGCACTCCTCTTCTCAGAGAAACCCTCAACAGAAGAGTTGAGAAACACAAAACTTGTGAGATCTGAATGTCCTGGTGAGGAGACGGCAGCTGTGTAGAGGTGAGCGTGTGTGAGTCCTTTTTCTTTTAGTTTAGTTTTTTTCTTTTATTCTGCGAACATAAATGCTGTGATTAATGGACTAAAAGTCATCGCTTCTCACCCCTATTTATGGATTCAAGGATCAAAGGATCAAATTGGTGGTAAGATTCTAAATATATGTGATGTCATAATCCTGTTAGTTTGGAATACACAAAACAATAAGCACAGTTGTACAGACACACACACACTCCCAAAAACTAGCCAGTCCTCATGAGGAGGTTGCGACGCCTTCCAGGTGCGGGAAAGAAAGCAGGAAAAACCAGGAGCAGGCCGCCTCACTGCTCTTTACATTAATGGACCGCCCCAAAGAAATCCAAACACGGAAATGCTTGCACACACATGTGATTATGCGCAGAGGTCCATCCTAGCAGCCAACGTCAGAACTCCACGCATGCACACATTAATGCACATACATCTGCACACATTCAGAGAAAAACTCCCCCAAAGAAATCCGAACATGGAAACTTTTGCGCACACTGCACACACATTCAGAGTTCATAATGTACTGGTGAGTCTCCACCTGTTACAGGTGGATGCAACCTGGACTGTCTCAAGACAGACGAGACCAGATCCACCAAAGAAACTGCAGATGTGAGGACATGCGTCTTTTTGAAATATATAAAACAATAAACACGGTCGTGCAGACACATACACTCACACAGGCTGAGAAAGTCTAGCCAGCCCTCGTGATGGGGTGGACCTCCTCCAGGCCTCACTGCCTTCCCCTCCTGAGAGAAACCCTTTATAGAAGAGTTGAGAAAGACAAAATTTGTGAGGTCTGAATGTTCTGGTGAGTCTCCACCTGTTGCAGGTGAGTGCAGCCTGGACTGTCTCGAGACAGACCAGATCAGCTGCACCACAGACACTTCATACCTCATCTCAGGAGAAAAACTGAAAGAACAATAAAAAGGGAGAAAACCGACCTCAGAAACATGGCCAACATCTGTTTGATTAGACTAACAAATAATGGTTGACCATTTTCAGGTGCTCGCCTAACCTTCAGTAGTTGTTCGATGTCATTGAAACGCTTAGGTTTTATATATCCAGTTTCCTTGGATTGATAATCTGTCTCGTATTGAAATTGTTCTTTGGTCAGTTTTACCTGTTGCAGAATTTCAGGGTCGCTCTTGTTGACTTTAATGGCCACGATCTGTCTGTTTGCTCTGTGAATTGGTTCGAAACAAAACTGAACTTGTTTTGGTTTCTTTTGTAAAATGCTCTGAAAACATCTGGAAAGGGTTTGGGTTGGTGTCAGGTCAACGTCCGTTATGCCATAAAGTATAATGGGTGAGCGCTCGTATTATGGGTTTTGGGATCAAAGCAAAGCTACCACGTCATGAAGGATCGAAGCAAAGCTACTGCGTCACAAGGGATCAAAGTGATTCTAATGTATGCGCAGGCACACACACATGTTTGTTTGTGTAATATTGTTCACACTAAATTTGACCGTAGGCAATTTAATATGAGTCAATCAAAGAAAATGTTAGTTTTGGAGAATTTTGAAATTACGAAACTGACAATTACGAGAATTTTTGTTCGTGTATTTTTTTTTCTTTTGCATAACATGTCGAGCTTTTCTGTATATAGCCATGTCGTAGATTTCGGAGCAAACAAGAAATTGATGAAAATGTTCTATTTTATTTTAACAATCATCAACTGCATATGCAGGTTTCGTACGGGTGCTTGAAATCCTTGAAAAATCTTGGATATATTGTAGTGCTTCTATTTCGGATTTGGTGCTTAAAACGTCTTGAAACTGTATTTCATTCACCACAAATAACTATCTGATTGAATAGTTTTCTTATCAGATAGAGAAATAAAATGGCAAAGTCTAAAAGCAACATTTCTCTGCCTGGGCTGCCTTGTACCTCTGCACGTCAGTCTGTTTCAATGCAGTGTTGCCAACTTAGCGACTTTGTCGCTATATTTAGCGAGTTTTCAGACCTCCTTAGCGACTTTTTTTCTAAAAAGCGACTAGCGACAAATCTGGCGACTTTTTCTGGTGTTATTGGAGACTTATTTATGACGACTTTTTGACGTGAAAGGGCGTGTTGCTCTTACTCTCAAGAAGCAGCGGTGCTGCCGTGGGCACTTCACCCGTGCTAAAGCGCTCACGGGCGGAGGATAGTCCTCCCCCAGCTGCAGGAGACGTTCACACCTGTGCGTCCAAACTGCGAATGAACCGCGCATGAGCGAAGCCGCTGCTCCCGCACTGACTGTAACGCAGTCAGTTCTTCTTTTACTGTTATGCTGTTTTCGGGATCACAAGGTTTAAAACTACTTATAAACAAACACTCTCACACACAGAGTAACTCCACCAGAGTGCCTATTTCGGGTCACTTTTGCCGGTCCAAGCCCAGATAAAGGAACAGGGTTGGAATTGTGACATTAAATCAATAATTGCTAAAAGACATTTAATTTGTAGTTCTAAATAAACTCTAAATGTATTTAGGACGTTTTTTACTCACTTTATGTCTCTTCCACGATGTTATTTCTCTCTCCAACAACGTAGGTTACAATTATATTAGCATGACCAATTATGCAAATTAGGTGATGACGTCATTTAGCGACTTCTAGCGACTTTTAGGACAGCCAATAGCGATTTTCCTCACTGAGGAGTTGGCAACACTGTTTCAATGTGTGACCCCCCACCCCCTCCCCCTCCCCGAAAAGTCGGGGGTGAGCGCACTAACGTGCCTGGAGGCCGTTTTAATGAGTGTTTGCAGGAAAACGAAAAATACAAGAAGGAGTCTGCAAGAAGGATTTGTACGTTTTCACTGTGGAGGAGTTTGCGTAAGTCCTGGTAAATCATTTTCTCCAGTGTGGACGTTACACATGCTAATTTTTAAAATCGTTTTTATTATTTTGCTAGCTAGCAAACTCGCGGGATAAATGATTGAAATGCACTCAGTGTGATGCAATACGGTGCCGCTATTCTAACAGTTAGTTATTGCAGGGTAATTTCTGGAATATGCTGTGAATTTAACCAAGATTACACAGCAGTAGCAGTAATGCGAGTTACTTCCCCAAAGTGAAAGCTTTAAACGTTAGCCCGATGCTTAACTAGCCAACTCAAGCTTTCTGATTGAAGGCTAAAAGCAGCGTTGTCACCAAGTAAACAGAATATTGATTCTATTTTGGTGTATTGCTGCAGTTTTTTCAAGTATTAACTTGGTGCTTTTGGCAACCTTAGGGGGAAATAATGGTAATATGACTGATCCATATGGACACAAAGAATATAGACTTTTTTGTGCTACCGAAGTTCCGTGGCTTTCATTCAAAATCTGTTTATCGTTAAACAACTTGAAGATTATAATGGCTTCAAACTCACATTGAGGCCTGTGGGGCACTATCAGCCACTGAAACAGTAGACAAATGAATATTTCATACCTTAAGGCTGCCTGTTTATTTAAGGGAGATGAACAATACATTATAATTGTATATAATAATATCACAGATGATAGATTAAATAGGTTTTTGATAGATGCTTGTGCATTGTTAAAGTCTTATATGTTGAATTGATCTGAGTATGTCATCTGTTCAAAGCCTCTCCCAGTCAGTGCTGTTCTCTATGCCTGTCTTACTCTACATGATCTTTTTTAACATCAGCATGCTAAAGGACTTGTTTGGAAGAGACTGCTATTTTATACGCTAAAATATGTTTTTCTTCTGGTTGGTGAAAACACTTTATTATCCTCTAATAGATTTTTTAAATGCTTGGTGATGGTAGTACCCAAAACTAGCTGCATCAGGTACTTCCCTGTGTATTTGGAGAGGATCAGAAGTCCCAGGAATAAAAAAGCAACTAATTATTTACCTGCACAGCCGTACAAGTGGCTGACTGCTAGTTTGTTCCTCTGAGGCCGTGTCCTAGTCAGTGTGTCTCGCTAGATTTCTCTCTCTTCTGTTAATTGAGCATTTTTGTTTGTTTTGTGCAGTTCTGGTTAATAAGTGAAATTAATAAAAGCCGCAGAAATATTTTCATTGCATTTCTGTTTGTTCTGTACTTGCTAACTGTCAGTTCAGAAGAAAATGTAGCTGCTGTTTGCCAACAAACTCAGTTCCTTTGCCCGATAATTTCCTTCCAAAAAATGCCTACATATATATTTATAAGCTGAGTTATTATATAGCTGAATAATTATATCTTTCAATTAATAACTAATAATGTTTTATTTTAAATTTGTGTCTTTTATCTTCTTCTGCTTATTATTGTTATCCATCCATTTTCTTCTGCTTATCAAGGACTGGTTTACCCGGGCAGCAGCCTAAGCAGAGAAGCCCACATCTCCCTCTCCCCAGCCACCTCCTCCACTTCTTCTGGGATAACACCAAGACATCCTCAGGCCAGCTGAGAGATATAGCCTCTCCAGAGTGTCCTAGGTCTGCCCTGGGCCTCTTTCTCCTTTTCTCATCAGCCTCTCTTAAAGTGTAGGAATAGCAGCTCTACTCTGAGCCCCTTTTGAGTAACTGAACTCCTCAGCCTGTCTTTAAGGGAGAGGCAACACCCTTGGAGAAAGCTCGTGTTTTTCATCTGTCAGTCCTCTGCTCACCTGTCCCCAAACTCGTAAACAAGAGAAGATTAAAGTCCTCCGCTTGATGCTGCAAGTCATTGTTTTTTATTGTCTTTTTCTTAATATATTCAGATAATTCTAAAAATATCTGTACAACAGTTTGTTTATGCAGTCAGCATTTGTATATATGCAGCAGTATTCTCAAACAAGCAACAGTGAACGCACCTGTGTGAGGCAAATTCCACAATCACAGTTCAATCAGTCCCCCCACCCTGACACTTTTTTCCACTTTAAGTGAGGAAATGGAATTAAATCTGACACATCTTTATCTTTTATGGACATATCAACATATCTTTTTAAGGTTAAGAGAATATGGTCATCAGATTGGAGAAGCTGAACAATCAGAGCTGTGATAATAATATTTAAGGATATTTAAGGTGTGTTGACTGGTTCATAACGTCAGCTCATGTGAGAAAACATCCCATGCTAAAAGTTGCCGCTAGCTGCTGGTTGATGGTGAATTTATTGTGTGTTTCCACCGTCTGTACAGATGAAGAGTAGCAGAGCTGGAGATGAGGCAGGAGGAAGAGTTGACTCAATTCAATTTCAGTTTATTTATATAGCGTTAATCACAACAACAGTCACCTCAAGACACTTTATACTGCAAGGTGGAGGCCCTATTGTAATACAGAGAAAACTAAATGATCAAAACAAGCCCTTTGAGCGAGCACTTGGTGACTGTGGGAAGGAAAAACACCATTTTAACTGGAAGAAACTTCCAGTAGAAGCAGGTATAGGGAGGGGCAGCCTCTGAGGACTGGTTGGGGTTGAGGGGAGGGAGAAAGGACAAAGGACACGCTGTGGAAGAGAGCCACTCTATGAGCTGTTCATTCAGTTTGTGGTTTAGCTCGACTCCATGACGTTTCTGAACTAATGCTTTGCTCAATTAATGTTGCAATGAATTATGGGTGGATTTTACTGATATTCTATCTTTATGTTGTCACCAAACAGATGTACAGATTTAGGATTAGCTACAGGCTCCTCTACCCCTGCTAGCCCTTCTGTCCTGCCCAGGATGGCGCCCCTGGTGCCCCCTCATAAGGTCCAGCAGTCCTACTGTCCATCCAGCAGCTCCTTCTCCCCTCTTACAGCCCCTATGGGAGCTCCATCTGTGGTGGCTACAGGCCTTACAGCTACAGCTACGGTGGCGGCTACAGCCTGGGAGGATACAGACACACACCTCACCTTGAGGACGTCCCCCCAGCAGGTTTGTGCAGCAGGCTGAAGAGATGGAACAGCAAGCACTCACATATTCATATGAGTACATTTAGTTGTTTTGAGAGGTGTACTCAACACAGGACAGTGGCTGCAGGTGCTAATTGTTTTGAGTTCAAAGTAATTAAGGCTGCTGTTGCAAAGTTTGATAATAGAATCTGAAGCTGGTAATGTTCAGGGCTGCAGTACACGTGTAAAGATGAGTCTGCTTGTATGACATCATATGTGCCTTTGTGTAACTCAGTGGCAAATAAATTGGGTACCATAGCTCCATATGCCATTAGTTACTTTACAAGTGTAAGGAAAAGCAGAAGGACTTGTTTTTGGTTCAGACCAGTTAAAATGATGAATGTCTTTCATTCAGTTTCCTTGCTTGGTTTAGACACTAACTGGGCGAGCGAGGAGGACGACCACGTGGTGGCCAGAGGAGAATATGACTTTACAGCTGCTTCTCAGGAGGAGCTTTCTATGCAAGCTGGAGAGATGCTCAACCTCGCTCCTAAAGGTGATGAGCTTTTTACTGGCTGCGGGACATTTGATTCTGAGTGCTTTGACCCAAAACCTTCTATTTTTGTTTTCCTTATCTTAGAAATAACAGATGAGGGCTCTTCTTTTGTGTGAGCGTGCCCCATGTTTACAACTATCTCCCTCGTGTTTAGAGCTACAGCCCCGTGTGCGTGGCTGGCTCCTGGCCAGCGTGGACGGTGAGACCACCGGCTCGTCCCAGCAAACTACGTTAAGATCCTCAGCAAGAGAAGAGACCGCCGGGCCACAGATGTGGAGAGGCTCGCTCAGGCCCAGCAGGCGAACACGCAGGCACCCCAAACAACCTCAGCTGCACAAATCTGTGTCTCTCCTGCAGCCCATAAACGTACAGCATCTACCCGCATCATGTACAGTACATGAATGACCCGTCTCGTCAGATTCATTAGGCTCAGCTGTGTCCCCCTCCTGAGTTTCCTCGTTTCCCTCTGTGTGTATTTATAGTAGTGATGGCCAAACAAAGCTTTCTGAAGCTTGTGTTGAAAAACGATTCATTACTGGAAGCTTTTTAACACAGTCCTCTGTGGTGACATCTGCTGGTCAAAAATATGAAGAGCAGCTTGAATCTACAAAAAAACTGAACTGCTTCATTATGATTGCCCACTCTGCAGAGTGGAATTCACAATTCACAATTGGACGTCACTGATCACGTGACTGTGGCCAAACGAATCAAGCATCGACAGAGTGCTTCTGAAGCGGTGTGTTGGTGTTTTTGACACACGCGCCGGAGCGTCAGCTTCAAGCGGGCCATCACTAATTTATAGCATTCGTCCTCTTGTGTGTGTTACTGGTCCGTCTGTGTTCCTCCATGCTGTTTTTCCTGCTTGTCATCCTTCGTGTTTTAACTCCATTCCCTCGTGTCCAGGTTTCTTATCTGGTTCTCAGCTTTCCCAGTTTAGGTTTTCCTAGTTTTGTTTCTCGCCTCCCTCGCCTTTGTTTGTATGTCACTCTCCATAAATAAAGCTCACTCACATCAGCAGTGCCTGCATCTTGGGTCCTCCATTCATAACTCAACACGCAAACCCTGACATTTATTGTGTAGTTACATACTGCTAGGAAGTGCTGACAAAATATGAAATTATGATGCTATTTCTGTAGAGGCACAGTACCAACACAGAACAGCGGGGACACAGAACCAAAACCTAAGAACTAACAAAGACACATCAAGAAATCAAAGATTAATAAAACAAAACAGAAAACACTGAGCCAGCGACCCAGGACCGTGACATTCAGTTTCTCAAGGAGGAATCAAAGCAAACATTTGTTTCTTTTTATGAATAAGAGATTTCCTTTATGGGTTACGTGATGGTGTAAGTTCCAGCACAGCTCATTTAGTTTGCAGAAGTGCTCCGAGGCCCCTATGAAACACATGATTGAAAGAATCTAATAAATTAGAGGGTGCAGTAGCTGTAGTATGACTTTTTGTTCTCCTGCTGCATGACGACTTTACTTTTTTCTTTTTTTTTTGGTGGGAGGAAGTTGACATCTCAGTCCATTGTGACGTGCAGATCTTTGACTGGCTTATGAACTCCGTCAGGAGGAACTCAGCAGGAGAGGGAAACAAGGACCAACAAACCCGGCTTGGTAAAAAGGAACAAGAACAGAAAAAATCAACATCATTACACATCCCTGAGCTGTCATTTACACCACCTGTGGCGCTTGATTTATTGGTCACTAAACGTGGTGTGTGTTTGGTGCGTCACTGGCTGCGTGTTCTGTGTTATTTGTCGGTCGTGTGGTTTGGGCGTTGACATTTGACATCACAGCAGAGAGACTGGATGTGATGTCAGACCCCTCTAAATCGTGTAATTTACAGATATTTAATTCCAATGATTTGACTGCATCATTGTGTCTTTGAGTTATGACCCAAACTCTCTTTCAACTTTGTGAATAAATTCACGTCCCCCTGTGACCTCATAATTACACCACAGTTCAGATGGGATGAATGAGTCATGAGGTCACACCAACAGTGACAACATCAGCAGTGACATCACTAAAGTTGCCAGGTGAGTCCATAAATAGAACCCGTGACGTGGAGCAGGTACCGCCGTTTTGGACGATGCCACGACACAGGTATAAACGCAAACGTGCTTCTCGCCCCGTTCGCAGACGCAGGAGAGCCCACAAGGCCTCGGGTGTCCGCAGACGTGGGAGAAGATACCGTCGCAGACACTAGACAATCTCAATAAACATGTAGGATGAACATCAAAACTCTGGTCCAATCAAGTTTTTTTTAGATAATATATGTTGTTGTTGTTTTGTGTGTGTTTGTTATCAATGTTGTAAAAAAAGTTAAGCTTAGTAAGCCATCAAGCACTGATTACTCGTAGAAGAGCACCAATAGGAGACAGAACTAATTAGAAGGTGTTATTATTCAGTCTGTACATCGAATAGAAGGCACTAACCACAAGGTGATCTTCAATGCATCTCTGTGTGAATGTGAACGGGGCGAGAAGACCCCCACTAACTGCATGTCTTTAGACTGTGTGAGGAAGCTGGAGAGAACATGCAGACTCCACACAAAGACCCCGGCCTGATGGGGTTAGGGTCCTGAGTTTGATACCCCAAACTGAGGACAGAGGAAGGGATGGGTGATGTTCATGTGTGCCCAGGTGTATGATGTGGCTCTTTGCGGTGACACAGCAAAAAATGTGGCTGTTTGTCTGTGACTGGTTGGCTGCCCCAGCCCTGGCCCTTCATGTATTTCAGTAATGTCTTTTTCTCCCGTCTCCTCCTCTTGTTTACATGTTTTGCCCTTGTGACCCATTCCTTCTGTCACGTGTGTTTTCCCCCCAGCCATCATGTTCTGTTTGTGCTTAGTTATGTCCATGTCTCATCTCTAGTCCTCTTTTCCCTCTGTATGTATTCACAGTGTACGTGTTCCTCGTCGGTTCGTCATGCTAAGTCTGCGTGTCTTATTCCGTCATGTGTCATGTATCACTCCAAATCTCACTGACTTTAACTGCTAATAACTGTTTGCTGAGTGTTATGTCTAAAAGGTATTGCACAATCGCCTCTAGTAGAGGATCAGGTTTGTTTTCCACTGATAATGGATTTTAACATGACTGACCAATGATTGTGGAGCACGTCCATGTAGGATCTTATAAATACAACGAGCAAACTTAAATGTTTTAAAATGTTCAAAACTTAATATATTATATTTCTGAAGTATGACGGAAGGAAAAAGTTTCATATTTTTAAAATATCCAATTTCATATGATCAAATTTATGTCAAAAAGTTCATATTTATTCCTCCTATGTCATGTGTGAGTACTGTACTGTAAATGTCATATATATCAGATGATACTGATAACCTAATGCTAATAACTATGCAGAGGTCTCTAGGCCTCGACTTTTATGGAGCATGTGAAGTTTGGGGCAGAGTGGACAAAGAAAAGTTTCTCAGCAGGTTCAACAGGTTGCTACAACACAGGCCGATGAAGTATTGCACTCACTCATCCAAACTGGCAAACATGTAACATACACCCTAAGACTGATCCTGCTTTTTACTCCTTTGCTATGATTTAATTTGATATCATGTAGCCTTGGAGACAGTTTGCATAGATTAGAATGTTAGATTCCTGTGATGTCATCAATGCCCGATGTTTTGTTTTAATGTCTTGTGATAGTTCTAAGTGCAGACAAAGTCAGAGTTCAAGTGAGTTTAGTCCAATTTCTTTCCCTTTTTTTTATTCAAATCAGGCAACAAAGTATCTCTTTTACAGTGACATAGTTTTTTCTTTCCCTTTTTTCCCCTTCCCTTCCTTCCTCTCCCCCTCCTTTTTACATAAAATATAATTACCATTATATAAACGATCATATATCTATGTCTATTGGGGGGGGGGGGGGGGGGCTGTTTTTTAAAAATATCAGACCAAGTTTTAAATATTTTAGACCAGTAAGTAGTGATATTAGGACATGTCCAAAACATATGTGACAATGAGGCAGAATTCTGGCCACATTGATCACATCTTGAGTCCGCACCTGGAAGCATCCTTGAAACCTTCAATTTAGACAGACGGAGCTTATGCAGGACCTTAAATTGTAGTAGTTGGAAAACGCAGAGAAGACAATTTCCCAGTATGGCTTCTTATGTGTGCACTTTACAATTCTTCTAGTTCCTCCTGTTCTCTTTTTCTAAAACACATTTTCTCTGTAATGCAGGTGGTGATTAAGCATGTTGCTCAGTTTTTAGTCAGCTACTTACCAGTGGTAAGAAATGTTTGTCTTTTTCTGTTGTTTTCCCCCAACGTGTTCCTCAAACAGCCTAATGTTTAAACACTGACCTTGATGTTCTGCTTCTTAATGGTAAAATGACCGAGATTCCCAAGGAGGTGGCAATGCTAATAAAAGTGGGGGCAGGACCAGAGGCTACGAGCAGCAATGTGACGCCCGCTTAAAACGACTGGTATGACTTGGAAGACGAACTCATTATGGTCTTTGAAAGACCAAAAAAACATAGACTTGGAAGCCTACCTGGCAAACAGAAGAACCTTTGTGCACGAGAGGGAGGTTAAGGTCAGCGAGTGGCAAGATAACATGCAGCTCTTTAGACTTATAGTGCGGCTCCACGTGGTTTGGGAAAAGTATTTAGCTGAAGTGTATTTTATTTATATTAGTTCTTTTTTAACTTGTAGTTCTAAATTAGAAGATTATTGTGATATTGAAATATAAAAATAAAAGTATGGTAAGTATGACTGCACAGGGGCTTTGTGGCCTGGCTGCAGAAGTCACTGGATAGAAAGCTGCTGACGTTTCACTGCATCCGGCACCAAGAGGCATTGTGTGCGCAAACCTTTCCTGTAGAATGCACAGAGGTCATAAATGTTGCCATTCAGATCATCAATAAAATAATGGCAAAAGGTTTAAATGCTCTCCACCTCATTACTGGATGAGGTGGAGAGCATTTACCCTGATCTCCTGCTGTATGACAGAGTCCTGCTGTCCAGAGGAGAGGTGCTGAAACGCTTTGCTCCATGTAAGATAAGATAACTCTTTATTGTCATTGCACAGTCATACATAGTACAGTAGTACAATGAAATTGGAAAATGTCTGGGAGAGGTGAAAGTTTTCATGAGCAGCAAAGGGCTCGCCTTTTCTGCGCTGGAACAGCCAGAGTGGCTGAAAAAGCTGCACTTTGTGGACATTACAGCGAACCAGAAGAAGCTGAGTACAAGTCTTCAGGGGAGAGGAGGCACAGCGTTACACATGCTGGAGGAGGTGTTAGCGTTTGAGTGCAAACTGACAGTTAATAAATTCAGAGCATTTGCAGTCTGCAATCACCACAGTTATTTGGGAAATAATTCCACGAGTTCAGAGAGGAAAAACCCACATTATCCTTCCCCATCACTGCCCTGACCATCGATCCATCCCTGTTAAATGTGACTGGATTTTCAGGTGATACTGAGAACCTTGTTTGAAACATGGAATGCCATCCCGACACATAAACATGAAGAAATATGCATTTGGAGTCCTGACGATCTTCAGATCCACATACGTATGTGAGCAGCTGTTCTCCACCATGAACTGTGTTACAAACAAACACAGCTGACGCCTCACAGACGACAGCTTACAGTCCTGCGTAGATGAAAGTGACTTTGTAACTTGTAACTGTAAATTAAATGTGTAAGTGATATTTATATAGGTGTAAACTTATACACAGCTTCATGCCTTGTTGCTGTTTTAGAAAGAGTTAAAAAATGAATGTCCACTATTTAAACCTTTTGAATGCAGGATATTTTATTAAAGCAATTTAGCAGGAGGGGGAAAAGCCAGCTCACATACTATGATCACATAATGAAATCACTTAATACTCATCTAATTAACCCACTCTTAGCTAATGTTGATCTTTTGAGGAGAGAGATTGAGGAGAGAACGGGCACATCCATGCCTGAAAAGGCCCTTATCTCTGTTTTGCATCCCTGCAACTTCAACACTCCAGGGATTCAGTTGAAATCCAAATCCTCTCAAAGTTATATTTCAAAAAAGAGCAGAGAAAAAGCCAAAAAATACAAAACCCAAGTGTAAGTGTGCAGTTCAGACAGCAGCTGATCTCTGGGCTCTAGAGTCTGACCAATTTGGTCACATTTGCGGCCAAATTTCTCACTGGTGCGACTAATAAAATCCTAGGTCGCACCAGCGACCAGCCGTTCAGTACATTAAAAAAAAGTCTCTGCGATCTGAAAGTCTCCGTATCACTCCCGTATCATCACTCCCCGCCTGGCGCTGACTACAGCAGAGTACCTGGCCTACCAGTGTGAGAAACATGTGCTGGTCATCCTCACTGACATGAGTTCCTACGCTGAAGCTCTGAGAGAGGCACGACTGCCTTTACTTTCTTTGGCTCATGTTTAGGTGTTGTTTGTCAAAATAACATCAGTGTAAAAGCCAAATCCCAATGAGTCACAACGTTGTAATATAATGGTATTCAGGGCTCTAGAGTGCGACCATATTTTTCAATGATGCGACTAAAAAAGATCTTTGGTCGCACCGGTGTGACCAGCTGTTCAAAAACGTAAACACAGAGCCGACGCATCACAATCAGCTTTCTCGACTTTCTCACACGGACACGCCGTCGCGGCTGAAAGCCGACAGCTCGCTGACTCTGATACGTCGGCGCGTCGGCGCTTTGTGTTTCCGTCTTTTTTGCGCTCGATTCTGAGCTGCAGGTTTTATCTCTCTAACCAAAATTCACTGAAGCAGCAGCAGAAGATCCAAACTACGCTCCACATTTGATCAATGTCGTCATTAATGCCCTCTGACTTTTGCTTCAGCATGATAAAATCACACTTCCTGCACAGCTCTCTCTCTCTCTCTCTGTACTTCAAGAACAGTTTCCCGTCTCAAATCTCTGTTTCCTGCATCATTCATTCGCTTATCACCCACCAGTCTACCGTTGTTTACAGCGCTGTCGGCCGCTCGGACAAGAAAGCCTAATTTCTGCTGTTCAATACTGAAGAAATGTAAACTTTTTAAAACGATGCAATAAAGTGTATCTGCTACAGAAAACAGGGCAGGAAAATCTCCTTCATGTTTTTCTGTTTTATCCTCTGTTACTTTGACACAAAGGCCTCTGCTGTGATGCTCACACCTCTGATGAAGTCTCACATGTGTCAGTGCTGATAAATCATCAGAATTATAATATTTCTGACTGTCTGAGGCAAAATCAAATTGAATGGAATCAGGACCTCGTGAATCGAATGGATTACAGAAATCAGTGATGATACCCAGCCGTAGTGAGCAGCCTAGGCCCGACAGAAGTGGATGTAGCTGTGGGTAAAAAGGTGGAAAGAACTACTGATAACTTTTAAAGTTAAGGCCTGATCCTTCTGAAATTCATAGCCAGCTCTGACACACAGCCATCAATCTCTGGGCGCTGAAAAAGCAGCAGTGTATCCAGAAAACACATTATATGCTGCGATAAATGCCCAAGTGTGTGACAAAGTGGCTAGGAGAGAAGTCATTTGCCATTTGTCACTTGTGTATGTTGTTATTCTGTGTTCTGTTATCTTATAGTTTATCATAATGCTTTAATGTAAACACAGCACATGTAGCCTTGGCTCTACATACTATCCCGGGTCTGTTTGTGGTAGCATTGGTTATATTCATTTCATCTGTGCAAATGTACTTAAAGCTAAATGTCACTTCGTCATTAATTAATTTGAATCTTTCATTTGTTTATGTAGTTTGGTTATAGTTACCATTGTGTGTTCCTCTGGACAGGTCCTATGTGTAAAACGGGTATGTGGGAATGGCCGCCCCAGTACTTCCTGGTTTTATAGGATATGATGTCACTGATCATGTCAATTGGGTGTAACCAAATGAAGGGGTGTTTCTTTTGTGTAAAATTGTTTATTTCATTTAAAATAACCTCATGAGTCTGTAAGTGAAGAGATTGACTTTTCAAACTGTTTAGTTGGGTGAATGAGTTTGTTAAGTGGAAAAATGATTTTATTCCTGTTTCTTTGGACTAGACTGTGTTATTTAGTCTACCCTGTTTTCCCAATGGTGGAGGTTAATGAGATCCAGGTGTGAGTAGAATTTTATATAAAGCAGGTGAGATTTTGACTGAGAGGTTCTTATGTTTTGTGAAATAATTGTTGAAAGGCGACGCCAGAAAATAAAGAATACTTAAAAGAAACTTGAACAGTCTGCAGATGCTGTCTTCCTATCACCTTCCATGCTGCTTATGTCACGCTACCTCACAAATGGTGGCAGCAGTGGCTCCAGGCCAATAGGTGATAACAATGCAGAAATCAACCAAGTCAAGGAAACCTCAAGGGCCAACAGATTTTCCCCCAGAGGAGGCCCAAGATGATGGCCACCTGCCAGAAGCTACGGGTGAGCACAGCACGGAAGTACAAAGTCTCTCAGAGCTCTCAACTTTATTAAAAGGCCTGATGGAACAGCATGCTGATCGTGAGGCAAAATGGGACCAGGACAGACAACGCCAGGATGAACGGTGGCGTAGAATCCAACACCAGTTCAGCCAACTGCAACAGGAGGTCCAGTCGGAGCGCCGGGAGCATCAGATGCTGTTGGAAGGTGCAGTAGCTGATTCCGGCACGCCTCTGAGCCCCTCAGTGCGGCAAAAGGTGCAGCAACCTGTTCAACAGAGAGGAAACCCCCCTGAGTCTTCCACAGCACCACAGTCATCCAATCTGGGCAGAGTAAGCGGCTGGAAAGGCCCGAAGATGCAGCCCTATGGTGAGGATGAAGATATTGAACATTATTTAACCACTTTTGAGAGGATTGCAACAGGATGTCAGTGGCCACAAGAAGAATGGGCACTGCATCTGGCTCCACTTCTTAGTGGTAAAGCACGTGCGGCATATGTTGCTATGGACACTGAAGAGACAATGGACTATGATAAAGTAAAAACTGCCGTTCTTGAAAAATTTGAAATAAGCGCTGAGACTTACCGAATCAGGTTCCGCAACATGACGGTGAAGGAAGATGAGACACCCAAAGAGCTGCGAACGCGCCTTAAAGACCTATATGAAAAGTGGATGTTTCCAAAGGAGAAGACAAAGGACCAAATAGGAGATGTCATAGTGATGGAGCAGTTTCTCAGAGTTCTTAACCCAGAGCTGAGGACCTGGGTGAAAGAGCGCAACCCCACCACTTCAAAAGAAGCTGCAGAGATGGCAGAGGCTTTTCTTGCAGCCCGACGATCACAAAAAGGGTACATGGTAGGAAAACCCAGTTCAGCCCCTGTATTTGTGGGTAAGTCAGGGGGTGGGAATGGGTACAGAGCTAAAAGCCCTAAACAAAGTTTCCCAATCACTAGCAGTAGCCGTGCTAGAGAAGTAAGGCAGAGAGGCCCGTTGGTGTGTCATGCCTGTGGTCAAGCAGGTCACTTTAAGGCAGATTGCCCAGGTCAGCAAGTCAGTAAGACTTACATGTGTCTTTCACCACAGTGTTTTGACTTGCTAGAGGAAGAAACAGAGTCTCTAGTACCCTCCAGTGATCAGGAGCACACTATCTGTGTTTTCATTGAGGGAAAACCGTGTGTTGCCCTCTTGGATTCAGGCAGTAGCCGCACACTTGTCAGACAAGATTGTCTCCCTAGCGACACCACATTTTGTGGTAAAGTGAAAGTCTGGTGTGTTCATGGTGATAATGTTGATTATCCTATTGCCAACGTTTGCCTTCAAGTTAATGAAAAGGAGTATGTACTTACAGTTGGAGTAATTGATAAACTTCCCTACCAGATTGTGTTGGGCCGGGACATGCCAATTCTTGGGGAGTTATTAGCAAAGACAGAGAAGGACAGAGAAGAGAAGAATCTGCATGTTCCATGTGAAGGTCTGCTAGTAGTCACTAGGTCTGGTAATAAAGCTTCTCATTCTGAGCTAGGTTTGAGTGAGTTGCCCTATGCAGACAATGAAATTCCAGATATTGACAAACTCAGTAGGCCGCATATAAAGAAAAGTAAAATGCAGAGAAGACAGGAAAAAGTGAGGGGGACAGAAATTGCTGAGTCACTTCCTGAACCAGAGATTGATGAGCTCTTGGTTGTCCCGAGCAATATTGTCCAACTCCAAAGGGAGGACCCCTCTTTAGCACCCCTGTTTGCTAAGAGCACCCAAGAATCAGCACAGATTACAGACAGAGTACGGGAAGTATTCATTGCTAAGAACGAACGACTATATCGTCGTAGCAAAGTTGGTGACCAGTTGGTTGTTCCCAAAAGCTTAAGGCCTGTAGTCTTGCAGTTGGCTCATTCAGTTCCTTGGGCAGGCCATTTAGGACATCTTAAAACCTTTTCCAGAATGGTAACTCGTTTTTTTTGGCCACAGCACTTTTCAGACACTGTCCAATTTTGCAAATCATGTCCACAGTGTCAGTTGACAGCCCCGAGTAGGAAAGGTGACAGAGCCCCACTCATTCCTATGCCTGTGATAGACATCCCCTTTTCTCGTGTTGCCATGGATATTGTTGGCCCATTGGAGAGAAGTAGTTCAGGGCATAGGTACATTCTAGTGATCTGTGATTATGCAACAAGGTATCCTGAAGCGTTCCCATTGAGAAGGGTCAAAGCCCGCCAAATAGCTAATTGTCTGATACAGATGTTTTCAAGGGTGGGTATTCCCAAAGAAATCTTGACAGACCAAGGCTCAAACTTCACTTCTAACCTGTTGAAGGAAGTCTACAAACTTCTGGGAATTACCGGAATCAAAACGAGCCCTTATCATCCACAAACTGATGGACTTGTTGAGAGGTTTAATAAAACCCTGAAATCAATGCTGAGGAGGTTCGTAATAGAATCAGGAAAAGACTGGGACCAATGGCTTCCATTTTTGCTTTTCGCCTATAGAGAGGTACCACAAGCATCAACTGGATTTTCTCCATTTCAGCTCTTGTATGGCCATAATGTCAGAGGTCCACTGGATGTACTTAGGGAAGCTTGGGAGGAAGCTAGCCTTGAAAAACAGTGCTCTTCCCTCTCTTATGTGTTGAAAATGAGGGACAAGCTTGAACAGTTTCAGGAACTGGCTCATTGTCACCTAGTAAGTGCCCAGCAACGTCAAAAACAGAACTATGATAAGACTGCTCGCAGGAGGGCCTTTAAAGAAGGACAAAAAGTGTTGCTGCTCTTGCCAACCACTGAAAGCAGTCTCTTAGCCAAATGGCAGGGGCCATTTGTGATAAACAGGAGGGTTGGCCCTGTCACTTATGAGCTCAATATGCCAGATCGTCGTAAAAAACACCAGGTGTTTCATGTCAACATGTTGAGGGAGTGGATTGAGAAGCCAGAGCAATCACTTCAGTTGTGGGCTCGTGTTGTACTGCAGGAATTCAATTCAATTCAATTTTATTTATATAGCGCCAAATCACAACAAATGTCGCCTCAAGGCGCTTCATAGATACAGAGAAAAACCCAACAATCATATGACCCCCTATGAGCAAGCACTTTGGCGACAGTGGGAAGGAAAAACTCCCTTTTAACAGGAAGAAACCTCCGGCAGAACCAGGCTCAGGGAGGGGCGGCCATCTGCTGCGACCGGTTGGGGTGAGAGAAGGAAGACAGGATAAAAGACATGCTGTGGAAGAGAGACAGAGATTAATAACAGATATGATTCAATACAGAGAGGTCTATTAACACATAGTGAGTGAGAAAGGTGACTGGAAAGGAAAAACTCAATGCATCATGGGAATCCCCCGGCAGCCTACATCTATTGCAGCATAACTAAGGGAGGATTCAGGGTCACCTGGTCCAGCCCTAACTATATGCTTTAGCAAAAAGGAAAGTTTTAAGCCTAATCTTAAAAGTAGAGATAGTGTCTGTCTCCCGAATCCAAACTGGAAGCTGGTTCCACAGAAGAGGGGCCTGAAAACTGAAGGCTCTCCCTCCCATTCTACTTTTAAATACTCTAGGAACAACAAGTAGGCCTGCAGAGTGGGAGCGAAGTGCTCTAATAGGGTAATATGGTACTACAAGGTCATTAAGATAGGATGGGGCCTGATTATTTAAGACCTTGTATGTGAGGAGCAGGATTTTGAATTCAATTCTGGATTTAACAGGAAGCCAATGAAGGGAAGCCAAAACAGGAGAAATATGCTCTCTCTTTCTAGTCCCTGTCAGTACTCTTGCTGCAGCATTTTGGATTAACTGAAGGCTTTTCAGTGAGTTTTTTGGACATCCTGATAATAATGAATTGCAGTAGTCCAGCCTGGAAGTAATAAATGCATGAACTAGTTTTTCAGCGTCACTCTGAGACAGGATATTTCTAATTTTAGAGATGTTGCGCAAATGGAAGAACGCAGTCTTACATATTTGTTTAATATGTGCGTTGAAGGACATATCCTGGTCAAAAATGACTCCAAGGTTCCTCACAGTGTTACTGGAGGCCAAGGTAATGCCATCCAGAGTAAGAATCTGGTTAGATACCATATTTCTAAGCTTTTCAGCGCCGAGAACAATGACCTCAGTTTTATCTGAGTTAAGAAGCAGAAAGTTAGTGGCCATCCAAGTCTTTATGTCTTTAAGACATTCCTGCAGTTTAACTAATTGGTGTGTGTTATCTGGCTTCATGGACAGATAGAGCTGGGTGTCATCTGCATAGCAGTGAAAATGTATGCTATGTCTTCTAATGATGCTGCCTAGGGGAAGCATGTATAATGTAAACAGAATTGGTCCTAGCACTGAACCCTGTGGAACTCCATAATTAACCTCAGTGTGTGAAGAGGACTCTCCATTTACATGCACAAATTGGAGTCTATTAGATAGATATGATACAAACCACTGCAGTGCAATACCTGTAATACCTACAGCATGTTCTAATCGCTCTAACAGGATATTATGGTCAACAGTATCGAATGCTGCACTAAGGTCAAGAAGGACAAGCACAGAGATGAGTCCACTGTCAGAGGCCATAAGAAGATCATTTGTAACCTTCACTAAAGCTGTTTCTGTGCTGTGATGAACTCTGAAACCTGACTGAAACTCTTCAAATAAACCATTCCTCTGCAGATGATCTGTTAGCTGTTTGACAACTACTCTTTCAAGGATTTTTGATATGAAAGGAAGGTTGGAGATTGGCCTATAATTAGCTAAGACTGCTGGGTCTAGAGATGGCTTTTTGAGTAAAGGTTTAACTGCAGCCACCTTGAAGGCCTGTGGTACATAGCCGATTATTAGAGATAGGTTGATCATATATAAGATCGAAGAATTAATCAATGGCAGGACCTCTTTGAGCAGTTTTGTAGGAATGGGGTCTAAAAGACACGTTGATGGTTTGGAGGAAGTAATTATTGAAGTTAACTCAGAAAGATCGATTGGAGAAAAAGAGTCTAACTTAACATCAATGGAACTAAGAGTAGCTGTAGATAATATTACATCTGTGGGATGATTATTGGTAATTTTTTCTCTAATGATAAAAATTTTATTTTTATCATTAGAGAAAGAAGAGCCTCAAGAGAGCATTAGGAAGAAGAGCCTCAAGAGCAATTCTTTCCCACCAGTACTGACGAAGAGCTATTTCCGGATTTGAGCCATCTATCATCAGAACTACAGGAGGAGCTCGCGGCCATAATGCCACAGGAGCTTTTCAGCACAAAGCCAGGCTACACCCATCTTATTCAGCATGACATACGCCTGCGTTGTCCGAATCAACCACCCATCAGGGATACCACCTCCAGAGTTCCAGCAAAGCTAATGCCAGCATTGAAACAGGAGGTGGAAGAAATGCTTGCAACGGGGATTATAGAGCCATCTAGAGGTGAGTGGTGTAGCCCTGTGGTACTCGTCCCCAAGAAAAATGATGCAAGACAGAGATTTTGTGTTGACTTCTCAAAACTTAATGCTGTCTCTGTTTTTGATGCATATCCTATTCCAAGAGTGGATGAATTGATTGAGCGCTTGGGTAATGCTAAGTACCTCACAACACTCGACCTTTGTAAAGGTTATTGGCAAGTCCCCCTAACAGAGTCCTCAAGGGATTTAACTACATTCAGGGTTCCCAGCAGACTTTATCATTTCAGAACTATGCCTTTCGGACTACATGGAGCTCCAGCCACGTTCCAGAGGCTGGTGGACTTGGTTCTGAAAGGAGCTGATGGCTATGCAGCAGCGTATATTGACGACATTGTGGTATTCAGCGAGACATGGGAGGACCATGTGAAACATCTGGCTGATGTCCTGCAACGCATCAGAACAGCTGGACTAGTCATCAACCCTGGAAAGTGTCACATTGCACAGACCGAGGTGGAGTACCTGGGATACGTCATTGGGGGTGGGGTCATCCGCCCTCAGGTGAGTAAGGTCGAGAACCTTGCCTCTTGTCCTCCTCCAACTACAAAGAAAAAGTTGAGATCCTTCCTGGGTTTAGCTGGCTGGTATCGTCGTTTCATCCCCAATTTCTCTACCAGATCAGCTATTCTTAGTGATTTAACTCGCAAATCATGCCCCAACAAAATTAAATGGACTCCAGAGTGTGAGGCTGCATTCATGGATTTGAAAAACTGTTTGTGTAATGAGCCTGTGTTGCAGTGTCCGGACTTTACGTGCCCATTTATTGTACAGACTGATGCTTCAGGAGTTGGGATGGGAGCTGTGTTGCTGCAAGGTGATGGAGAGGACCAAAGACCTGTGCAGTACATAAGCCGTAAGCTCTTCCCCAGAGAAATGAAGTATTCCACAATTGAAAAAGAAGCTTTGGCAATAAAATGGGCTTTGGACACTCTGAAATACTATCTACTGGGAGGTGAATTTGTGCTTGAAACCGATCATGGAGCTTTGCAGTGGATGAGCAGAATGAGAGACACCAACGCAAGAATCACGAGGTGGTATCTTTCACTGCAGCCATATTGTTTTAAGATTCAGTATAGAGCAGGGAAAAAGAATGTTATGGCAGACTTCCTTTCCCGTTCCTATGAAGAGTAACAGACTTAAGGGGGGGGGGGGGGAATGTGACAAAGTGGCTAGGAGATAAGTCATTTGCCATTTGTCACTTGTGTATGTTGTTATTCTGTGTTCTGTTATCTTATAGTTTATCATAATGCTTTAATGTAAACACAGCACATGTAGCCTTGGCTCTACATACTATCCCGGGTCTGTTTGTGGTAGCATTGGTTATATTCATTTCATCTGTGCAAATGTACTTAAAGCTAAATGTCACTTCGTCATTAATTAATTTGAATCTTTCATTTGTTTATGTAGTTTGGTTATAGTTACCATTGTGTGTTCCTCTGGA
Organism: Neolamprologus brichardi; assembly: GCF_056152115.1. Lineage (NCBI taxonomy): Eukaryota > Metazoa > Chordata > Actinopteri > Cichliformes > Cichlidae > Neolamprologus > Neolamprologus brichardi. Next base: position 4,826,424 of record NW_028270137.1, on the reverse strand, counting down.
CAGGTCCTATGTGTAAAACGGGTATGTGGGAATGGCCGCCCCAGTACTTCCTGGTTTTATAGGATATGATGTCACTGATCATGTCAATTGGGTGTAACCAAATGAAGGGGTGTTTCTTTTGTGTAAAATTGTTTATTTCATTTAAAATAACCTCATGAGTCTGTAAGTGAAGAGATTGACTTTTCAAACTGTTTAGTTGGGTGAATGAGTTTGTTAAGTGGAAAAATGATTTTATTCCTGTTTCTTTGGACTAGACTGTGTTATTTAGTCTACCCTGTTTTCCCAATGGTGGAGGTTAATGAGATCCAGGTGTGAGTAGAATTTTATATAAAGCAGGTGAGATTTTGACTGAGAGGTTCTTATGTTTTGTGAAATAATTGTTGAAAGGTGAAGCCAGAAAATAAAGAATACTTAAAAGAAACTTGAACAGTCTGCAGATGCTCTCTTCCTATCACCTTCCATGCTGCTTATGTCACGCTACTTCACAAAGTGTCCCTCTAACACTGCCTTTCAGTGGCAAACAGGTCAGAGGACACAGGATGACATCATACTGTATGCCTATATGACATCATACTGTATGCCTATATGACATCATACTGGATGCCTATATGACATCATACTGTATGCCTTATATGACATCATACTGTATGCCTATATGACATCATACTGAATACCTACATGACATCATACTCTTCTTTTAAGATTCAAGTTCTTGCATGAATCGGACCAATAATACAGACTTGTAATGAATGCTCTTCCTTACCAGTGAGTCCTGAAGTTCTTCAGTTCTTGCTTCAATCAGAGGCATCTTATTAACACATAAATCAACGATTCCCTGAACTATTTAAAATAAAGACTTCCCCAAATAGGAGCACTAAGGCAAAAGGAAAACCACAAGTTTTTCCATTTGAGGGGTTTCTATTTGAGATGTTCTGTAAGTGAACCATGTTATCTAAAGTTTGCTTCAAAGTGTATAATTGTTGTAAACTCATATGCAAGGTCACTTTGAGTGGGTGCACTTAAGAATAAAACCACATCAGTGTCTCCATTCAAAGTGATCTTGATATGAAACATAGAACTCAATTTGATAGACATAACTTGAAGTGTCAGGTAGAATTTGTAGCAGTTGTTGTGTACAACTGGTCCAAGCAGATGCACTTACTGAATTCAAGAGACAAGTTCTTGCATGAGTTGGACCAATAATACAGACTTGTAATGAATGCTCTTCCTTACCAGTGAGTCCCGAAGCTCTTTTGGAATATCCTGTGTTGTCTGTGTTTCCAAATCCATGAGAGATGCTTGAACATGAGTCTCCTTTTATATGAACTCAAGACTCCTCTTGTGGTCCCACCCACATTTAAGTCAATGACATTCAGTCATGAGACTAATGGTTGGCTAACGACTGTAGTAATGTCCCATTGTATTTTGGTTTCCTCTTTTGTCTCCAGTAGCTGTTGAAGGTTTCGTGCGATTTCAATCAGAGGCATCTTATTAACACATAAATTAATGATTCCCTGAACTATTCAAAATAAAGAATTCCCAAAATTGGAGCACTAAGTAAAGAGGAAAACCACAAGTGTTTCCATTTAAGGGGTCTCTACTTGAAATGTTCTGTAAGTGAACCATGTTATCTAACGTTTGCTTCAAAGTGTCTAATTGTTGTAAACTCATATGCAAGGTCACTTTGTGTGGGTGCACTTAGGAATAAAACCACCATCAGTGTCTCCATTCAAAGTGATCTTGATATGAAACATAGAATTCAATTTGATAGGCCAAAGGAGCTTGCAAAGAAAAAGCGTCTGGACTTCTATAAGTTGCTTGAAGACGTTTCACCTCTCATCCGAGAAGCTTCTTCAGTTCTAAGGTCAAATGGTGGAGAGTCCCAGATATAAACCTAGTGGGAGTATCCCCCCACAGAGGGACAAAAGGACCCCCTGATGATCCTCTAATCGCCTGAGCCAAGGTGTGAAACTGGGTGTGGGTCCCAATCAGCCAGAGTTTCAGGTGAGCTCATTGTGAAACCTGGCCCCACCTTATCATGCAAATTCCTGAGGTCAGATGGCCCAGGATGTGAGTGGGCGTTAAGGTGTCTGGGAAGGGATGTCAAAACTGGATTATAGATGACAGAGAGTTAGTGTCGTAAACCACCGCCTCTGTTCAAACATGGTCGCTCACAGTGGACATAGATGGCTTCTTTCACTTCTCTTTCAAACCATCTGTCCTCTCTGTCCAAAATGTGAACATTGGCATCCTCGAAAGAGTGTCCTTTATCCTTAAGATGCAGATGGACAGCTGAGTCTTGTCCTGTGGAGTGGCTCTTCTGTGTTGTGCCATGCGCTTGTGAAGTGGCTGTTTGTCTCTCCAATGTAGAGGTCTTGGCATTCCTCGCTGCACTGTACAGCGTACACCACATTGTTAAGTCTGTGTTTTGAGTTTTGTCTTTCGGGTGAACCAGTTTGTGTCTGAGCGTGTTGCTGGGTCTGAAGTACACCGGGATGTCATGCTTGGAGAAAACTCTCCTGAGTTTTTCTGATACACCGGCTACATAGGGGATGACAATGTTGTTGCGTCTGTCCTTCTTATCCTCCCTCGCTGGTGTCTGATCTTCTTTTCTGTGCCTCTTTGCTGACTTTAAGAACGCCCATTTAGGATAGCCGCACGTTTTGAGTGCTTCCTTTACACGTGTGTGTTCCTTCTTTTTCCCTTCAGGCTTAGAGGGAACATGTTCTGCCCGGTGGTGTAGGGTCCTAATTACTCCAAGTTTGTGTTCCAGAGGGTGATGGAGTCAAAGAGGAGGTACTGGTCCGTGTGTGGGCTTCCGGTAAACTTCGATGTTGAAGTTGCCATTCTCTTCAATGTGCACAGTGCAGTCCAGGAAAGGCAAACAGTTCTCCTTTGTGTCTTCCCTGGTGAACTTGATGCTTTTATCCACAGCATTAATGTGCGTAGTGAAGGATTCCACTTCTTGTGTCTTGATTTTGACCCAGGTGTCGTCTACATATCTGTACCAGTGGCTGGGTACTCTTCCTTTGAAAGAGCCAAAAGCCTTCCTTTCCACTTCCTCCATGTAAAGGTTGGCTACAATAGGTGACACGGGGGAATCCATGGCACAGCCATGTTTTTTCTGTAAAAGCCTTCGTTGTTTTTGAAATATGTAGTGGTGAGGCAGAGGTCTAACAGTGTGCAAATCTGATCGGGTGTGAAGTTGGTCCTGTCTTCCAAGGAGCTGTCTTCTTGTAGTCGTTTTCTGACAGTCTCCACTACCTCCGTGGTGGGTATGCAAGTGAAGAGAGAGACTACATCAAAGGACACCATGGTTTCATCTGGATCCAGGGTAAGTTTCTGGACCTTGTCAGTGAAGTCGGTGGAGTTCTTGATGTGGTGTGGGGTGTTCCACACGAGAGGAGCAAGGATGGTAGCAAGGTGTTTTGCAATGTTATAAGTGGCTGAGTTTATGCTACTGACTATGGGTCTGAGTGGGACAGCTTCCTTGTGGATTCAATTTGATAGACCTAACATGGAGGGTCAGGTAGAATTTGTAGCAGTTGTTGTGTACAACTGGTCCAAGCAGATGCACTTACTGAATTCAAGAGACAAGTTCTTGCATGAGTTGGACCAATAATACAGACTTGTAATGAATGCTCTTCCTTACCAGTGAGTCCCGAAGCTCTTTTGGAATATCCTGTGTTGTCTGTGTTTCCAAATCCATGAGAGATGCTTGAACATGAGTCTCCTTTTATATGAACTCAAGACTCCTCTTGCAGTCCCACCCACATTTAAATCAATGACATTCAGCCATGAAACCAATGGTTGGCTAACGACTGTTGTAGCGGCCCATTGTATTTTGGTTTCCTCTTTTGTCTCCAGTAGCTGTTGAAGGATTTGTGCGATTTCAATCAGAGGCATCTTATTAACACATAAATAAACGATTTCCCGAACTATTCAAAATAAAGAATTCCCAAAATTGGACCACTAAGTAAAGCGGAAAACCACAAGTTTTTCCATTTGAGGGGTCTCTAATTGAAATGTTCTGTAAGTGAACCGTGTTATCTAAAGTTTGCTTCAAAGTGTCTAATTGTTGTAAACTCATATGCAAGGTCACTTTGAGTGGGTGCACTTAGGAATAAAACCACCATCAGTGTCTCCATTCAAAGTGATCTTGATATGAAACATAGAACTCAATTTGATAGACCTAGCATGGAGGGTCAGGTAGAATTTGTAGCAGTCGATGAGCGTGTCTATTTGAGATGTTCTTTAAGTGAAACATATAATCTAAAGTTTGCTTCAAAGTGTCTAATTGTTGAAAACTCACATTCAAGGTCACTTTGAGTGGGTGCACTTAGGAAAACAACCACCATCAGTGTCTCCATTCAAAGTGATCTTGATATGAAACATAGAACTCAATTTGATAGACCTAACATGGAGGGTCAGGTAGAATTTGTAGCAGTCGATGAGCGTATGTATTTGAGATGTTCTTTAAGTGAAACACATAATCTAAAGTTTGCTTCAAAGTGTCTAATTGTTGAAAACTCATATGGAAGGTCACTTTGAGTGGGTGCACTTAGGAATACAACCACCATCAGTGTCTCCATTCAAAGTGATCTTGATATGAAACATAGAACTCAATTTTTTAGATGTAATCAGGTAGAATTTGTAGCAGTTGTTGTGTACAACTGGTCCAAGCAGATGCACTTACTTAATTGAAGAGACAAGTTCTTGCATGAGTTGAACCAATAATACAGACTTGTAATGAACGCTCTTCCTTACCACTGAGTCCGGAAGATCTTTTGGAATATCCTGTGTTGTCTGTGTTTCCAAATCCATGAGGGTTACCTAGACATGAGTCTCCTTTTATATGAACTCAATATTCCTCTTGCAGTCCCACCCACATTTAAATTAGCGAGATTCAATCATGAAACTAATGGATGGCTAACGACTGTTGTAGCACCCCATTGTATTTTGTTGTCATCTTTTGTCTCCAGTCGCTGTTGAAGGTTTCGTGCGGTTTTAATCAGAGGCATTTTATTAACACATAAATTAATGATTCCCTGAACTATTCAAAATAAAGACTTCCCCAAATAGGAGCACTAAGGCAAAATGAAAACCACAAGTGTTTCCATTTGAGGGGTCTCTACTTGAAATTTTCTGTAAGTGAACCATGTTAACTAAAATTTGCTTCAAAGTGTCTAATTGTTGTAAACTCATATGCAAGGTCACTTTGAGTGGGTGCACTTAGGAATAAAACCACCATCAGTGTCTCCATTCAAAGTGATCTTGAAATGAAACATAGAACTCAATTTGATAGACATAACTTGAAGGGTCAGGTAGAATTTGTAGCAGTTGTTGTGTACAACTGGTCCAAGCAGATGCACTTACTGAATTCAAGAGTCAAGTTCTTGCATGAGTTGGACCAACAATACAGACTTGCAATGAACGCTCTTCCTTACCAGTGAGTCCCGAAGCTCTTTTGGAATATCCTGTGTTGTCTGTGTTTCCAAATCCATGAGAGATGCTTGAACATGAGTCTCCTTTTATATGAACTCAGGACTCCTCTTGCAGTCCCACCCACATTTAAGTCAATGACATTGAGTCATGAGACTAATGGTTGGCTAACGACTGTTGTAGCGGCCCATTGTATTTTGATTTGCTCTTTTGTCTCCAGTAGCTGTTGAAGGATTTGTGCGATTTCAATCAGAGGCATCTTATTAGCACATAAATCAACGATTCCCTGAACTATTTAAAATAAAGAATTCCCAAAATTGGAGCACTAAGGTAAAGAGGAAAACCACAAGTTTTTCCATTTGAGAGGTCTCTACTTGAAATGTTCTGTAAGTGAACCGTGTTATCTAAAGTTTGCTTCAAAGTGTCTAATTGCTGTAAACTCACATGTAAGGTCACTTTGAGTGGGTGCACTTAGGAATACAACCACCATCAGTGTCTCCATTCAAAGTGATCTTGATATGAAACATAGAACTCAATTTGATAGACATAACTTGAAGGGTCAGGTAGAATTACTAGCAGTTGTTGTGTACAACTGGTCCAAGCAGATGCACTTACAGAATTCAAGAGACAAGTTCTTGCATGAGTTGGACCAATAATACAGACTTGTAATGAATGCTCTTCCTTACCAGTGAGTCCCGAAGTTCTTTTGGAATATCCTGTATTGTCTGTGTTTCCAAATCCATGAGGGATACCTGGACATGAGTCTCCTTTTATATGAACTCAAGACTCCTCTTGTGGTCCCACCCACATTTAAATTAACGGGATTCAATCATGAAACTAATGGATCGCTAACGACTGTTGTAGCACCCCATTGTATTTTGTTGTCATCTTTTGTCTCCAGTCGCTGTTGAAGGTTTCGTGCGGTTTTAATCAGAGGCATTTTATTAACACATAAATTAATGATTCCCTGAACTATTCAAAATAAAGACTTCCCCAAATAGGAGCACTAAGGCAAAATGAAAACCACAAGTGTTTCCATTTGAGGGGTCTCTACTTGAAATTTTCTGTAAGTGAACCATGTTAACTAAAATTTGCTTCAAAGTGTCTAATTGTTGTAAACTCATATGCAAGGTCACTTTGAGTGGGTGCACTTAGGAATAAAACCACCATCAGTGTCTCCATTCAAAGTGATCTTGAAATGAAACATAGAACTCAATTTGATAGACATAACTTGAAGGGTCAGGTAGAATTTGTAGCAGTTGTTGTGTACAACTGGTCCAAGCAGATGCACTTACTGAATTCAAGAGTCAAGTTCTTGCATGAGTTGGACCAACAATACAGACTTGCAATGAACGCTCTTCCTTACCAGTGAGTCCCGAAGCTCTTTTGGAATATCCTGTGTTGTCTGTGTTTCCAAATCCATGAGAGATGCTTGAACATGAGTCTCCTTTTATATGAACTCAGGACTCCTCTTGCAGTCCCACCCACATTTAAGTCAATGACATTGAGTCATGAGACTAATGGTTGGCTAACGACTGTTGTAGCAGCCCATTGTATTTTGATTTGCTCTTTTGTCTCCAGTAGCTGTTGAAGGATTTGTGCGATTTCAATCAGAGGCATCTTATTAGCACATAAATCAACGATTCCCTGAACTATTCAAAATAAAGAATTCCCAAAATTGGAGCACTAAGGTAAAGAGGAAAACCACAAGTTTTTCCATTTGAGAGGTCTCTACTTGAAATGTTCTGTAAGTGAACCGTGTTATCTAAAGTTTGCTTCAAAGTGTCTAATTGCTGTAAACTCACATGTAAGGTCACTTTGAGTGGGTGCACTTAGGAATACAACCACCATCAGTGTCTCCATTCAAAGTGATCTTGATATGAAACATAGAACTCAATTTGATAGACATAACTTGAAGGGTCAGGTAGAATTACTAGCAGTTGTTGTGTACAACTGGTCCAAGCAGATGCACTTACAGAATTCAAGAGACAAGTTCTTGCATGAGTTGGACCAATAATACAGACTTGTAATGAATGCTCTTCCTTACCAGTGAGTCCCGAAGTTCTTTTGGAATATCCTGTATTGTCTGTGTTTCCAAATCCATGAGGGATACCTGGACATGAGTCTCCTTTTATATGAACTCAAGACTCCTCTTGTGGTCCCACCCACATTTAAATTAACGGGATTCAATCATGAAACTAATGGATCGCTAACGACTGTTGTAGCACCCCATTGTATTTTGATGTCATCTTTTGTCTCCAGTAGCTGTTGAAGGTTTCGTGCGGTTTTAATCAGAGGCATCTTATTAACACATAAATTAATGATTCCCTGAGGTATTCAAAATAAAGACTTCCCCAAATAGGAGCACTAAGGCAAGAGGAAAACCACAAGTGTTTCCATTTGAGGGGTCTCTACTTGAGATGTTCTGTAAGTGAACCATGTTAACTAAAGTTTGCTTCAAAGTGTCTAATTGTTGTAAACTCACATGCAAGGTCACTTTGAGTGGGTGCACTTTGGAATTCAACCACCATCAGTGTCTCCATTCAAAGTGATCTTGATATGAAACATAGAACTCAATTTGATAGACATAACTTGAAGGGTCAGGTAGAATTTGTAGCAGTTGTTGTGTACAACTGGTCCAAGCAGATGCACTTACTGAATTCAAGAGACAAGTTCTTGCATGAGTTGGACCAACAATACAGACTTGTAATGAATGCTCTTCCTTACCAGTGAGTCCGGAAGATCTTTTGGAATATCTTGTATTGTCTGTGTTTCCAAATCCATGAGGGTTATCTAGACATGAGTCTCCTTTTATATGAACTGAATACTCCTTTTGCAGTCCCACCCACATTTAAATTAACAAGATTCAATCATGAAACTAATGGATGGCTAACGACTGTTGTAGCACCCCATTGTATTTTGTTGTCATCTTTTGTCTCCAGTCGCTGTTGAAGGTTTCGTGCGGTTTTAATCAGAGGCATCTTATTAACACATAAATTAATGATTCCCTGAACTATTCAAAATAAAGACTTTCCCAAATAGGAGCACTAAGGCAAAATGAAAACCACAAATATTTATACACCACCAAATCAAAACAACAGACCTTACAATAAAAAAAAAATTCAGAGAAAAACCCAACAATCATATGACCCCCTAAGTTTTTAAAATATCCTTAATACAGAACATATATAAGTCATATTTGTCTGTGATAGCAAACTATGGTTTCCCATATGTCATTCATCAGTTAAATTCCTCACTTATAGCATTTAACTTGGGTTAAAAAATAATGACTTAACTCTATAATGATATTTTCATGACTACTGAGAAAAGGACCTTAACCTGAAAAATTAGCACTTACTTTAGTGTAAGTCAGTGAAAGTTAGATTAATTATGTTATGATTAAGTCATGAGTGTTAGTGGTAAATTTCAGACTTACGTAATAAATTATATAACATAAACTGTAATAGGATTTTATGATTTTTGTAGTTATCTTAACGTGAAAGCTGATATATTGTTTACTGATACTGTTGTATACCTGATAGGATTTATTATGAACCAAACTGTGTTTTAATGCAATCTTTGATTGTCTTTTTTTACTTGCTGAGTGGTTTCAAACTATAATGCCTTTCTTTCTCTTTTGACATGTTTCAGCGTTTTTTGATGCAGCTGCAGACAAATATTTATTTTAGAGTCTCCGAACAATTCACCTCAATTTCAATATACTAGTGCCTGCTGAGTTTCACACCTACAGTTTCACCTTCAAGTCTGTGTGTCTTCCACTTTCTTTCTCTTTGTCTCTTAAACTAATTTGCATACTCACGCACACACACACACACACACACACACACACACACACACACACACACACACACACACACACACAGAGATTCTTATCTGTGGGAATGTTACGTGGCAAAAAACGTGGTATTTTGGCCTTATATTCTTTGTGAAAACTCTTCTTTCAAAAAACCCCCAAAACTGTGCTATACACAATTTTGTCAACACCATGGACAAAACAAAAAACAAAAAAAAACAACTTAGGCAAATGCATAAATTAAAGCTATATTTTCTTGAATAGTCTTTTGAATGTAGGTTAGTCTTATGATTGTAAAGAGACTGTCAGCTTAGCTGCTTTGTAATTCTCTTGTTTGAATCCCTCAGCAGCTTAAAAACTGTGAGGTTATGAATCTCTCCCTCTCTTTTGTTGTGTGTGTGTGTGTGTGTGTGTGTGTAGGTGTGTGTAGGTGTGTGTGTGTGTGTGTGTGAGACAGAGAGAAAGAGAGAAATGGTGTTTAACAAATCAGATCACATCCAATACCACTTTGCAGGAATGGAGACCACAGAGGAAAGAGGGATCAAGAATGGTGAACGATGGAAAGCTCCATACTGTTCTCATGAAAATGTCTCAAAGAGAAAACTGACAGAGGTCATAAAACTGGTTTCACGAGGCGCAATGTTAGCCGGAGACAACAAACTGCTGGCAAATTTACCATAATGTGATATTAGCCACAATGTTTTTAATTAGATGACAGTTTAAAGCCAAGGATGGAACTTTCTTGACATCTCAACCAAAGGCCACCGGTGTGCTTGTCCCCTCTCTGCTCTCACTCATAAGCCCCTTTCAACAAACGTATGAAACCTGTGCAGTGCTAGGAAGGTAGCCTCAGAGTATGTCATTTCCTCGTTTTACTTTCAATCATGGTCATCGAGTCTCTGACAATAAGAAAATGTGTTTACATCATTTTTATAGATCCCATAAATAATTGTGACTATATTACAGAACAGCACTGTTCATAATAAGTGTAATGTAATGAAGGAGAAGGTTATGTTAACAAGAAGATTTGTAAAAGAAATCAGCAATTACTTGTTTTAGACCAGGGGTCTCAAACTCGCTGCGTCCCACATCACCCCTACTTGTATATTGATGTGAAGAAATATAATGCAATTTGGCCCTTGAACTTTTTTTGTTAAAGAGGATTTGTTTGTTGTTGAGTGCAATGGTAAAAAAAGTTCTTTAAAAAGCAAAAAATGATTTAATATGAAGACAATGTGAATAACATGTTGAGGGATTGGCTGTGTTAGTTGACATTAGACAATCTCAATAAACATGTAGGATGAACATCAAAATGTGGTCCAATCAAGTTTTTTTAGATAATATATGTTGTTGTTGTTTTGTGTGTGTTTGTTATCAATGTTGTGAATAAAGTTAAGCTTAGTAAGCCATCAAGCACTGATTACTCGTAGAAGAGCACCAATAGGAGACAGAACTAATTAGAAGGTGTTATTATTCAGTCTGTACATCGAATAGAAGGCACTAACCACAAGGTGATCTTCAATGCATCTCTGTGTGAATGTGAACGGAGCGAGAAGACCCCCACTGACTGCATGTCTTTAGACTGTGGGAGGAAGCTGGAGAGAACATGCAGACTCCACACAAAGACCCCGGCCTGATGGGGTTAGGGTCCTGAGTTTGATACCCCAAACTGAACGCAGGACAGAGGAAGGGATGGGTGATGTTCATGTGTGCCCAGATGTATGATGTGGCTCTTTGCGGTGACACAGTAAAAAATGTGGCTGTTTGTCTGTGACTGGTTGGCTGCCCCAGCCCTGGCCCTTCATGTATTTCAGTAATGTCTTTTTCTCCCGTCTCCTCCTCTCGTTTACATGTTTTGCCCTTGTGACCCATTCCTTCTGTCACGTGTGTTTTCCCCCCAGCCATCATGTTCTGTTTGTGCTTAGTTATGTCCATGTCTCATCTCTAGTCCTCTTTTCCCTCTGTATGTATTCACAGTGTACGTGTTCCTCGTCGGTTCGTCATGCTAAGTCTGCGTGTCTTATTCCGTCATGTGTCATATATCACTCCAAATCTCACTGACTTTAACTGATAATAACTGTTTGCTGAGTGTTATGTCTAAAAGGTATTGCACAATCGCCTCTAGTAGAGGATCAGGTTTGTTTTCCACTGATAATGGGTTTTAACATGACTGACCAATGATTGTGGAGCACGTCCATGTAGGATCTTATAAATACAACGAGCAAACTTAAATGTTTTAAAATGTTCAAAACTTAATATATTATATTTCTATTATTATATTTATTTATGGCCGTGGTCCAGATATTCCCGTAGTCCTTCGTGTGTACGTTTGAAAGTGCAGGTGGATAGAGAGAGGTGAGTAGCTTGAATGAAGTGATATTGATTCATTAAATCCTGAATCGACTTTTAAATATAAATGTATTTTGCCAGAAACGCCAGAATCTCAGGTTAAGGCTCACAAAACTATTTCAACAACCACCAACGAGTAAATGAGAGCAGGTACACGGACTCCACACAAAGACGTAAACACAGACCCGAAGCATCACAATCAGCTTTCTCTTCCTCGGCTTTCTCACCCGACGGCCCGTACACGGACACGCCGTCGGGGCTGAAAGCTGACAGCTCACTGACCGCGTCGGCGGTTTCCGTCTTTTTTGCGCTCGATTCTGAGCTGCAGGTTTTATCTCTCTCTAACCAAAATTCACTGAATATGAATATATGCTGCGATAAATGCCCAAGTGTCCCTCTAACACTGCCTTTCAGTGGCAGCGGGTCGTCAGAGGACACAGGATGACATCATACTGTATGCATATATGATATCAAGCTGTCTCGTTCCAGGACTTCAAGCTGAGTGCATACATGAGAAAGGCTTTATGACATAAATGACATCTGTGACAATATTGTGTTTTCCAGTCTTTCTGTGGCACAATCTTTCCGTTTGGAGGTCTTGATTCGCCCATCTGACGTCCTGTCCTCTATCCTGAGGAACCAGGGATCAGTGTGGCGGTCTGCAGTTTGTACAAAGATCACTTGGTTACGACTGAATCAAAACACCTGAAGTAAAAGCCCCAAATTAAGATGAATTTAACAGGTAAAGGACTTTACTCACCTAGATATTTACGCACACCCACAGCACGTGGTGTGGTAAAGGTCGGCCAAGATTTTGACCACATGTCAGAAACTGGATCAAAATTGGACTAAACTCACTTGAACTCTGACTTTGTCTGCACTTAGAACTATCACAAGACATTAAAACAAAACATCGGGCATTGATGACATCACAGGAATCTAACATTCTAATCTATGCAAACTGTCTCCATGGCTACATAATATCAAATTAAATCATAGCAAAGGAGTAAAAAGCAGGATCAGTCTTAGGGTGTATGTTACATGTTTGCCAGTTTGGATGAGTGAGTGCAATACTTCATCGGCCTGTGTTGTAGCAACCTGTTGAACCTGCTGAGAAACTTTTCTTTGTCCACTCTGCCCCAAACTTCACATGCTCCATAAAAGTCGAGGCCTAGAGACCTCTGCATAGTTATTAGCATTAGGTTATCAGTATCATCTGATATATATGACATTTACAGTACAGTACTCACACATGACATAGGAGGAATAAATATGAACTTTTTGACATAAATTTGATCATATGAAATTGGATTTTTTTAAAAATATGAAACTTTTTCCTTCCGTCATACTTCAGAAATATAATATATTAAGTTTTGAACATTTTAAAACATTTAAGTTTGCTCGTTGTATTTATAAGATCCTACATGGACGTGCTCCACAATCATTGGTCAGTCATGTTAAAATCCATTATCAGTGGAAAACAAACCTGATCCTCTACTAGAGGCGATTGTGCAATACCTTTTAGACATAACACTCAGCAAACAGTTATTAGCAGTTAAAGTCAGTGAGATTTGGAGTGATACATGACACATGACGGAATAAGACACGCAGACTTAGCATGACGAACCGACGAGGAACACGTACACTGTGAATACATACAGAGGGAAAAGAGGACTAGAGATGAGACATGGACATAACTAAGCACAAACAGAACATGATGGCTGGGGGGAAAACACACGTGACAGAAGGAATGGGTCACAAGGGCAAAACATGTAAACGAGAGGAGGAGACGGGAGAAAAAGACATGTGACACCGTTCACATTCACACAGAGATGCATTGAAGATCACCTTGTGGTTAGTGCCTTCTATTCGATGTACAGACTGAATAATAACACCTTCTAATTAGTTCTGTCTCCTATTGGTGCTCTTCTACGAGTAATCAGTGCTTGATGACTTACTAAGCTTAACTTTATTCACAACATTGATAACAAACACACACAAAACAACAACAACATATATTATCTAAAAAAAACTTGGACCACAGTTTTGATGTTCATCCTACATGTTTATTGAGATTGTCTAATGTCTGCGACGGTATCTTCTCCCACGTCTGCGGACACCCGAGGCCTTGTGGGCTCTCCTGCGTCTGCGAACGGGGCGAGAAGCACGTTTGCGTCTATACCTGCGTCGTGGCATTGTCCAAAACGGCGGTACCTGCTCCACGTCACGGGTTCTATTTATGGACTCAACTTTAGTGATGTCACTGCTGATGTTGTCACTGTTGGTGTGACTTCATGACTCATTCATGCCATCTGAACTGTGGTGTAATTATGAGGTCACAGGGGGACGTGAATTTATTCACAAAGTTGAAAGAGAGTTTGGGTCATAACTCAAAGACACAATGATGCAGTCAAATCATTGGAATTAAATATCTGTAAATTACATGATTTAGAGGGGTCTGACATCACATCCAGTCTCTCTGCTGTGATGTCAAATATCAACGCCCAAACCCCACGACCGACAAATAACACAGAACACGCAGCCAGTGACGCACCAAACACACCACGTTTAGTGACCAATAAATCAAGCGCCACAGGTGGTGTAAATGACAGCTCAGGGATGTGTAATGATGTTGACTTTTTTTGTTCTTGTTCCTTTTTACCAAGCCGGGTTTGTTGGTCCTTGTTTCCCTCTCCTGCTGAGTTCCTCCTGACGGAGTTCATAAGCCAGTCAAAGATCTGCACGTCACAATGGACTGAGATGTCAACTTCCTCCCACCAAAAAAAAAAGAAAAAAGTAAAGTCGTCATGCAGCAGGAGAACAAAAAGTCATACTACAGCTACTGCACCCCTCTAATTTATTAGATTCTTTCAATCATGTGTTTCATAGGGGCCTCGGAGCACTTCTGCACACTAAATGAGCTGTGCTGGAACTTACACCATCACGTAACCCATAAAGGAAATCTCTTATTCATAAAAAGAAACAAATGTTTGCTTTGATTACTCCTTGAGAAACTGAATGTCACGGTCCTGGGTCGCTGGCTCAGTGTTTTCTGTTTTGTTTTATTAATCTTTGATTTCTTGATGTGTCTTTGTTAGTTCTTAGGTTTTGGTTCTGTGTCCCCGCTGTTCTGTGTTGGTACTGTGCCTCTACATAAATAGCATCATAATTTCATATTTTGTCAGCACTTCCTAGCAGTATGTAACTACACAATAAATGTCAGGGTTTGCGTGTTGAGTTATGAATGGAGGACCCAAGATGCAGGCACTGCTGATGTGAGTGAGCTTTATTTATGGAGAGTGACATACAAACAAAGGCGAGGGAGGCGAGAAACAAAACTAGGAAAACCTAAACTGGGAAAGCTGAGAACCAGATAAGAAACCTGGACACGAGGGAATGGAGTTAAAACACGAAGGATGACAAGCAGGAAAAACAGCATGGAGGAACACAGACGGACCAGTAACGCACACAAGAGGACGAATGCTATAAATTAGTGATGGCCCGCTTGAAGCTGACGCTCCGGCACGTGTGTCAAAAACACCAACACACCGCTTCAGAAGCACTCTGTCGATGCTCGATTCGTTTGGCCACAGTCACGTGATCAGTGACGTCCAATTGTGAATTGTGAATTCCACTCTGCAGAGTGGGCAATCATAATGAAGCAGTTCAGTTTTTTTGTAGATTCAAGCTGCTCTTCATATTTTTGACCAGCAGATGTCACCACAGAGGACTGTGTTAAAAAGCTTCCAGTAATGAATCGTTTTTCAACACAAGATTCAGAAAGCTTTGTTTGGCCATCACTACTATAAATACACACAGAGGGAAACGAGGAAACTCAGGAGGGGGACACAGCTGAGCCTAATGAATCTGACGAGACGGGTCATTCATGTACTGTACATGATGCGGGTAGATGCTGTACGTTTATGGGCTGCAGGAGAGACACAGATTTGTGCAGCTGAGGTTGTTTGGGGTGCCTGCGTGTTCGCCTGCTGGGCCTGAGCGAGCCTCTCCACATCTGTGGCCCGGCGGTCTCTTCTCTTGCTGAGGATCTTAACGTAGTTTGCTGGGACGAGCCGGTGGTCTCACCGTCCACGCTGGCCAGGAGCCAGCCACGCACACGGGGCTGTAGCTCTAAACACGAGGGAGATAGTTGTAAACATGGGGCACGCTCACACAAAAGAAGAGCCCTCATCTGTTATTTCTAAGATAAGGAAAACAAAAATAGAAGGTTTTGGGTCAAAGCACTCAGAATCAAATGTCCCGCAGCCAGTAAAAAGCTCATCACCTTTAGGAGCGAGGTTGAGCATCTCTCCAGCTTGCATAGAAAGCTCCTCCTGAGAAGCAGCTGTAAAGTCATATTCTCCTCTGGCCACCACGTGGTCGTCCTCCTCGCTCGCCCAGTTAGTGTCTAAACCAAGCAAGGAAACTGAATGAAAGACATTCATCATTTTAACTGGTCTGAACCAAAAACAAGTCCTTCTGCTTTTCCTTACACTTGTAAAGTAACTAATGGCATATGGAGCTATGGTACCCAATTTATTTGCCACTGAGTTACACAAAGGCACATATGATGTCATACAAGCAGACTCATCTTTACACGTGTACTGCAGCCCTGAACATTACCAGCTTCAGATTCTATTATCAAACTTTGCAACAGCAGCCTTAATTACTTTGAACTCAAAACAATTAGCACCTGCAGCCACTGTCCTGTGTTGAGTACACCTCTCAAAACAACTAAATGTACTTTAATGTGTTTGGATTTCTTTGGGGTGGTCCACTACTGTAAAGAGCGGTGAGGCAGCCCGCTCCTGATTTATCCTGCTTTCTTTCCCGCACCTGGAGGGCGTCGCCACCTCCTCATGAGGGCTGGCTAGTTTTTGGGAGTGTGTGTATGTGTCTGTACAACTGTGCTTATTGTTTTGTGTATTCCAAACTGATTCGTGTCCTCATCTCTGCAGTGCTGCCGTCTCCTGCATCCCGGCATGTTTCTAAGGTACGTTTTCTCCTTTTTTATGTTGTTCTTGTGGTTTTTGCACTCACATGAGGTCTGAAATTGGGGCTATTTAACAGGATTATGACATCACATATATTTAGAATTTTACCACCAATTTGATCCTTTGATCCTTGAATCCAGAAATAGGGGTGAGAAGCGATGACTTTTAGTCCATTAATCACAGCATTTATGTTCGCAGAATTGAAACGTTCGCCAGAGAAGTATTTTGAAACATCTGGATCCTTTTCGGAGTAACTGCTTACAGATTCCAACATGTCTCAGAGAAAACAACCCTACAGATTTTTAAGATAAGTTTTCTTTCTTTTTTCTGTTTTTCTGCGATTCAGAGTATTATAACTGCTTAATGCGTGTCAGAGTATGTCAACTGCTCAGTGCATAATGCATAATTCAATGTATCACTGAAATTTTACAGTGATTGTTGGCTGTAGAAGACATCAACAATACAGCAATAATGAGCACTTACTATATTCAGAATTCAAATAAGTGCTTGTGTTTCAATTTATTTATCAATTTCAATTTTATTTATATAGCGCCAAATCACAACAAAAGTTGCCTCAAGGCGCTTCATAGATACAGAGAAAAACCCAACAATCATATGACCCCCTATGAGCAAGCACTTTGGCGACAGTGGGAAGGAAAAACTCCCTTTTAACAGGAAGAAACCTCCGGCAGAACCAGGCTCAGGGAGGGGCGGCCATCTGCTGCGACCGGTTGGGGTGAGAGAAGGAAGACAGGATAAAAGACATGCTGTGGAAGAGAGACAGAGGTTAATAACATATATGATTTAATGCAGAGAAGTCTATTAATACATAGTGAGCGAGAAAGGTGACTGGAAAGGAAAAAGGAAAAACTCAATGCATCATGGGAATCCCCCGGCAGCCTACGTCTATTGCAGCATAACTAAGGGAGGATTCAGGGTCACCTTGTCCAGCCCTAACTATATGCTTTAGCAAAAAGGAAAGTTTTAAGCCTAATCTTAAAAGTAGAGATAGTGTCTGTCTCCCGAATCCAAACTGGAAGCTGGTTCCACAGAAGAGGGGCCTGAAAACTGAAGGCTCTCCCTCCCATTCTACTTTTAAATACTCTAGGAACAACAAGTAGGCCTGCAGAGCGAGAGCGAAGTGCTCTAATAGGGTGATATGGTACTACAAGGTCATTAAGATAAGATGGGGCCTGATTATTTAAGACCTTGTATGTGAGGAGCAGGATTTTGAATTCAATTCTGGATTTAACAGGAAGCCAATGAAGGGAAGCCAAAACAGGAGAAATATGCTCTCTCTTTCTAGTCCCTGTCAGGACTCTTGCTGCAGCATTTTGGATTAGCTGAAGGCTTTTCAGTGAGTTTTTTGGACATCCTGATAATAATGAATTGCAGTAGTCCAGCCTGGAAGTAATAAATGCATGAACTAGTTTTTCAGCGTCACTCTGAGACAGGATATTTCTAATTTTAGAGATGTTGCGCAAATGGAAGAACGCAGTCTTACATATTTGTTATATATCTGCGTTGAAGGACATATCCTGGTCAAAAATGACTCCAAGGTTCCTCACAGTGTTACTGGAGGCCAAGGTAATGCCATCCAGAGTAAGAATCTGGTTAGATACCATATTTCTAAGCTTTTCAGCGCCGAGTACAATAACCTCAGTTTGATCTGAATGAAGAAGCAGAAAGTTAGCGGCCATCCAAGTCTTTATGTCTTTAAGACATTCCTGCAGTTTAACTAATTGGTGTGTGTTATCTGGCTTTATGGACAGATAGAGCTGGGTGTCATCTGCATAGCAGTGAAAATGTATGCTATGTCTTCTAATGATGCTGCCTAAGGGAAGCATGTATAATGTAAACAGAATTGGTCCTAGCACTGAACCCTGTGGAACTCCATAATTAACCTCAGTGTGTGAAGAGGACTCTCCATTTACATGCACAAATTGGAGTCTATTAGATAGATATGATACAAACCACTGCAGTGCAATACCTGTAATACCCACAGCATGTTCTAATCGCTCTAAAAGGATATTATGGTCAACAGTATCGAATGCTGCACTAAGGTCTACTAGGACAAGCACAGAGATGAGTCCACTGTCAGAGGCCATAAGAAGATCATTTGTAACCTTCACTAAAGCTGTTTCTGTGCTGTGATGAACTCTGAAACCTGACTGAAACTCTTCAAATAAGCCATTCCTCTGCAGATGGTCTGTTAGCTGTTTGACAACTACTCTCTCAAGGATTTTTGATATGAAAGGAAGGTTGGAGATTGGCCTATAATTAGCTAAGACTGCTGGGTCTAGAGATGGCTTTTTGAGTAAAGGTTTAACTGCAGCCACCTTGAAGGCCTGTGGTACATAGCCGATTATTAGAGATAGGTTGATCATATATAAGATCGAAGAATTAATCAATGGCAGGACTTCTTTGAGCAGTTTTGTAGGAATGGGGTCTAAAAGACACGTTGATGGTTTGGAGGAAGTAATTATTGAAGTTAACTCAGAAAGATCAATTGGAGAAAAAGAGTCTAACTTAACATCAATGGTACTAAGAGTAGCTGTAGATAATATTACATCTGTGGGATGATTATTGGTCATTTTTTCTCTAATGATAAAAATTTTGTTTGTGAAGAAGTTCATGAAGTCATTACTAGTTAACGTTAAAGGGATGGTTGGCTCAAAAGAGCTCTGACTTTTTGTCAGCCTAGCTACAGTGCTGAAGAGAAACCTGGGGTTGTTCTTATTTTCTTTAATCAGTGACGAATAGTAAGATGTTCTGGCTTTGCGGAGGGCTTTCTTATAAAGCAACAAACTATTTCTCCAGGCTAAATGATGATCCTCTAAATTTGTGACACGCCATTTCCTCTCCAGATTACGAGTCATCTGCTTTAGGGTACGTGTTTGAGAATTATACCACGGAGTCAGGTACTTCTGATTAGAGACCTTAGTTTTCACTGGAGCTACAGTATCCAGAGTCGTACGTAGTGAGGAGGTGAAATTATTAACCAGATAATCGACCTCTGTTGGGGTAGCGTTCAGATAGCTACTCTGCTCTGTGTTGGTACAGGGCATTGACGATGATAACAGTGGGTGGATTATATTCTTAAACTTAGTTACAGCGCTTTCAGAAAGACATCTACTTTGATAAAGTCTACTCTCCACTGCTGTGTAATCAATTATTGTAAATGTAAATGTTATCAGGAAATGATCAGACAGGAGAGGGTTTTCAGGAAACACTGTTAAATGTTCAGTTTCTATGCCATATGTTAAAACAAGATCTAGAGTGTGATTAAAGTGGTGGGTGGATTTTTTTACAGTTTAAGAGAAACCAATTGAGTCTAATAACAGATTAAATGCCATGTTGAGGCTGTCATTTTTAGCATCTACATGGATGTTAAAATCACCCACAATAATTATTTTATCTGAGCTCACAACTAAATTAGATATAAAGTCTGAGAAATCAGACAGAAACTCTGTGTAAGGCCCAGGTGGACGATAGATGATAACAAGTAAGACTGGTTTCTGAGTTAACAGCTCCCACCCCATACAGGCCACCCTGACAACACTAACACACTGTTTTCCCTCCAGTGATAGGCTGCTGCACCCACAGTGTGCAAAGGGGAGATTTTGGAGGCCTTTCCCTCCAGCTGCTGTCAGCCTGTACACTGCACAACAGCAGTGAATGTACACCACATATGCACAAACTGGGGTCTTTACATATATCAGTGTGCAATACCTGTTAATACCTATTAACACCCAACAACTGCACTATGAAATGTTTCATTCTTCTCCTAATAGTAATCTGTATTATTGCATCACATATATAGCGAACAGTTAGATTTGCTCACCCGGTGGCTGGGAGAAGAGTCGTCTAAGCATGCCAAACGTATACGCTCTGTCCATCTCAACAATCCAGCAGAGGGCCTACGTCGAGTTTGGACACGGCTACAAGAATGTTATGGCACTCTAGAGGCTATTGAGAAGTCGCTCCTTGACAGACTTGAACGCTTTCCTAGAGTGTCAAACAAAGACCCACAGAATCTCAGAGAACTTGGCAACCTACTTTCTGAAATTGATTCAGCCAAACCAGACGGCTCTTTACCTGGGCTAGTGTATTTGGACACATCACATGGCATTGCCCCAATAGTTGATAAGTTGTCAACAAATCTTCAACACAGGTGGATGTCAGAGGGGACTAAATACAAGCAGAGACATTATGTATATTTCCCTCCATTCTCATTCTTCTGTCGCTTCATACAAGATGAAGCGAAAATGAGAAATGACCCTGGTTTTAAGTCTACTGTATCAGGTCCCACATCCTATCCAATAACTCACGACAACCACTATACCAGATTTGTCAAGTCAAGACCGCCTGTTGCCATCCACAAAACAGAGGTAAACAAAACTCACAAACCAAGCTTAGGCAGCACAAGTGAGTTCACAAACAAACTGTGTCCCATCCACAAGAAATCGCACCCGTTAAGTAAGTGTAGAGGTTTCAGTGAAAAGACACTAGATGAGCGTAAGGCATACCTCAGAGAACACAACATCTGTTTTAGGTGCTGCGATTCCTCAGCTCACCAAGCTAAAGACTGTAAGGAAGAGATTACTTGCCTAGAGTGCAACAGCAACAAACACGTTGCAGCGCTGCATGCAGGTCCAGCTCCATGGACACAAAACACAAAAGCTCAAAACATTGCCCCAGACCAGGACAGGGAGGAGCATGGTGGTGAGAGTAGCCTAGACTTGGAGACTAGCTCAGCATGCACTCAAGTTTGTGGGGACTTATGTGGGGGGCGTTCCTGCTCAAAAATATGTCAAGCTTACATTTATCCAAAGGGGCATCCAGACAAAAAAGTCAAGGTTTACGCTATCATAGATGACCAGAGCAATAGGTCATTAGCGAAGTCACAAATGGCCGCTTAGCTGAGAACCTCAGTCCGTTGATGGCCAGTTCAGCTCTCCTCCGCCTTCTTTGCTCGAGTGTGACTCACTCCCAGACAACAAGAATGAAATCCCAATGCAAGAGATTGCTCTAGCCCATCCGCACCTCAAACACCTAGCAGATCATATGCAGCCCCTAGACCCTGAGGCCAAGATTATGTTGCTGTTAGGCCGAGACATAATACAAGTGCACAAAGTGTATGAACGAGTGAATGGACCAGTCAATGCTCCATTTGCCCAGAGACTTGCACTTGGGTGGGTTATTGTAGGTGATGTATTCTTAGGAGGAGCCCATAAGCCAGCCATCACAGGCACATACTGAACGAGTGTTCTAGAGAACGGGCGTCCAAGTCTCCTAACACCCTGTCAGAACAGCTTTCATGTCAAAGAGCAGTCACACAACAAATCCTGGGACACTCGCAGTTCATGTCAAATAGGGAAACACATATTCCAGCAAAGTGAAAAGGACGAAGAGCTAGCCCCTTCAATTCAATTCAATTCAATTCAATTTTATTTATATAGCGCCAAATCACAACAAATGTCACCTCAAGGCGCTTCATAGATACAGAGAAAAGCCCAACAATCATATGACCCCCTATGAGCAGCACTTTGGCGACAGTGGGAAGGAAAAACTCCCTTTTAACAGGAAGAAACCTCCGGCAGAACCAGGCTCAGGGAGGGGCGGCCATCTGCTGCGACCGGTTGGGGTGAGAGAAGGAAGACAGGATAAAGACATGCTGTGGAAGAGAGACAGAGATTAATAACAGATATGATTCAATACAGAGAGGTCTATTAACACATAGTGAGTGAGAAAGGTGACTGGAAAGGAAAAACTCAATGCATCATGGGAATCCCCCGGCAGCCTACATCTATTGCAGCATAACTAAGGGAGGATTCAGGGTCACCTGGTCCAGCCCTAACTATATGCTTTAGAAAAAAGGAAAGTTTTAAGCCTAATCTTAAAAGTAGAGATAGTGTCTGTCTCCCGAATCCAAACTGGAAGCTGGTTCCACAGAAGAGGGGCCTGAAAACTGAAGGCTCTCCCTCCCATTCTACTTTTAAATACTCTAGGAACAACAAGTAGGCCTGCAGAGCGAGAGCGAAGTGCTCTAATAGGGTGATATGGTACTACAAGGTCATTAAGATAAGATGGGGCCTGATTATTTAAGACCTTGTATGTGAGGAGCAGGATTTTGAATTCAATTCTGGATTTAACAGGAAGCCAATGAAGGGAAGCCAAAACAGGAGAAATATGCTCTCTCTTTTCTAGTCCCTGTCAGTAGGTCCCCCTTCCCTTGAGGACCAAGTTTTTCTGGAAATAATGGAAAGAGACTTTTACCAAGACGATGCAAATAGCTGGACAGCTCCACTTCCTTTCCGTACACCGACGACCCGCCTCCCAAACAACAGACACCAAGCAATAAGTCGCTTAGAGTCGCTGCGCCGCACATTAAATAAACGCCCTGAGATGGAGAGACACTTTATGGATTTTATGCAGGGGTTGTTTGACAGAGATCACGCAGAACCATTCTGGATTGGACTGAGTGAGTCGCAGACTGAGTAGAAGAGGACGGTGTGTGTGCCTGCCATGGACATTGCCTCACCTCCCTGGGATGTTTAAGAGTTTAGTGTTTAGTATTTCCAGTTCGGGAGCTGGAGGGCCCGGATCGATTCCCCAATGTGACAGCACTTTCAATTATTCTTAATTCATTTTCTAATCACATATTGTCAACACGTGATAATGTTGGCCTGTCCTGTATTAGGCATTCAGGATTTTCTTTGATGGCTATTTAGCTCTTATGGCATGAACTTGCTCAGTGCATTAAATAAGTGCATAAATAAGATGTTAAAATCATCATCATGTCATCATATCAAACATGATAGATTTGGGGGGAGTTTGTTTGGCACATGCTGACTGCATTCTAACTATAACCAGAACAGGAGGCGAGAGCAGAGAACAAGAGTGCAGCAGTTTGGTGAAAGGAACAGTAAGGGTGAAGAAGAGGTGAGCATCCAAAAGACGAGCAAGAGGACAGTTTCAAAGGAGACATTATGGCACAATAAAAACTGTAAGAGCAGAGATTCGTTCATATCTTTCGTATTTTTTCTTTAGCTTTTACTCCCGCTGCTTGCAATAAATCAAATATAAAGAACAAAGAAGAACAACTCAAATTCCATTGATTGTTTAGTTCAGTGTTACTCTGTGATTGTTTGACATTTCATGTAAATGTGACTATAAAATATAGTCAATAATATTAAAAAGGTGCTGTTACTGAGTGATGCGGATGCTGCAGGCGGTGATGCTGCAGGCGGTGATGCTGCAGGCGGTGATGCTGCAGGCGGTGATGCTGCAGGCGGTGATGCTGCAGGCGGTGGCTGAACGGCTCCTCGGGCCCTCCAGCCGACATAGCAGGAAGCTGGCTGGGTTCTCCTGAACCCCCAGCCAATGTGACTTGAGGCTGAACAGGCTCCTCGGGCCCTCCAGCTGGAGCAGATGCAGGGCCAGAGGCAAGTGGGACCCCTGGCTGCATAGGTAGCTGAATTGGTGCTTGCACTAATTGCTGAGTTACCGGCTGGGCAGTTGACTGAAACAGAAGTTGTAGTGGTGGTTGTGATGATGGTTGTGCTGGTGGTAGTGATGGTTGGAGCTTGCAACAGAGCTGGTAACCGACTCTCAGCATCTCTTCTCCGGGGAACAGGGATGGGTACTGGGCCTGGCCAAAAACCAGCCATCCCCACCTGAACAACAGATACAGGTCCAGGGAAGAGCTGTGTTCTGGCTGCCTTTACCCTGGGGGCCGGTGTGGGTGCAGGAGCTAACTGGACCGCCGCTGCTCCCACCCGAGGAACTGAAACGGGTGCAGGAGTGAGCAGGGTCTCAGTTGCCCTCACACGGGGAACCAGAACAGGCACAGGCAACGACCGGCGACCGGCGCCATCCCCACCCAAGGAACAGGTACGGGTGCAGGGATGAACAGAGCCATGGTTTGCCTGGGAAATGAAGGACAGATCAGCTGGACCTCAGCCACCCCCACCCAATGAGCTGGTATGGATGCAAGGGAAAGCTGGGCCCGAGCTGCCCTGGGAACTGGAACTGGAGGCGGAGAGCAGAGCAGAGGAGCTGTAACAGTCACGGGGAAAACCAGGTTTATGGTACCAGACATGGTTCTAGAAAACCGAGACTTAGTGCAGACTGACCTTGGTAAAACTGCTACTCTTAAGTCATCCAGGTTGACATTAGCAGTCTTAGGAAAGGTGAGTTCAGGGGCAGTCACAGGTGCTGGAGAAATCATACAAGCCGTGTCTGAATAAACTGGGTGCGAAGCAACATTAAACACAGTCTTACAAAACGCAGCCTGGGAAGTTGCACACAAAGTTTCCAGGGCTACTGGCTGAAAAGCATGGCGCACAGAGTTATACAGACATGATCGTGAAACCGAAACTCTAACTTGAGCAACCAACTCTGCAGTGTTCAAGCCAAGTATTTTTGCCAGCTTGTTAACAGCAGGTGACACCTTGTTGCTCTTAACCTGGACAATCACAGAACGCACAGTCTTGAAGAGTTCTCAATGAGCAACACAAACAGTCTTTGAATGAGCATACTCTGGGCTTGTGAAATTTAAGTCAGGAGAGGTTATGGAAACATGAGGTTTATCACAGGCAGCCTCAGAATGAACTGGCTGGTGAGCCGCGTAACACATGGGTGAAGCAACAACAACAACAGTCTCACGAGGTGTTGCCTGAACAGCATAGATGGAATTTGGCTGGGAAATTGAACTGTCCCTGTTTAGTTTAGCAGTAGGAGACATTGTCTTTTGAGCAGAGCAGCAAATAGTCTTTTGAACAGCATTTTTAATGTCCTGAGTGAGATTATGATTGTCCAAGTCAGAAAATTCCATTACATATTCACACATGTAATCTACATCTGAAAGCTTACTATTAATTAGCACTACCGAAGCCTTCCTTGTACTATTAACTGATCCAAAAACACGTGGCTCAGGATCAACATAACTTGGCACAGAAGTGAAAACAGAAACTCCAGTTTTTTCAGAGTTACATCCAGAAACTACACTCTTATTTACAGAACACAAAACTTCATTCAACTCTGGTGAAATAAGGTCATTTGACTCCTGAATTTTCTCAAAATTGGAGGAAACAAAAAATGGATCATTAGAATGCTCAGAGTCCCAAAAAGCAACCTCAGAGTCAGCCATCTTGGGATCATCAGTTTCTATCCTTACAGACTCAGAGTTAACAGTCAAAAAGTTAACCGACTCTGGATTCACTGCCTCTGAGCTTAAAGTTCCCCACGTGGAAGAAGCCGGGTGAAAATTGATCTGTTCACTCACCACGTCCAGCTGTTCAAAGCATGAAGTGGACTCGGTGGGGGACGGTGACGACGAGAACGCTGCTTTCTTTTGGAAACGGGAGCGGCAGAGGAAACGGAAGGTGTTGGAGCAACGGTGACCAGGCCCTCATCCTCCGACCACATTCCTGCCAGGCATGAGGCAGGTGAGGGGTGGTCGGGACCAGACGTGAGGGAGGAAAGAGTCTGATGCTGCGACTGCAGCTGCTGCAGCGGAGCTTAAGAAATCTCCGTCCGCTGCAGCGTTGTGAGAGGGTGCGCTCGCTGTGACTGAGGCGGAGTGGACGAGGAGATGAGGGTGAATTGGGCCAGCTCCCGGGTTTTGGCTGCCTCCTTAGCCTGGGTCAGCGAACGGCTGAACTCCGAAGCTATAGAGAGCTGGCGCAGGTGAGGATTTCCGTCGAATATGGCTTGTATTGCATTCAGCCCGACTGAGAATGTCTGCAAATCTGAGGCGTGGCTAATGCGAGTCATCAGTCCGAGGATGCGAGCAAGGTCCACTTCTCTTTCTCGGTGAGGTGAGTCCGCTGGGTCCATGTTATGGTTGCGTCCTTCTGTCACGATGAGCTGTGTGGCTGTCAGTGGCTGGACCCAAGTGCAGGACTCGGAGACAAAACATTAACTTAAACGGCAGCTTAATTTGGTGGTGAGACTCACTTGGCAATACATAAACAACAACTTAAACTAACTAGACTGGAGATGCATATGACTTTGCCTTTGACCTGAAGGTAGACGACGAAGAATATGCACACAGCAAACGTGGAGGACGCAACAACTAGCAGGGAAAAACACAGGGCTTAAATACATACTGAGGTGATTAGGGAATGTGAAACAGGAGGAGAGCACAGCTGGGACTCATCAGACATGACAAGACAAGGGGAGGCAAAACTCAACACATTGACATTGACAGTGCCACGTATTGGAGAAGCAAGATGGCGCCTGTGTTTGGCTGTACCGCTGCCTCCGTCCATGTGTTTGTTTACTCTATATGTTATGCAAGTGTTCTTGCTAGTTTTGTCCGGTGTCATCTCCCTTCGGATTTATGATCGCCATGCGTTACTGGCGATCAAATCTGCTATGGATAACTTTCAGAGTCAACAATACGACGTTGTTTTCCCACCGCCGCTTGAGCGTGACGCAGCACCTGGTTCACCTGCACTCTTGCCGGTCAGCTCAATTTTGCTTCAGAGGCCTCGTCGGAGGAAGCGGGGGAAGAGAGCCGGCTTTCTTGTCCTGCTCCGTCGTCTTCGGGGGCTTTATTCCTGGGCTGCTAGCGGTAAGATCCGCCTGAGACTTGTCGGAGCTGGATTAATCCCCACAACCCACTGTGTTTACCACCCAAGCTCCCACCTAAAAGCATGGAAAGCAATGCCTCATCGCAGCAGGAACCCTGTTTTGCTGCGCAGCTTACCGCATATAGTACGAACTCTGTTCCTGGAAACTCTACCCCTGTCTACCCCTGGGTCGCAGCGTTAAATGGATGTTAATTAATGCAAGTCATTTAAGATATAAGACTTGTTGCCAGCAAGTCTTATATCTTAAATGACTTGTTCTGTACGGAGAAGCTTGATTTTATGTTTATCTCTGAGACGTGGCAGCATGAGAATGAAGTCTCACATCTTTTAGAGCTGTGTCCCGCTGACTGTTCATTTCTCTGTGCACCTCGGATTTCTGGTCAAGGGGGTGGAACAGCGGTAATTTTCAAAAAGACATTCTTATGCCAGATGATCTCCTCAAGCTGTTACAACTCTTTTGAGATGATTATGATAAAAATTGGACGAGAACAGCCCATATACGGCATTTTAATTTATTGTCCACCTGGGTCTGCTGCATCTTTTCTGTCAGACCTACAAGAATTTTTAACTTCCACGATTAAACTGGGCAAGGTCATCATTGTTGGTGACTTCAACATTCATGCAGAGGACTCATCAAATAGTACCACTAAGGAGTTCCTGAGCATTCTGGACTCTTTCAATTTTGTTCAACATGTATCAGGTCCTACTCACACAGCTGGGCATACTCTGGACTTGGTCTTCACCTGTGGTGTTTCCCTTGACCACATGAACTTAAATGATGTTTCTTTTAGCAATCATAAGTCAGTCTTTTTTAATGTATCGTTCAATTCAGAGTCTCTTCCCCAAAGTTTTATTAGGCGTAGGCGCTTTATTGATGACTCTGTCATTTTAAAGTTTTCTTCTCTTTTTAATTCTAAACCTTCTTCTGACGAGGTTGACATCCTTATTAATTCTTTTAATGAACACTGTCTTGCCATTCTTAATTAGGTTGCTCCTTTCAAAACTAGTCATTGCACTGTTAGTTCCTGCACACCATGGTTAAATAATCAAACCCGTGGTCTTCGACGCTTCTGTCGAAAAGCAGAGCGCCTCTGGAAGTCCACTGGGCTGGTTGTCCATCGGGAACACTTCAAAGAACTTCTTCACTTATATAATGAGTCTGTTAAAGAGGCCAGATCCTCTTACTTCAATAATCTCATAAATCGTCATAAAAATAACCCAAGAATTCTATTTCAATAGTAAAGGCAGTTTCAATAGTATTGTTTCTCCTCCAACTCAGCATGCTGTGTTACTTTCTGACGAAGACTGTAGCACTCAATTACTTTGTAAATAAGGTGATGGACTTGAGATCCAAAATCTCCTCAAGTGCCTCCCCTTATGAAGATGCCCCTTGTTGTCCTGGGTCATTTACTTCTTTTTCTCCAATCACACTCAATGACTTAATTGCAGTAATAGGTAAAATGAAATCCTCATCATGCTCCTTAGATATATTACCTCCCTCTGTCCTGTCTGGGACTCTCACCAGCATTGGTCCCACATTACTATCCATCATCAACAATTCACTGAGGCAAGGCTGTGTTCCGTCCTATTTTAAACATGTTGAGTTAACCCCTCTGTTAAAAAAACAGAATTTGATCCTACCTCCCCAATAGTTATCGTCCTATTTCAAGATTGCCATTTATAAGTAAATTACTAGAAAAAATTGTAGAAAATCAGTTCAGGTCCTTACTATGCCGATTGCAGATTTTTGACCCTTTTCAGTCTGGCTTTCAAAAGCAGCACTCTATGGACACCGCTCTCTTAAGGGTCTATAATGATCTACTAATGGCATCTGATGCAGGAAATTGTTCCGTGATCATTTTGCTAGATCTTAGCGCAGCCTTCGATACCATCGACCACAAAATCCTACTCAACAGGCTGAAGGTTCTGGCTGGTATATCTAGCACCGCCTTAGACTGGTTTTCTTCCTACTTATCAGACAGGACTTTTTCTGTTAAGACTGATAGGTACTCCTCTAACACTGCTGCCCTAACCTGCGGGGTTCCACAGGGTTCAGTTTTGGGTCGATTATTATTTTCTTTTTATATGCTTCCTTTAGCTGGCATTATTCAGTCTTTTAGTGACCTGTCTTATCATTTCTATGCCGATGACATTCAGCTGTATATGTCCTTTAAGCCTCATCAGCTGGATAGGCTGTCCACCCTAGTCCAGGCTTTAACTCAAATCTCTGATTGGCTTTCTAACAATTACCTTGTTTCAAACATGAACAAGACAGAGACCATGATCATAGCTCCTCCTGATCTATATTCTAAAATCAGTCAGGTTCTTGCCCCTTTCTGTTCTTCTGCTAAGCCAAATATTCAAAATCTTGGAGTAATATTTGACTCTTCTTTGAGCCTTGACTCACACGTAAAATCTCTGTCTCCTTCCTGTTTCTTTCATTTAAGGAATATTTCTAAACTGCGACATATGGTCTCCTTAGCTGAACTGGAAAAAATTGTCCATGCATTTGTGTCATCGCGTTTAGATTATTGTAATTCCCTGTTTACCAGCTTGGATAAATCATCTCTTTCTCGCCTCCAAGCTATACAAAACGCAGCAGCCAGACTACTAACTCGTTCTAGCAAGCGAGCTCACATCACTCCTATTTTATGTTCTTTACATTGGCTCCCAATAGATTTTAAAATTCATTTTAAAATTATTGCTTTAACGTACAGAGCACTAAATGGCCAAGCCCCAGATTATTTATCCAAGATTCTCACAAAATACACTCCTGCTCGCCGTCTCCGCTCACAGACTCAGAGTTTGTTGGTTGCTCCCAGAACACGTCTGAAGACGAAAGGGGGCGGAGCCTTTCAGTCTGTGGCACCAAGGCTGTGGAACAGTCTACCTCTACAACTACGTTTGGTTGACTCTGTGGAATCCTTTAAAAAACAGTTAAAAACTTTACTGTTTAAACAAGCTTTCTGTTTACCAATGCTTTTTACATTTTTATATTTTAATTTACATTTAAACTCTATATTGTGTATATTGTGCATTTTGCTATTTATCGTACTGTTTATTTTAATCTCTGTGTGCAGCGCTTTGTGACTACCTGTCTATGAAAAGCGCGTAATAAATAAACTTTACTTACTTACTTACATAGTACACAGACTTTCAAAGTAAAACAGGAAACTGAACAGACGTGGACTAAACTAGGGGATACAGTGACAGAGAACAAGAGACACACTGACAGAAATGACTGTATACTAACAGAAGTAACACAGAACCACGACCTAAGAACGAGAACACAAGAAATTCCAAGGAACTAGGGAGTTAGGAATACTAGCGACAGAAATCAAAACCAAGAGAATCAAAACACATCATGAAATCAAGGATAACTAATACAACAGAAAAACACTGAGTCCACAGACTCAGGACCGCGACAGAAACTTTCAGAGATTTCAGGCCTGGATTTAGCCCCAGTGTTTTAAGATCCTAGCAACGCTGGTATTTATGGCCACATTTTTCAAAGACACAAGCTTTCTGGGTGCTGACCAGTAGCGGTTTTAGATACGGGCGACACGGGCGGTTGCCCGGGGCGGCATCGTGGTGGGGGGCGGCATCACGGCAAGCCTGTGACATAGTGGGAATGTCACAGGCACCGATCGGTTTTCTATCGCCCATTTGCTGGGAGTAAGGGCGCCCTCCGCTTGCGAGGTGCGCCTGCTGCTTGCAGCACAGGGAGGAGAGGGCGGGGCGGCGGGGGATTCTCATGTGGCTGGAGCAGCATCTAATAACCAACTCGCAAAATAAAACAAAATAAAAACAAAACAAACAAACACGAAAACACCAGACATCATGATACAGACTTATAATTTGCACCGATGTTTTTTCGAAATTCTGTATGCGAAAAGTGAGCGCGAGAGCCCTCGGTGCGCCTGCTCGCTGCTGAAGTCAAAGTAAACTTTATTGTCATCTCCACTACATACAGTCCAGTATATAGAGAGACGAGATGACGAGGCTCCAGTTACAGCAGTGCAAGTAAACAGACAATAAATATAAGAAGAGTAAGAAAATAAATATACACTTTAGGACTCGGGGTATGTGACACAGGACCCACCAGTGTTGGTCAAGTTTGTGTGTGTGTGTGTGTGTGTGTGTGTGTACAACAGCTTTATGTTAATGTACAATCCTTAATATGTTTTGTGTGTGTGTGTGTGTGTGTGTGTGTGTTTGTGTGTGTGTGTGTGTGGAGGGCGCCAGAGGGAGTGTTCGCCCGGGGTGCCAAACAGGCTAGGACCGCCACTGGTGCTGACTCAGGGGGACCACTTTAGTTCATTGAAACTTTAATGCCAGTTTAGTTTAAGACATTAAACTGGTCGCGTTTTGAATCCAATTGATAATAACAGAGCTATACTGAACATAAACAACTGTGTTAGTGTGACGCCCTGCATAATTGAAGGATTACAATAAACTTCAGTTCTTACTGAATCTGTAACATTGCCTTGATCTGCCTACATCATTTTAAAATGCATTTTTTAAATAGTTTGTGTTGTTAAATGAGTTTTGTGTCACTGTGCACAGTGAAAAACTCACCTGATGTAGTGGTAAGGCCATGTTCACCACTAGATGGTGACAACCTGGCACAGGTATTTTCTATACACACTAAATTTCACACTGAAAAGCCTTGGTGGGAATTTTTGTTTGCATAGAAAGTCAAGGAAAAAATGTCTTGAGGTTTTCCAGTGTTTTCAAAATTGTGTTTTTCAGATACACATCAAAACTTCACACAGACAAACACACACACAAAACAACAAAATATGTCAAATTCCATAAGATAAGATAACCTTTATTAGTCCCACACGTGGGAAATTTGTTTTGTTACAGCGGTGGACAGTGCAAAGTTACATGGAGAATTAGAAAAACATCTCATTTGTAAAAAAATAAACCAAAACCATCCTTCAGCTGCTTTCAATCACATCTCCGAGTCTCTGTGAGCAGACGCAGCTCGTGCTCGTCTTCAGGGTGAAGCTTGACGTGCTAATACAAGAAAACATGTTTGCAGCTCAATTTCAAAACACTGTGTGGGTTTCTCTGGTTCATTTGTGCAACTGTTTCTTGGTAAATTATACAAGAACAGGAAACATAAAAATGGCTGTTGTCATCCAACATGCCCATAAAAGGCTTCATGATATACTGCTGCTGTTCACCTGCTTGTCTTACTCTGCTGGACTTTTCAGAAGTCGACTGTTTCACATATAAAGTGCTGTTTCTTATTATTTTAATGTGCTGAATCCAAACCCGACAATTGAAATATCTGATTAGCTGCTGTCTCCAAGACATTTATTTTTACACTACATGTTGTTTAGATGAGTTTTTCATATGTGTTTGGTAATATCTGACCTTTCTTCATTATGAAACAATAATCAGAGAAAGGTCAACACAGATTAGTCTTAATATGAAACATTAGAAAGCACAGCAGGGTTATTGCAGCCCCGCCCTCACATTGTGAGCAATGCTGTGACGTTTCTCAGTTACAATAATGTGACATAACTTCTGCAGAGCAGCTTCTGTGTTTGGTAGCGTTGGTGTCACTGTGTCTGTAAACACGATAACTGGAAACAGGCATGTAGAGTGGCCCAGTGTTAACAATCCATTCAGAAGTTGCCTGGCGTCCACTGAGGTCATCAAAGTCCGTCCACCTTCTTCCACTTATCAGGGTCGTGGGGGGCTGGAGCCTATCACAGCTGTCATAGGGCGAGAGGCGGGGTCAACCCTGGACAGGTCGCCAGCCCGTGGCAGGGCTAACACACAGACAACCATTCACACCAGTCGCCACTAACTGCATGTCTTTAGACTGTGGGAGGAAGCTGGAGAGAACATGCAGACTCCACACAAAGACCCCGGCCTGATGGGGTTAGGGTCCTGAGCTTGATACCCTAAACTGAACGCAGGACAGAGGAAGGGATGGGTGATGTTCATGTGCGCCCAGGTGTATGATGTGGCTCTTTGCGGTGACACAGTAAAAAATGTGGCTGTTTGTCTGTGACTGGTTGGCTGCCCCAGCCCTGGCCCTTCATGTATTTCAGTAATGTCTTTTTCTCCCGTCTCCTCCTCTCGTTTACATGTTTTGCCCTTGTGACCCATTCCTTCTGTCACGTGTGTTTTCCCCCCAGCCATCATGTTCTGTTTGTGCTTAGTTATGTCCATGTCTCATCTCTAGTCCTCTTTTCCCTCTGTATGTATTCACAGTGTACGTGTTCCTCGTCGGTTCGTCATGCTAAGTCTGCGTGTCTTATTCCGTCATGTGTCATGTATCACTCCAAATCTCACTGACTTTAACTAATAATAACTGTTTGCTGAGTGTTATGTCTAAAAGGTATTGCACAATCGCCTCTAGTAGAGGATCAGGTTTGTTTTCCACTGATAATGGATTTTAACATGACTGACCAATGATTGTGGAGCACGTCCATGTAGGATCTTATAAATACAACGAGCAAACTTAAATGTTTTAAAATGTTCAAAACTTAATATATTATATTTCTGAAGTATGACGGAAGGAAAAAGTTTCATATTTAAAAAGAATCCAATTTCATATGATCAAATTTATGTCAAAAAGTTCATATTTATTCCTCCTATGTCATGTGTGAGTACTGTACTGTAAATGTCATATATATCAGATGATACTGATAACCTAATGCTAATAACTATGCAGAGGTCTCTAGGCCTCGACTTTTATGGAGCATGTGAAGTTTGGGGCAGAGTGGACAAAGAAAAGTTTCTCAGCAGGTTCAACAGGTTGCTACAACACAGGCCGATGAAGTATTGCACTCACTCATCCAAACTGGCAAACATGTAACATACACCCTAAGACTGATCCTGCTTTTTACTCCTTTGCTATGATTTAATTTGATATTATGTAGCCATGGAGACAGTTTGCATAGATTAGAATGTTAGATTCCTGTGATGTCATCAATGCCCGATGTTTTGTTTTAATGTCTTGTGATAGTTCTAAGTGCAGACAAAGTCAGAGTTCAAGTGAGTTTAGTCCAATTTTGATCCAGTTTCTGACATGTGGTCAAAATCTTGGCCGACCTTTACCACACCACGTGCTGTGGGTGTGCGTAAATATCTAGGTGAGTAAAGTCTCCTTTACCTGTTAAATTAAATTTGTTTTGTCTCTCTGTAGAGGACTGTTACGTCCCCACATAGAATCTAGGCGATGAGGATGGGGGGCAGTAACAGTTGGATCCGGGTTGAAATGAAAAGAACACCAGGCAGAGGTAGTTAACACAAAATATATCTTTATTACAATCAATTACCTCAATAATCATATAAATAGTAACAACAAAAAGAGACAGCACCGCTGCTTTAATGATAAATCAGACAGGTCAACCCAAAGAGATAGTGACCACTTCAACAAAGAAAACAACTATAAGGCTTCAACAGAAAAAGACAGCAACGCTGCTATTAACAATAACCAGGCAGGCCAAACAAAATAATGGAGGCCGCCGTCACTTAAGGGAAACCACCGCTCAGTTAAGAACTACTCACAAAGAGCCACACAAAGTGGGGCTGGTTACACACAGCAGGCCTTTTCCACACCTAGACCAGACTCTCACACTGACCAGCACAGCGCAAATCCACCAGAAGCCTCTCCCACCTCCACACTGCTCTTCTCCAGCTTATATCACCTCTGAGGGTAATTGGTGGTAAACGAGGGCAGATTAGCAGCAGGTGTGCCCTAAAAGGAGAAGGCAGGGGCAGAGAGAGACAGGGGAGGGGCAATAAAGAAGGAGGAGGAGAGGGAGAGGACAACACCACACCCACACACTCCCACAGCCTCACAGGATGTAACATTCCCCCCACCCTATATTCACACTATACAAAACACAGAATAAACTCATCACTAAGCGCTGCGTGAGAGTGCATCAGCCACCAGATTTTCAGACCCTTTCTTGTGCTGGATAACCAGATCATAATCCTGCACCAGCAATGCCCAGCGCATTAGTCGCTGGTTGTGGTTGTACATGCGTTGGAGGAAAGTAAGGGGATTGTGATCTGTATACACCGTTACTGGAAAGGAGCTAGAGCCCACATACACAGTGAAGTGCTGCAAGGCCATCAGCAGCGCTAGAGCTTCTTTCTCTATGGTGGAATAGTTTAGCTGATGGCGCTTGAACTTTACAGAGTAGTAGCAGACTGGGTGACACACACCCTCCCCGTCGTCCTGCAACAGCACCGCACCAGCTCTGGTGGCACTGGCGTCGACTTCCAGTTTGAAAGGCTGAGAGAAGTTGGGAGCAGCCAGAACTGGGGCGCTGCAAAGGAGGGACTTGAATGCATGCTGGCATTCCCCCGACCACTCAAAAGGGATTTTGGGGCTACATAGCTTTGTCAAAGGGGCCACAACTACCGCAAAGTTCTTGCAAAAACAGCGATAGTATCCAGTCATGCCCAGGAACTGCTTTAACTCCCGCCTAGTGGCTGGGGCCGGGTAGCTGAGGACATCCTCGACTTTTGCCTCTACCGGGCGAACCTGCCCGAAACCCACCTGTTTTCCCAGGTACGTGACTGTCGCTCTGGCAAACTCACACTTAGCGAGATTTAGAGTTAACGAGGCGTCGGCCAATCGCTGAAACACTGATTGTAGGATGGCCACATGCTCTTCCCATGTGGCCGTGTATATCACTACATCATCCAAGTATACATTACACCGAGGCACATCCCCCAACACCAGCTGCATTAAACGCTGAAATGTGGCCGGAGCGTTTTTCATGCCAAACGCCATCACGGTGTACTGCATGAAATGGTCGGGTGTGACAAATGCAGAAATGTCGGAGGCTCTGGGGGTCAAAGGCACCTGCCAATACCCTTTAAGAAGGTCCAGTTTGGAAATGAATGTGGCAGGACCTATATTATCAATGCAATCCTCCATACGAGGAAGTGGAAAAGAATCGGAGACGGTCACTGCATTTACCTTCCGGTAGTCGGTGCAGAAACGTGGGGTGCCATCAGACTTGGGCGTAAGCAAACAAGGGGAGCTCCAAGGGCTGTGGCTCGGTTGTGCCAAACCATTCTCTTCTAAATAACTGACTTCCTTCTTCATCACCTCGCGCTTTCCCATGGGGCAGCGGTACGTGTGCTGTTTGATTGGGGTTGCGTCACCAACATCGATATCATGTTCACAAACACTAGTACGCGAGGGCACATCACCAAAGAGAGAAGGATAAGAGTGCAGTAGGCTAAGCACGTCTTCGCGTTGTGAAGGGGACAGATGAGACAAGTGGGCCGTTACCTCGGCTAAGTAAGCTGAATTTGCCAACCGCCCACACTGTTGTCCCTCAGAAAGCATATGCAGATCGTTGTCAGCACTGGCCTCTACGCTCACCACGGTGGCAGAGACAGAGCTGGAGATTACTGCGCTGGCAACAGTCTCATGGGTTTCCCTATCATGGTAGGGTTTTAACATGTTAATGTGGCACAGACGTGTTTTCCTCCTGCGTACTGGGGTACTGAGGACATAATCTGTCTCAGACACCTTCCTCACTATAACATACAGTCCCGCAAAACGGGCCGAAAGAGCAGAACCAGGCACCGGTAGCAACACTAAAACTTTGTCTCCAGCCTGAAAATGTCTTTTCACAGCCTTTCTGTCGTACCACTTCTTCATGCTTGCCTGGGAAGTACACAGGGCCTCTTTTGCTAATGAGGTAGCACGCTGCCAGCGATCCCTACACGTCTTCACAAAATCTGCCACGTTGGTTTTTGGAACACCCCCGCTAAGGAACCTCTCTTTCAACATCTTTAGCGGGCCCCGCACCTCGCGGCCAAACACAACGGTAGCTGGGCTGAACCCTAAGGACTCCTGCTTAACATTGCGTATGGCAAACAGTACAAAGGGGACACCCTCATCCCAACTTCTGTCCGTGTCATGGCAGTACTTTTTCAACATGGCCTTAAGTGTTTGGTGCCAACGCTCAAGTGCACCCTGCGACTCTGGGTGGTAAGCACTGGACACAGAATGAGAAATGCCAAGGGAGATTAAAGTCTGTCTAAATGCTCGGGATAAGAAGTTAGTTCCCTGGTCTGTTTGCACTGTTTTTGGGAGACCAAAGGTGGTAAAAAATTTGATTAGCGCCTTAGTAATGTTTGCAGTGGTGATCCTCCGCAGAGGAATTGCTTCGGGGAACCGCGTGGACAAGCACATTATGGTCAATAAAAACTGATTACCTGCCCGTGTTCTTGGCAACGGACCAACACAATCGACCAAAACATGCTCAAATGGCTCACCAACAGCAGGTATTGGACATAGTGGGGCGGGGGGCACAGTTTGGTTTGGTTTGCCCACCAGTTGACACGTGTGACAAGTATTACAATACTTTGCAACATCTGCCTTCATTGCCGGCCAGAAGAAGTGCTGCAGAACACGGTCATATGTTTTAGTTATCCCCAAATGTCCTGACCATGAATGGTCATGGGCTAATTGTAGCACGTGCTGACGCAAACTCCACCTGCGCATTAACAGTCCATCACAAACAACAAATGTCTGCTTCCTGTCTCCTGTCGGACCATCGCTCTCATCTACGGCGGCAAAACATTTGGCTAACGACGGGTCCTCTTTCTGAGTGATCATAAGGGCCTCCCGTGTGAGGAGAGGGGGGGCTGTGGGTTCAGGAGCAGGCTCAGCTACTTCTTGAGCCAGTTCCTTGGCGTCAGGACCCACCTCCTCCTGGGAGGGCATCACATCCTTTTCCAAAATAGAGCCGACCACTGACTCTGACAAGTCAATCACTTCTCCCTGCCGATGGGCGTGTGACCGGGTAAGAACACCTACAGGAAATACATCCGGGTGTTGCCGGCTTAAAACATCTGACAAAGGACTTGGGTCAGGAGTCTTTGTGACCTCTGGGGTAGGATAAACCTTCCCGCCTGCAATGTCATTGTCCATTATGAAATCCACGCCATCAATTGGGAAGCAAGGACACACAGCTACAGGAAAAATACCACTTACTAGGTCACTCTGCACCCAAACTCGATGGAGGGGGGCGGGCACATAAGTCATTCCAACGCCTCTAACAATAACATCAATGCCGCTGGCAGTCTTTTCATCAAAGGCAAGTGCACTGGCCACTATGAGGGACTGTGAGCCACCTGTGTCATGTAAAATGGTCACAGTACGCTCATCTTCAGGCTCACCAGAGAGCGACACTGCTCCTTTGAAAATGAAGGGTTTAAAACATTCATCAGGAGTCTCAGTGCTAAGGGGTCTGTTAACAGGAGAAGCGATTTTAATCAGCCCTATCCCTTTTGGCTTACGTGGTGTTGAAGCTGGCTGTCTTCGCCTGTAGGCCTCGCAGTCCGCTATTAAATGGCCAGATTTAAAACAGTAGAAACATTTCCAGTCTGACTTGGGACGAGGCACAGGTACCTCTCCCCTTGTGTCTTGCTCACCACTAGCACCGCTATAGCCTTCGCTAGGGTGTCGCGTCGCTCATGCTTAATGACACTGGCTTTATGGACGAGTGCGAACTCGTCAGACAGTGTCGTGGCCTGCTGCAACGAGGAAACCTTCTGTTCATTCAGATATACTGCCATCCGCTCAGAGATGCAGTTTTTAAATTCCTGTAAACTCCCGTACTGAAACTAGGTCCACAGCTTTACAGGCCATACACCATCGGTCAAAGAGGACACTCTTTTTCCTCGCGAAATCCAGGAAGGATTGACCCTGCACCTTTTTCAACCCCCGAAATCGCTGCCTGTAAGCCTCGGGGACTAGTTCGTAGGCTAACAGGATTGCACTTTTCAGTTTGTCGTAGTCCAAACTGCATTCAGCGGACAACGAGGAACAAACTTCCTGTGCCTTGCCCACCAGCTTGCACTGCAGCAAGATGGCCCATGCATCCCGCGGCCAACGCAAGGCTGTCGCTATCCGCTCAAATGATTCAAAATAAATAAATCTCCACCTCAGTGTCACGAAATACAGGGACCAGACGGCTATTCCTTCCTACATCAAACTGTATCTCTGTCTGTGACAGCGAAGCCGCCACAGGAGGGGAGGAGGCCTGCTGGAGTTCCAGCTGTCGCAGCTTGACCTTAGTCTCCTCCTCCACCTTCATCAGCTCAACCTCCCTAGCCCTAGCCAGCTCCGCGTCCAAACGCCTAAGCTCTATCTCCCTTTTCAGCTGGAACTCTCTCTCACGCTGCTCCTTTTCCAGCTGGAGACGAGCCAGATGGACTTTGAGCCTAGCATCCTGCTTAGAACCCTGATGACTGGGTGGAGAGCGGATCAAAATGGGGCAGCGTCATTGGCCCGCCCTCAGGCAGCCCCTGGCCCACAGGTGGCCTGGCTTGTAACCTGAGGCAGTGCACTTGGTCCAGCTGGACCGGGTATGCTCGGGGGTTCTCGCCTTACAACCACCCCCTTCTCCAACAACCCAGACACCAGAGCGGCCTTCAGCTCCGCTTTGCGTAGGCCAGTGGAGACACTGATCCCGTAATATGTTGCCACCTCATGCAGATCCCTCTTCCTACAAACATCAAGCAGGGCAAGTGACGGCTCTGCCGTAAATCCAGAAATATCAAAAGTGGCCATGAAAACTCAAAACGGCCTGCAAAACACCAGCTAACCAAAAAAGGGCCACACAACACCTTCACTACACAACCAAAAACAGGCAAAATAAAATGTGTTGTATCAAGTCAACCATTAACTAAAATTCTGCCCACACTCTCCCCAGTCCTGCCTACTCAAAATTTAGCCTGACCTAGCTTCTGGAGCGTACCAGGCTCGAGGCCACTTTAAAGGCAAATCATCAAGTGCCAAAGGCACCGAAAAGCCTACCTCCAATAGAGAATTAATCCCCACCCGGCTTTGCTCCGAAAATAACGAAGGAAAAACAAAAAACGAATATCCGAAGGAAGAGCAAATGCTCAGCTAGACACTCCCCTGTGCTAGCCGGGGAGAGCAGCAGCTAGTCAAATGACCCTCACACAACACACAAACATCTATTCACACTCGTAAACAACTCAATTCCTTTCATTCCGATCCCGGACGAGCCCCCACTTTGTTACGTCCTCACATAAAATCTAGGCGATGAGGATGGGGGGCAGTAACAGTTGGATCCGGGTTGAAATGAAAAGAACACCAGGCAGAGGTAGTTAAAAATTGTTAAAAATGTTTTTGCTCATTATTGCCAAGTGCCCTCACCTTTTCTTTCAGTGTCTGTCTGGCTCTCATCAACAGATTTTAAGCAGAGGCTTCTAAGGTTGCTGTTTGGGGCTATTGAAACAAGCTTCGCTGCCAACTTACTGAATCCTCGGATTACTTTTTTGTCCACATCAGTTTTAAGTAACATGGAAGCCTCTTGAAGAAGCTAAAATAAAGGATAAACATATACATATTAGCTTTGTACCATAATATATACAATTATATAGCAAACCAGAACAATCATTATTTCACACATCAATTATCATTAGAGAATAAATTATAATTTTGCATTTATTTAGTTTAATTCTCAAGTACACATTGCTGTGCAAAAGGGATGTTTAGACTATTCTTCCCAAAAAAAACTATCATTGGCATCAGATTGGTCCAAAATTATCCTGTAGCATGAAAATAAAACCAAAGAGAAAGACATAGTCAATGTGGCAATTTCTGTTAGTGTTCTGTTAGTGTACTTTTATTACTCATGAAATAAATCTGCTGATTCAGTCACTTTGCCTGTCCTGTAGGTACGTGATTATTAGAAGTCTGTATAAATGTGCAGCACATCAGTACATATTTGTGTTTTTGCCGTGCACTATTGTTATTGTTGTTTTTTGCTGCAGTTTTTGATAAAACACTCACCACAACAGGGATAGTGAGACATGGGAATTCTCGTAGAACCTCTTCAGTAGTATGCTGAAGAATGTAGTGTGTTCTGTACTTCTGTATTTTCCTGAGGTGCGTTCGAATGACATCCACATTTGGCCTAGTTTTTTGGCTTAATCACTGATACATGTTGGTCGGTGCTCCTTTCATCCTCCCCATTGTCAAGAGGATTGATATCCTGGTTATTAAAAAGTTTAGCAAATATTGAGAGAAAAAAAACCCCAAAACAATACTTTTAACTTTTATGTACAATTTAAAATGGCAAACAAACATTGAGCATATTTAACTTGCCTTGGTTTTTTCAAAAGGATACAGGGCTGGATATCTGATGATCTTTTTCTTCCTGGATTTGGAACTGAGTATTTCTGTGTCATTTTTTCAATTTCCTCTACGTCTACTAGTGGTCTTCTTTCCTTTTTAAACTTGTTCCTGAGAGACTCATGCAGAACATCCTACAAACGATAAAAATGTAACTAATTATTCATAAATAGGTGCAACTAGGTCCTCCCTTTATACAAGACATTTACCAGAAAACTTTGAGTGACATAAAGCTGGTAGGTTTGCTGTAATCATGTCATAACCTAATTAGTTCCTATTTACAGATCTCTTCTTTAACTCTTAGGAGTTGATCGAACACATGATATAAAGGTTTGGAGCACTTTAGATTGGCTACATACACTATAAAAGGTAGATAAAGATTAGATAAAGTATTAATGGCATTATGTCCTACAAGCATACTCATCATAATCTTTCAGTCTATATGTTAATACCTCTACCTTTTAATAATAAAAATAATAATGTATACTTTATTGATCCCCACAGGGAAATTTCTCTCTTTGCATTTAACCCATTCACTCAGTGAAGCAGTGGGCAGCCACTAATCAGGCGCCCGGGGAGCAGTGTGTAGGGACAGTACCTTGCTCAAGGGTACCTCAGGGTAGCCGTTCAGTTGATTCAAACCCCTGACCTTCCGATCATGGGGCAACCACACTACCTACTGAGCTATCCCTGCCCTATTTTCAAATTTAATTTTTTAAATACAAAAACTACACTATCCTGATACAAAGGCAAACAGAGCTAATATAATGCTGAATTTCACACCATTCACTTGAGAATTCACAGAGAAATGAAACATTAATTAATTTAAAAGAGCAATTGATATTTTATTTATTGTTTGACCATACTGGACGAGATCTGCCTCAAAAATCACAATACTAATACTTGTATTGTAGTGGCCACAAGGGAACAGATAACCTCTGAATATGTAACAATGAAAATGTTAGCATGTTACACTCGTTAGCCAATAATTAGGCAATTCAAAGACAATTTGTTGGACAATTTTATCAATGTTTGCTTTTCAGGAATACTTACATATCCAGAGCCATAACTCTCCTTCAAGAAAGGAAAACTCAGAAGGACAGTCCTCAGAAGCTCTACATACTGCACATGAGAGGGATACCTGCAAATTTTGAATGATGAACTTAAATTCTGATGTACATACTGTATTTTAAATGAATCAAATCTTAATTATATATAGACTTACATTGTCTCATTACTCAAGTGGTCAAACAGAGCTTGAACAAGCATGTTTTTGAGTCTGTTCTTGGTGGGTGACTTTAGTGCTGCATCTTTATTGGTCAATGCAGTGAGCACAGCTGGAGGAAACTGCACTTTGCAGTTAAACATAGGTTGGAGTGCTGACACAGTATGCTTTTCTTTGTGTTGCCTTCCACTGCAAGAAGAAGTAAGAAATCTGTTTAGAGTTTGTTACAAGACATGAATATGCGTGTCCTTGTATCCTGCATCAGGAATATCCGCATATTTAAAACGTACAATAACAGCTGCTGAACTACAGAAACAGAATCATAACAGAGAGTAAGAGTGGCTGTGACATTTCAATTTTGAAAGTAAATGGGTGTGTGATGCACATCAACGCTGGAGAAACAGAACAGGGCTTGCGTCAACCCCTTGCCCCCCACCCTCCAACACCGTAAACCTAGGGGAGGGGAAACACTGAATTGTATGAATGTACAATTCAGTGAATCATGTCCAGTCAACTTAAGACTCACTCTTTCAGCTTCTCTACAGCAGACAAAAATTTCACTTGGTCTTTCACTTTTGGAAAAAGACGCTCACTCATTCTTTCAGTCATCTGCAGAAGAGTCGATCCATCGATTTCATTGTCTGTGTCACAGAAAAACAATAAGACACGATCAAAACAGAAATGAGCATGTTCGAAGATAAAGAATAAAAATATCATAAAACATTACTAAAAAGACAGCTATGCGTTCATTAGTGACTGTAGATGATGACAGACATGTGGAATAGCCAAAAAGTGGTTAAAATCATTTTAACAGTGGTTGACAATTCCTAACTAAAAAGTCATGGTTTAGGATGTATCTTACCTAACTTTGGTATGAACTGCCTTAAAAGGTCGGTGGATCAGTGTAATGAAGTCTTGACCATCACATCTGTATGCGTCCAAAGCATGAAAGTCTACCTCATCCCCAGGCTTGAATATCAACAGATCATCAGTCTCTCTGATGTGGTATGATTGAAGGTGTCTTATAAACTCCAGTGTTGTAAAAAGTCTTCCAACAAGAAACCATTTTGCCCTGATATACACAATCAGGACTATTTTTTTTACAAACAGTGGAATTTGCTCTGCATGCACAAGTTCCAAAATGAAGAAATCTCCAACTGCATATTTTACAGAGTTTAAAATGATGCATTAACTCGTCCAGAGTTTCTCATCCACAGTAACGGCTGTCTCCAAGTTCTGCAAACAAATCTGCAAGTTCACTGGAAGTTCTTGAAGTGATAAGTTATTAACTGCTGCTTGTGTATGATCGCTCCTGATGATCCATTCAGGCTGCCACTCCCAGCATTGACGAAGCTGATTCCTCTTTGCCAAAGTCTGACAAATATTAATATAGTTATTGGTGATTCTTGCTACTGTCTTGAAAAATTGATGTCTGGCTTCAAACCTCATGCACCAATGAGAGCGGAGTGACCCATAATCAAGGATGAGCCGAGGATAATGTAGCAGAAAATGCAGCTTGGGTATAAACACACCAGTGTATGGTGTAACTGGCCCATGTAAAGTTCTCTATAAGTTCACTCAGAGCTCGTTCAGATGATTGGGGAAATTCAACAGTTTCCTGGATGACAGGGTCACAGTCTGGGGCAGACTCTAATCCTTGTTTCTGATATTTATGTTTCTTCCTTATGTGATTTTTCAAAGATTTCACAGACAAAAACTTTCTGGGACAGTCTTCTAGTCTGCAGACAATGAAGAATCCTCATTTACTTTCATGGTATATCTGTTGATGTTTCAGCAGTTTTTCATATGTTGGTTTTCTTGTGGAGCACCGTGGACACTGAT
Organism: Neolamprologus brichardi; assembly: GCF_056152115.1. Classification (NCBI taxonomy): domain Eukaryota; kingdom Metazoa; phylum Chordata; class Actinopteri; order Cichliformes; family Cichlidae; genus Neolamprologus; species Neolamprologus brichardi. The sequence continues at coordinate 4,781,987 of NW_028270137.1, read as the reverse complement.
ATGGCACATCCATAGAAATGCTCACCTACAAAGACCTGGGGTGGCTGTAGCTCAGGTGGCAGAGCGGATCAGCCACTAACCAGAAGGTCGGTGGCTCAATCCCAGGCTGCTCAAGTCTGCATGCCAAATATCCTTGGGCAAGATACTAACCCCATGTTGCTCTCCGATGCATCCATCGGAGTGTGAATGTGTATGAATGTTAGATACTTAGCACTAAAGCTTAGAAGTGCTTGTGTGATTGGGTGAATGAATTAGCTGTATAAAGCGCTTTGAGTGCTCGGACAGAGTAGAAAAGCGCTATATAAGAACCAGTCCATTTACCTGTTGATAATCTGCCAATTCATTTTCCCCAAGCCAAAGAGATACTTCTCCAACAGTCCACTGCTGAGCTGTTAAAACAAAACAAAATGCCATTACATTGTTATTCTGTGACATCAAAAACTTATTTATTTATTTTTTGTTCAATCATTTTCCAAGCCACTTTATCATCATAAGGATCGGAGGGGTGCAGGAGCCTATCCCAGCTGTTTTTTTAGGCGGGGTAGACCCTGGACAGGCTGCCAGTCCATGGCCTTTTGACTGTTCCCAAAGTCAGGACACATACTCACGGAGAGGCAGCGTTTCAGTGGTATGGTCCTCATCTGTGGAACAGCCTGCCGGAGGAGCTCAGGGCCGCAGAGAACGTACATGTTTTTAAGAACAGGCTCAAGATCCAACTTTTTAATTTAGCTTTTATTTGACGTTTATTTATTTTATGCTTATTTATTCTATCCTGTTATTCTATTTATTAATTTAGGTTTTACCTAATATTTATCAATTTTATTCTTATTCATTTTTTATCTTCTTACTCTATTTACATTTATATTGTATCCCTTCTTATTTATTTTATCTTTTTACCCTGTATATATCCTATTGTGTCATATCTCCAGTGTTTCCTCGGAGGGCGCTCTCTGCACCGGCGCTGTAATCGACCGTGGCTGCTGGGGCTCTGGGGGTCCTCTCAGCCTGGCTGGGGGGCTTCTTTGCCTCTCACACGTACTAAGCAGTTGTCATACTCTCACACACACTAAGCGTAAGTGACGGAGTTACACTGTCCCGGGCCACAGACAGCTGATCTGGGCGCATACACACACCACCACCATTAGTTTCTACAATTACGGTGGCTGCGCGTCTTTTCGTCGACTGGGCAGATAAACAAAAAGGGGTGAGAGGTATATTTTGAGCGGCGCAGAGGGTGGCCAACATATTTTTCCCACTTACCTTTAATAAAGTCGGTCGCGTAGACTCGCTGTGATCGCCGATTGTACGAGTGGTTATGCAAGCCGATGGTATGGTGTTCCGGGGTTCAAATAGTGGGTTCGGGCGCGCTTGAAAGGTCACGAGAACTGCATTATTTTTGTTTGTTTTTTTTGTTATTGTGAAACACTGTAGGCTGCCTGGAATTGGCCATAAATGTCTGTATTTACATATATATGTATTGTAGGAATACAGCTGGAAATAAGCTGAGGAGAAAAGAGTGTTTGGTAAAAGAAATAATAAAGAGATGACGATTATGCCTAGTGGGAGGGGCCATGGGGTAAAAAAGAAGGCTGTTTTTCGGTGAGATGTTACAGAGAGGGTAACATGCAGACTGTGTTTTGTATATAGATGTTTGTTTTGTGTTGACTTAAGTTAGTTTTCTATTTTCTTTGTAAATAATCTTTTGTGCACCTGGGAGGCCGGCAGAATAAACTATCCACACTGAATGCTTCCTGACTACGCCTGCATTTGTTCGGGAGAAGTTTCAGAGAGGACCCCGCGACATATGGTGTCAGGAGTGGGATGGCTAGTCGGAAGAGGAAAACGCGCCTCCCAGTTAAGCGCACAGGGCTGCGGTCCCAGCAGCATGAGCTTCCAGTGGAGAAGACAGCAGAGGACCTGGCATGGGACACAGTACCGGCGTCGTCTTCTTCAGCAGAGGAGGAGGAGGAGGTTTCTGGCAGGATTGGTCCAGCATTGCCTACAGCTTCAACCTCAGCATGTTACCCAAACGGAGAGCTGAAATGCGATGATGAGGGACTTCCTGGCGGGACAGCAAAGGAGAGAGGAGGTTTTGTTGGCAGAACTCAGGGGGCTGAGGACTGTTTCCCCTCCCAACGCTCAGCTGCATTCAGATTTTGCTGGTCAGGAAAGCCCAGCCCAAGCACCAGCCGGAGCAAGCACCACAGCAGCAACGGCCACGCCAAGCACCGCAACAGCAAGCAGCCCCAGAATGGTACTGCCTACACCTGCACACCAAAGAGGATACCGGGATCCCCCAGAGGAGGTTCCCTCTCGTCAGTCAAAAGCAGTGACCAACAGCCTCATCCAGTCAGTCTCAAAGTGGATGCGATCTGCTGGGCCGAAAATTCCACCCTTTCAGATGGGGGAAGACATTGAGAACTATTTGTGGAGTTTTGAGCGAGTTGCCAAAACCTGGAAATGGCCAGAGAGTGAATGAGCCGGTCGTCTGGTTCCACTGCTATCGGGGAAGGCGTTGGAGGCCTACACTGCAATGGATGAAGAAAGAGCCAATCGTTATGAAGATTTAAAAGCTGCGTTGCTAACCAAATTTGACATTTCCTCTGAGACGTATCGGCAGAAGTTAAGGTCCAATACAGTTCCACCTGGTGAGAGCCCCACTGAGACCTATTATCGCCTGAAGGGCCTCTATCGGCGCTGGATCCGACCAGAGCAGCATATTAAAGAAGAGATGGGAGAAGCTATCATCTTGGAGCAGTTAATCCGGGTACTTCCAGGGGAGGTGAGGACCAGGGTGAGGGAGCATGAGCCAGCAGATGGACTGACTGCTGCTAAGCTGGTGTCACAGTACTTCAATGCGCGTAAAGGAGCACCACCTGCATGCTCATCTGGGACGCCACAGCGACCACCACTCCCATCATCGGGTCTTCTGAAGAGGGAGAGCAACCCAAAGCCACCAGAAAACCCCAAGGCATCAAACTTACGAGCAGCGGGTAAGGACTGTCTTTGTTATTATTGCCAGCAGCCAGGTCATAAAGCCTCGGTATGCCCTATCCGGAAGGCTAAAGTCACTGGTGCCTGCTATGCACCCCGGCTGGAGATGGAGCCCACAAGGGTCCAGCCAGTGGATGTGCAACGCTATAAAAAAGTAAAGGTCAATGGTCAGCAGGCTACTGCTTTGCTGGACACTGGTAGTTTTATGTCTTTAATTAAGCATAGTTTGGTACCAGTGAACAGTGTGGACTATAGCAGACAGGAAGAAGTTTTATGTGCGCATGGTGATAAACATCCATACCCAAAAGTGGAGGTAACAGTGACTATTAATGAACAGCCCTACCTGTTGTCAGTTGGGGTGGTAAAGAACTTGCCTGTAGAGGTTATTCTGGGGATGGACTTGCCTGTACTCATAGACTTGCTGCAAGAAAAAGAAGAACAGTGGACAGAGACTGATGTGGGGGATAAGGGGAATGCTAAATTAAATGTGTCTGGCCCAGTGGTCACTAGAGCCCAGGCGAAGGCTGGATGCCAACCCTTGCCAGACTTTGACAGTAGTCTGTGTGAGGGTGGCACTAATGGGCCAAGAAAATCCCGCTGCCAACGCCGCTTTGAGAAGCAGCTATGGTCAAAGGGGCCGGACACAAAGAGCATGAAATGCGATGTACCAGAAAATATCCCTTTGTTGCAAAGGGAGGATGAAACGTTGAAAGTTTTGTTTGCTAATGTGACTGAAGGGGAAACTGGAAAATGGGGAGGGAAAGAGAAGTTCATTGTTGACAAAAATGTGTTGTATGCTGTTGACGGTGACCACCAACAGCTTGTGATACCTTCTAGTTGTAGACCCCTCATTATGCACCTAGCACATACCCTCCCCTGGGCAGGTCATCTGGGTCGCCAAAAAACCTATATGCGAGTTAGCTCACGTTTCTTTTGGCCGTCAATGTACACAGACATACAAAAATATTGCCGTACATGCCCTACCTGCCAGAAAACCTGTCCAGCTCGCAAGTCTGACAGGGCCCTGCTACAGCCACTTCCGGTCATCTCCACCCCCTTCCGTAAGATAGCTATGGACATTGTGGGTCGTCTGGTAAAAAGTAGTCGGGGTCATCAGTACATTTTGGTGGTGTGTGATTATGCGACTCGTTTCCCAGAAGCTTTCCCTCTGCGTGCGCTCACGGCACCCAATGTTCTGCGTGCACTGGTACAGCTGTTCTCCCGGGTGGGGATACCAGATGAGATTTTGACCGACCAAGGGACTAACTTTACCTCTAGGTTGATGCAGCTCTTCCACAACCAGCTAGGCATCTCTGCCATCAGGACGTCACCCTACCATCCACAGACAGATGGGTTGGTGGAGAGGTTCAACCAAACTCTGAAGAGGATGCTGCAGAAGTTTGTGTCAGACACTGGGAAAGACTGGGACCAGTGGCTACCCTTCCTGCTGTTTGCGTACAGAGAAGTTCCCGAGGCTTCCACTGGTTTCTCACCATTCGAGCTACTCTATGGTTGGGATGTGCAGGGGCCGTTGGATCTCCTCCGGAAGGGTCGGGAGTCTCCTGCTTCTGCTCCAAATGATAAAGGAGTGGTGCAATTTGTGCTGGAAATGAGAGATCGGTTGGGGAGATACCATGAAGAGGCCGAGGTCAACCTGCGAGACGCTCAACGAAGCCAGAAGACCTGGTATGACCAATAGGCCCGGCAACGTGAATTTCAACCTGGTCAAAAGGTGTTGTTACTTCTCCCCTCAGCCAACAGTAAACTTCTGGCGAAATGGCAAGGGCCATACAAGGTTCTTCGCAGAATGGGGCCAGTGACCTATGAGATTCATCTTCCTGAAAAGAGGAAACCGAAGCAGACTTACCATGTGAATCTCCTGAAAGAATGGGAAGAGCGTGCCCACCAGGCCCCTGCGAAAGCTCTGATGGCAAGAGAAGTGCCAAGAGAAGGGAAGACAGAACCCGAGCAGGGAGCCGATCCAATGTCTCCGGTGCTGACTCATCTTACCCCACAGCAGGCTGCTGAGCTACTCCAAATCCTTCGGTAGACTCCATCTCTGTGTTCAGTTAACCCCGGCAGGACCACCCTTGTCGAACATGTGATATGCCTAAAGGATGGACATCCCAACGTCCATACCGGGTTCCACAACACTTAGTGGATAAATTGCGACAGGAGAAGATGCTGGTCTTGGGGTGATAGAGCCGTCCTGCTCAGAGTGGTGTAGCCCGGTGGTCATCATCTTCAAGAAAGATGGCTCCCTACGCATCTGCATTGATTTCCGGAAGCTTAATTCCATTTCAGAGTTTGATGCCTACCCCATGCCTCGAATCGAGGGTTTGCTGGAGAAGATTGGAGCGGCCAGGTACATCACCACCCTGGATCTGTGCAAAGGTTACTGGCAAGTGCCACTGGAGGAGTCTTCTCGACCGTACAACGCCTTCAGGACACCTGCCGGCCTGTTCCAGTTCATGGTGATGCCATTTGGGCTACATGGGGCTCCGGCCACCTTCCAAAGGCTGATGGACAAATTACTACAGGGGTGTGACCCCTATAGTGCCGCCTACCTGGATGATGTAGTGATCTTCAGCAACACCTGGGAAGAGCATCAGCAGCAGCTGTCCGAAGTCCTGGGAAGAATCCATAAGGCAGGGTTGACCCTCAACCCCTCTAAATGTGAGTGGGCACGGCAGGAGACCCGCTACCTTGGCTACCAAGTGGGCAGAGGTGTGGTGCGCCCGCAGATGGATAAAGTGGATTTTATCCAGAACTGCCCTCGGCCTCGCACCAGCCCCTTCCTGGGGCTGGTTGGCTGGTACCAAAGATTTGTGCCCCAGTTTGCAACTATTGCGGCCCCTCTTACTGCTATGACCAGCAAGGACCAACGGAATCCTGTCATATGGACAGCGGAATGTGAACAAGCTTTCAAAAGGCTGAAAACCTGCCTGTGTACGACCCCAGTTCTCAGGAGCCCAGACTTCAGGAAGAAATTTCTGGTCCAGGTGGATGCCTCCAAAAGCGGCCTGGGAGCAGTGCTGGCCCAAGGGGACCCTGGAGAAGAGCTTCCGGTCCTATACCTAAGGCACAAGCTGCTGCCACGAGAGACCAACTACTCAACTGTGGAGAAGGAGGCCTTGGCCATTAAGTGGGCACTGGAGAAACTAAGGAATTATTTACTTGGAAGGGAGTTTGAGTTGGAAACTGATCACCGAGCGCTCACCTGGATCCATTCCATGAAGGACCATAACAGCCGACTGACACGCTGGTACCTTTCACTGCAGCCGTTCAGATTCACCATCCGTCAAAGACCAGGCAAGCTCACTGTAGTGGCAGATTATCTCTCCAGGTTGCCGCACAACGCCAACCTTCAGGTGGAAGGGGATGATGTGACGGAGTTACACCGTCCCGGGCCACAGACAGCTGATCTGGGCGCATACACGCACCACCACCATTAGTTTCTACAATTACGGTGGCTGCGTGTCTTTTCGTCGACCGGGCAGATAAACAAAAAGGGGTGAGAGGTATATTTTGAGCGGCGCAGAGGGTGGCCAACATATTTTTCCCACTTACCTTTAATAAAGTCGGTCGCGTAGACTCGCTGTGATCGCCGATTGTACGAGTGGTTATGCAAGCCGATGGTATGGTGTTCCGGGGATCAAATAGTGGGTTCGGGCGCGCTTGAAAGGTCACGTGAACTGCATTATTTTTGTTTGTTTTTTTGGTTATTGTGAAACACTGTAGGCTGCCTGGAATTGGCCATAAATGTCTGTATTTACTTATATATGTATTGTAGGAATACAGCTGGAAATAAGCTGAGGAGAAGAAATAATAAAGAGATGACGATTATGCCTAGTGGGAGGGGCCATGGGGTATAAAAGAAGGCTGTCAGGGCCTACCTGGGTTTTTTCGGTGAGATGTTACAGAGAGGGTAACATGCAGACTGTGTTTTTTATATAGATGTTTGTTTTGTGTTGACTTAAGTCAGTTTTCTATTTTTTTTGTAAAAAATCTTTTGTGCACCTGGGAGGCCGGCAGAATAAACTATCCACACTGAATGCTTCCTGACTACGCCTGCATTTGTTCGGGAGAAGTTTCGGAGAGGACCCTGCGACAAGTTTACATACTCTCACACGCACTAAGCAGTTGACATACTCGGACACGCACTGAACAGTTGTCATACTCTCACATGCACTGAGCAGTTGACATACTCTCACACGCACTGAGCAGTTGACATACTCTCACACGCACTGAGCAGTTGACATACTCTCACATGCACTGAACAGTTGTCATACTCTCACATGCACTGAGCAGTTGACATACTCTCACATGCACTGAGCAGTTGACATACTCTCACATGCACTGAACAGTTGTCATACTCTCACATGCACTGAGCAGTTGACATACTCTCACATGCACTGAGCAGTTGACATACTCGGACACGCACTGAACAGTTGTCATACTCTGACACGCATTAAGCAGTTGTCATACTCTCACATGCACTGAGCAGTTGTCATACTCTGACACGCACTGAGCAGTTGACATACTCTTACACGCATTAAGCAATTGTCATACTCTCACATGCACTGAGCAGTTGACATACTCTGACACGCACTGAGCAGTTGACATACTCTGACACGCACTGAGCAGTTGACATACTCTCACATGCACTGAGCAGTTGACATACTCTCACATGCACTGAGCAGTTGACATACTCTCACATGCACTGAGCAGTTGACATACTCTGACACGCACTGAGCAGTTGACATACTCTCACATGCACTGAGCAGTTGACATACTCTCACATGCACTGAGCAGTTGACATACTCTGACACGCATTAAGCAGTTGTCATACTCTCACATGCACTGAGCAGTTGTCATACTCTGACACGCACTGAGCAGTTGACATACTCTTACACGCATTAAGCAATTGTCATACTCTCACATGCACTGAGCAGTTGACATACTCTGACACGCACTGAGCAGTTGACATACTCTGACACGCATTGAGCAGTTGTCATACTCTCACAGGCACTGAGCAGTTGTCATACTCTGACACGCACTGAGCAGTTGACATACTCTGACACGCATTGAGCAGTTGTCATACTCTGACACGCACTGAGCAGTTGACATACTCTGACACGCATTGAGCAGTTGTCATACTCTTACACGCATTAAGCAATTGTCATACTCTCACATGCACTGAGCAGTTGTCATACTCTGACACGGACTGAGCAGTTGTCATACTCTGACACGCACTAAGCAGTTGTCCCCCAAAGAAACCAAATTCCTAGAAATCCAATAACGGAAATGTTTGCACACAGTTGTCATTATGTGCAGAGGTCCACTCTACCAGCCAACCTCAGATCTCCACGCATACACAAACTAAGGCACATAAGTCTGCACACATCCAGACATTAACAGATACACACACATGGCCACCCTTTATATCGGTGGACCTCCACCAGGCCTCACTGCACTCCTCTTCTCAGAGAAACCCTCAACAGAAGAGTTGAGAAACACAAAACTTGTGAGATCTGAATGTCCTGGTGAGTCTCCACCTGTTACAGGTGGGTGCTGCCTGGACTGTCTCAAGACAGACCAGACCAGGTGCACCACAGACACTTCAAACCTCATCTCAGGACAAAAACTAAAAGAACAACATAAACAACGAGAAAACTTGCCTTAGAAACATGCAGGGTTAGAGGAGACGGCAGCCGTGTAGAGGTGAGCCTGTGTGAGTCCTTTTTCTTTTAGTGAACAACAGAAAAAAAGAAAAAAGAAAGAAAACTTACCTTAACAATCTGTAGGGTTGTTTTCTCTGAGACATGTTGGAATCTGTAAACAGTAACTCCGAAAAGGATCCAGATGTTTCAAAATACTTCTCTGGCGAACGTTTCAATTCTGCGAACATAAATGCTGTGATTAATGGACTAAAAGTCATCGCTTCTCACCCCTATTTATGGATTCAAGGATCAAAGGATCAAATTGGTGGTAAGATTCTAAATATATGTGATGTCATAATCCTGTTAGTTTGGAATACACAAAACAATAAGCACAGTTGTACAGACACACACACACTCCCAAAAACTAGCCAGCCCTCATGAGGAGGTTGCGACGCCATCCAGGTGCGGGAAAGAAAGCAGGAAAAACCGGGAGCGGGCCGCCTCACCGCTCTTTACATTAATGGACCGCCCCAAAGAAATCCAAACACGGAAATGCTTGCACACACATGTGATTATGCGCAGAGGTCCATCCTACCAGCCAACCTCAGATCTCCATGCAGGCACATATGAATGCACATACATTTACACACATCCAGAGATAAACTCCCCCAAAGAAATCCGAACATGGAAACTTTTGCGCACACTGCACACACATTCAGAGTTCATAATGTACTGGTGAGTCTCCACCTGTTACAGGTGGATGCAACCTGGACTGTCTCAAGACAGACGAGACCAGATCCACCAAAGAAACTGCAGATGTGAGGACATGCGTCTTTTTGAAATATATAAAACAATAAACACGGTCGTGCAGACACATACACTCACACAGGCTGAGAAAGTCTAGCCAGCCCTCGTGATGGGGTGGACCTCCTCCAGGCCTCACTGCCTTCCCCTCCTGAGAGAAACCCTTTATAGAAGAGTTGAGAAAGACACAATTTGTGAGGTCTGAATGTTCTGCTGAGTCTCCACCTGTTGCAGGTGAGTGCAGCCTGGACTGTCTTGAGACAGACCAGATCAGCTGCACCACAGACACTTCATACCTCATCTCAGGAGAAAAACTGAAAGAACAACATAAAAAAGGAGAAAACCGACCTCAGAAACATGGCCAACATCTGTTTGATTAGACTAACAAATAATGGTTGACCATTTTCAGGTGCTCGCCTAACCTTCAGTAGTTGTTCGAGGTCATTGAAACGCTTAGGTTTTATATATCCAGTTTCCTTGGATTGATAATCTGTCTCGTATTGAAATTGTTCTTTGGTCAGTTTTGCCTGTTGCAGAATTTCAGGGTCGCTCTTGTTGACTTTAATAGCCACGATCTGTCTGTTTGCTCTGTGAATTGGTTAGAAACAAAACTGAACTTGTTTTGGTTTCTTTTGTAAAATGCTCTGAAAACATCTGGAAAGGGTTTGGGTTGGTGTCAGGTCAACGTCCGTTATGCCATAAAGTATAATGGGTGAGCGCTCGTATTATGGGTTTTGGGATCAAAGCAAAGCTACCACGTCATGAAGGATCGAAGCAAAGCTACCGCGTCACAAGGGATCAAAGTGATTCTAATGTATGCGCAGGCGCACACACACATGTTTGTTTGTGTAATATTGTTCACACTAAATTTGACCGTAGGCAATTTAATATGAGTCAATCAAAGAAAATGTTAGTTTTGGAGAATTTTGAAATTACGAAAATGACAATTACGAGAATTTTTGTTCGTGTATTTTTTTTCTTTTGCATAACATGTCGAGCTTTTCTGTATATAGCCATGTCGTAGATTCCGAAGCAAACAAGAAATTGATGAAAATGTTCTATTTTATTTTAACAATCATCAACTGCATATGCAGGTTTCGTACGGGTGCTTGAAATCCTTGAAAAATCTTGGATATATTGTAGTGCTTCTATTTCGGATTTGGTGCTTAAAACGTCTTGAAACTGTATTTCATTCACCACAAATAACTATCTGACTGAATAGTTTTCTTATCAGATAGAGAAATAAAATGGCAAAGTCTAAAAGCAACATTTCTCTGCCTGGGCTGCCTTGTACCTCTGCACGTCAGTCTGTTTCAATGTGTGACCCCCCCTCCCCGAACAGTCGGGGGTGAGCGCACTAACGTGCCTGGAGGCCGTTTTAATGAGTGTTTGCTGGAAAACGAAAAATACAAGAAGGAGTCTGCAAGAAGGATTTGTACGTTTTCACTGTGGAGGAGTTTGCGTAAGTCCTAGTAAATCATTTTCTCCAGTGTGGACGTTACACATGCTAATTTTTAAAATCGTTTTTATTATTTTGCTAGCTAGCAAACTCGCGGGATAAATGATTGAAATGCACTCAGTGTGATGCAATACGGTGCCGCTATTCTAACAGTTAGTTATTGCAGGGTAATTTCTGGAATATGCTGTGAATTTAACCAAGATTACACAGCAGTAGCAGTAATGCGAGTTACTTCCCCAAAGTGAAAGCTTTAAACGTTAGCCCGATGCTAAACTAGCCAACTCAAGCTTTCTGATTGAAGGCTAAAAGCAGCGTTGTCACCAAGTAAACAGAATATTGATTCTATTTTGGTGTATTGCTGCAGTTTTTTCAAGTATTAACTTGGTGCTTTTGGCAACCTTAGGGGGAAATAATGGTAATATGACTGATCCATATGGACACAAAGAATATAGACTTTTTTGTGCTACCGAAGTTCCGTGGCTTTCATTCAAAATCTGTTTATCGTTAAACAACTTGAAGATTATAATGGCTTCAAACTCACATTGAGGCCTGTGGGGCACTATCAGCCACTGAAACAGTAGACAAATGAATATTTCATACCTTAAGGCTGCCTGTTTATTTAAGGGAGATGAACAATACATTATAATTGTATATAATAATATCACAGATGATAGATTAAAGAGGTTTTTGATAGATGCTTGTGCATTGTTAAAGTCTTATATGTTGAATTGATCTGAGTATGTCATCTGTTCAAAGCCTCTCCCAGTCAGTGCTGTTCTCTATGCCTGTCTTACTCTACATGATCTTTTTTAACATCAGCATGCTAAAGGACTTGTTTGGAAGAGACTGCTATTTTATACGCTAAAATATGTTTTTCTTCTGGTTGGTGAAAACACTTTATTATCCTCTAATAGATTTTTTAAATGCTTGGTGATGGTAGTACCCAAAACTAGCTGCATCAGGTACTTCCCTGTGTATTTGGAGAGGATCAGAAGTCCCAGGAATAAAAAAGCAACTAATTATTTACCTGCACAGCCGTACAAGTGGCTGACTGCTAGTTTGTTCCTCTGAGGCCGTGTCCTAGTCAGTGTGTCTCGCTAGATTTCTCTCTCTTCTGTTAATTGAGCATTTTTGTTTGTTTTGTGCAGTTCTGGTTAATAAGTGAAATTAATAAAAGCCGCAGAAATATTTTCATTGCATTTCTGTTTGTTCTGTACTTGCTAACTGTCAGTTCAGAAGAAAATGTAGCTGCTGTTTGCCAACAAACTCAGTTCCTTTGCCCGATAATTTACTTCAAAAAAATGCCTACATATATATTTATAAGCTGAGTTATTATATAGCTGAATAATTATATCTTTCAATTAATAACTAATAATGTTTTATTTTAAATTTGTGTCGTTTATCTTCTTCTGCTTATTATTGTTATCCATCCATTTTCTTCTGCTTATCAAGGACTGGTTTACCCGGGCAGCAGCCTAAGCAGAGAAGCCCACATCTCCCTCTCCCCAGCCACCTCCTCCACTTCTTCTGGGATAACACCAAGACATCCTCAGGCCAGCTGAGAGATATAGCCTCTCCAGAGTGTCCTAGGTCTGCCCTGGGCCTCTTTCTCCTTTTCTCATCAGCCTCTCTTCAACGTGTAGGAATAGCAGCTCTACTCTGAGCCCCTTTTGAGTAACTGAACTCCTCAGCCTGTCTTTAAGGGAGAGGCAACACCCTTAGAGAAAGCTCGTGTTTTTCATCTGTCAGTCCTCTGCTCACCTGTCCCCAAACTCGTAAACAAGAGAAGATTAAAGTCCTCCGCTTGATGCTGCAAGTCATTGTTTTTTATTGTCTTTTTCTTAATATATTCAGATAATTCTAAAAATATCTGTACAACAGTTTGTTTATGCAGTCAGCATTTGTATATATACAGCAGTATTCTCAAACAAGCAACAGTGAACGCACCTGTGTGAGGCAAATTCCACAATCACAGTTCAATCAGTCCCCCCACCCTGACACTTTTTTCCACTTTAAGTGAGGAAATGGAATTAAATCTGACACATCTTTATCTTTTTTGGACATATCAACATATCTTTTTAAGGTTAAGAGAATATGGTCATCAGATTGGAGAAGCTGAACAATCAGAGCTGTGATAATGATATTTAAGGATATTTAAGGTGTGTTGACTGGTTCATAACGTCAGCTCATGTGAGAAAACATCCCATGCTAAAAGTTGCCGCTAGCTGCTGGTTGATGGTGAATTTATTGTGTGTTTCCACCGTCTGTACAGATGAAGAGTAGCAGAGCTGGAGATGAGGCAGGAGGAAAAGTTGACTCAATTCAATTTCAGTTTATTTATATAGCGTTAATCACAACAACAGTCACCTCAAGACACTTTATACTGCAAGGTGGAGGCCCTATTGTAATACAGAGGAAACTAAATGATCAAAACAAGCCCTTTGAGCGAGCACTTGGTGACTGTGGGAAGGAAAAACACCATTTTAACTGGAAGAAACTTCCAGTAGAAGCAGGTATAGGGAGGGGCAGCCTCTGAGGACTGGTTGGGGTTGAGGGGAGGGAGAAAGGACAAAGGACACGCTGTGGAAGAGAGCCACTCTATGAGCTGTTCATTCAGTTTGTGGTTTAGCTCGACTCCATGACGTTTCTGAACTAATGCTTTGCTCAATTAATGTTGCAATGAATTATGGGTGGATTTTACTGATATTCTATCTTTATGTTGTCACCAAACACATCTACAGATTTAGGATTAGCTACAGGCTCCTCTACCCCTGCTAGCCCTTCTGTCCTGCCCAGGATGGCGCCCCTGGTGCCCCCTCATAAGGTCCAGCAGTCCTACTGTCCATCCAACAGCTCCTTCTCCCCTCTTACAGCCCCTATGGGAGCTCCATCTGTGGTGGCTACAGGCCTTACAGCTACAGCTACGGTGGCGGCTACAGCCTGGGAGGATACAGACACACACCTCACCTTGAGGACGTCCCCCCAGCAGGTTTGTGCAGCAGGCTGAAGAGATGGAACAGCAAGCACTCACATATTCATATGAGTACATTTAGTTGTTTTGAGAGGTGTACTCAACACAGGACAGTGGCTGCAGGTGCTAATTGTTTTGAGTTCAAAGTAATTAAGGCTGCTGTTGCAAAGTTTGATAATAGAATCTGAAGCTGGTAATGTTCAGGGCTGCAGTACACGTGTAAAGATGAGTCTGCTTGTATGACATCATATGTGCCTTTGTGTAACTCAGTGGCAAATAAATTGGGTACCATAGCTCCATATGCCATTAGTTACTTTACAAGTGTAAGGAAAAGCAGAAGGACTTGTTTTTGGTTCAGACCAGTTAAAATGATGAATGTCTTTCATTCAGTTTCCTTGCTTGGTTTAGACACTAACTGGGCGAGCGAGGAGGACGACCACGTGGTGGCCAGAGGAGAATATGACTTTACAGCTGCTTCTCAGGAGGAGCTTTCTATGCAAGCTGGAGAGATGCTCAACCTCGCTCCTAAAGGTGATGAGCTTTTTACTGGCTGCGGGACATTTGATTCTGAGTGCTTTGACCCAAAACCTTCTATTTTTGTTTTCCTTATCTTAGAAATAACAGATGAGGGCTCTTCTTTTGTGTGAGCGTGCCCCATGTTTACAACTATCTCCCTCGTGTTTAGAGCTACAGCCCCGTGTGCGTGGCTGGCTCCTGGCCAGCGTGGACGGTGAGACCACCGGCTCGTCCCAGCAAACTACGTTAAGATCCTCAGCAAGAGAAGAGACCGCCGGGCCACAGATGTGGAGAGGCTCGCTCAGGCCCAGCAGGCGAACACGCAGGCACCCCAAACAACCTCAGCTGCACAAATCTGTGTCTCTCCTGCAGCCCATAAACGTACAGCATCTACCCGCATCATGTACAGTACATGAACGACCCGTCTCGTCAGATTCATTAGGCTCAGCTGTGTCCCCCTCCTGTGTTTCCTCGTTTCCCTCTGTGTGTATTTATAGTAGTGATGGCCAAACAAAGCTTTCTGAAGCTTGTGTTGAAAAACGATTCATTACTGGAAGCTTTTTAACACAGTCCTCTGTGGTGACATCTGCTGGTCAAAAATGTGAAGAGCAGCTTGAATGTACAAAAAAACTGAACTGCTTCATTATGATTGCCCACTCTGCAGAGTGGAATTCACAATTCACAATTGGACGTCACTGATCACGTGACTGTGGCCAAACGAATCGAGCATCGACAGAGTGCTTCTGAAGCGGTGTGTTGGTGTTTTTGACACACGCGCCGGAGCGTCAGCTTCAAGCGGGCCATCACTAATTTATAGCATTCGTCCTCTTGTGTGCGTTACTGGTCCGTCTGTGTTCCTCCATGCTGTTTTTCCTGCTTGTCATCGTGTTTTAACTCCATTCCCTCGTGTCCAGGTTTCTTATCTGGTTCTCAGCTTTCCCAGTTTAGGTTTTCCTAGTTTTGTTTCTCGCCTCCCTCGCCTTTGTTTGTATGTCACTCTCCATAAATAAAGCTCACTCACATCAGCAGTGCCTGCATCTTGGGTCCTCCATTCATAACTCAACACGCAAACCCTGACATTTATTGTGTAGTTACATACTGCTAGGAAGTGCTGACAAAATATGAAATTATGATGCTATTTATGTAGAGGCACAGTACCAACACAGAACAGCGGGGACACAGAACCAAAACCTAAGAACTAACAAAGACACATCAAGAAATCAAAGATTAATAAAACAAAACAGAAAACACTGAGCCAGCGACCCAGGACCGTGACATTCAGTTTCTCAAGGAGTAATCAAAGCAAACATTTGTTTCTTTTTATGAATAAGAGATTTCCTTTATGGGTTACGTGATGGTGTAAGTTCCAGCACAGCTCATTTAGTGTGCAGAAGTGCTCCGAGGCCCCTATGAAACACATGATTGAAAGAATCTAATAAATTAGAGGGGTGCAGTAGCTGTAGTATGACTTTTTGTTCTCCTGCTGCATGACGACTTTACTTTTTTATTTTTTTTTTGGTGGGAGGAAGTTGACATCTCAGTCCATTGTGACGTGCAGATCTTTGACTGGCTTATGAACTCCGTCAGGAGGAACTCAGCAGGAGAGGGAAACAAGGACCAACAAACCCGGCTTGGTAAAAAGGAACAAGAACAGAAAAAGTCAACATCATTACACATCCCTGAGCTGTCATTTACACCACCTGTGGCGCTTGATTTATTGGTCACTAAACATGGTGTGTGTTTGGTGCGTCACTGGCTGCGTGTTCTGTGTTATTTGTCGGTCGTGTGGTTTGGGCGTTGATATTTGACATCACAGCAGAGAGACTGGATGTGATGTCAGACCCCTCTAAATCGTGTAATTTACAGATATTTAATTCCAATGATTTGACTGCATCATTGTGTCTTTGAGTTATGACCCAAACTCTCTTTCAACTTTGTGAATAAATTCACGTCCCCCTGTGACCTCATAATTACACCACAGTTCAGATGGGATGAATGAGTCATGAGGTCACACCAACAGTGACAACATCAGCAGTGACATCACTAAAGTTGCCAGGTGAGTCCATAAATAGAACCCGTGACGTGGAGCAGGTACCGCCGTTTTGGACGATGCCACGACGCAGCTATAGACGCAAACGTGCTTCTCGCCCCGTTCGCAGACGCAGGAGAGCCCACAAGGCCTCGGGTGTCCGCAGACGTGGGAGAAGACACCGTCGCAGACACTAGACAATCTCAATAAACATGTAGGATGAACATCAAAATGTGGTCCAATCAATTTTTTTTTAGATAATATATGTTGTTGTTGTTTTGTGTGTGTTTGTTATCAATGTTGTGAATAAAGTTAAGCTTAGTAAGCCATCAAGCACTGATTACTCGTAGAAGAGCACCAATAGGAGACAGAACTAATTAGAAGGTGTTATTATTCAGTCTGTACATCGAATAGAAGGCACTAACCACAAGGTGATCTTCAATGCATCTCTGTGTGAATGTGAACGGGGCGAGAAGACCCCCACTGACTGCATGTCTTTAGACTGTGGGAGGAAGCTGGAGAGAACATGCAGACTCCACACAAAGACCCCGGCCTGATGGGGTTAGGGTCCTGAGTTTGATACCCCAAACTGAACGCAGGACAGAGGAAGGGATGGGTGATGCTCATGTGTGCCCAGGTGTATGATGTGGCTCTTTGCGGTGACACAGTAAAAAATGTGGCTGTTTGTCTGTGACTGGTTGGCTGCCCCAGCCCTGGCCCTTCATGTATTTCAGTAATGTCTTTTTCTCCCGTCTCCTCCTCTCGTTTACATGTTTTGCCCTTGTGACCCATTCCTTCTGTCACGTGTGTTTTCCCCCCAGCCATCATGTTCTGTTTGTGCTTAGTTATGTCCATGTCTCATCTCTAGTCCTCTTTTCCCTCTGTATGTATTCACAGTGTACGTGTTCCTCGTTGGTTCGTCATGCTAAGTCTGCGTGTCTTATTCCGTCATGTGTCATGTATCACTCCAAATCTCACTGACTTTAACTAATAATAACTGTTTGCTGAGTGTTATGTCTAAAAGGTATTGCACAATCGCCTCTAGTAGAGGATCAGGTTTGTTTTCCACTGATAATGGATTTTAACATGACTGACCAATGATTGTGGAGCACGTCCGTGTAGGATCTTATAAATACAACGAGCAAACTTAAATGTTTTAAAATGTTAAAAACTTAATATATTATATTTCTGACGTATGACGGAAGGAAAAAGTTTCATGTTTTTAAAAAAATCCAATTTCATATGATCAAATTTATGTCAAAAAGTTCATATTTATTCCTCCTATGTCATGTGTGAGTACTGTACTGTAAATGTCATATATATCAGATGATACTGATAACCTAATGCTAATAACTATGCAGAGGTCTCTAGGCCTCGACTTTTATGGAGCATGTGAAGTTTGGGGCAGAGTGGACAAAGAAAAGTTTCTCAGCAGGTTCAACAGGTTGCTACAACACAGGCCGATGAAGTATTGCACTCACTCATCCAAACTGGCAAACATGTAACATACACCCTAAGACTGATCCTGCTTTTCACTCCTTTGCTATGATTTAATTTGATATTATGTAGCCTTGGAGACAGTTTGCATAGATTAGAATGTTAGATTCCTGTGATGTCATCAATGCCCGATGTTTTGTTTTAATGTCTTGTGATAGTTCTAAGTGCAGACAAAGTCAGAGTTCAAGTGAGTTTAGTCCAATTTTGATCCAGTTTCTGACATGTGGTCAAAATCTTGGCCGACCTTTACCACACCACGTGCTGTGGGTGTGCGTAAATATCTAGGTGAGTAAAGTCCTTTACCTGTTAAATTCATCTTAATTTGGGGCTTTTACTTCAGGTGTTTTGATTCAGTAGTAACCAAGTGATCTTTGTACAAACTGCAGACCGCCACACTGATCCCTGGTTCCTCAGGATAGAGGACAGGACGTCAGATGGGCGAATCAAGACCTCCAAACGGAAAGATTGTGCCACAGAAAGACTGGAAAAAGCTTCCCAAAGAAGCAAGGACAGCAAAAGTCCGGCTGGCCTCAGCCATCTTGTCTTGGAGAAGTGTAAGTGAGACATTCAGAGATTTTTTGTTTTATAGTTATTGATCATCTGTAGGCCTGTGTGGAGTTCAGAGGTCTAATTGGTTTTGGTTTTTGCAGCTGCTTTTAGAAAGAAGAGCAGCAAAGGAAAGTCAAGCAGCGATGGAACAAAACAACCACGCAGTAAAAAGAGCAAGACATCAAGCTCACAGGAGGAGGCCAGCTGCTCCGTCTATGAGTCAGATACCCATAGCACATACAAAAGTCACACTAAAGGTAAGAAGTACATAGGTAAGTTCAAACCACACCTGCAGTGATAGAGCCTCGTTCCCAAGCTCTCAGAGTTTAGCTGGTATCCATCTGCTAATCACTATGAAGCTTCTAACAAAGACTGTATGAATGTGTACATTGAGGCAAAGTCAGCTTTCCTACATACAACTAATCACAACCCCTGTGTTTGTTTTGTCTCTCTGTAGAGGACTTTGAAGAAAAATACGAAGAGCAGGATAAGCTGGGTGAAGGAGGCTTTGGGACTGTCTTCTTTGGAAAACGCAGACAAGACAATTTCCCAGTATGGCTTCTTATGTGTGCACTTTACAATTCTTCTAGTTCCTCCTGTTCTCTTTTTCTAAAACACATTTTCTCTGTAATGCAGGTGGTGATTAAGCATGTTGCTCAGTTTTTAGTCAGCTATCTACCAGTGGTAAGAAATGTTTGTCTTTTTCCGTTGTTTTCCCCCAACGTGTACCTCAAACAGCCTAATGTTTGAACACTGACCTTGATGTTCTCTTTCTCAAGCTTCTTAATGGTAAAATGACCGAGATTCCCAAGGAGGTGGCATTGCTAATAAAAGTGGGGGCAGGACCAGAGGCTACGAGCAGCAATGTGACGCCCGCTTAAAACGACTGGTATGACTTGGAAGACGAACTCATTATGGTCTTTGAAAGGCCAAAAAAACATAGACTTGGAAGCCTACCTGGCAAACAGAAGAACCTTTGTGCACGAGAGGGAGGTTAAGGTCAGCGAGTGGCAAGATAACATATATGGCAAACTTTAATGGATAATGTAAATCTGATTATTTGAACGTATTTTTCATTTGTCTGTCAGGTCATAATGAGACAGCTGGTACATGCAGCCGCTGAAATGCAATCCAAGGGTGTCTACCATCGAGACATTAAGCCAGAAAACATTGTGTTTGACACATCGCCTGATCATCCAGCATTTCTATGTGTCAAATTCATCGATTTTGGTATTGGAGTCCCTTTTAGACCAGAAGCAGTCACACGAAGAAATGGTAGGTCATCAGCCTCACTGTTTAAATGTCCTTGCCTGCCCACAGGCTTAGAGTCCACATGAATTCCTTACCATGAATAATTACTCTCTGGATTTTAGAGACCAAACCAACAACTTATGTTAGTTCTTCTTTAACTTGTAGTTCTAAATTAGAAGATTATTGTGATATTGAAATATAAAAATAAAAGTATGGTAAGTATGACTGCACAGGGGCTTTGTGGCCTGGCTGCAGAAGTCACTGGATAGAAAGCTGCTGACGTTTCACTGCATCCTGCACCAAGAGGCATTGTGTGCGCAAACCTTTCCTGTAGAATGCACTGAGGTCATAAATGTTGTCATTCAGATCATCAATAAAATAATGGCAAAAGGTTTAAATCCCAGTCAGTTCTGTTCATTACTGGATGAGGTGGAGAGCATTTACCCTGATCTCCTGCTGTATGACAGAGTCCTGCTGTCCAGAGGAGAGGTGCTGAAACGCTTTGCTGCATGTCTGGGAGAGGTGAAAGTTTTCATGAGCAGCAAAGGGCTCGCCTTTTCTGCTCATGAACATTACAGCGAACCAGAAGAAGCTGAATACAAGTCTTCGGGGGAGAGGAGGCACAGCGTTACACATGCTGGAGGAGGTGTTAGCGTTTGAGTGCAAACTGACAGTTAATAAATTCAGAGCATTTGCAGTCTGCAATCACCACAGTTATTTGGGAAATAATTCCACGAGTTCAGAGAGGAAAAACCCACATTATCCTTCCCCATCACTGCCCTGACCATCGATCCATCCCTGTTAAATGTGACTGGATTTTCAGGTGATACTGAGAACCTTGTTTGAAACATGGAATGCCATCCCGACACATAAACATGAAGAAATATGCATTTGGAGTCCTGACGATCTTCAGATCCACATACGTATGTGAGCAGCTGTTCTCCACCATGAACTGTGTTACAAACAAACACAGCTCACGCCTCACAGACGACAGCTTACAGTCCTGCGTAGATGAAAGTGACTTTGTAACTTGTAACTGTAAATTAAATGTGTAAGTGATATTTATATAGGTGTAAACTTATCCACAGCTTTATGCCTTGAATGTCCACTATTTAAACCTTTTGAATGCAGGATATTTTATTAAAGCAATTTAGCAGGAGGGGGGAAAAGCCAGCTCACATACTATGATCACATAATGAAATCACTTAATACTCATCTAATTAACCCACTCTTAGCTAATGTTGATCTTTTGAGGAGAGAGATTGAGAGAACGGGCACATCCATGCCTGAAAAGGCCCTTATCTCTGTTTTGCATCCCTGCAACTTCAACACTCCAGGGATTCAGTTGAAATCCAAATCCTCTCAAAGTTATAATTCAAAATAAAACAAAATAAAATAAAATGGAAACTCTCTGAAGTTGTAATCCTGCAGGAAATCGACAGAAATCCAAATCCTCTTGAATTCATATTTCAAAAAAGAGCAGAGAAAAAGCCAAAAAATACAAAACCCAAGTGTAAGTGTGCAGTTCAGACAGCAGCTGATCTCTGGGCTCTAGAGTCTGACCAATTTGGTCACATTTTTGGCCAAATATCTCACTGGTGCGACTAATAAAATCCTAGATTGCACCAGCGACCAGCCGTTCAGTACATTAAAAAAAAAGTCTCCGCAAGTCTGAAAGTGTCCGTGTGGTCAACAACTGACACACATTAGGCCCCTATCGTGGTCTAAACTAATCAGAGATAGTCAGGGGCGGGACCGCTCTGGCCGTGGTCCAGATATTCCCGTAGTCCTTCGTGTGTACGTTTGAAAGTGCAGGTGGATAGAGAGAGGTGAGTAGCTTGAATGAAGTGATATTGATTCATTAAATCCTGAATCGACTTTTAAATATAAATGTATTTTGCCAGAAACGCCAGAATCTCAGGTTAAGGCTCACAAAACTATTTCAACAACCACCAACCAGTAAATGAGAGCAGGTACACGGACTCCACACAAAGACGTAAACACAGACCCGAAGCATCACAATCAGCTTTCTCTTCCTCGGCTTTCTCACCCGACGGCCCGTACACGTACACGCCGTCGGGGCTGAAAGCTGACAGCTCACTGACCGCGTCGGCGGTTTCCGTCTTTTTTGCGCTCGATTCTGAGCTGCAGGTTTTATCTCTCTCTAACCAAAATTCACTGAATATGAATATATGCTGCGATAAATGCCCAAGTGTCCCTCTAACACTGCCTTTCAGTGGCAGCAGGTCGTCAGAGGACACAGGATGACATCATACTGTATGCATATATGATATCAAGCTGTCTTGTTCCAGGACTTCAAGCTGAGTGCATACATGAGAAAGGCTTTATGACATAAATGACATCTGTGACAATATTGTGTTTTCCAGTCTTTCTGTGGCACAATCTTTCCGTTTGGAGGTCTTGATTCGCCCATCTGACGTCCTGTCCTCTATCCTGAGGAACCAGGGATCAGTGTGGCGGTCTGCAGTTTGTACAAAGATCACTTGGTTACTACTGAATCAAAACACCTGAAGTAAAAGCCCCAAATTAAGATGAATTTAACAGGTAAAGGACTTTACTCACCTAGATATTTACGCACACCCACAGCACGTGGTGTGGTAAAGGTCGGCCAAGATTTTGACCACATGTCAGAAACTGGATCAAAATTGGACTAAACTCACTTGAACTCTGACTTTGTCTGCACTTAGAACTATCACAAGACATTAAAACAAAACATCGGGCATTGATGACATCACAGGAATCTAACATTCTAATCTATGCAAACTGTCTCCATGGCTACATAATATCAAATTAAATCATAGCAAAGGAGTAAAAAGCAGGATCAGTCTTAGGGTGTATGTTACATGTTTGCCAGTTTGGATGAGTGAGTGCAATACTTCATCGGCCTGTGTTGTAGCAACCTGTTGAACCTGCTGAGAAACTTTTCTTTGTCCACTCTGCCCCAAACTTCACATGCTCCATAAAAGTCGAGGCCTAGAGACCTCTGCATAGTTATTAGCATTAGGTTATCAGTATCATCTGATATATATGACATTTACAGTACAGTACTCACACATGACATAGGAGGAATAAATATGAACTTTTTGACATAAATTTGATCATATGAAATTGGATTTTTTTAAAAATATGAAACTTTTTCCTTCCGTCATACTTCAGAAATATAATATATTAAGTTTTGAACATTTTAAAACATTTAAGTTTGCTCGTTGTATTTATAAGATCCTACATGGACGTGCTCCACAATCATTGGTCAGTCATGTTAAAATCCATTATCAGTGGAAAACAAACCTGATCCTCTACTAGAGGCGATTGTGCAATACCTTTTAGACATAACACTCAGCAAACAGTTATTATCAGTTAAAGTCAGTGAGATTTGGAGTGATACATGACACGTGACGGAATAAGACACGCAGACTTAGCATGACGAACCGACGAGGAACACGTACACTGTAAATACATACAGAGGGAAAAGAGGACTAGAGATGAGACATGGACATAACTAAGCACAAACAGAACATGATGGCTGGGGGGAAAACACACGTGACAGAAGGAATGGGTCACAAGGGCAAAACATGTAAACGAGAGGAGGAGACGGGAGAAAAAGACATTACTGAAATACATGAAGGGCCAGGGCTGGGGCAGCCAACCAGTCACAGACAAACAGCCACATTTTTTACTGTGTCACCGCAAAGAGCCACATCATACACCTGGGCACACATGAACATCACCCATCCCTTCCTCTGTCCTGCGTTCAGTTTGGGGTATCAAACTCAGGACCCTAACCCCATCAGGCCGGGGTCTTTGTGTGGAGTCTGCATGTTCTCTCCAGCTTCCTCCCACAGTCTAAAGACATGCAGTGAGTGGGGGTCTTCTCGCTCCGTTCACATTCACACAGAGATGCATTGAAGATCACCTTGTGGTTAGTGCCTTCTATTCGATGTACAGACTGAATAATAACACCTTCTAATTAGTTCTGTCTCCTATTGGTGCTCTTCTACGAGTAATCAGTGCTTGATGGCTTACTAAGCTTAACTTTATTCACAACATTGATAACAAACACACACAAAACAACAACAACATATATTATCTAAAAAAAAATTGATTGGACCACATTTTGATGTTCATCCTACATGTTTATTGAGATTGTCTAATGTCAACTAACACAGCCAATCCCTCAACATGTTATTCACATTGTCTTCATATTAAATCATTTTTTGCTTTTTAAAGAACTTTTTTTTACCATTGCACTCAACAACAAACAAATCCTCTTTAACAAAAAAAGTTCAAGGGCCAAATTGCATTATATTTCTTCACATGAATATACAAGTAGGGGTGATGTGGGACGCAGCGAGTTTGAGACCCCTGGTCTAAAACAAGTAATTGCTGATTTCTTTTACAAATCTTCTTGTTAACATAACCTTCTCCTTCATTACGTTACACTTATTATGAACAGTGCTGTTCTGTAATATAGTCACAATTATTTATGGGATCTATAAAAATGATGTAAACACATTTTCTTATTGTCAGAGACTCGATGACCATGATTGAAAGTAAAACGAGGAAATGACATACTCTGAGGCTACCTTCCTTGCACTGCACAGGTTTCATATGTTTGTTGAAAGGGGCTTATGAGTGAGAGCAGAGAGGGGACAAGCACACCGGTGGCCTTTGGTTGAGATTTCAAGAAAGCTCCATCCTTGGCTTTAAACTGTCATCTAATTAAAAACATTGTGGCTAATATCACATTATGGTAAATTTGCCAGCAGTTTGTTGTCTCCGGCTAACATTGCGCCTTGTGAAACCAGTTTTATGACCTCTGTCAGTTTTCTCTTTGAGACATTTTCATGAGAACAGTATGGAGCTTTCCATCGTTCACCATTCTTCATCCTTCTTTCCTCTGTGGTCTCCATTCCTGCAAAGTGGTATTGGATGTGATCTGATTTGTTAAACACCATTTCTCTCTTTCTCTCTGTCTCACACACACACACACACACACACACACACACACACACACACACACACACAACAAAAGAGAGGGAGAGATTCATAACCTCACAGTTTTTAAGCGTGCTGCTGAGGGATTCAAACAAGAGAATTACAAAGCAGCTAAGCTGACAGTCTCTTTACAATCATAAGACTAACCTACATTCAAAAGACTATTCAAGAAAATATAGCTTTAATTTATGCATTTGCTTAAGTTGGTTTTTTTGTTTTTTGTTTTGTCCATGGTGTTGACAAAATTGTGTATAGCACAGTTTTGGGGGTTTTTTGAAAGAAGAGTTTTCACAAAGAATATAAGGCCAAAATACCACGTTTTTTGCCACGTAACATTCCCACAGATAAGAATCTTTGTGTGTGTGTGTGTGTGTGTGTGTGTGTGTGTGTGTGTGTGTGTGTGTGCGTGAGTATGCAAATTAGTTTAAGAGACAAAGAGAAAGAAAGTGGAAGACACACAGACTTGAAGGTGAAACTGTAGGTGTGAAACTCAGCAGGCACTAGTATATTGAAATTGAGGTGAATTGTTCGGAGACTCTAAAATAAATATTTGTCTGCAGCTGCATCAAAAAACGCTGAAACATGTCAAAAGAGAAAGAAAGGCATTATAGTTTGAAACCACTCAGCAAGTAAAAAAAGACAATCAAAGATTGCATTAAAACACAGTTTGGTTCATAATAAATCCTATCAGGTATACAACAGTATCAGTGAACAATATATCAGCTTTCACGTTAAGATAACTACAAAAATCATAAAATCCTATTACAGTTTATGTTATATAATTTATTACGTAAGTCTGAAATTTACCACTAACACTCATGACTTAATCATAACATAATTAATCTAACTTTCACTGACTTACACTAAAGTAAGTGCTAATTTTTCAGGTTAAGGTCCTTTTCTCAGTAGTCATGAAAATATCATTATAGAGTTAAGTCATTATTTTTTAACCCAAGTTAAATGCTATAAGTGAGGAATTTAACTGATGAATGACATATGGGAAACCATAGTTTGCTATCACAGACAAATATGACTTATATATGTTCTGTATTAAGGATATTTTAAAAACTTAGGGGGTCATATGATTGTTGGGTTTTTCTCTGAATTTTTTTTTTATTGTAAGGTCTGTTGTTTTGATTTGGTGGTGTATAAATATTTGTGGTTTTCATTTTGCCTTAGTGCTCCTATTTGGGAAAGTCTTTATTTTGAATAGTTCAGGGAATCATTAATTTATGTGTTAATAAGATGCCTCTGATTAAAACCGCACGAAACCTTCAACAGCGACTGGAGACAAAACATGACAACAAAATACAATGGGGTGCTACAACAGTCGTTAGCCATCCATTAGTTTCATGATTGAATCTTGTTAATTTAAATGTGGGTGGGACTGCAAAAGGAGTATTCAGTTCATATAAAAGGAGACTCATGTCTAGGTAACCCTCATGGATTTGGAAACACAGACAACACAGGATATTCCAAAAGATCTTCCGGACTCACTGGTAAGGAAGAGCGTTCATTACAAGTCTGTATTATTGGTCCAACTCATGCAAGAACTTGTCTCTTGAATTCAGTAAGTGCATCTGCTTGGACCAGTTGTACACAACAACTGCTAAAAATTCTACCTGACCCTTCAAGTTATGTCTATCAAATTGAGTTCTATGTTTCATATCAAGATCACTTTGAATGGAGACACGGATGGTGGTTTTATTCCTAAGTGCACCCACTCAAAGTGACCTTGCATATGAGTTTACAACAATTAGACACTTTGAAGCAAACGTTAGTTAACATGGTTCACTTACAGAACATTTCAAGTAGAGACCCTTCAAATGGAAAAACTTGTGGTTTTCCTCTTTACTTAGTGCTCCAATTTTGGGAATTCTCTATTTTGAATAGTTCGGGGAATCGTTGATTTATGTGTTAATAAGATGCCTCTGATTGAAATCGCACGAAACCTTCAACAGCTACTGGAGACAAAAGAGGAAACCAAAATACAATGGGCCACTACTACAGTCGTTAGCCAACCATTGGTTTCATGACTGAATGTCATTGACTTAAATGTGGGTGGGACTGCAAGAGGAGTCTTGAGTTCATATAAAAGGAGACTCATGTTCAAGCATCTCTCATGGAGTTGGAAACACAGACAACACAGGATATTCCAAAAGAGCTTCGGGACTCACTGGTAAGGAAGAGCATTCATTATAAGTCTGTATTTTTGGTCCAACTCATGCAAGAACTTGTCTCTTGAATTCAGTAAGTGCATCTGCTTGGACCAGTTGTACACAACAACTGCTACAAATTCTACCTGATCCTTCAAGTTATGTCTATCAAATTGAGTTCTATGTTTCATATCAAGATCACTTTGAATGGAGACACTGATGTGGTTTTATTCCTAAGTGCACCCACTCAAAGTGACCTTCCATATGAGTTTTCAACAATTAGACACTTTGGAGCAAACTTTAGATTATATGTTTCACTTAAAGAACATCTCAAATAGACACGCTCATCGACTGCTACAAATTCTACCTGACCCTCCATGCTAGGTCTATCAAATTGAGTTCTATGTTTCATATCAAGATCACTTTGAATGGAGACACTGATGGTGGTTTTATTCCTAAGTGCACCCACTCAAAGTGACCTTGCATACAAGTTTACAACAATTAGACACTTTGAAGCAAATTTTACATTATATGTTTCACTTAAAGAACATCTCAAATAGACACACTCATCGACTGCTACAAATTCTACCTGACCCTCCATGTTAGGTCTTTCGAATTGAGTTCTATGTTTCATATCAAGATAACTTTGAATGGAGACACTGATGGTGGTTGTATTCCTAAGTGAAACCCACTCAAAGTGACCTTGAATGTGAGTTTACATCAATTAGACACTTTGAAGCAAACTTTAGTTAACATGGTTCACTTACAGAACATCTCAAGTAGAGACCCCTCAAATGGAAACACTTGTGGTTTTCCTTTTGCCTTAGTGCTCCTATTTGGGGAAGTCTTTATTTGGAGTAGTTCAGGGAATCATTAATTTATGTGTTAATAAGATGCCTCTGATTAAAACCGCACGAAACCTTCAACAGCTACTGGAGACAAAAGATGACAACAAAATACAATGGGGTGCTACAACAGTTGTTAGCCATCGATTAGTTTCATGATTGAATCTCGTTAATTTAAATGTGGGTGGGACTGCAAGAGGAGTATTGAGTTCATATAAAAGGAGACTCATGTCTAGGTAACCCTCATGGATTTGGAAACACAGACAACATAGGATATTCCAAAAGATCTTCTGGACTCACTGGTAAGGAAGAGCGTTCATTACAAGTCTGTATTATTGGTTCAACTCATGCAAGAACTTGTCTCTTCAATTCAGTAAGTGCATCTGCTTGGACCAGTTGTACACAACAACTGCTACAAATTCTACCTGATTACATCTAAAAAATTGAGTTCTATGTTTCATATCAAGATCACTTTGAATGGAGACACTGATGGTGGTTGTATTCCTAAGTGCACCCACTCAAAGTGACCTTCCATATGAGTTTTCAACAATTAGACACTTTGAAGCAAACTTTAGATTATATGTTTCACTTAAAGAACATCTCAAATAGTCACGCTCATCGACTGCTACAAATTCTACCTGACCCTCCATGTTAGGTCTATCAAATTGAGTTCTATGTTTCTTATCAAGATCACTTTGAATGGAGACACTGATGTGGTTTTATTCCTAAGTGCACCCACTCAAAGTGACCTTGCATATGAGTTTACATCAATTAGACACTTTGAAGCAAACGTTAGTTAACATGGTTCACTTACAGAACATTTCAAGTAGAGACCCTTCAAATTGAAAAACTTGTGGTTTTCCTCTTTACTTAGTGCTCCAATTTTGGGAATTCTTTATTTTGAATAGTTCGGGGAATCGTTGATTTATGTGTTAATAAGATGCCTCTGATTGAAATCGCACAAATCCTTCAACAGCTACTGGAGACAAAAGAGGAAACCAAAATACAATGGGCCGCTACTACAGTCGTTAGCCAACCATTGGTTTCATGACTGAATGTCATTGACTTAAATGTGGGTGGGACTGAAAGAGGAGTCTTGAGTTCATATAAAAGGAGACTCAGGTTCAAGCATCTCTCATGGATTTGGAAACACAGACAACACAGGATATTCCAAAAGAGCTTCGGGACTCACTGGTAAGGAAGAGCATTCATTACAAGTCTGTATTATTGGTCCAACTCATGCAAGAACTTGTCTCTTGAATTCAGTAAGTGCATCTGCTTGGACCAGTTGTACACAACAACTGCTACAAATTCTACCTGACCCTTCAAGTTATGTCTATCAAATTGAGTTCTATGTTTCATATCAAGATCACTTTGAATGGAGACACTGATGGTGGTTTTATTCCTAAGTGCACCCACTCAAAGTGACCTTGCATATGAGTTTACAACAATTAGACACTTTGAAGCAAACTTTAGATAACATGGTTCACTTACAGAACATCTAAAATAGAGACCCCTCAAATTGAAACACTTGTGGTTTTCCTTTTGCCTTAGTGCTCCTATTTGGGAAAGTCTTTATTTTAAATAGTTCAGGGAATCGTTAATTTATGTGTTAATAAGATGGCTCTGATTGAAGCCGCACAAAACCTTCAACAGCTACTGGAGACAAAAGAGGAAACCAAAATACAATGGGCCGCTACTACAGTCGTTAGCCAACCATTGGTTTCATGACTGAATGTCATTGACTTAAATGTGGGTGGGACTGCAAGAGGAGTCTTGAGTTCATATAAAAGGAGACTCATGTCTAGGTAACCCTCATGGATTTGGAAACACAGACAACACAGGATATTCCAAAAGAGCTTCGGGACTCACTGGTAAGGAAGAGCATTCATTACAAGTCTGTATTATTGGTCCAACTCATGCAAGAACTTGTCTCTTCAATTCAGTAAGTGCATCTGCTTGGACCAGTTGTACACAACAACTGCTACAAATTCTACCTGACCCTTCAAGTTATGTCTATCAAATTGAGTTCTATGTTTCATATCAAGATCACTTTGAATGGAGACACTGATGGTGGTTGTATTCCTAAGTGCACCCACTCAAAGTGACCTTGCATATGAGTTTACAACAATTAGACACTTTGAAGCAAACGTTAGTTAACATGGTTCACTTACAGAACATTTCAAGTAGAGACCTCTCAAATGGAAAAACTTGTGGTTTTCCTCTTTACTTAGTGCTCCAATTTTGGGAATTCTCTATTTTGAATAGTTCGGGGAATCGTTGATTTATGTGTTAATAAGATGCCTCTGATTGAAATCGCACGAAACCTTCAACAGCTACTGGAGACAAAAGAGGAAACCAAAATACAATGGGCCACTACTACAGTCGTTAGCCAACCATTGGTTTCATGACTGAATGTCATTGACTTAAATGTGGGTGGGACTGCAAGAGGAGTCTTGAGTTCATATAAAAGGAGACTCATGTTCAAGCATCTCTCATGGAGTTGGAAACACAGACAACACAGGATATTCCAAAAGAGCTTCGGGACTCACTGGTAAGGAAGAGCATTCATTATAAGTCTGTATTTTTGGTCCAACTCATGCAAGAACTTGTCTCTTGAATTCAGTAAGTGCATCTGCTTGGACCAGTTGTACACAACAACTGCTACAAATTCTACCTGATCCTTCAAGTTATGTCTATCAAATTGAGTTCTATGTTTCATATCAAGATCACTTTGAATGGAGACACTGATGTGGTTTTATTCCTAAGTGCACCCACTCAAAGTGACCTTCCATATGAGTTTTCAACAATTAGACACTTTGGAGCAAACTTTAGATTACATGTTTCACTTAAAGAACATCTCAAATAGACACGCTCATCGACTGCTACAAATTCTACCTGACCCTCCATGCTAGGTCTATCAAATTGAGTTCTATGTTTCATATCAAGATCACTTTGAATGGAGACACTGATGGTGGTTTTATTCCTAAGTGCACCCACTCAAAGTGACCTTGCATACAAGTTTACAACAATTAGACACTTTGAAGCAAATTTTACATTATATGTTTCACTTAAAGAACATCTCAAATAGACACACTCATCGACTGCTACAAATTCTACCTGACCCTCCATGTTAGGTCTTTCGAATTGAGTTCTATGTTTCATATCAAGATAACTTTGAATGGAGACACTGATGGTGGTTGTATTCCTAAGTGAAACCCACTCAAAGTGACCTTGAATGTGAGTTTACATCAATTAGACACTTTGAAGCAAACTTTAGTTAACATGGTTCACTTACAGAACATCTCAAGTAGAGACCCCTCAAATGGAAACACTTGTGGTTTTCCTTTTGCCTTAGTGCTCCTATTTGGGGAAGTCTTTATTTGGAGTAGTTCAGGGAATCATTAATTTATGTGTTAATAAGATGCCTCTGATTAAAACCGCACGAAACCTTCAACAGCTACTGGAGACAAAAGATGACAACAAAATACAATGGGGTGCTACAACAGTTGTTAGCCATCGATTAGTTTCATGATTGAATCTCGTTAATTTAAATGTGGGTGGGACTGCAAGAGGAGTATTGAGTTCATATAAAAGGAGACTCATGTCTAGGTAACCCTCATGGATTTGGAAACACAGACAACATAGGATATTCCAAAAGATCTTCTGGACTCACTGGTAAGGAAGAGCGTTCATTACAAGTCTGTATTATTGGTTCAACTCATGCAAGAACTTGTCTCTTCAATTCAGTAAGTGCATCTGCTTGGACCAGTTGTACACAACAACTGCTACAAATTCTACCTGATTACATCTAAAAAATTGAGTTCTATGTTTCATATCAAGATCACTTTGAATGGAGACACTGATGGTGGTTGTATTCCTAAGTGCACCCACTCAAAGTGACCTTCCATATGAGTTTTCAACAATTAGACACTTTGAAGCAAACTTTAGATTATATGTTTCACTTAAAGAACATCTCAAATAGACACGCTCATCGACTGCTACAAATTCTACCTGACCCTCCATGTTAGGTCTATCAAATTGAGTTCTATGTTTCTTATCAAGATCACTTTGAATGGAGACACTGATGTGGTTTTATTCCTAAGTGCACCCACTCAAAGTGACCTTGCATATGAGTTTACATCAATTAGACACTTTGAAGCAAACGTTAGTTAACATGGTTCACTTACAGAACATTTCAAGTAGAGACCCTTCAAATTGAAAAACTTGTGGTTTTCCTCTTTACTTAGTGCTCCAATTTTGGGAATTCTTTATTTTGAATAGTTCGGGGAATCGTTGATTTATGTGTTAATAAGATGCCTCTGATTGAAATCGCACAAATCCTTCAACAGCTACTGGAGACAAAAGAGGAAACCAAAATACAATGGGCCGCTACTACAGTCGTTAGCCAACCATTGGTTTCATGACTGAATGTCATTGACTTAAATGTGGGTGGGACTGAAAGAGGAGTCTTGAGTTCATATAAAAGGAGACTCAGGTTCAAGCATCTCTCATGGATTTGGAAACACAGACAACACAGGATATTCCAAAAGAGCTTCGGGACTCACTGGTAAGGAAGAGCATTCATTACAAGTCTGTATTATTGGTCCAACTCATGCAAGAACTTGTCTCTTGAATTCAGTAAGTGCATCTGCTTGGACCAGTTGTACACAACAACTGCTACAAATTCTACCTGACCCTTCAAGTTATGTCTATCAAATTGAGTTCTATGTTTCATATCAAGATCACTTTGAATGGAGACACTGATGGTGGTTTTATTCCTAAGTGCACCCACTCAAAGTGACCTTGCATATGAGTTTACAACAATTAGACACTTTGAAGCAAACTTTAGATAACATGGTTCACTTACAGAACATCTAAAATAGAGACCCCTCAAATTGAAACACTTGTGGTTTTCCTTTTGCCTTAGTGCTCCTATTTGGGAAAGTCTTTATTTTAAATAGTTCAGGGAATCGTTAATTTATGTGTTAATAAGATGGCTCTGATTGAAGCCGCACAAAACCTTCAACAGCTACTGGAGACAAAAGAGGAAACCAAAATACAATGGGCCGCTACTACAGTCGTTAGCCAACCATTGGTTTCATGACTGAATGTCATTGACTTAAATGTGGGTGGGACTGCAAGAGGAGTCTTGAGTTCATATAAAAGGAGACTCATGTCTAGGTAACCCTCATGGATTTGGAAACACAGACAACACAGGATATTCCAAAAGAGCTTCGGGACTCACTGGTAAGGAAGAGCATTCATTACAAGTCTGTATTATTGGTCCAACTCATGCAAGAACTTGTCTCTTCAATTCAGTAAGTGCATCTGCTTGGACCAGTTGTACACAACAACTGCTACAAATTCTACCTGACCCTTCAAGTTATGTCTATCAAATTGAGTTCTATGTTTCATATCAAGATCACTTTGAATGGAGACACTGATGGTGGTTGTATTCCTAAGTGCACCCACTCAAAGTGACCTTGCATATGAGTTTACAACAATTAGACACTTTGAAGCAAACGTTAGTTAACATGGTTCACTTACAGAACATTTCAAGTAGAGACCTCTCAAATGGAAAAACTTGTGGTTTTCCTCTTTACTTAGTGCTCCAATTTTGGGAATTCTCTATTTTGAATAGTTCGGGGAATCGTTGATTTATGTGTTAATAAGATGCCTCTGATTGAAATCGCACAAATCCTTCAACAGCTACTGGAGACAAAAGAGGAAACCAAAATACAATGGGCTGCTACTACAGTCGTTAGCCAACCATTAGTCTCATGACTGAATGTCATTGACTTAAATGTGGGTGGGACCACAAGAGGAGTCTTGAGTTCATATAAAAGGAAACTCGTGTTCAAGCATCTCTCATGGATTTGGAAACACAGACAACACAGGATATTCCAAAAGAGCTTCGGGACTCACTGGTAAGGAAGAGCATTCATTACAAGTCTGTATTATTGGTCCAACTCATGCAAGAACTTGTCTCTTGAATTCAGTAAGTGCATCTGCTTGGACCAGTTGTACACAACAATTGCTACAAATTCTACCTGACACTTCAAGTTATGTCTATCAAATTGAGTTCTATGTTTCATATCAAGATCACTTTGAATGGAGACACTGATGTGGTTTTATTCTTAAGTGCACCCACTCAAAGTGACCTTGCATATGAGTTTACAACAATTATACACTTTGAAGCAAACTTTAGATAACACGGTTCACTTACAGAACATCTCAAATAGAAACCCCTCAAATGGAAAAACTTGTGGTTTTCCTTTTGCCTTAGTGCTCCTATTTGGGGAAGTCTTTATTTTAAATAGTTCAGGGAATCGTTGATTTATGTGTTAATAAGATGCCTCTGATTGAAGCAAGAACTGAAGAACTTCAGGACTCACTGGTAAGGAAGAGCATTCATTACAAGTCTGTATTATTGGTCCGATTCATGCAAGAACTTGAATCTTAAAAGAAGAGTATGATGTCATGTAGGCATTCAGTATGATGTCATATAGGCATACAGTATGATGTCATATAAGGCATACAGTATGATGTCATATAGGCATCCAGTATGATGTCATATAGGCATACAGTATTTTAGCCGAGTGGTAAATTAATAATAATATTTTCCATTTCAGTTAACCAAATGTCCATTTAAGGTTCAAAAATGGGTCTTAAAATGTTGTGTCTTTGTTTCCATGTAAGGTAAGACAAGAATGTTATTGGGTAATTTCATGTTATTGCTTGTGCTATTTCTTTGGCTATCTGCATGTTGCGTGCACTTGAAGCTGTTAACTTTATAGGTTTGTGTAGTTGCATATTGTGGTCACTTGGGGGGGGGGGGGGGGGGGGGGGGGGGGGGTGCAGTTCTTAAGGGTTAACTGCAGTTTTCCAAAAAAAGACTTAACAAGAACTGCATCTCGGGACTCTTCTTTTTGCTGTGAATGCGGAACGGGAATGTTGTGAAGGAGTTAAATTGTTGGTAAGGAATTGTTAAATATGCACATAATTCATTGAAACATATTGGTATAATTGTAGTGCAGTGGCAAAACGTCAGTATTTTAACAAGATGATGTATTTCTGAAATGTATGATGCAAAGGACCTGTATGTGCAGCGTGGAGCGGCCATTTTCTCCATGTAAGGGATGAGTTGCGAGATCGTCTGTGTGCTCCAGTATCCGAGTGAGCTGAGATTTCTGTGGAATGTAAGTGTTTATAAAAATGTGTGTAACACTTCCACAGTTTTTAAAGGAGCCTTGTGTGATTTAGCTCTTTGTATTTTGTTCTGCACAGACAGAGGTCACTGCCGTATTTTTGTGTTTTGTATTTCATTTCCTTTATTCCTCGTATTGTATTGGCGCAACTTTTTTTAGTCGGTTATTCTGTTACTTTGCCACGTTACCTCTCGTGCTGTCGATGTTCAGTACAAGTCCATATGGCTGCTGTTTGACAAAAGTAAAGGTCAAAGGACATTTTTTTTGTTTATTCAGTCTCATTGACAATAAAACTGCACATTAAGAACCCAGTAATTGTGTCCTGTGTGGCTAACCATCTCCCAGGCTACAGTATGATGTCATATAGGCATACAGTATGATGTCATATAAAGGCATAAAGTATGATGTCATGTATGACATGCAACCTTGATAGGTTTGTAGCTCAAACCTATTCGCTGGAACTTTCAAGACAATTTAACTACACAGCAAAGCAAGACACGAGTAGGCAAAGTTCTTCATGTTTCTCGTGCACGGGAGAGAACTGGACAAACGCCGTTCCTTCGCTTGACCCCAGTCGCTCTCATCCGCTCCCTCGTAACACTGCTCTTTTATTGAGGTTACATGAATATTCATTAACATATGACGTATACATGCAAACAAAGAGTACCTTGCCTGTGCGTTGTGTAAGCATGTGTGTGTGTGTGTGTGTGTGTGTGAAGACTTCCCTAAACCTGCTGGTCTGGAAGTCCAGCAGTTCATCTAAACAAAAGGCACTTAGACTAAAACAGATATAGATACGTTCATCCTACCACAAAACAATAAGAGCAGGTACGACCTCTCCCATGCTCCCAGGATGTGGGTGTGAATGCCAGAACACTCTGGAATGCACACAAAGTCTTTGCAGACTCCTAAGGATCAACCCTCTACCAACATGACATTGACTATAAAACTCTAAGCATATATGACAATCAACAATATAACCCTGACAAGCTTCATGTCTTATAAGTCTTACAGGTTGATGTCATTTGTGTCACACAGCCTGATCTCATGTATGCCCTCAGCTTGAAGTCCTGGATCGAGACAGCTTGATGTCATATAAGTCTTAAAGTATGATGTCATGTCTGCATACAGCTTCATGTCATGTATGGTATCCAGCTTGATGTTGTCATGGTCTGGGTGCGTACCTGTAGGTTTCCAACAGCGGTCCTCCTCCTTTGGGCGGAGATCGGTTGCTCCTCCCTGGCTGAGCACCTGTGAGCAATTATTCCAGCAGCATATAAGATCTGTGCACTCAATCAGTCATGGCCTGAGTATCAGGTTAGTCAGTGATGTTTTATTGCTCAGTCCACATCCTGTGTGAAAACTTACCTGCTTTTTCCTGTCTTCAGAGTCGGCTCCTGGAGTGGGGTTCTCGCCTCAGTCATCCCCGCTTTTCTGGACCTGGGCCACCAGCTGCTGGTACAGCATTGCCAACTAGCCTGAAACTCACCTGCCTGCCTCCTCGCACCTCGACCTCATCTGGGCCTTGCCCCCCACCTGTCCCCTTCACCTGAAACCAATGCCCTGGTCTCTTCACAGTATTTTTCCCAGCCCAGCTTCCAGCTCCCCACTGCCACAGCTGTCCCGCTGTATTCTAGAGCTGTCTAGTTTTCATTTAGTTGCCTTAGTTTTGACAGCGCACCCACTAGTGTAGTGGCTTCGTTTAAATTTGGCTTGTGTGTTTAATTTGTGGGGGAAGAAATGAACCTTCTTGATCACTCACTGTCTCGCTTCCGGTTTAGATCTTGCACTTGTGTCCATCCCATTTACCTCGTGCTGCTGGGCCGTGACAGATGTCATATAAGCATACAGTATGATGTCATATAGGCATACAGTATGATGTCATATAGGCATACAGTATGATGTCATATAAGCATACAGTATGATGTCATATAGGCATACAGTATGATGTCATATAGGCATACAGTATGATGTCATCCTGTGTCCTCTGACGACCTGCTGCCACTGAAAGGCAGTGTTAGAGGGACACTTGGGCATTTATCGCAGCATATAATGTGTTTTCTGGATACACTGCTGCTTTTTCAGCGCCCAGAGATTGATGGCTGTGTGTCAGAGCTGGCTATGAATTTCAGAAGGATCAGGCCTTAACTTTAAAAGTTATCAGTAGTTCTTTCCACCTTTTTACCCACAGCTACATCCACTTCTGTCGGGCCTAGGTTGCTCACTACGGCTGGGTATCATCACTGATTTCTGTAATCCACTCAATTCACGAGGTCCTGATTCCATTCAATTTGATTTTGCCTCAGACAGTCAGAAATATTATAATTCTGATGATTTATCAGCACTGACACATGTGAGACTTCACCAGAGGTGTGAGCATCACAGCAGAGGCCTTTGTGTCAAAGTAACTGAGGATAAAACAGAAAAACATGAAGGAGATTTTCCTGCCCTGTTTTCTGTAGCAGATACACTTTATTGCATCGTTTTATAAAGGTTTACATTTCTTCAGTATTGAACAGCAGAAATTAGGCTTTCTTGTCCGAGCGGCCGACAGCGCTGTAAACAACGGTAGACTGGTGGGTGATAAGCAGTGTTGGGTAAGTTATTTTAAAATAGTAACTTAGTTACATTACTAGTTACTTCTATCAAAAGTAACTCAATTACTTCAAGTTACTCGTTACTTTCAAAGTAAGTAGTTACTAGGAAAAGTAACTTTGGTTTTACTCAGAATTCTCTTATTAATGTGTAGCTTCCATAACTTTGCCAGTCTTCTAGCTTGCTTACTTGCCACAAGTGCACTGTGCCACCTACCAATAGAAAGGAAAAGATAATGTGCATATTTCCACGAGAGAAATCCCACACCTGGACCATCATTGACCGCTGCCATGATTCTAGCCTACGTCACAGCGTCATGTGCACCTTTTACATCCAACACAAAAACTGCAGTCGTGGTGCTTTGATTGTACTCAGAACTCGGAAATTCTGCCTTCTAAATAGGAAGATGTAGGTAACACCACACTGCAGATGAGCGGCATACAGGGAAAAATCATAAAGCCTTTGAATGAAAACAAACGCTGTTGTGACAGTGATGTACACTGTTTTGATGGTATATATGCATCAATCTATCAATCGTTTGTTGTAAGATTCAGATAATTATTTTTTAAAAGCTAGACATTTTAAATGAGAACAAGAAAGAAAAGTATTTGTTTGTGCCCACCTCTCCCTGTTAATGCCCTACCTGGCCCCCCTGGCAAAACTTTGCTAGATCCGCACCTGCACAGTTACCAGCTGTCAGCTACCTAAAAAAGGATCCTGGTGTTATTTGTCTCTCAGAAACAGTTCATAACTTCCCTTCAACTCATTCATGTCACCTAAAAGGTAAACCTGTTTCTCCATCACCTGTTCAGCTCTGATGATTCAGTAAGGACGTCTCCTGGTTTCATCTTCATGTTTCCCTCTCACCAGATAAGCAAACCCACATCATGACCAGCAGCTTTTTTGCAGCTGTGGCTCCAGCAAACATCAGCTGATACTAGAAATTAATATTAAATAAATTCTAACAACAGCTGATCAAGCTTAAACGTGCTGCTGTTATTTAACGCGACATCGGCTGGTTTCCTCTTTCTGGCGCAAAGTGGGCGATAAACAAACAAGAGAGCCGATCAGCTGATCATTGATCAGTTTTCATGATTGAAGTAGAAACAGGAGAGAGAGGGGAGAGAATGAAAGAAGAAGAGGCAGCTGTGCAGCAAAGACACAGAATAACTGCAGCTTTGTGCCTTTTTCATTGTAGCTGAATTACGGGACAAACTGTTCCTTTTCACCTCAATAAGAAACGCGTAATATTTTATCTGAATACCAGACGGGACGATTGGCAACTCTAATAACTTATGAACAAAATAAAGTTCAACATCATTAACTTCATACACCCACCCAGCTCTATAGAAACTCCGTCATGCTAGCTAGTACGCAGTACGGAAAAAGTCAGAATAACGAAAATAAACTCCACCTAAACTTGGTTTATATCTGACTCGGATAGCCTGCAGGTCATAACTTCTTACCTGAAGTTCAGTTCACACTTGGACCGGCGGCCGCCTCGGGTCTCTTTTCCTTCTGCGTCCCCTTTCCCTCATCCACCTGCTGGCCTCCACCACTTGCTAATGTTGCAGAATCTGTGGAAGCTCCGCGATAGCCACCACACGAAGTAACGAGTAACGACCCTATCTAAATCCCAGTAACGACTAACGCGTTCCTGATTTTAGCATAATAACTAGTTACCGTGCTCGTTACCACAATAATAACGTAGTTACTGTAACGCGTTACTTAATAACGCGTTAGTCCCAACACTGGTGATAAGCAAATGAATGATGCAATGATGCGAATCAATGATGATGATATCAAATTAAATCATAGCAAAGGAGTAAAAAGCAGGATCAGTCTTAGGGTGTATGTTACATGTTTGCCAGTTTGGATGGGTGAGTGCAATACTTCATCGGCCTGTGTTGTAGCAACCTGTTGAACCTGCTGAGAAACTTTTCTTCTTCTGTGCAAGTTTTGGATTGGACTCTTGGATTTTGATTTATATTGTATTTTGACATTCCGAAATCTTTATGTCCTGTTAAAATAAAATTCCTTATTACAACTTAAGCGTAAAACTTTCCTTTTTTCTAAAGCATATAGTTAGGGCTGGATCAGGTGACCCTGAGTCCTCCCTTAGTTATGCTGCAATAGGTGTAGACTGTTGGGGGATTCCCATGATGCACTGAGTATTTCCTTCTAGTCACCTATCTCACTCAACATGTGTTAATAGATCTCTCTGCATTTAATCACACTCGTTATTAATCTCTGGCTCTCTTCCACAGCAGGGAGTTAATCCTTCCCAGTATCACCAAAGTTCTTTCTCAATGGGGGTTATATGATTGTTGGGTTTTTCTCTGAATTCTTTATTGTAAGGTCTACATACAATATAAAGCGCCTTGAGACGTCTGTTGTTGTGATTTGGTGGTGTATAAATACAGTTGAATTGAACTGAGTTGTCAAGATTTCATGGAATGAAAATGGAATGATTCTTTTTTTCCCAAGTGCTTCCTTTGAGATAATCTTGGATTGGGTTCACATCAGGATGAAACAATGACATAATTTAAGGAATTATTCACCATCATAACAAAAAAGACTATTACCAACTGGAATTTTAGGTTCTGTAAGTGTTAGCAATTATACTCTTGATCTCAGCAACAAAGTATTACATTCAAAACATCAGCTTTTTCACTGATACCCTTGTTATATATGTATTCAATAAGCATAAGATTGGTCATGAACATTACAGAGACTTAAGCACTTACTTGGATTCTGAGTACATTACGTGCTAATTATTGTTGTACTCATTAGGTCTAATATAGTAATCATGGATTAGAGATATACTTAAGAAATTCATAAATATTTGAAGCTACATGTCCTGCGCTTCATATCAATGGTGGTTCTTTTCCTAAGTGCACCCAATCAAAGTGAACCTGCATATGAGTTAACAGCAATTTGACACTTTGAAGCAAACTTCAAATAGAAGAAAATTCTATGTGGCTTTACTGTATATGTTTCACTTAAAGAACATCTCAAGTAGGGAAGTCTTTTTTTTTAATAGTTCAGGGAATCATTAATGTATGCGTTAATAAGATGCCTCTGATTAAAACCGCACGAAACCTTCAACAGCTACTGGAGACAAAAGATGACAACAAAAAGAGCAAATCAAAATACAATGGGCCGCTACAACAGTCGTTAGCCAACCATTAGTCTCATGACTGAATGTCATTGACTTAAATGTGGGTGGGACTGCAAGAGGAGTCTTGAGTTCATATAAAAGGAGACTCATGTTCAAGCATCTCTCATGGATTTGGAAACACAGACAACACAGGATATTCCAAAAGAGCTCCGGGACTCACTGGTAAGGAAGAGCATTCATTGCAAGTCTGTATTGTTGGTCCAACTCATGCAAGAACTTGACTCTTGAATTCAGTAAGTGCATCTGCTTGGACCAGTTGTACACAACAACTGCTACAAATTCTACCTGACCCTTCAAGTTATGTCTATCAAATTTAGTTCTATGTTTCATATCAAGATCACTTTGAATGGAGACACTGATGGTGGTTGTATTCCTAAGTGCACCCACTCAAAGTGACCTTGCATATGAGTTTACAACAATTAGACACTTTGAAGCAAACTTTAGATTATATGTTTCACTTAAAGAACATCTCAAATAGACAAGCTCATCGACTGCTACAAATTCTACCTGACCCTCCATGCTACGTATATCAAATTGAGTTCTATGTTTCATATCAAGATCACTTTGAATGGAGACACTGATGGTGGTTGTATTCCTAAGTGCACCCACTCAAAGTGACCTTGCATATGAGTTTACAACAATTAGACACTTTGAAGAGAACTTTAGATAACACGGTTGACTTACAGAACATCTAAAATAGAGACCCCTCAATTGGAAACACTTGTGGTTTTCCTTTTGTGTTAGTGCTCCTATTTGGGGAAGTCTTTATTTTAAATAGTTCAGGGAATCGTTAATCCATCCATCCATCCATCTTCATCCGCTTTATCCGGGGCCGGGTCGTGGGGGCAGCAGCCTAAGCAAAGAGGCCCAGACCTCCCTCTCCCCAGCCACCTCCTCCAGCTCATCCGGGGGAACACCAAGGCGTTCCCAGGCCAGCCGAGAGATATAATCTCTCCAGCGTGTCCTGGGTCTGCCCCGGGGCCTCCTCCCGGTGGGACATGCCTGGAACACCTCACCCAGGAGGCGCCCAGGGGGCATCCTTACCAGATGCCCAAACCACCTCAGCTGGCTCCTTTCGATGTGGAGCAGCAGCGGCTCTACTCTGAGCCCCTCCCGGATGGCCGAACTTCTCACCCTATCTCTAAGGGAGATGCCAGCCACCCTTCGGAGGAAGCTCGTTTCCGCCGCTTGTATCCGCGATCTCGTCCTTTCGGTCACTACCCACAGCTCGTGGCCATAGGTGAGGGTAGGGACGTAGATCGACCGGTAAATTGAGAGCTTCGCTTTTACACTCAGCTCCCTCTTCACCACGACGGACCGGTGCAGCGTCTGCATTACTGCAGCTGCAGCCCCAATCCGTCTGTCGATCTCCGGCTCCCTTCTCCCATCACTCGCGAACAAGACCCCGAGATACTTGAACTCCTCCACTTGGGGCAGGACCTCATCCCCGACCCGGAGTGGGCACTCCACCCTTTTCCGGCTGAGAACCATGGCCTCAGATTTGGAGGTGCTGATCCTCATTCCCGCTGCGTCACACTCGGCTGCGAACTGCTCCAGTGCGAGCTGGAGGCCCTCACCCGATGAAGCCAACAGAACCACATCATCCGCAAAGATCAGAGATGAGATCCTGAGGCCACCAAAGCGAAAGCCCTCCGCCACTTGGCTGCGCCTAGAAATCCTGTCCATAAAAATTATGAACAGAACCGGTGACAAAGGGCAGCCCTGGCGGAGCCCATCACCCACCGGGAACGAGTCCGACTTATTGCCGGCAATGCGAACCAAGCTCTTGCAACGGTTGTATAGGGATCGAATGGCCCGTAGCAATGGGCCAGACACCCCATACTCCCGCAACACCTCCCACAGGACACCCCGAGGGACACGGTCGAATGCCTTCTCCAAGTCCACAAAACACATGTAGACTGGTTGGGCAAACTCCCATGCACCCTCAAGTATCCTCGAGAGGATGAAGAGCTGGTCCAGTGTTCCGCGACCAGGACGAAAACCGCATTGTTCCTCCTGTATCAGAGGTTCGACTAGCGGACGAACTCTCCTTTCCAGCACCCTGGCATAGACTTTCCCGGGGAGGCTGAGGAGTGTGATCCCCCTGTAGTTGGAACACACCCTCCGGTTCCCCTTCTTAAAGATGGGGACCACCACCCCGGTCTGCCAATCCACGGGTACTGCCCCTGATCTCCACGCAACATTGCAGAGGCGTGTCA
The DNA here is from genome assembly GCF_056152115.1 of Neolamprologus brichardi. Taxonomy (NCBI): domain Eukaryota; kingdom Metazoa; phylum Chordata; class Actinopteri; order Cichliformes; family Cichlidae; genus Neolamprologus; species Neolamprologus brichardi. The sequence goes on along the minus strand of NW_028270137.1, from coordinate 4,739,031 downwards.
GCCAGGACAGCCCTACAACGTCCAGAGCCTTCAGGAACTCGGGGCGGACCTCATCAACACCAGGGGCTCTGCCACCAAGGAGTTGTTTAACTGCCTCAGTGACCTCGCCCCCAGAAATTGGCGGGTCATTCCCCTCATCCCCAGACTCTGCTTCCTCCTTGGAAGACGCGTCAGTGGGATTAAGGAGGTCCTCGAAGTATTCCTTCCACCGCCTGACAATTTTCTCAGTCGACGTCAGCAGCGCTCCGCCAGCACTATACACAGTGCAGGTAGAGCACCGCTTTCCCCTCCTGAGACGCCTGACGGTTTGCCAGAACCTCTTCGAGGCAGTCCGAAAGTCTTTTTCCATGGCCTCTCCGAACTCCTCCCACACCCGAGTTTTTGCTTCAGCCACTGCCCGAGCCGCATTCCGCTTGGCCTGTCAATACCTGTCGGCTGCCTCCGGAGTCCCACAGGCTAACTAAGCCCGATAGGACTCCTTCTTCAGCCTGGTGGCTCCCTTCAACTCTGGTGTCCACCATTTGGTTCGGGGATTACCACCACGGCAGGCACCAACCACCTTGCGGCCGCAGCTCAATGCAGCAGCTTCGGCAATGGAGGCGCTGAACATGGTCCATTCGGACTCGATGTCCCCCGCCTCCCTCGGAATGCTGTTGAAGCTCTGCCGGAGGTGTGCGTTGAAGATCTCGCGGACTGGGGCCTCTGCTAGTCGTTCCCAGCACACCCTCACTACGCGTTTAGGTGCACCAGGTCTGTCCAGCGTCCTCCCCCGCCACCTGATCCAACTCACCACCAGGTGGTGATCAGTTGACAGCTCAGCCCCTCTCTTTACCCGAGTGTCCAGAACATATGGTCGCAGGTCTGGTGATACGATTACAAAATCGATCATCGACCTACGGCCTAGAGCGTCCTGGTGCCACGTGCACTTATGGACACTCTTATGTTCGAACAAGGTGTTCGTTATGGCCAAACTGTGATTAGCACAGAAGTCCAATAACAAAGCACCGCTCGGGTTCAGATCAGGGAATCGTTAATTCATTTGTTAATAAGATGGCTCTGATTGAAGCCGCACAAAACCTTCAACAGCTACTGGAGACAAAAGAGGAAACCAAAATACAATGGGCCGCTACAACAGTCGTTAGCCAACCATTGGTTTCATTACTGAATGTCATTGACTTAAATGTGGGTGGGACTGCAATAGGAGTCTTGAGTTCATATAAAAGGAGACTCATGTTCAAGCATCTCTCATGGATTTGGAAACACAGACAACACAGGATATTCCAAAAGAGCTTCGGGACTCACTGGTAAGGAAGAGCATTCATTACAAGTCTGTATTATTGGTCCAACTCGTGCAAGAACTTCTCTCTTGAATTCAGTAAGTGCATCTGCTTGGACCAGTTGTACACAACAACTGCTACAAATTCTACCTGACCCTTCAAGTTATGTCTATCAAATTGAGTTCTATGTTTCATATCAAGATCACTTTGAATGGAGACACTGGTGGTGGTTTTATTCCTAAGTGCACCCACTCAAAGTGACCTTACATGTGAGTTTACAGCAATTAGACACTTTGAAGCAAACTTTAGATAACACGGTTCACTTACAGAACATTTCAAGTAGAGACCCCTCAAATGGAAAAACTTGTGGTTTTCCTCTTTACTTAGTGCTCCAATTTTGGGAATTCTTTATTTTGAATAGTTCAGGGAATCGTTGATTTATGTGCTAATAAGATGCCTCTGATTGAAATCGCACAAATCCTTCAACAGCTACTGGAGACAAAAGATGACAACAAAAAGAGCAAACCAAAATACAATTGGCCGCTACAACAGTCGTTAGCCAACCATTAGTCTCATGACTGAATGTCATTGACTTAAATGTGGGTGGGACTGCAAGAGGAGTCTTGAGTTCATATAAAAGGAGACTCATGTTCAAGCATCTCTCATGGATTTGGAAACACAGACAACACAGGGTATCCCAAAAGAGCTTCGGGACTCACTGGTAAGGAAGAGATTTCATTACAAGTCTGTATTATTGGTCCAACTCATGCAAGAACTTGTCTCTTGAATTCAGTAAGTGCATCTGCTTGGACCAGTTGTACACAACAACTGCTACAAATTCTACCTGACCCTTCAAGTTATGTCTATCAAATTTAGTTCTATGTTTCATATCAAGATCACTTTGAATGGAGACACTGGTGGTGGTTTTATTCCTAAGTGCACCCACTCAAAGTGACCTTGCATGTGAGTTTACAACAATTAGACACTTTGAAGCAAACTTTAGATAACACGGTTCACTTGCAGAACATTTCAAGTAGAGACCTCTCAAATGGAAAAACTTGTGGTTTTCCTCTTTACTTAGTGCTCCAATTTTGGGAATTCTTTATTTTGAATAGTTCAGGGAATCGTTGATTTATGTGTTAATAAGATGCCTCTGATTGAAATCGCACAAATCCTTCAACAGCTACTGGAGACAAAAGAGGAAACCAAAATACAATGGGCCGCTACAACAGTCGTTAGCCAACCATTGGTTTTATGACTGAATGTCATTGACTTAAATGTGGGTGGGACTGCAATAGGAGTCTTGAGTTCATATAAAAGGAGACTCATGTTCAAGCATCTCTCATGGATTTGGAAACACAGACAACACAGGATATTCCAAAAGAGCTTCGGGACTCACTGGTAAGGAAGAGCGTTCATTACAAGTCTGTATTATTGGTCCAACTCATGCAAGAACTTGTCTCTTGAATTCAGTAAGTGCATCTGCTTGGACCAGTTGTACACAACAACTGCTACAAATTCTACCTGATTACATCTAAAAAAATTGAGTTCTATGTTTCATATCAAGATCACTTTGAATGGAGGCACTGATGGTGGTTTTATTCCTAAGTGCACCCACTCAAAGTAACCTTGCATATGAGTTTACAACAATTAGACACTTTGAAGCAAACGTTAGTTAACATGGTTCACTTGCAGAACATTTCAAGTAGAGACCCCTCAAATTGAAAAACTTGTGGTTTTCCTCTTTACTTAGTGCTCCAATTTTGGGAATTCTTTATTTTGAATAGTTCGGGGAATCGTTGATTTATGTGTTAATAAGATGCCTCTGATTGAAATCGCAGGAATCCTTCAACAGCTACTGGAGACAAAAGATGACAACAAAATACAATGGGGTGCTACAACAGTCGTTAGCCATCCATTAGTTTCATGATTGAATCTCGTTAATTTAAATGTGGGTGGGACTGCAAGAGGAATATTGAGTTCATGTAAAAGGAGACTCATGTCTAGGTAACCCTCATGGATTTGGAAACACAGACAACACAGGATATTCCAAAAGAGCTTCGGGACCTTGCATATGAGTTCACAACAATTAGACACTTTGAAGCAAACTTTAGATATCATGGTTCACTTAAAGAACATTTCAAGTAGAGACCCCTCAAATGGAAAAACTTGTGGTTTTCCTTTTGCCTTAGTGCTCCTATTTGGGGAAGTCTTTATTTTAAATAGTTCAGGGAATCGTTGATTTATGTGTTAATAAGATGCCTCTGATTGAAGCAAGAACTGAAGAACTTCAGGACTCACTGGTAAGGAAGAGCATTCATTACAAGTCTGTATTATTGGTCCGATTCATGCAAGAACTTGACTCTTAAAAGAACAGTAAGATGTCATGTAGGCATACAGTATGATGTCATATAGGCATCCAGTATGATGTCATATAGGCATACAGTATTTTAGCCGAGTGGTAAATTAATAATAATATTTTCCATTTCAGTTAATCAAATGTCCATTTAAGTTTCAAAAATGGGTCTTAAAATGTTGTGTCTTTGTTTCCATGTAAGGTAAGACAAGAATGTTATTGGGTAATTTCATGTTATTTCTTGTGCTATTTCTTTGGCTATCTGCATGTTGCGTGCACTTGAAGCTGTTAATTTTATAGGTTTGTGTAGTTGCATATTGTGGTCACTTGGGGGGATGGGGGGGGGGGGGGGGGGCAGTTCTTAAGGGTTAACTGCAGTTTTCCAAAAAAAGACTTAACAAGAACTGCATCTCGGGACTTTTCTTTTTGCTGTGAATGCGGAACGGGAATGTTGTGAAGGAGTTAAATTGTTGGTAAGGAATTGTTAAATATGCACATAATTCATTGAAACATATTGGTATAATTGTAGTGCAGTGGCAAAACGTCAGTATTTTAACAAGATGATGTATTTCTGAAATGTATGATGCAAAGGACCTGTATGTGCAGCGTGGAGCGGCCATTTTCTCCATGCAAGGGATGAGTTGCGAGATCGTCTGTGTGCTCCAGTATCCGAGTGAGCTGAGATTTCTGTGGAATGTAAGTGTTTATAAAAATGTGTGTAACACTTCCACAGTTTTTAAAGGAGCCTTGTGTGATTTAGCTCTTTGTATTTTGTTCTGCACAGACAGAGGTCACTGCCGTATTTTTGTGTTTTGTATTTCATTTCCTTTATTCCTCGTATTGTATTGGCGCATCTTCGTTTAGTCGGTTATTCTGTTACTTTGCCACGTTACCTCTCGTGCTGTCGATGTTCAGTACAAGTCCATATGGCTGCTGTTTGACAAAAGTAAAGGTCAAAGGACATTTTTTTTGTTTATTCAGTCGGCATTGACAATAAAACTGCACATTAAGAACCCAGTAATTGTGTCCTGTGTGGCTAACCATTTCCTTTTTTTTTTTTTTTTTTTTTTTTTTTTTTTTGCCTGTCCCATTTGGTTCTTTAGCCGTCAGAATTGTTGTCTGAAGACCAACAAGGATACCCAATGGATTTATTTTGCCAAATGGATCATCATGGCATTGCCGTATTGGTCCATTTGATCGACCTTTGTTTTTATTATTTATTTTATTTTATTTTCAGTTGTTACAGACGGGACAGACATGAGTGAGGGATAGGAAAGGGAGAAAGAAAGAGGAAGGAAAAGAAAAACAGAAGGGGAGAGGGACAGTGAGAAAGGGGGGAAAAAAAAAAAATATCTCCGGGATCACCTGTTGAGAGAAAAAGAATAGAAAACAAGCAAAAAAACCAAAACAAAACAAAGCAACATACTATACACAACACCATCGCATTAATCTACCTAAGTGTAAACAGCAGTAAATACTAAATATTGAATGTTGTTGTGCAGCACGCAGGACAGACAGCGCACAATGTGCTTTGAAGTAGCAGCCAAGAAAGGTGTGATTTAAGTCTACAAACAGTGAACACCTGTGTGCACACCTGTGTGGATCGGCGCGCTTGTATTCAAATGGTTTCCCCATGTAATGGTCTGCAAGAGGATGTAGAGAGCCATAGCCCTGTCCCTCAGGGCATGAAGCAGGCATGGAGGAGATCCAGGCCCCAGACATCCAGAGGTCCCAGAGTGCAAGAGCCCAAGGAGGACCACCGGAGGGGCATCCGTGCCACCTTCATGGGAAGGGCTGAGGATACCCAGGCGAGGGGTCACCCAGTAGCCACCGGGCAGAAACCAGAGGGGGCTGCACCGGCGTGCTCGTCGGCTCCGCCGGCAGCCAGCTGTGCCAGAGTGAACCGAGCCGCAGGCACAGAGGCCGGAGGCCCGAGGGCCCTCCGCGCCCCGGAAGAGGCCTGACTGAGCAGCAGGCGCCAGGCCCCGCCAAGTAGCCACCAGGAGTGAGCTGGCACATGACCTGAGCGCCCAGCCCCGGACACCGAGAACCAACAATGCACCGACCCCTGAGGGCATCAGTCACCGGCAGGGAGTGTGGTGAGGGGAGATAGGCCTCCACACTTGGAGGGCCTGGGAGTTCCCAGAGAGGTGGAGTCTAAGACCCGACCTGACATATAGACACAGACAAACAGGCACACACAGACACAGACATGCATTCCCACCCTCATGCACACATATACAAACACTCAGCACTCACCCAACGTAGGAATAAACGTAAATGGACATGTACACACAATCACACTCCCCAAACATACTCTATACCCCGGGTCCAGGTATCCTCGCCCCCAGAGGGGGAAACGGCACCCAGACCCAAGAGATGTTACCCTTCCCTCCGGGGTGGAGGCCAGCAGACCGCCCCAGGCTCCGCAGCAGCAGGGAGGCCAATCGGACAGCCAGCATCTCTTCCCAGCCCCCCCGCCCCGATGGCTAGCAGAGAACGGGGGTGTGTTAAGACCCCATACCCTCCTCCTCCCGCTCAAGTGTAGTGTTGCTGCGTGTTGCTCTAAAGTGTGTTTAAAACAAGGGAGAGCATGGTGCTGCTGCCAGAGAGCAGCAGGTGTTAGCACGGCCCCTCCCGAGAACCCTCAATGTCTACATGGATTTAAAATTGAGAGGTGGGCACCGGCGCCAGAGGTAGGTTTGAATACACAGACCGTCTACTGGACGCCGTTAACGTGCCCACCCTCAAGGCCCTATATATATATATATATATGTGTGTGTGTGTGTTATGAGAGTGTAAGTAATGTGGATGTCTAAGTTGTGAGATAAAATTGAGGCACAGGTGGCCAGAAGAGGACAGAGGGGGGGGGGAATGTCTCCCCTGCACCCTGGTGACACACCCGCACCCCAAAGCCCTACCTGTGTGGGTGGGTGTGGTGGAGCGGGAAGAGGGAGGCAGCCGGGGATGGGGAGGAAAAGAAGGGAGGGGAGGGTGTCCCTCCCTAGGGCCAGCTCCCCCGCTGACCCCAATAGGCACCCCCGTCCTCTGGTATCCACCAAAGCAAGGGAGCCCAGGCCCATCCAGACCGGGGCCTACGGCAGCAGCACCGCCAAGCCCCACAGGACCCGGGGCAGCCCACCCTACCCCACCGCAGAGGAAACTGTACCCACCCCAACATTCAATCATCTCCCAGACTACACAAGACACAGACACCCAGGTTAAGTTTATTCTCCACCTCTCCTATGTCTCTCCCCCACCTGCAGAGTGGACTCCTGCAAAGATGGAACAACCTCCCTGCCAGTTGAAGAGCCCCCCGGTTAGGCCGATGCACAAGAGGCCCCCTGCGCCAGGGCTGAGCCCCTGTGCACCCACCCGCCCACAACCTCGGCGACACACCGACGAGGACCGAAGCCCCCAAGGCCCAGCCAGAGCCCCAGCACGGAGGCGAAGCACCCCCGAACCCCAAACCCCCACGCCCGCCCCGGATCCACTCAGGGGCAGCCAGGCCACCAGGCCAGTAACCTCCGTCCGCCAGCACAGACCATCCTCTAGCCCCGCTGCACGCGGCCACGAGGAGAACAACCTCTGAGAGCGACCAGAGCCACTAACCAGGTTATGAACACAACCCCCGGGTTAAGCCCTCCAGGGATAACGTCTCTAGGGGTCCTCCAGGTGCCCTAAGCCCATCCCAACCTCCACATCAACCACAATAGCCAAGGCGGGACCAAACCACGACCCCCCAACCCCGCTAGGTGATGGAGCCGATCAAAGGAGCCCAGAGGGATTGATCTAATGTGGTGGCAGAGGCTATATCGAGACTAATGTGATCTATTAGATAGTTTCTATATTGGCTAGAATTAAGATTATTTTTATTTTTCCAGTTCATGAGGACCGTTTTCTTGGCGATGCATAGAGCAGTAAAAACCATGTGGACTGTATTAGTTTCTGTAGTGACATCATCCAAATTTCCCAACAAGCATACTAAAGGGGAGGTTGGAATTTTACATTTCAGACACTTTGATAAGTCTTCACATATCTCGTGCCAAAACTTCTGCACTGGTGGACAGAACCAAAGAGCGTGGATGTAATTGTCTGGTGTATTGCCTTGACAGTGTGAGCAGTTGTTGGCGGATGTAAAGCCCATCTTGAACATTCGATGACCTGTATAGTGCACTCTATGCAGTATTTTGTATTGTATTAATTGCAGATTGGGATTTTTAATCAATTTAAAGGTTTTTAAGCACATCTGAGACCAGACGTTTTGGTCTAAGCTGACTGATAAATCTGCTTCCCACTTTGCAATAGGAAGGGATATTGATTCATCTATTTTAGAAAGTGTTCTGTATATTTTAGATAATAGTTTGGGGGATTTAAGAGTAAGAAATTGAACCACACTTGGTGGTGTTTGTAATTCAATTTGACTGAGGTTAAATTTCTTTTTTACTATGGATTTAATTTGTTGATATTCTAAAAATCTTTTCTTGTTGATCCCATATTGTGTAACTAGTCTGTCAAATGGAATAAATTCTGTTCCCTCTAATATATGTTCTAAGTATTTAATTCCTTTACAACTCCATTCTGGGAAATTAATCTTATTATTGTTTTGTAATATGTCAGGGTTATTCCAGATAGGTGTACGTTTGCATGGGATTAATGAAGACTCCGTTATTTTTAGAAACTCCCACCATGCTGTCAGAGAAAAGCTGATGTTGATGCTTTTAAAGCATTCATGTCTTTTGATGTTTGAGCTAATAAATGGTAGGTCTGAAATCTCTAGATCATTGCATAGTGCCTGTTCAACATCTAGCCAGGGCTCATCTAAGAGGGTACATTTTAACCATTCTGAGATGAACTGAAGCCTGTTGGCTAAGAAGTATTGGTGAAAATTAGGCAGATCTAATCCTCCTCTATCCTTGGTTCTTTGTAGTGTTTTTAAGCTGATACGCGGGGGTTTATCTTTCCAAAGGAATTTAGAAATATGTGAATCCAGAGATCTGAACCAATCTTGTGATGGTTTGTTGGGGATCATTAAAAATAAGTAATTTATTTTTGGCAAGATCATCATTTTTATAGTGGCGACCCTTCCCATGAGTGATATGGGTAGAGATTTCCATCTAGTCAGATCGCCTTCTACTTTCTTTAGAAGTGGGATGTGGTTTAATTTAATTAAGTCTGAAAGCTTAGGAGAAACATTAATACCTAAATATTTAATATTTCCAGATTGTAGTGGGGCAGAAGATGAATTATGGAAGGAGCAGTTAATGGGAAGAACTGTAGATTTTGGCCAATTAATTGAATAATCTGAAACTCTTGAAAACCAGTTTATTAGAGTAATTACCTCAGAGAGGTTGATTTGTGAGTTTTGCAGAAAAAGCAACACATCATCCGCATAGAGACTGATTTTATGTTCTACGTTCTTACATTTTATGCCCTTAATTGTTGTAGCCTGTCTAAATGCTGCTGCTAGAGGTTCGATAAAAATTGCAAAAAGTGAAGGGGAGAGTGGGCATCCCTGTCTGGTGCCCCTCATGAGACAAAAGCTGGAGGATGTCTGGTCATTTGTTCTGATACGAGCTGTTGGGGAATTGTATAATATTCTTATCCAATTTATGAAAGAGTTTCCAAAACCAAATTTGTGTAAAGTTGCAAATAAAAATTTCCAGTTAACTCTGTCAAATGCTTTTTCTGCATCTAGAGATAATATTATGGTTTCAATGTTTTTATTGTATGAGTAGTCTATTAAATTAAGTAATCTACGAGTGTTTGTTGAGGAGTGCCGACCTTTTATGAAACCAGTTTGGTCAGGATGAATTAAGAGGGGGGTTATTTTCTCTAATCTCTTTGAGAGAGCTTTGCAGATTATTTTAAGGTCTACATTTATAAGGGATATTGGACGATAACTTGAGGGAAATAAAGGGTCTTTTCCTGGTTTTAGCAGGAGATTAATGTTGGCAGAATTCATATTTGGTGGTAGTCTGCCATTTTTCTTGATTTCCTGCAACAATCTATGGAATACTGGTGCCAAAATTGTCCAGAATTCTTTGTAGAATTCTGCAGGAAAGCCGTCTGGACCTGGAGCCTTGTTATTGGGCATACTTATCAGGGCTTCCTGGAGTTCACCTGGCGTCAGTGGCGAATCCAGTGCCATTGCTTGACTGTCTAGTAATTTTGGAAGAGTTACGTTGTCAAGAAACAAATCAATTTCATTTTTAGACGGGTTTATTTGTGGTGAATATAAAGTTTCATAGAAATCCCTAAAAATGTTGTTTATTCTTACAGGGTCATATATTGTTTTCCCCGATAAATCTTTAGTAGCACATATAGTTGTTTTTTCTTTATTTATTTTTAACTGGTTTGCTAGAAATCGACCTGATTTGTTACTGTGTTCAAAATTCTGCAAGCGAAGTCTTTGTACAAGGAATTGTGTTTTTCTATTAATAATTTCATTTAATTCTAGTTTTGTTTTGCATATTTTGTTCATTATTTCTTGATCTTGGTGGAACGCGTAGGCTTCTTCTAAGGATTTGATGGTTTTTTCTAATTCCTGAATATTTTTGTTTTCTTCTTTCTTTTTGTGTGATGAGAAAGAAATTATTTTACCTCTCATCACAGCTTTTCCTGCTTCCCATAGAACAGAAGCAGATGTTCCGGGAGTGTCATTAAATTCTAAATATGAAATCCATTCCTTTTTAAAATATTTAATAAAGTCTTCATCTTTAAGTAGTGATGTGTTAAATCTCCAGTTTTTACTTGGCGTAGTATTATTCTTGTGCATTAGTGTTAAAGATACCGGAGCATGATCGCTGACAGCTATAGGGTGAATCTCAGTGTCTGAAATGTCACTCAGCAGTGAGCTGCTGACCAAAAAATAATCCAGACGAGAGTAGGAGTGATGAACATGTGAGAAGAAAGTATATTCCTTACTGTTGGGGTGAAGGGAGCGCCATGCATCGCAAAGGCCATAGTCGCTCATATACTGTTTGATTATATTTGTGGATTGCCAATTGCGCTGAGTTCCTGTTGTGTTGAGCCTATCCATTTCTTCATTTAGTCCAAGGTTGAGGTCGCCTCCAAGAATGAGTGTGCAATCAAGTTGTTCAGAGAGTGCACTAAAAAATCCGTGGAAGAATGAGGGTTCATCAACATTTGGACCATATATACTTACAATACATAGTTTTTTGTTCAATATTGATAGTTTAATAATTAGAAATCTACCCTCTGGATCTATAACTGTATCGAGTACTGTAAAATTAACATTTTTATGTATTAAAATTGCTACTCCTCTTTGTCTAGAATTATAACAAGCTGCAAACACATTAGGAAACTCAGGTGTTTTAAGTTCGTTTAAACCTGTAACAGGTCTGTGAGTTTCTTGTAATAAAACAACATCTGCCTGTAGTTTTTTAAGCTGGTTAAATATCTTTAACCTCTTTCCTCTGGTGCCAGCCCCATTTACATTCCATGTGACAAACCTCAGCATGCCCATAATTGTGTGTGTATGTCTAATGATGTAAGCTGGGTGTTTCGTTTAGACGGGTGGAGAGAATGTGGAAACATCACTTGTTTGTAAATAGAAAGAGAAAAAAGTGTGGTGATAGGCTCCATAAGTCTGACTATGTGTGTGACTATTCACTAATATGAACAAGCGTGGCTTGTGTATGTGTCCTGTAAGTCTGTGCTTGCTGTGAGGCTGTTGTAAATGTGCTGCCGTTGAGCGCATGTGTTTGCGTGATCGTGGTGTGAAAATATGGAGAAATAGAGGGTGTTGTTTGTAGGTGAGTGGGGAAGTAGGTGATCACAGCAGTGAAAGACAAGAGAAAGAAAGAAACCACATAAACTGTAAGCGACAACACAAAAAAGAAAAGAAACGGAAACATTCCAATTAAAGTAAAGACGGAGGGTGACGGTGTTATATCTGCTATGACATCATACTGATATTACTAGGTTAAACCCATGTTAAAGGAGAAAGTGTGAATGAATAAGAAAAAAATGTAGCGGGTTCTTATCTGGAGTGCAGTCAATATAACCACGGTGTGGTGCCGGGGTCGCGGTAGAGCTGTCCGTCCACGTAGAGCCGGTCCACGGCGATGACAGCACGGGAGCCTTTCAGGATGAAGCTACGTCGGACTGGGAACAGGACCTTGCGTCGTTCCAGGACGGCTAACCATTTCCCAGGCTACAGTATGATGTCATATAGGCATACAGTATGATGTCATATAGGCATAAAGTATGATGTCATATAAAGGCATAAAGTATGATGTCATGTATGACATGCAATCTTGATAGGTTTGTAGCTCAAACCTATTCGCTGGAACTTTCAAGACAATTTAACTACACAGCAAAGCAAGACACGAGTAGGCAAAGTTCTTCATGTTTCTCGTGCACGGGAGAGAACTGGACAAACGCCGTTCCTTCGCTTGACCCCAGTCGCTCTCATCCGCTCCCTCGTAACACTGCTCTTTTATTGAGGTTACATGAATATTCATTAACATATGACGTATACATGCAAACAAAGAGTACCTTGCCTGTGCGTTGTGTAAGCATGTGTGTGTGTGTGTGTGTGAAGACTTCCCTAAACCTGCTGGTCTGGAAGTCCAGCAGTTCATCTAAACAAAAGGCACTTAGACTAAAACAGATATAGATACGTTCATCCTACCACAAAACAATAAGAGCAGGTACGACCTCTCCCATGCTCCCAGGATGTGGGTGTGAATGCCAGAACACTCTGGAATGCACACAAAGTCTTTGCAGACTCCTAAGGATCAACCCTCTACCAACATGACATTGACTATAAAACTCTAAGCATATATGACAATCAACAATATAACCCTGACAAGCTTCATGTCTTATAAGTCTTACAGATTAATGTCATTTGTGTCATACAGCCTGATCTCATGTATGCCCTCAGCTTGAAGTCCTGGATCGAGACAGCTTGATGTCATAAGTCTTAGAGTATGATGTCATGCCTGCATACAGCTTCATGTCATGTATGGTATCCAGCTTGATGTTGTCATGGTCTGGGTGCGTACCTGTAGGTTTCCAACAGCGGTCCTCCTCCTTTGGGCCCCACCTGTCCCCTTCACCTGAAACCAATGCCCTGGTCTCTTCACAGTATTTTTCCCAGCCCAGCTTCCACCTCCCCACTGCCACAGCTGTCCCGCTGTATTCTAGAGCTGTCTAGTTTTCATTTAGCTGCCTTAGTTTTGACAGCGCACCCACTAGTGTAGTGGCTTCGTTTAAATTTGGCTTGTGTGTTTAATTTGTGGGGGAAGAAATGAACCTTCTTGATCACTCACTGTCTTGCTTCCGGTTTGGATCTTGCACTTGTGTCCATCCCATTTACCTCGTGCCGCTGGGCTGTGACAGATGTCATATAAGCATACAGTATGATGTCATATGGGCATACAGTATGATGTCATATAGGCATACAGTATGATGTCATATAGGCATACAGTATGATGTCATCCTGTGTCCTCTGACCTGTTTGCCACTGAAAGGCAGTGTTAGAGGGACACTTTGTGAAGTAGCGTGACATAAGCAGCATGGAAGGTGATAGGAAGACAGCATCTGCAGACTGTTCAAGTTTCTTTTAAGTATTCTTTATTTTCTGGCGTCGCCTTTCAACAATTATTTCACAAAACATAAGAACCTCTCAGTCAAAATCTCACCTGCTTTATATAAAATTCTACTCACACCTGGATCTCATTAACCTCCACCATTGGGAAAACAGGGTAGACTAAATAACACAGTCTAGTCCAAAGAAACAGGAATAAAATCATTTTTCCACTTAACAAACTCATTCACCCAACTAAACAGTTTGAAAAGTCAATCTCTTCACTTACAGACTCATGAGGTTATTTTAAATGAAATAAACAATTTTACACAAAAGAAACACCCCTTCATTTGGTTACACCCAATTGACATGATCAGTGACATCATATCCTATAAAACCAGGAAGTACTGGGGCAGCCATTCCCACATACCCGTTTTACACATAGGACCTGTCCAGAGGAACACACAATGGTAACTATAACCAAACTACATAAACAAATGAAAGATTCAAATCAATTAATGACGAAGTGACATTTAGCTTTAAGTACATTTGCACAGATGAAATGAATATAACCAATGCTACCACAAACAGACCCGGGATAGTATGTAGAGCCAAGGCTACATGTGCTGTGTTTACATTAAAGCATTATGATAAACTATAAGATAACAGAACACAGAATAACAACATACACAAGTGACAAATGGCAAATGACTTCTCTCCTAGCCACTTTGTCACACACTTGGGCATTTATCGCAGCATATAATGTGTTTTCTGGATACACTGCTGCTTTTTCAGCGCCCAGAGATTGATGGCTGTGTGTCAGAGCTGGCTATGAATTTCAGAAGGATCAGGCCTTAACTTTAAAAGTTATCAGTAGTTCTTTCCACCTTTTTACCCACAGCTACATCCACTTCTGTCGGGCCTAGGCTGCTCACTACGGCTGGGTATCATCACTGATTTCTGTAATCCATTCGATTCACGAGGTCCTGATTCCATTCAATTTGATTTTGCCTCAGACAGTCAGAAATATTATAATTCTGATGATTTATCAGCACTGACACATGTGAGACTTCATCAGAGGTGTGAGCATCACAGCAGAGGCCTTTGTGTCAAAGTAACTGAGGATAAAACAGAAAAACATGAAGGAGATTTTCCTGCCCTGTTTTCTGTAGCAGATACACTTTATTGCATCGTTTTAAAAAGTTTACATTTCTTCAGTATTGAACAGCAGAAATTAGGCTTTCTTGTCCGAGCGGCCGACAGCGCTGTAAACAACGGTAGACTGGTGGGTGATAAGCGAATGAATGATGCAGGAAACAGAGATTTGAGACGGGAAACTGTTCTTGAAGTACAGAGAGAGAGAGAGAGAGCTGTGCAGGAAGTGTGATTTTATCGTGCTGAAGCAAAAGTCAGAGGGCATTAATGACGACATTGATCAAATGTGGAGCGTAGTTTGGATCTTCTGCTGCTGCTTCAGTGAATTTTGGTTAGAGAGATAAAACCTGCAGCTCAGAATCGAGCGCAAAAAAGACGGAAACACAAAGCGCCGACGCGCCGACGTATCAGAGTCAGCGAGCTGTCGGCTTTCAGCCGCGACGGCGTGTCCGTGTGAGAAAGTCGAGAAAGCTGATTGTGATGCGTCGGCTCTGTGTTTACGTTTTTGAACAGCTGGTCACACCGGTGCGACCAAAGATCTTTTTTAGTCGCATCATTGAAAAATATGGTCGCACTCTAGAGCCCTGAATACCATTATATTACAACGTTGTGACTCATTGGGATTTGGCTTTTACACTGATGTTATTTTGACAAACAACACCTAAACATGAGCCAAAGAAAGTAAAGGCAGTCGTGCCTCTCTCAGAGCTTCAGCGTAGGAACTCATGTCAGTGAGGATGACCAGCACATGTTTCTCACACTGGTAGGCCAGGTACTCTGCTGTAGTCAGCGCCAGGCGGGGAGTGATGATACGGGAGTGATACGGAGACTTTCAGATCGCAGAGACTTTTTTTTAATGTACTGAACGGCTGGTCGCTGGTGCGATCTAGGATTTTATTAGTCGCACCAGTGAGAAATTTGGCCGCAAATGTGACCAAATTGGTCAGACTCTAGAGCCCAGAGATCAGCTGCTGTCTGAACTGCACACTTACACTTGGGTTTTGTATTTTTTGGCTTTTTCTCTGCTCTTTTTTGAAATATAACTTTGAGAGGATTTGGATTTCAACTGAATCCCTGGAGTGTTGAAGTTGCAGGGATGCAAAACAGAGATAAGGGCCTCTTCAGGCATGGATGTGCCCGTTCTCTCCTCAATCTCTCTCCTCAAAAGATCAACATTAGCTAAGAGTGGGTTAATTAGATGAGTATTAAGTGATTTCATTATGTGATCATAGTATGTGAGCTGGCTTTTCCCCCTCCTGCTAAATTGCTTTAATAAAATATCCTGCATTCAAAAGGTTTAAATAGTGGACATTCATTTTTTAACTCTTTCTAAAACAGCAACAAGGCATGAAGCTGTGTATAAGTTTACACCTATATAAATATCACTTACACATTTAATTTACAGTTACAAGTTACAAAGTCACTTTCATCTACGCAGGACTGTAAGCTGTCGTCTGTGAGGCGTCAGCTGTGTTTGTTTGTAACACAGTTCATGGTGGAGAACAGCTGCTCACATACGTATGTGGATCTGAAGATCGTCAGGACTCCAAATGCATATTTCTTCATGTTTATGTGTCGGGATGGCATTCCATGTTTCAAACAAGGTTCTCAGTATCACCTGAAAATCCAGTCACATTTAACAGGGATGGATCGATGGTCAGGGCAGTGATGGGGAAGGATAATGTGGGTTTTTCCTCTCTGAACTCGTGGAATTATTTCCCAAATAACTGTGGTGATTGCAGACTGCAAATGCTCTGAATTTATTAACTGTCAGTTTGCACTCAAACGCTAACACCTCCTCCAGCATGTGTAACGCTGTGCCTCCTCTCCCCTGAAGACTTGTATTCAGCTTCTTCTGGTTCGCTGTAATGTCCACAAAGTGCAGCTTTTTCAGCCACTCTGGCTGTTCCAGCGCAGAAAAGGCGAGCCCTTTGCTGCTCATGAAAACTTTCACCTCTCCCAGACATTTTCCAATTTCATTGTACTACTGTACTATGTATGACTGTGCAATGACAATAAAGAGTTATCTTATCTTATCTTACATGGAGCAAAGCGTTTCAGCACCTCTCCTCTGGACAGCAGGACTCTGTCATACAGCAGGAGATCAGGCTAAATGCTCTCCACCTCATCCAGTAATGAGGTGGAGAGCATTTAAACCTTTTGCCATTATTTTATTGATGATCTGAATGACAACATTTATGACCTCTGTGCATTCTACAGGAAAGGTTTGCGCACACAATGCCTCTTGGTGCAGGATGCAGTGAAACGTCAGCAGCTTTCTATCCAGTGACTTCTGCAGCCAGGCCACAAAGCCCCTGTGCAGTCATACTTACCATACTTTTATTTTTATATTTCAATATCACAATAATCTTCTAATTTAGAACTACAAGTTAAAAAAGAACTAATATAAATAAAATACACTTCAGCTAAATACTTTTCCCAAACCACGTGGAGCCGCACTATAAGTCTAAAGAGCTGCATGTTATCTTGCCACTCGCTGACCTTAACCTCCCTCTCGTGCACAAAGGTTCTTCTGTTTGCCAGGTAGGCTTCCAAGTCTATGTTTTTTTGGCCTTTCAAAGACCATAATGAGTTCGTCTTCCAAGTCATACCAGTCGTTTTATGCGGGCGTCACATTGCTGCTCGTAGCCTCTGGTCCTGCCCCCACTTTTATTAGCATTGCCACCTCCTTGGGAATCTCGGTCATTTTACCATTAAGAAGCAGAACATCAAGGTCAGTGTTCAAACATTAGGCTGTTTGAGGAACACGTTGGGGGAAAACAACAGAAAAAGACAAACATTTCTTACCACTGGTAGGTAGCTGACTAAAAACTGAGCAACATGCTTAATCACCACCTGCATTACAGAGAAAATGTGTTTTAGAAAAAGAGAACAGGAGGAACTAGAAGAATTGTAAAGTGCACACATAAGAAGCCATACTGGGAAATTGTCTTCTCTGCGTTTTCCAACTACTACAATTTAAGGTCCTGCATAAGCTCCGTCTGTCTAAATTGAAGGTTTCAAGGATGCTTCCAGGTGCGGACTCAAGATGTGATCAATGTGGCCAGAATTCTGCCTCATTGTCACATATGTTTTGGACATGTCCTAATATCACTACTTACTGGTCTAAAATATTTAAAACTTTGTCTGATATTTTTAAAAAACAGCCCCCCCCCCCCCCCCCCCCCCAAGACCCAGTAATGGCACTATTTGGTGTAGCTACAGTTAAACACTTAAATAATAAACAAATTCGTGCTCTGAGTTTTATAACATTGCTTGCAAGACGCCTTATACCCCCAACTCATTCTGCTTTGTTAAGACACACAATGTATCATTTGCAGTTGGAAAAAATTAAATTTTCACTGAGAGATAATGTCAAACAGTTTTACCTAATTTGGCAACCCTTTATAGATGGGATGGATGGCCTCCTCCCATATCTGCTCCAAGATTATACACATTGGCAGGTGTATTGTTTTTTTTGTTTTTTTTTCTTGGGGGGGGGGGGGGGGGGGGGGTTGTTTGTTCTGGGGTTTTTTTTCTCCTTTCCCCCTCCTTTGTATATACTTATCTAGGTATATAAATGTGTATGTATAGACATAGATATATGATCGTTTATATAATGGTAATTATATTTTATGTAAAAAGGAGGGGGAGAGGAAGGAAGGGAAGGGGAAAAAAGGGAAAGAAAAAACTATGTCACTGTAAAAGAGATACTTTGTTGCCTGATTTGAATAAAAAAAAGGGAAAGAAATTGGACTAAACTCACTTGAACTCTGACTTTGTCTGCACTTAGAACTATCACAAGACATTAAAACAAAACATCGGGCATTGATGACATCACAGGAATCTAACATTCTAATCTATGCAAACTGTCTCCATGGCTACATAATATCAAATTAAATCATAGCAAAGGAGTAAAAAGCAGGATCAGTCTTAGGGTGTATGTTACATGTTTGCCAGTTTGGATGAGTGAGTGCAATACTTCATCGGCCTGTGTTGTAGCAACCTGTTGAACCTGCTGAGAAACTTTTCTTTGTCCACTCTGCCCCAAACTTCACATGCTCCATAAAAGTCGAGGCCTAGAGACCTCTGCATAGTTATTAGCATTAGGTTATCAGTATCATCTGATATATATGACATTTACAGTACAGTACTCACACATGACATAGGAGGAATAAATATGAACTTTTTGACATAAATTTGATCATATGAAATTGGATTTTTTTTAAATATGAAACTTTTTCCTTCCGTCATACTTCAGAAATATAATATATTAAGTTTTGAACATTTTAAAACATTTAAGTTTGCTCGTTGTATTTATAAGATCCTACATGGACGTGCTCCACAATCATTGGTCAGTCATGTTAAAATCCATTATCAGTGGAAAACAAACCTGATCCTCTACTAGAGGCGATTGTGCAATACCTTTTAGACATAACACTCAGCAAACAGTTATTATCAGTTAAAGTCAGTGAGATTTGGAGTGATACATGACACATGACGGAATAAGACACGCAGACTTAGCATGACGAACCGACGAGGAACACGTACACTGTGAATACATACAGAGGGAAAAGAGGACTAGAGATGAGACATGGACATAACTAAGCACAAACAGAACATGATGGCTGGGGGGAAAACACACGTGACAGAAGGAATGGGTCACAAGGGCAAAACATGTAAACGAGAGGAGGAGACGGGAGAAAAAGACATTACTGAAATACATGAAGGGCCAGGGCTGGGGCAGCCAACCAGTCACAGACAAACAGCCACATTTTTTACTGTGTCACCGCAAAGAGCCACATCATACACCTGGGCACACATGAACATCACCCATCCCTTCCTCTGTCCTGCGTTCAGTTTAGGGTATCAAACTCAGGACCCTAACCCCATCAGGCCGGGGTCTTTGTGTGGAGTCTGCATGTTCTCTCCAGCTTCCTCACACAGTCTAAAGACATGCAGTCAGTGGGGGTCTTCTCGCCCCGTTCACATTCACACAGAGATGCATTGAAGATCACCTTGTGGTTAGTGCCTTCTATTCGATGTACAGACTGAATAATAACACCTTCTAATTAGTTCTGTCTCCTATTGGTGCTCTTCTACGAGTAATCAGTGCTTGATGGCTTACTAAGCTTAACTTTTTTCACAACATTGATAACAAACACACACAAAACAACAACAACATATATTATCTAAAAAAACTTGATTGGACCACAGTTTTGATGTTCATCCTACATGTTTATTGAGATTGTCTAATGTCTGCGACGGTATCTTCTCCCACGTCTGCGGACACCCGAGGCCTTGTGGGCTCTCCTGCGTCTGCGAACGGGGCGAGAAGCACGTTTGCGTCTATACCTGTGTCGTGGCATCGTCCAAAACGGCGGTACCTGCTCCACGTCACGGGTTCTATTTATGGACTCAACTTTAGTGATGTCACTGCTGATGTTGTCACTGTTGGTGTGACCTCATGACTCATTCATCCCATCTGAACTGTGGTGTAATTATGAGGTCACAGGGGCACGTGAATTTATTCACAAAGTTGAAAGAGAGTTTGGGTCATAACTCAAAGACACAATGATGCAGTCAAATCATTGGAGTTAAATATCTGTAAATTACACGATTTAGAGGGGTCTGACATCACATCCAGTCTCTCTGCTGTGATGTCAAATATCAACGCCCAAACCACACGACCGACAAATAACACAGAACACGCAGCCAGTGACGCACCAAACACACACCACGTTCAGTGACCAATAAATCAAGCGCCACAGGTGGTGTAAATGACAGCTCAGGGATGTGTAATGATGTTGACTTTTTCTGTTCTTGTTCCTTTTTACCAAGCCGGGTTTGTTGGTCCTTGTTTCCCTCTCCTGCTGAGTTCCTCCTGACGGAGTTCATAAGCCAGTCAAAGATCTGCACGTCACAATGGACTGAGATGTCAACTTCCTCCCACCAAAAAAAAAGAAAAAAGAAAAGTCATCATGCAGCAGGAGAACAAAAAGTCATACTACAGCTACTGCACCCCTCTAATTTATTAGATTCTTTCAATCATGTGTTTCATAGGGGCCTCGGAGCACTTCTGCACACTAAATGAGCTGTGCTGGAACTTACACCATCACGTAACCCATAAAGGAAATCTCTTATTCATAAAAAGAAACAAATGTTTGCTTTGATTCCTCCTTGAGAAACTGAATGTCACGGTCCTGGGTCGCTGGCTCAGTGTTTTCTGTTTTGTTTTATTAATCTTTGATTTCTTGATGTGTCTTTGTTAGTTCTTAGGTTTTGGTTCTGTGTCCCCGCTGTTCTGTGTTGGTACTGTGCCTCTACATAAATAGCATCATAATTTCATATTTTGTCAGCACTTCCTAGCAGTATGTAACTACACAATAAATGTCAGGGTTTGCGTGTTGAGTTATGAATGGAGGACCCAAGATGCAGGCACTGCTGATGTGAGTGAGCTTTATTTATGGAGAGTGACATACAAACAAAGGCGAGGGAGGCGAGAAACAAAACTAGGAAAACCTAAACTGGGAAAGCTGAGAACCAAATAAGAAACCTGGACACGAGGGAATGGAGTTAAAACACGAAGGATGACAAGCAGGAAAAACAGCATGGAGGAACACAGACGGACCAGTAACACACACAAGAGGACGAATGCTATAAATTAGTGATGGCCCGCTTGAAGCTGACGCTCCGGCGCGTGTGTCAAAAACACCAACACACCGCTTCAGAAGCACTCTGTCGATGCTCGATTCGTTTGGCCACAGTCACGTGATCAGTGACGTCCAATTGTGAATTGTGAATTGTGAATTCCACTCTGCAGAGTGGGCAATCATAATGAAGCAGTTCAGTTTTTCTGTAGATTCAAGCTGCTCTTCATATTTTTGACCAGCAGATGTCACCACAGAGGACTGTGTTAAAAAGCTTCCAGTAATGAATCGTTTTTCAACACAAGCTTCAGAAAGCTTTGTTTGGCCATCACTACTATAAATACACACAGAGGGAAACGAGGAAACACAGGAGGGGGACACAGCTGAGCCTAATGAATCTGACGAGACGGGTCATTCATGTACTGTACATGATGCGGGTAGATGCTGTACGTTTATGGGCTGCAGGAGAGACACAGATTTGTGCAGCTGAGGTTGTTTGGGGTGCCTGCGTGTTCGCCTGCTGGGCCTGAGCGAGCCTCTCCACATCTGTGGCCCGGCGGTCTCTTCTCTTGCTGAGGATCTTAACGTAGTTTGCTGGGACGAGCCGGTGGTCTCACCGTCCACGCTGGCCAGGAGCCAGCCACGCACACGGGGCTGTAGCTCTAAACACGAGGGAGATAGTTGTAAACATGGGGCACGCTCACATAAAAGAAGAGCCCTCATCTGTTATTTCTAAGATAAGGAAAACAAAAATAGAAGGTTTTGGGTCAAAGCACTCAGAATCAAATGTCCCGCAGCCAGTAAAAAGCTCATCACCTTTAGGAGCGAGGTTGAGCATCTCTCCAGCTTGCATAGAAAGCTCCTCCTGAGAAGCAGCTGTAAAGTCATATTCTCCTCTGGCCACCACGTGGTCGTCCTCCTCGCTCGCCCAGTTAGTGTCTAAACCAAGCAAGGAAACTGAATGAAAGACATTCATCATTTTAACTGGTCTTAACCAAAAACAAGTCCTTCTGCTTTTCCTTACACTTGTAAAGTAACTAATGGCATATGGAGCTATGGTACCCAATTTATTTGCCACTGAGTTACACAAAGGCACATATGATGTCATACAAGCAGACTCATCTTTACACGTGTACTGCAGCCCTGAACATTACCAGCTTCAGATTCTATTATCAAACTTTGCAACAGCAGCCTTAATTACTTTGAACTCAAAACAATTAGCACCTGCAGCCACTGTCCTGTGTTGAGTACACCTCTCAAAACAACTAAATGTACTTTAATGTGTTTGGATTTCTTTGGGGCGGTCCACTACTGTAAAGAGCGGTGAGGCAGCCCGCTCCTGATTTATCCTGCTTTCTTTCCCGCACCTGGAGGGCGTCGCCACCTCCTCATGAGGGCTGGCTAGTTTTTGGGAGTGTGTGTATGTGTCTGTACAACTGTGCTTATTGTTTTGTGTATTCCAAACTGATTCGTGTCCTCATCTCTGCAGTGCTGCCGTCTCCTGCATCCCGGCATGTTTCTAAGGTACGTTTTCTCCTTTTTTATGTTGTTCTTGTGGTTTTTGCACTCACATGAGGTCTGAAATTGGGGCTATTTAACAGGATTATGACATCACATATATTTAGAATTTTACCACCAATTTGATCCTTTGATCCTTGAATCCATAAATAGGGGTGAGAAGCGATGACTTTTAGTCCATTAATCACAGCATTTATGTTCACAGAATTGAAACGTTCGCCAAAGAAGTATTTTGAAACATCTGGATCCTTTTCGGAGTAACTGCTTACAGATTCCAACATGTCTCAGAGAAAACAACCCTACAGATTTTTAAGATAAGTTTTCTTTCTTTTTTCTGTTTTTCTGCGATTCAGAGTATTATAACTGCTTAATGCGTGTCAGAGTATGTCAACTGCTCAGTGCATAATGCATAATTTAATGTATCACTGAAATTTTACAGTGATTGTTGGCTGTAGAAGACATCAACAATACAGCAATAATGAGCACTTACTATATTCAGAATTCAAATAAGTGCTTGTGTTTCAATTTATTTATCAATTTCAATTTTATTTATATAGCGCCAAATCACAACAAAAGTTGCCTCAAGGCGCTTCATAGATACAGAGAAAAACCCAACAATCATATGACCCCCTATGAGCAAGCACTTTGGCGACAGTGGGAAGGAAAAACTCCCTTTTAACAGGAAGAAACCTCCGGCAGAACCAGGCTCAGGGAGGGGCGGGGCCATCTGCTGCCACCGGTTGGGGTGAGAGAAGGAAGACAGGATAAAAGACATGCTGTGGAAGAGAGACAGAGGTTAATAACATATATGATTCAATGCAGAGAAGTCTATTAATACATAGTGAGCGAGAAAGGTGACTGGAAAGGAAAAAGGAAAAACTCAATGCATCATGGGAATCCCCCGGCAGCCTACATCTATTGCAGCATAACTAAGGGAGGATTCAGGGTCACCTGGTCCAGCCCTAACTATATGCTTTAGCAAAAAGGAAAGTTTTAAGCCTAATCTTAAAAGTAGAGATAGTGTCTGTCTCCCGAATCCAAACTGGAAGCTGGTTCCACAGAAGAGGGGCCTGAAAACTGAAGGCTCTCCCTCCCATTCTACTTTTAAATACTCTAGGAACAACAAGTAGGCCTGCAGAGCGAGAGCGAAGTGCTCTAATAGGGTGATATGGTACTACAAGGTCATTAAGATAAGATGGGGCCTGATTATTTAAGACCTTGTATGTGAGGAGCAGGATTTTGAATTCAATTCTGGATTTAACAGGAAGCCAATGAAGGGAAGCCAAAACAGGAGAAATATGCTCTCTCTTTCTAGTCCCTGTCAGTACTCTTGCTGCAGCATTTTGGATTAGCTGAAGGCTTTTCAGTGAGTTTTTTGGACATCCTGATAATAATGAATTGCAGTAGTCCAGCCTGGAAGTAATAAATGCATGAACTAGTTTTTCAGCGTCACTCTGAGACAGGATATTTCTAATTTTAGAGATGTTGCGCAAATGGAAGAACGCAGTCTTACATATTTGTTATATATCTGCGTTGAAGGACATATCCTGGTCAAAAATGACTCCAAGGTTCCTCACAGTGTTACTGGAGGCCAAGGTAATGCCATCCAGAGTAAGAATCTGGTTAGATACCATATTTCTAAGCTTTTCAGCGCCGAGTACAATAACCTCAGTTTTATCTGAATTGATAAGCAGAAAGTTAGCGGCCATCCAGGTCTTTATGTCTTTAAGACATTCCTGCAGTTTAACTAATTGGTGTGTGTTATCTGGCTTCATGGACAGATAGAGCTGGGTGTCATCTGCATAGCAGTGAAAATGTATGCTATGTCTTCCAATGATGCTGCCTAAGGGAAGCATGTATAATGTAAACAGAATTGGTCCTAGCACTGAACCCTGTGGAACTCCATAATTAACCTCAGTGTGTGAAGAGGACTCTCCATTTACATGCACAAATTGGAGTCTATTAGATAGATATGATACAAACCACTGCAGTGCAGTACCTGTAATACCCACAGCATGTTCTAATCGCTCTAAAAGGATATTATGGTCAACAGTATCGAATGCTGCACTAAGGTCTACTAGGACAAGCACAGAGATGAGTCCACTGTCAGAGGCCATAAGAAGATCATTTGTAACCTTTACTAAAGCTGTTTCTGTGCTGTGATGAGCTCTGAAACCTGTCTGAAACTCTTCAAATAAGCCATTCCTCTGCAGATGGTCTGTTAGCTGTTTGACAACTACTCTTTCAAGGATTTTTGATATGAAAGGAAGGTTGGAGATTGGCCTATAATTAGCTAAGACTGCTGGGTCTAGAGATGGCTTTTTGAGTAAAGGTTTAACTGCAGCCACCTTGAAGGCCTGTGGTACATAGCCGATTATTAGAGATAGGTTGATCATGTATAAGATCGAAGAATTAATCAATGGCAGGACTTCTTTGAGCAGTTTTGTAGGAATGGGGTCTAAAAGACACGTTGATGGTTTGGAGGAAGTAATTATTGAAGTTAACTCAGAAAGATCAATTGGAGAAAAAGAGTCTAACTTAACATCAATGGTACTAAGAGTAGCTGTAGATAATATTACATCTGTGGGATGATTATTGGTCATTTTTTCTCTAATGATAAAAATTTTATTTGTGAAGAAGTTCATGAAGTCATTACTAGTTAACGTTAAAGGGATGGTTGGCTCAAAAGAGCTCTGACTTTTTGTCAGCCTGGCTACAGTGCTGAAGAGAAACCTGGGGTTGTTCTTATTTTCTTCAATCAGTGACGAATAGTAAGATGTTCTGGCTTTGCGGAGGGCTTTCTTATAAAGCAACAAACTATTTCTCCAGGCTAAATGATGATCCTCTAAATTTGTGACACGCCATTTCCTCTCCAGATTACGAGTCATCTGCTTTAGGGTACGTGTTTGAGAATTATACCACGGAGTCAGGTACTTCTGATTAGAGACCTTAGTTTTCACTGGAGCTACAGTATCCAGAGTCGTACGTAGTGAGGAGGTGAAATTATTAACCAGATAATCGACCTCTGTTGGGGTAGCGTTCAGATAGCTACTCTGCTCTGTGTTGGTACAGGGCATTGACGATGATAACAGTGGGTGGATTATATTCTTAAACTTAGTTACAGCGCTTTCAGAAAGACATCTACTTTGATAAAGTCTACTCTCCACTGCTGTGTAATCAATTATTGTAAATGTAAATGTTATCAGGAAATGATCAGACAGGAGAGGGTTTTCAGGAAACACTGTTAAATGTTCAGTTTCTATGCCATATGTTAAAACAAGATCTAGAGTGTGATTAAAGTGGTGGGTGGATTTTTTTACAGTTTAAGAGAAACCAATTGAGTCTAATAACAGGTTAAATGCCATGTTGAGGCTGTCATTTTTAGCATCTACATGGATGTTAAAATCACCCACAATAATTATTTTATCTGAGCTCACAACTAAATTAGATATAAAGTCTGAGAAATCAGACAGAAACTCTGTGTAAGGCCCAGGTGGACGATAGATGATAACAAGTAAGACTAGTTTCTGAGTTAACAGCTCCCACCCCATACAGGCCACCCTGACAACACTAACACACTGTTTTCCCTCCAGTGATAGGCTGCTGCACCCACAGTGTGCAAAGGGGAGATTTTGGAGGCCTTTCCCTCCAGCTGCTGACAGCCTGTACACTGCACAACAGCAGTGAATGTACACCACATATGCACAAACTGGGGTCTTTACATATATCAGTGTGCAATACCTGTTAATACCTATTAACACCCAACAACTGCACTATGAAATGTTTCATTCTTCTCCTAATAGTAATCTGTATTATTGCATCACATATATAGCGAACAGTTAGATTTGCTCACCCGGTGGCTGGGAGAAGAGTCGTCTAAGCATGCCAAACGTATACGCTCTGTCCATCTCAACAATCCAGCAGAGGGCCTACGTCGAGTTTGGACACGGCTACAAGAATGTTATGGAACTCTAGAGGCTATTGAGAAGTCGCTCCTTGACAGACTTGAACGCTTTCCTAGAGTGTCAAACAAAGACCCACAGAATCTCAGAGAACTTGGCAACCTACTTTCTGAAATTGATTCAGCCAAACCAGACGGCTCTTTACCTGGGCTAGTGTATTTGGACACATCACATGGCATTGCCCCAATAGTTGATAAGTTGCCAACAAATCTTCAACACAGGTGGATGTCAGAGGGGACTAAATACAAGCAGAGACATTATGTATATTTCCCTCCATTCTCATTCTTCTGTCGCTTCATACAAGATGAAGCGAAAATGAGAAATGACCCTGGTTTTAAGTCTACTGTATCAGGTCCCACATCCTATCCAATAACTCACGACAACCACTATACCAGATTTGTCAAGTCAAGACCGCCTGTTGCCATCCACAAAACAGAGGTAAACAAAACTCACAAACCAAGCTTAGGCAGCACAAGTGAGTTCACGAACAAACTGTGTCCCATCCACAAGAAATCGCACCCGTTAAGTAAGTGTAGAGGTTTCAGTGAAAAGACACTAGATGAGCGTAAGGCATACCTCAGAGAACACAGCATCTGTTTTAGGTGCTGCGATTCCTCAGCTCACCAAGCTAAAGACTGTAAGGAAGAGATTACTTGCCAAGAGTGCAACAGCAACAAACACGTTGCAGCGCTGCATGCAGGTCCAGCTCCATGGACACAAAACACAAAAGCTCAAAACATTGCCCCAGACCAGGACAGGGAGGAGCATGGTGGTGAGAGTAGCCTAGACTTGGAGACTAGCTCAGCATGCACTCAAGTTTGTGGGGACTTATGTGGGGGGCGTTCCTGCTCAAAAATATGTCAAGCCTACATTTATCCAAAGGGGCATCCAGACAAAAAAGTCAAGGTTTACGCTATCATAGATGACCAGAGCAATAGGTCATTAGCGAAGTCACAAATGGCCGCTTAGCTGAGAACCTCAGTCCGTTGATGGCCAGTTCAGCTCTCCTCCGCCTTCTTTGCTCGAGTGTGACTCACTCCCAGACAACAAGAATGAAATCCCAATGCAAGAGATTGCTCTAGCCCATCCGCACCTCAAACACCTAGCAGATCATATGCAGCCCCTAGACCCTGAGGCCAAGATTATGTTGCTGTTAGGCCGAGACATAATACAAGTGCACAAAGTGTATGAACGAGTGAATGGACCAGTCAAAGCTCCATTTGCCCAGAGACTTGCACTTGGGTGGGTTATTGTAGGTGATGTATTCTCAGGAGGAGCCCATAAGCCAGCCATCATAGGCACATACAGAACGAGTGTTCTAGAGAACGGGCGTCCAAGTCTCCTAACACCCTGTCAGAACAGCTTTCATGTCAAAGAGCAGTCACACAACAAATCCTGGGACACTCGCAGTTCATGTCAAATAGGGACACACATATTCCAGCAAAGGGAAAAGGACGAAGAGCTAGCCCCTTCCCTTGAGGACCAAGTCTTTCTGGAAATAATGGAAAGAGACTTTTACCTAGACGATGCAAATAGCTGGACAGCTCCACTTCCTTTCCGTATACCGACGACCCGCCTCCCAAACAACAGACACCAAGCACTAAGTCGCTTAGAGTCGCTGCGCTGTACATTAAACAAACGCCCTGAGATGGAGAGACACTTTATGGATTTTATGCAGGGGTTGTTTGACAGAGATCACGCAGAACCATTCTGGATTGGACTGAGTGAGTCGCAGACTGAGTAGAAGAGGACGGTGTGTGTGCCTGCCATGGACATTGCCTCACCTCCCTGGGATGTTTAAGAGTTTAGTGTTTAGTATTTCCAGTTCGGGAGCTGGAGGGCCCGGATCGATTCCCCAATGTAACAGCACTTTCAATTATTCTTAATTCATTTTCTAATCACATATTGTCAACACGTGATAATGTTGGCCTGTCCTGTATTAGGCATTCAGGATTTTCTTTGATGGCTATTTAGCTCTTATGGCATGAACTTGCTCAGTGCATTAAATAAGTGCATAAATAAGATGTTAAAATCATCATCATGTCATCATATCAAACATGATAGATTTGGGGGGAGTTTGTTTGGCACATGCTGACTGCATTCTAACTATAACCAGAACAGGAGGCGAGAGCAGAGAACAAGAGTGCAGCAGTTTGGTGAAAGGAACAGGAAAGGTGAAGAAGAGGTGAGCATCCAAAAGACGAGCAAGAGGACAGTTTCAAAGGAGACATTATGGCACAATAAAAACTGTAAGAGCAGAGATTCGTTCATATCTTTCGTATTTTTTCTTTAGCTTTTACTCCCGCTGCTTGCAATAAATCAAATATAAAGAACAAAGAAGAACAACTCAAATTCCATTGATTGTTTAGTTCAGTGTTACTCTGTGATTGTTTGACATTTCATGTAAATGTGACTATAAAATATAGTCAATAATATTAAAAAGGTGCTGTTACTGAGTGATGCGGATGCTGCAGGCGGTGATGCTGCAGGCGGTGATGCTGCAGGCGGTGATGCTGCAGGCGGTGATGCTGCAGGCGGTGATGCTGCAGGCGGTGATGCTGCAGGCGGTGATGCTGCAGGCGGTGATGCTGCAGGCGGTGGCTGAACGGACCTCCCTGGACCGTCAGCAGACAAGACTTGATGCTGGCTAGGTTCTCCCGAACCCCCAGCTGACGAGGCGTGGTGCTGGACGGGCTCCTCGGGCCCTCCAGCCGACATAGCAGGAAGCTGGCTGGGTTCTCCTGAACCCCCAGCCAATGTGACTTGAGGCTGGACAGGCTCCTCGGGCCCTCCAGCTGGAGCAGATGCAGGGCCAGAGGCAAGTGGGACCCCTGGCTGCATAGGTAGCTGAATTGGTGCTTGCACTAATTGCTGAGTTACCGGCTGGGCAGTTGACTGAAACAGAAGTTGTAGTGGTGGTTGTGATGATGGTTGTGCTGGTGGTAGTGATGGTTGGAGCTTGCAACAGAGCTGGTAACCGACTCTCAGCATCTCTTATCCGGGGAACAGGGATGGGTACTGGGCCTGGCCGAAAACCAGCCATCCCCACCTGAACAACAGATACAGGTCCAGGGAAGAGCTGTGTTCTGGCTGCCTTTACCCTGGGGTAAAGGCAGCCAGGGTAAAGGCAGTAAAGGCAGGTGTGGGTGCAGGAGCTAACTGGACCGCCGCTGCTCCCACCCGAGGAACTGAAACGGGTGCAGGAGTGAGCAGGGTCTCAGTTGCCCTCACACGGGGAACCAGAACAGGCACAGGCAACGACCGGCGACCGGCGCCATCCCCACCCAAGGAACAGGTACGGGTGCAGGGATGAACAGAGCCATGGTTTGCCTGGGAAATGAAGGACAGATCAGCTGGACCTCAGCCACCCCCACCCAATGAGCTGGTATGGATGCAAGGGAAAGCTGGGCCCGAGCTGCCCTGGGAACTGGAACTGGAGGCGGAGAGCAGAGCAGAGGAGCTGTAACAGTCACGGGGAAAACCAGGTTTATGGTACCAGACATGATTCTAGAAAACCGAGACTTAGTGCAGGCTGACCTTGGTAAAACTGCTACTCTTAAGTCATCCAGGTTGACATTAGCAGTCTTAGGAAAGGTGAGTTCAGGGGCAGTCACAGGTGCTGGAGAAATCATACAAGCCGTGTCTGAATAAACTGGGTGCGAAGCAACATTAAACACAGTCTTACAAAACGCAGCCTGGGAAGTTGCACACAAAGTTTCCAGGGCTACTGGCTGAAAAGCATGGCGCACAGAGTTATACAGACATGATCGTGGAACCGAAACTCTAACTTGAGCAACCAACTCTGCAGTGTTCAAGCCAAGTATTTTTGCCAGCTTGTTAACAGCAGGTGACACCTTGTTGCTCTTAACCTGGACAATCACAGAACGCACAGTCTTGAAGAGTTCTCAATGAGCAACACAAACAGTCTTTGAATGAGCATACTCTGGGCTTGTGAAATTTAAGTCAGGAGAGGTTATGGAAACATGAGGTTTATCACAGGCAGCCTCAGAATGAACTGGCTGGTGAGCCGCGTAACACATGGGTGAAGCAACAACAACAACAGTCTCACGAGGTGTTGCCTGAACAGCATAGATGGAATTTGGCTGGGAAATTGAACTGTCCCTGTTTAGTTTAGCAGTAGGAGACATTGTCTTTTGAGCAGAGCAGCAAATAGTCTTTTAAACAGCATTTTTAATGTCCTGAGTGAGATTATGATTGTCCAAGTCAGAAAATTCCATTACATATTCACACATGTAATCTACATCTGAAAGCTCACTATTAATTAGCACTACCGAAGCCTTCCTTGTACTATTAACTGATCCAAAAACACGTGGCTCAGGATCAACATAACTTGGCACAGAAGTGAAAACAGAAACTCCAGTTTTTTCAGAGTTACATCCAGAAACTACACTCTTATTTACAGAACACAAAACTTCATTCAACTCTGGTGAAATAAGGTCATTTGACTCCTGAATTTTCTCAAAATTGGAGGAAACAAAAAATGGATCATTAGAATGCTCAGAGTCCCAAAAAGCAACCTCAGAGTCAGCCATCTTGGGATCATCAGTTTCTATCCTTACAGACTCAGAGTTAACAGTCAAAAAGTTAACTGACTCTGGATTCACTGCCTCTGAGCTTAAAGTTCCCCGCGTGGAAGAAGCCGGGTGAAAATTGATCTGTTCACTCACCACGTCCAGCTGTTCAAAGCATGAACTGGACTCGGTGAGGGACGGTGACGACGAGAACGCTGCTTTCTTTTGGAAACGGGAGCAGCAGAGGAAACGGAAGGTGTTGGAGCAACGGTGACCAGGCCCTCATCCTCCGACCACATTCCTGCCAGGCATGAGGCAGGTGAGGGGTGGTCGGGACCAGACGTGAGGGAGGAAAGAGTCTGATGCTGCGACTGCAGCTGCTGCAGCGGAGCTGAAGAAATCTCCGTCCGCTGCGGCGGTGTGAGAGGGCTTGCTCGCTGTGACTGAGGCGGAGTGGACGAGGAGATGAGGGTGAATTGGGCCAGCTCCCGGGTTTTGGCTGCCTCCTTAGCCTGGGTCAGCGAACGGCTGAACTCCGAAGCTATAGAGAGCTGGCGCAGGTGAGGATTTCCGTCGAATATGGCTTGTATTGCATTCAGCCCGACTGAGAATGTCTGCAAATCTGAGGCGTGGCTAATGCGAGTCATCAGTCCGAGGATGCGAGCAAGGTCCACCTCTCTTTCTCGGTGAGGTGAGTCCGCTGGGTCCATGTTATGGTTGCGTCCTTCTGTCACGATGAGCTGTGTGGCTGTCAGTGGCTGGACCCAAGTGCAGGACTCGGAGACAAAACATTAACTTAAACGGCAGCTTAATTTGGTGGTGAGACTCACTTGGCAATACATAAACAACAACTTAAACTAACTAGACTGGAGATGCATATGACTTTGCCTTTGACCTGAAGGTAGACGACGAAGAATACGCACACAACAAACGTGGAGGACGCAACAACTAGCAGGGAAAAACACAGGGCTTAAATACATACTGAGGTGATTAGGGAATGTGAAACAGGAGGAGAGCACAGCTGGGACTCATCAGACATGACAAGACAAGGGGAGGCAAAACTCAACACATTGACATTGACAGTGCCACGTATTGGAGAAGCAAGATGGCGCCTGTGTTTGGCTGTGCCGCTGCCTCCGTCCATGTGTTTGTTTACTTTATATGTTATGCAAGTGTTCTTGCTAGTTTTGTCCGGTGTCATCTCCCTTCGGATTTATGATCGCCATGCGTTACTGGCGATCAAATCTGCTATGGATAACTTTCAGAGTCAACAATACGACGTTGTTTTCCCACCGCCGCTTGAGCGTGACGCAGCACCCGGTTCACCTGCACTCTTGCCGGTCAGCTCAATTTTGCTTCAGAGGCCTCGTCGGAGGAAGCGGGGGAAGAGAGCCGGCTTTCTTGTCCTGCTCCGTCGTCTTCGGGGGCTTTATTCCTGGGCTGCTAGTGGTAAGATCCGCCTGAGACTTGTCGGAGCTGGATTAATCCCCACAACCCACTGTGTTTACCACCCAAGCTCCCACCTAAAAGCATGGAAAGCAATGCCTCATCGCAGCAGGAACCCTGTTTTGCTGCGCAGCTTACCGCATATAGTACGAACTCTGTTCCTGGAAACTCTACCCCTGTCTACCCCTGGGTCGCAGCGTTAAATGGATGTTAATTAATGCAACGGGCGGCATCGTGGTGGGGGGCGGCATCACGGCCAGCCTGTGACATAGTGGGAATGTCACAGGCACCGATCGGTTTTCTATCGCCCATTTGCTGGGAGTAAGGGCGCCCTCCGCTTGCGAGGTGCGCCTGCTGCTTGCAGCACAGGGAGGAGAGGGCGGGGCGGCGGGGGATTCTCATGTGGCTGGAGCAGCATCTAATAACCAACTCGCAAAATAAAACAAAATAAAAACAAAACAAACAAACACGAAAACACCAGACATCATGATACAGACATATAATTTGCACCGATGTTTTTTCGAAATTCTGTATGCGAAAAGTGAGCGCGAGAGCCCTCGGTGCGCCTGCTCGCTGCTGAAGTCAAAGTAAACTTTATTGTCATCCCCACTACATACAGTCCAGTATATAGAGAGACGAGACGACGAGGCTCCAGTTACAGCAGTGCAAGTAAACAGACAATAAATATAAGAAGAGTTAGAAAATAAATATAAACTTTAGGACTCGGGGTATGTGACACAGGACCCACCAGTGTTGGTCAAGTTTGTGTGTGTGTGTGTGTGTGTGTGTACAACAGCTTTATGTTAATGTACAATCCTTAATATGTTTTGTGTGTGTGTGTGTGTGTGTGTGTGTGCGTGTGTGTGTGTGTGTGTGTGTGTGTGTGGAGGGCGCCAGAGGGAGTGTTCGCCCGGGGTGCCAAACAGGCTAGGACCGCCACTGGTGCTGACTCAGGGGGACCACTTTAGTTCATTGAAACTTTAATGCCAGTTTAGTTTAAGACATCAAACTGGTCGCGTTTTGAATCCAATTGATAATAACAGAGCTATACTGAACATAAACAACTGTGTTAGTGTGACGCCCTGCATAATTGAAGGATTACAATAAACTTCAGTTCTTACTGAATCTGTAACATTGCCTTGATCTGCCTACGTCATTTTAAAATGCATTTTTAAATAGTTTGTGTTGTTAAATGAGTTTTGTGTCACTGTGCACAGTGAAAAACTCACCTGATGTAGTGGTAAGGCCATGTTCACCACTAGATGGTGACAACCTGGCACAGGTATTTTCTATACACACTAAATTTCACACTGAAAAGCCTTGGTGGGAATTTTTGTTTGCATGGAAAGTCAAGGAAAAAATGTCTTGAGGTTTTCCAGTGTTTTCAAAATTGTGTTTTTCAGATACACATCAAAACTTCACACAGAAAAACACACACACAAAACAACAAAATATGTCAAATTACATAAGATAAGATAACCTTTATTAGTCCCACACGTGGGAAATTTGTTTTGTTACAGCGGTGGACAGTGCAAAGTTACATGGAGAATTAGAAAAAAGAAAAACATCTCATTTGTAAAAAAATAAACCAAAACCATCCTTCAGCTGCTTTCAATCACATCTCCGAGTCTCTGTGAGCAGACGCAGCTCGTGCTCGTCTTCAGGGTGAAGCTTGACGTGCTAATAAAAGAAAACATGTTTGCAGCTCAATTTCAAAACACTGTGTGGGTTTCTCTGGTTCATTTGTGCAACTGTTTCTTGGTAAATTATACAAGAACAGGAAACATAAAAATGGCTGTTGTCATCCAACATGCCCATAAAAGGCTTCATGATATACTGCTGCTGTTCACCTGCTTGTCTTACTCTGCTGGACTTTTCAGAAGTCGACTGTTTCACATATAAAGTGCTGTTTCTTATTATTTTAATGTGCTGAATCCAAACCCGACAATTAAAATATCTGATTAGCTGCTGTCTCCAAGACATTTATTTTTACACTACATGTTGTTTAGATGAGTTTTTCATATGTGTTTGGTAATATCTGACCTTTCTTCATTATGAAACAATAATCAGAGAAAGGTCAACACAGATTAGTCTTAATATGAAACATTAGAAAGCACAGCAGGGTTATTGCAGCCCCGCCCTCACATTGTGAGCAATGCTGTGACGTTTCTCAGTTACAATAATGTGACAAAACTTCTGCCAAGCAGCTTCTGTGTTTGGTAGCGTTGGTGTCACTGTGTCTGTAAACATGATAACTGGAAACAGGCATGTAGAGTGGCCCAGTGTTAACAATCCATTCAGAAGTTGCCTGGCGTCCACTGAGGTCATCAAAGTCCGTCCATCTTCTTCCACTTATCAGGGTCGTGGGGGGCTGGAGCCTATCACAGCTGTCATAGTGCGAGAGGCGGGGTCAACCCTGGACAGGTCGCCAGCCCGTGGCAGGGCTAACACACAGACAACCATTCACACCAGTCGCCACTGACTGCATGTCTTTAGACTGTGGGAGGAAGCTGGAGAGAACATGCAGACTCCACACAAAGACCCCGGCCTGATGGGGTTAGGGTCCTGAGTTTGATACCCCAAACTGAGGACAGAGGAAGGGATGGGTGATGTTCATGTGTGCCCAGGTGTATGATGTGGCTCTTTGCGGTGATACAGTAAAAAAATGTGGCTGTTTGTCTGTGACTGGTTGGCTGCCCCAGCCCTGGCCCTTCATGTATTTCAGTAATGTCTTTTTCTCCCGTCTCCTCCTCTCGTTTACATGTTTTGCCCTTGTGACCCATTCCTTCTGTCACGTGTGTTTTCCCCTCCAGCCATCATGTTCTGTTTGTGCTTAGTTATGTCCATGTCTCATCTCTAGTCCTCTTTTCCCTCTGTATGTATTCACAGTGTACGTGTTCCTCGTCGGTTCGTCATGCTAAGTCTGCGTGTCTTATTCCGTCATGTGTCATGTATCACTCCAAATCTCACTGACTTTAACTGATAATAACTGTTTGCTGAGTGTTATGTCTAAAAGGTATTGCACAATCGCCTCTAGTAGAGGATCAGGTTTGTTTTCCACTGATAACATGACTGACCAATGATTGTGGAGCACGTCCATGTAGGATCTTATAAATGCAACGAGCAAACCTAAATGTTTTAAAATGTTCAAAACTTAATATATTATATTTCTGAAGTATGACGGAAGGAAAAAGTTTCATATTTAAAAAAAATCCAATTTCATATGATCAAATTTATGTCAAAAAGTTCATATTTATTCCTCCTATGTCATGTGTGAGTACTGTACTGTAAATGTCATATATATCAGATGATACTGATAACCTAATGCTAATAACTATGCAGAGGTCTCTGGGCCTCGACTTTTATGGAGCATGTGAAGTTTGGGGCAGAGTGGACAAAGAAAAGTTTCTCAGCAGGTTCAACAGGTTGCTACAACACAGGCCGATGAAGTATTGCACTCACTCATCCAAACTGGCAAACATGTAACATACACCCTAAGACTGATCCTGCTTTTTACTCCTTTGCTATGATTTAATTTGATATTATGTAGCCATGGAGACAGTTTGCATAGATTAGAATGTTAGATTCCTGTGATGTCATCAATGCCCGATGTTTTGTTTTAATGTCTTGTGATAGTTCTAAGTGCAGACAAAGTCAGAGTTCAAGTGAGTTTAGTCCAATTTTGATCCAGTTTCTGACATGTGGTCAAAATCTTGGCCGACCTTTACCACACCACGTGCTGTGGGTGTGCGTAAATATCTAGGTGAGTAAAGTCTCCTTTACCTGTTAAATTCAATTTGTTTTGTCTCTCTGTAGAGGACTTTGAAGAAAAATACGAAGAGCAGGATAAGCTGGGTGAAGGAGGCTTTGGGACTGTCTTCTTTGGAAAACGCAGAGAAGACAATTTCCCAGTATGGCTTCTTATGTGTGCACTTTACAATTCTTCTAGTTCCTCCT
Organism: Neolamprologus brichardi; assembly: GCF_056152115.1. Taxonomy (NCBI): domain Eukaryota; kingdom Metazoa; phylum Chordata; class Actinopteri; order Cichliformes; family Cichlidae; genus Neolamprologus; species Neolamprologus brichardi. Next base: position 4,702,622 of record NW_028270137.1, on the reverse strand, counting down.
GTTCTCTTTTTCTAAAACACATTTTCTCTGTAATGCAGGTGGTGATTAAGCATGTTGCTCAGTTTTTAGTCAGCTACCTACCAGTGGTAAGAAATGTTTGTCTTTTTCTGTTGTTTTCCCCCAACGTGTTCCTCAAACAGCCTAATGTTTGAACACTGACCTCGATGTTCTGTTTCTCAAGCTTCTTAATGGTAAAATGACCGAGATTCCCAAGGAGGTGGCATTGCTAATAATAGTGGGGGCAGGACCAGAGGCTACGAACAGCAATGTGACGCCCGCTTAAAACGACTGGTATGACTTGGAAGACGAACTCATCATGGTCTTTGAAAGGCCAAAAAAACATAGACTTGGAAGTCTACCTGGCAAACAGAAGAACCTTTGTGCACGAGAGGGAGGTTAAGGTCAGCGAGTGGCAAGATAACATATATGGCAAACTTTAATGGACAATGTAAATCTGATTATTTGAACGTATTTTTCATTTGTCTGTCTGGTCATAATGAGACAGCTGGTACATGCAGCCACTGAAATGCAATCCAAGGGTGTCTACCATCGAGACATTAAGCCAGAAAACATTGTGTTTGACACATCGCCTGATCATCCAGCATTTCTATGTGTCAAATTCATCGATTTTGGTATTGGAGTCCCTTTTAGACCAGAAGCAGTCACACGAAGAAATGGTAGGTCATCAGCCTCACTGTTTAAATGTCATTGCCTGCCCACAGGCTTAGTGTCCACGCGCTCAGTGTCCACAGGAATTCCTTACCATGAATAATTACTCTCTGGACTTTAGGGACCAAATCAGCCGCTGTAAACTGGCAGGACTTTAATGCCACCACAGCAGATTGCGTCACAGTTTTGCAGCTACCTGGCAAGTAATCACTTGCCTTAAAAGTGTCGCCAGTCCCCTAGGCAACATGTGAAAGTGTTCCAGTGTGTACATCTGATCTGGGACCGCTGCAATCTTCGACTGCGCCTCCAGCTGACCCGATGTCCACATCATGGGGGAGGTAAGCGTTGGAGGTGGCATTGGAAAGTGAGGGTGATGCGTCAGTGAGTGCTTATCAGTATCAGTATATGTATGTGTGTGCGTGTCCAGAGTTCAGCTGAGACAGTGTCCTTCGACCCGCCAGGCTAAGTAAACAGTCTTCCAGCCAACCCAGGTGGCCTTGTAGGGAATGGGAAGGAACAGACTCAACACAGTCGTTATCAGGGAGTTTTTGTTCGGCTCCAGCCTTGAGCCCACAGCTGGCGCCAAAGGGGTAGCCGCATTATGATGGTTTTCTTTTGCAAACAACTCATGAAAATTTCAAGCTGTTTTTAACACTCCGACACTGGTCTCTCAATCTCCCGTTAATAGCTGCGAGTTTCTCCATGATGTTATTAGCCGTCGATTCCGTGGTCTTGTCACTCTTTTGCTCACATAGCAGATTCTGAGACCTCACGACCGCAGCCAACTGATCCGAGATGTAATCCAGCTTCCGCCCAGAGATGTTGTTCTGAGTTGATTCTTTCCTGATGTAATCCAACATACATACGCTCAGAGGTGTTATTCTGAGCATTCACTGCAGTCGTAAGCGCCTCCAAGCTCTTAACCATGCCACCTTCAGTGAGCCCTTTCTGAGAAGTCCAGAAGAGACCAGTTGATCAAATCCATAATTCTCTTTTAGGTTTTAGACACAGGCTGTGAGAGAGTGTTCCAGGGAAAGTAATCCAAAAAAGACACGAGACTAGACAAGGACATAAGAACTAGCAGGGAAGACAAGGGAGAGGAGAAAAAGTGCGTCCGCCTCCTCCGAGAGCCAAAGAAATGAAAATGTTTGATGCTGAGCTTGTGGTGATACTCCAAGTCAGTACTGTACTCTGGCTGTTTCAGAGTTTTCACAGTCACTGCTTTCAGGTGTCTCCATCCAGTCACGTCTCCCAACACGATCACTTCTTTTCTTTTGGTTCCCTCGACGTGGAAGTGGTCCCCCAGTGGTCAACAGGTAGGTCTTTTACGAGGTGTAGTACGGTGGCCCCTAGAGACAAAGCATTTACAAACTCCAAAACACTTACAAACTCCAAAACACTTACAAAATTCAAAACACATGCAAACTCCAAAACACAACAGAAGTGCTCCAGGACGCTAGGGGCAGTGTTGAGCTCGAATTGCAAAATAAACGGCAAGTTTGTTGCAAACACATGGGCTGTATGGGACGGTCTAGTCTCCGTCGCGCTGCCCAGGTTGCCTAGCAACCATGATACTAACCGCTGGAAACATGTCATACAATTTTGTTTGACAGAAATGAAGGAGAGGTCGTCAGCCTCACTGTTTAAATGTCCTTGCCTGCCCACACGCTTAGTGTCCACATGAATTCCTTACCATGAATAATTACTCTCTGGATTTTAGGGACCAAATCAGCCGCTGTAAACTGGCAGGACTTTAATGCCACCACAGCAGATTGAGTCACAGTTTTGCAGCTGGGTGCGGTGATGGATTGGCTGGTACGTCACATCATCCTTGATGACAACAACACATCTGAGATGCACACTGACATTTCAGAGGGTAAGCTGAATGTTAATTCTTTAACCTGTCGCATTACAAAAACTTGAAAAAATCCCCTTTAAAGAACCTTTAAAGGTTTTTCAAAAAACCTTTTTTTTTAATGGTTCTTTGAAGAACTATTTTCTGAGTGGTTCTTTAAAGAACCATTTTAAATCTTTAAAAAAAAAATGCATCTTAAATTGAATTAACTAGAGTAGGGTAAAATAAATACAAGCACATAGACATATATTAATAGTTTATTGGCACTTTGTATTACAGAAAAAGACAAAAAGGCATTTTAACGCTAAGCACAACACCACTACTAATAATAGCATATAAGTCATTTAAACAGTAATAATTGAATATCTTTACTATACTATAAATAAATACATATAAATATTATACTATAGATAAAACAACAATCATTACATTAGAAATAGCAATACTTTCATAACAGACAATTAAACAACACATTTTCATCAGCATGTTTGCATTTTCAGTAAAACTATTTCAAGAACAATCTTTTTATTTAAATTATCAATGAACTGCAGCCTTAAGTTATGTAAGTTAAGTTTAATGTGGGACTCATGGTCCTTTGTTAGTCCACATTGGGACAATTTCAGTCTCTCATCTGCACTATGCTGGCAATCTAGGAGATATTTAATGCATTTGCCACTCTTTGCACAGCTACTGGTACAGGTGTAGTCAGAGTTCCCAAGTTGAGAACAAATGCCTCCAAAAAGCAAAATGTCTTTTTTAGTTCACTTGGATAGGCAACATTGTAGTTATGGTACAGGGAGAAGACAATACCCATCGCCAATGAAATGTCAATTTCCCCACTGTCCAGAATCATTTTTTGTCCATCCATCTGGACATTGCCCTCAGTTGAATCACTCAAGGGCTTGCCGTCACTGCTGCTGAGTACGATTGTAGGTATTGGGCTGTGTGGATCCTGAAACAGAAATTAAATTCTTGAAATGAGGAGTATAGTTTAAATAAGCATAAACAACAGGTGTCCCAATGAAAGTATGAAACTCCTGTAAAATACTGGATTAGTTTTAGACCCCCCCTCACCATACCAAAAAAAATCTAAATTTACCTTATTTATGACGGAGAGATGAGCGGCATTTTCTTTGAAAATAGATGGCAGGAGAAGAACAGCTGTGTTTACTATCTGACCTGGAAAATAAAGAGAAATATGTAAATATTTTCTGGCCAATTTTGTTAATACAAAGCAGTAAAGGCCATATGAGTACCTTCATCAGGAGTTGAATGTCTTGCAGAACATAAGCATTAGTGCAGTAAATGTATACCTAATTAACTTTTCAGTGTGATTCAGTGTAAATGTTAAGCATTTATACAAAACCCCCAAAATGTTGTTCAGTTCTGTAAGTTGCTAGCTTTAAATAATTTGAGTCCTAAAGAACTTGCAGAGCAAGTCTAGCTGCCACTGAACATTTTTTGGGATAAACATTGTGTGAATGACTGAAAATCCTCATAGAGATATATATAGCATCGAGGGTGTATCAGTTAAATCTTAAAGTACATCAGTGCAGAGACGAGAAAGGAGAAATGTCTGTCAGGGTTCCTGGGTCATCGACCCAGTGCTTTCAGTTTTGTTCATGTTCAGTTTATTTTGCCACTGCCTGTTTCACTTCCTGTTTGTTCCCCGTGTCAGCTTGTGTCATTAGTCAGATTATGTTCAGCCCTGTACTCACCTGTTTCCAATCATTGTCATCATTCAACCTGTGTATTTAAGTTCCTCGGTTTCACCAGTTCTTTGTCGTGTCATTGATGTTATGTTGTCGTTTCCGCCAGCCAGCCAGCCAGCCACTCAGTCCGTCCGTCCGTCCGTCCGTCCTTCCTTCATTCATTCATTCATTCAGTCAGTCGTCCAGCCAGCCAGCCAGCCAGCCACTCAGTCCGTCCGTCCTTCCTTCCTTCATTCATTCATTCAGTCAGTCGTCCAGCCAGCCAGCCATTTCCTACCTCTGTTCTGTTTGCTCACGCCATCACAATAAACACCAGTCTTCACCTACCTGTGAGTCCTGCGTTTGGGTTCCTTCTTCCTCGCCTCCACACCACGCCTGACAGAATGACATGACCCGTGCCACGAAGACACGACTGGAACCCAGCGGACTCGGACCTTTTTGAGCGGCAGGAGGCAGCGCTCTCCTTGTGGGCGGAAAAGCTCAAGGAGAGACAGCGGCTCTTCGCGGAGCGAGAGCACGTCTTCGAGGGCACTCGCTTGGCTCTGGGCGGGCCTCGGAGACGCCGCGTTCACCCACCTGCTACCTCCCATGCACCGGAGCATCTGCCGCGGAGAGTGGGCGTTTCGCGCCGCGCTTCGGCGGCTCCCCCTCTCGCGGATCCGCTCCTCGCTCACACGTCACCTGCCTCATTTGCCGGATCCTCCACTTCGCCACGGCACAGCGGCTATGCCTCCCACCTCGGCTCAACAGAGGCTCCCGCGCCAGAGGCTCGGCTGTGTACCCCGCCCGCTTCCTCTTCCCGGAGAAAGCGGGGCACACGCCGCCATAACACGGACTATTTTCAGCAACTCCCGGTGGTGAGTTCCGGTAACTGTTTTCCACCCTCCTCATTTGACTCTTCACCCAGATTAACTAATAGACTCATCTCTGATTCATGGGATGTTTCCCTCCTGGAGGATTCTGTAGACTGGGAAGAGTTTTTCTGCTCTGCTCCTCCAAAGACTATAAATGGTGGTGGCAGAAGGACCAGAACAATCCCAGATAAACCTGCCTGTATCACACACCCAGTCACTATTTTCACACCCATTACTCAGCCATTTCCCACCAGCACGGCGGCCCAGATTCGGCCTTCCCCTTCAGCCGTTTCACCACCTCAGATGGCTAGGGCCCAGCCTACACCCACACCTGTGCCAGCTCCTAGGAAGAAGGCAGCTGCGACGCAGTCTACCTCCACATCCGCTCTTGTTTCCCGGGTGGGGGGTAACTGGTGTCCAGCCACCTCCCGTGCCTGTCCCAGCGCCCAGGCTGAGGGCAGCCTCAACCCAGCCTGACCTCCCTAGAGGCTTGAAAGAGCTAACCAGTCCACCTGCTACTTCACCACTTCCTCCACCTCCTCACTCAGCTTTCCACGCCCTGGCACTATCACTGGTTAGGCTAGCTGAGGTGTCCCCTGCTCAGGCACCAGCCTTATTAGCCCAGGCTGCAGTTTTATCCCCCTCGGTAACTCTGTCGTTAGCTCAGCCATTAGCATCGCCAACCTCTGTTCATCCCTTAGCTTCCCCACTCCAGTCAGTTCCCTCACCTGCTGTTCAGCTTCCACTCCAGTCAGTTCCCTCACCTGCTGTTCAGCCTTCCCTCCTGTCCCCTGTCGTCCAGTCTCCTCCTGTCCTCCTGTCCCCTGTAGTCCAGTCTCCTCCTGTCCTCCAGTTCCCTGTCCTCCAGTCTCCTCCCGTCCTCCAGTCTGTCCAGTCTGTAGTCCAGTCAGTCCAGTCGTCCCCTGTAGCTCAGTGTCCTGTTCTCCAGTCGCCTCCCGTCCAGTCAGTCCAGTCGCCTCCCGTCCAGTCAGTCCAATCAGTTCAGTCACTCATCCACCACCCTGTTCAGTTCCCGGACCTGCAGCCACAGCACCCAGAGCCAGCTGTGAGCCCTCCTGCTCTCCAGCCAGGGGCCTCCGCGCCCGCTGGCCCGGCCGCTCTCCAGCCAGGGGCTTCCGCGCCCGCTGGCCCTGCCTGTCTCCAGCCAGGGGCTTCCGCGCCCGCTGGCCCTAAAGCTGTGGCTCTGTCACCCCCGGCTCCCGTGCCGTCGCCTGGTCCAGACTCAGACTCAGCCTCAGCTTCTGCTTCGCCTGGGCCAGCCTCAGACTCAGCCTCAGCTTCTGCTTCGCCTGGGCCAGCCTCAGCTTTAGCTTCTGCTTCGCCTGGTCCAGACTCAGCCTCAGCTTCAGCGTCTGCTTCCCCTGGTCCAGCCTCAGCTTCCACTTCGCCTGGGCCAGCCTCAGCCTTGGCGTCAGCCTCTGCTTTGCCTGGTCCTGCGGCTGCCGCGCCGTCGCCCCAGCCACGTTCTGGACGTCATCGCCGGCGCGGCCGCCCACCGGACCTGCTCAGCGGCCACCGCCGCCTTCCTCGCGGCCGCCCACCGGACCTGCTCAGCGGCCGCCGCCGCCTTCCTCGCGGCCGCCGCCGCCTTCCTCGCGGCCGCCCACCGGACCAGCTCAGCGGCCGCCGCCGTCTTCCTGAACCGTCTCGTCTCGGCCGCCGGCCACGTGGCCGCCCACCTGAACTGTTTCTGTTTTGGACTCCGTCCCTCCGTCCTGGGCCCCCTCCACCCGCCCTGTTCTGGTTTTTCTTTCTTTTGGCCGTCGGGTGCCGGCCTTTGGGGGGGGGGGGTACTGTCAGGGTTCCTGGGTCATCGACCCAGTGCTTTCAGTTTTGTTCATGTTCAGTTTATTTTGCCACTGCCTGTTTCACTTCCTGTTTGTTCACCGTGTCAGCTTGTGTCATTAGTCAGATTATGTTCAGCCCTGTACTCACCTGTTTCCAATCATTGTCATCATTCAACCTGTGTATTTAAGTTCCTCGGTTTCACCAGTTCTTTGTCGTGTCATTGATGTTATGTTGTCGTTTCCGCCAGCCAGCCAGCCAGCCAGCCACTCAGTCCGTCCGTCCTTCCGTCCGTCCGTGGATATTGTAAGGGACACTGTGTTTACTAATGTGCTGTATGTGAAACCTTAAAAAGTGGTATCTGAGATAGGAGTTAAAAATGTTTTTGCTCATTATTGCCAAGTGCCCTCACCTTTTCTTTCAGTGTCTGTCTGGCTCTCATCAACAGATTTTAAGCAGAGGCTTTTAAGGTTGCTGTCTGGGGCTATTGACACAAGCTTCGCTGCCAACTTACTGAATCCTCGGATTACTTTTTTGTCCACATCAGTTTTAAGTAACATGGAAGCCTCTTCAAGAAGCTAAAATAAAGGATAAACATATACATATTAGCTTTGTACCATAATATATACCATTATATAGCAAACCAGAACAATCATTATTTCACACATCAATTATCATTAGAGAACAAATTATAATTTTGCATTTGTTTACTTTAATTCTCAAGTACACATTGCTGTGCAAAAGGGATGTTTAGACTATTCTTCCCAAAAAACTATCATTGGCATCAGATTGGTCCAAAATTATCCTGTAGCATGAAAATAAAACCAAAGAGAAAGACATAGTCAATGTTGCAATTTCTGTTAGTGTTCTGTTAGTGTACTTTTATTACTCATGAAATAAATCTGCTGATTCAGTCACTTTGCCTGTCCTGTAGGTACGTGATTATTAGAAGTCTATATAAATGTGCAGCACATCAGTACATATTCGTGTTTTTGCCGTGCACTATTGTTATTGTTGTTTTTTGCTGCAGTTTTTGATAAAACACTCACCACAACAGGGATAGTGAGACATGGGAATTCTCGTAGAACCTCTTCAGTAGTATGCTGAAGAACGTAGTGTGTTCTGTACTTCTGTATTTTCCTGAGGTGCGTTCGAATGACATCCACATTTGGCCTAGTTTTTTGGCACTCTTGCTTAATCACTGATACATGTTGGTCGGTGCTACTTTCATCCTCCCCATCGTCAAGAGGATTGATATCCTGGTTATTAAAAAGTTTAGCAAATATTGAGAGAAAAAAACCCAAAACAATACTTTTAACTTTTATGTACAATTTAAAATGGCAAACAAACATTGAGCATATTTAACTTGCCTTGGTTTTTTCAAAAGGATACAGGGCTGGATATCTGATGATCTTTTTCTTCCTGAATTTGGAACTGAGTATTTCTGTCTCATTTTTTCAATTTCCTCTACGTCTACTAGTGGTCTTCTTTCCTTTTTAAACTTGTTCCTGAGAGACTCATGCAGAACATCCTACAAACGATAAAAATGTAACTAATTATTCATAAATAGGTGCAACTAGGTCCTCCCTTTATACAAGACATTTACCAGAAAACTTTGAGTGACATAAAGCTGGTAGGTTTGCTGTAATCATGTCATAACCTAATTAGTTCCTATTTACAGATCTCTTCTTTAACTCTTAGGAGTTGATCGAACACATGATATAAAGGTTTGGAGCACCTTAGATTGGCTACATACACTATAAAAGGTAGATAAAGATTAGATAAAGTATCAATGGCATTATGTCCTACAAGCATACTCATCATGATCTTTCAGTCTATATGTTAATACCTCTACCTTTTAATAATAAAAATAATAATGTATACTTTATTGATCCCCACAGGGAAATTTCTCTCTTTGCATTTAACCCATTCACTCAGTGAAGCAGTGGGCAGCCACTAATCAGGCACCCGGGGAGCAGTGTGTAGGGACAGTACCTTGCTCAAGGGTACCTCAGGGTAGCCGTTCAGTTGATTCAAACCCCTGACCTTCCGATCATGGGGCAACCACACTACCTACTGAGCTATCCCTGCCCTATTTTCAAATTTAATTTTTTAAATACAAAAACTACACTATCCTGATACAAAGGCAAACAGAGCTAATATAATGCTGAATTTCACACCATTCACTTGAGAATTCACAGAGAAATGAAACATTAATTAATTTAAAAGAGCAATTGATATTTTATTTATTGTTTGACCATACTGGACGAGATCTGCCTCAAAAATCACAATACTAATACTTGTATTGTAGTGGCCACAAGGGAACAGATAACCTCTGAATATGTAACAATGAAAATGTTAGCATGTTACACTCGTTAGCCAATAATTAGGCAATTCAAAGACAATTTGTTGGACAATTTTATCAATGTTTGCTTTTCAGGAATACTTACATATCCAGAGCCATAACTCTCCTTCAAGAAAGGAAAACTCAGAAGGACAGTCCTCAGAAGCTCTACATACTGCACATGAGAGGGATACCTGCAAATTTTGAATGATGAACTTAAATTCTGATGTACATACTGTATTTTAAATGAATCAAATCTTAATTATATATAGACTTACATTGTCTCATTACTCAAGTGGTCAAACAGAGCTTGAACAAGCATGTTTTTGAGTCTGTTCTTGGTGGGTGACTTTAGTGCTGCATCTTTATTGGTCAACGCAGTGAGCACAGCTGGAGGAAACTGCACTTTGCAGTTAAACATAGGTTGGAGTGCTGACACAGTATGCTTTTCTTTGTGTTGCCTTCCACTGCAAGAAGAAGTAAGAAGTATGTTTAGAGTTTGTTACAAGACATGAATATGCGTGTCCTTGTGTCCTGCATCAGGAATATCCGCATATTTAAAACGTACAATAACAGCTGCTGAACTACAGAAACAGAATCATAACAGAGAGTAAGAGTGGCTGTGACATTTCAATTTTGAAAGTAAATGGGTGTGTGATGCACATCAACGCTGGAGAAACAGTACAGGGCTTGCGTCAACCCCTTGCCCCCCACCCTCCAACACCGTAAACCTAGGGGAGGGGAAACACTGAATTGTATGAATGTACAATTCAGTGAATCATGTCCAGTCAACTTAAGACTCACTCTTTCAGCTTCTCTACAGCAGACAAAAATTTCACTTGGTCTTTCACTTTTGGAAAAAGACGCTCACTCATTCTTTCAGTCATCTGCAGAAGAGTCGATCCATCGATTTCATTGTCTGTGTCACAGAAAAACAATAAGACACGATCAAAACAGAAATGAGCATGTTCGAAGATAAAGAATAAAAATATCATAAAACATTACTAAAAAGACAGCTATGCGTTCATTAGTGACTGTAGATGATGACAGACATGTGGAATAGCCAAAAAGTGGTTAAAATCATTTTAACAGTGGTTGACAATTCCTAACTAAAAAGTCATGGTTTAGGATGTATCTTACCTAACTTTGGTATGAACTGCCTTAAAAGGTCGGTGGATCAGTGTAATGAAGTCTTGACCATCACATCTGTATGCGTCCAAAGCATGAAAGTCTACCTCATCCCCAGGCTTGAATATCAACAGATCATCAGTCTCTCTGATGTGGTATGATTGAAGGTGTCTTATAAACTCCAGTGTTGTAAAAAGTCTTCCAACAAGAAACCATTTTGCCCTGATATACACAATCAGGACTATTTTTTTTACAAACAGTGGAATTTGCTCTGCATGCACAAGTTCCAAAATGAAGAAATCTCCAACTGCATATTTTACAGAGTTTAAAATGATGCATTTACTCGTCCAGAGTTTCTCATCCACAGTAATGGCTGTCTCCAAGTTCTGCAAACAAATCTGCAAGTTCACTGGAAGTTCTTGAAGTGATAAGTTATTAACTGCTGCTTGTGTATGATCGCTCCTGATGATCCATTCAGGCTGCCACTCCCAGCATTGACGAAGCTGATTCCTCTTTGCCAAAGTCTGACAAATATTAATATAGTTATTGGTGATTCTTGCTACTGTCTTGAAAAATTGATGTCTGGCTTCAAACCTCATGCACCAATGAGAGCGGAGTGACCCATAATCAAGGATGAGCCGAGGATAATGTAGCAGAAAATGCAGCTTGGGTATAAACACACCAGTGTATGGTGTAACTGGCCCATGTAAAGTTCTCTATAAGTTCACTCAGAGCTCGTTCAGATGATTGGGGAAATTCAACAGTTTCTTGGATGACAGGGTCACAGTCTGGGGCAGACTCTAATCCTTGTTTCTGATATTTATGTTTCTTCCTTATGTGATTTTTCAAAGATTTCACAGACAAAAACTTTCTGGGACAGTCTTCTAGTCTGCAGACAATGAAGAATCCTCATTTACTTTCATGGTATATCTGTTGATGTTTCAGCAGTTTTTCATATGTTGGTTTTCTTGTGGAGCACCGTGGACACTGATATGGCACATCCATAGAAATGCTCACCTACAAAGACCTGGGGTGGCTGTAGCTCAGGTGGCAGAGCGGATCAGCCACTAACCAGAAGGTCGGTGGCTCAATCCCAGGCTGCTCAAGTCTGCATGCCAAATATCCTTGGGCAAGATACTAACCCCATGTTGCTCTCCGATGCATCCATCGGAGTGTGAATGTGTATGAATGTTAGATACTTAGCACTAAAGCTTAGAAGTGCTTGTGTGATTGGGTGAATGAATTAGCTGTATAAAGCGCTTTGAGTGCTCGGACAGAGTAGAAAAGCGCTATATAAGAACCAGTCCATTTACCTGTTGATAATCTGCCAATTCATTTTCCCCAAGCCAAAGAGATACTTCTCCAACAGTCCACTGCTGAGCCATGATCTGTTAAAACAAAACAAAATGCCATTACATTGTTATTCTGTGACATCAAAAACTTATTTATTTATTTTTTGTTCAATCATTTTCCAAGCCACTTTATCATCATAAGGATCGGAGGGGTGCAGGAGCCTATCCCAGCTGTTTTTTTAGGCGGGGTAGACCCTGGACAGGCTGCCAGTCCATGGCCTTTTGACTGTTCCCAAAGTCAGGACACATACTCACGGAGAGGCAGCGTTTCAGTGGTGTGGTCCTCATCTGTGGAACAGCCTGCCGGAGGAGCTCAGGGCCGCAGAGAACGTACATGTTTTTAAGAACAGGCTCAAGATCCAACTTTTTAATTTAGCTTTTACTTGACGTTTATTTATTTTATGCTTATTTATTCTATCCTGTTATTCTATTTATTAATTTAGGTTTTACCTAATATTTATCGATTTTATTCTTATTCATTTTTTATCTTCTTACTCTATTTACATTTATATTGTATCCCTTCTTATTTATTTTATCTTTTTACCCTGTATATATCCTGTTGTGTCATATCTCCAGTGTTTCCTCGGCGGGCGCTCTCTGCACCGGCGCTGTAATCGACCGTGGCTGCTGGGGCTCTGGGGGTCCTCTCAGCCTGGCTGGGGGGCTTCTTTGCCTCTCACACGCACTAAGCAGTTGTCAAACTCTCAAACGCAGTAAGCAGTTGTCATACTCTGACACGCACTAAGCAGTTGTCATACTCTCACACACACTAAGCGTAAGTGACGGAGTTACACCGTCCCGGGCCACAGACAGCTGATCTGGGCGCATACACACACCACCACCATTAGTTTCTACAATTACGGTGGCTGCGTGTCTTTTCGTCGACCGGGCAGATAAACAAAAAGGGGTGAGAGGTATATTTTGAGCGGCACAGAGGGTGGCCAACATATTTTTCCCACTTACCTTTAATAAAGTCGGTCGCGTAGACTCGCTGTGATCACCGATTGTACGAGTGGTTATGCAAGCCGATGGTATGGTGTTCCGGGGTTCAAATAGTGGGTTCGGGCACGCTTGAAAGGTCACGAGAACTGCATTATTTTTGTTTGTTTTTTTTGTTATTGTGAAACACTGTAGGCTGCCTGGAATTGGCCATAAATGTCTGTATTTACATATATATGTATTGTAGGAATACAGCTGGAAATAAGCTGAGGAGAAAAGAGTGTTTGGTAAAAGAAATAATAAAGAGATGACGATTATGCCTAGTGGGAGGGGCCATGGGGTAAAAAAGAAGGCTGTTTTTCGGTGAGATGTTACAGAGAGGGTAACATGCAGACTGTGTTTTGTATATAGATGTTTGTTTTGTGTTGACTTAAGTTAGTTTTCTATTTTCTTTGTAAATAATCTTTTGTGCACCTGGGAGGCCGGCAGAATAAACTATCCACACTGAATGCTTCCTGACTACGCCTGCATTTGTTCGGGAGAAGTTTCAGAGAGGACCCCGCGACATATGGTGTCAGGAGTGGGATGGCTAGTCGGAAGAGGAAAACGCGCCTCCCAGTTAAGCGCACAGGGCTGCGGTCCCAGCAGCATGAGCTTCCAGTGGAGAAGACAGCAGAGGACCTGGCATGGGACACAGTACCGGCGTCGTCTTCTTCAGCAGAGGAGGAGGAGGAGGTTTCTGGCAGGATTGGTCCAGCATTGCCTACAGCTTCAACCTCAGCACGTGACCCAAACGGAGAGCTGAAATGCGATGATGAGGGACTTCCTGGCGGGACAGCAAAGGAGAGAGGAGGTTTTGTTGGCAGAACTCAGGGGGCTGAGGACTGTTTCCCCTCCCAACGCTCAGCTGCATTCAGATTTTGCTGGTCAGGAAAGCCCAGCCCAAGCACCAGCCGGAGCAAGCACCACAGCAGCAACGGCCACGCCAAGCACCGCAACAGCAAGCAGCCCCAGAATGGTACTGCCTACACCTGCACACCAAAGAGGATACCGGGATCCCCCAGAGGAGGTTCCCTCTCTTCAGTCAAAAGCAGTGACCAACAGCCTCATCCAGTCAGTCTCAAAGTGGATGCGATCTGCTGGGCCGAAAATTCCACCCTTTCAGATGGGGGAAGACATTGAGAACTATTTGTGGAGTTTTGAGCGAGTTGCCAAAACCTGGAAATGGCCAGAGAGTGAATGAGCCGGTCGTCTGGTTCCACTGCTATCGGGGAAGGCGTTGGAGGCCTACACTGCAATGGATGAAGAAAGAGCCAATCGTTATGAAGATTTAAAAGCTGCGTTGCTAACCAAATTTGACATTTCCTCTGAGACGTATCGGCAGAAGTTAAGGTCCAATACAGTTCCACCTGGTGAGAGCCCCACTGAGACCTATTATCGCCTGAAGGGCCTCTATCGGCGCTGGATCCGACCAGAGCAGCATATTAAAGAAGAGATGGGAGAAGCTATCATCTTGGAGCAGTTAATCCGGGTACTTCCAGGGGAGGTGAGGACCAGGGTGAGGGAGCATGAGCCAGCAGATGGACTGACTGCTGCTAAGCTGGTGTCACAGTACTTCAATGCGCGTAAAGGAGCACCACCTGCATGCTCATCTGGGACGCCACAGCGACCACCACTCCCATCATCGGGTCTTCTGAAGAGGGAGAGCAACCCAAAGCCACCAGAAAACCCCAAGGCATCAAACTTACGAGCAGCGGGTAAGGACTGTCTTTGTTATTATTGCCAGCAGCCAGGTCATAAAGCCTCGGTATGCCCTATCCGGAAGGCTAAAGTCACTGGTGCCTGCTATGCACCCCGGCTGGAGATGGAGCCCACAAGGGTCCAGCCAGTGGATGTGCAACGCTATAAAAAAGTAAAGGTCAATGGTCAGCAGGCTACTGCTTTGCTGGACACTGGTAGTTTTATGTCTTTAATTAAGCATAGTTTGGTACCAGTGAACAGTGTGGACTATAGCAGACAGGAAGAAGTTTTATGTGCGCATGGTGATCAACATCCATACCCAAAAGTGGAGGTAACAGTGACTATTAATGAACAGCCCTACCTGTTGTCAGTTGGGGTGGTAAAGAACTTGCCTGTAGAGGTTATTCTGGGGATGGACTTGCCTGTACTCATAGACTTGCTGCAAGAAAAAGAAGAACAGTGGACAGAGACTGATGTGGGGGATAAGGGGAATGCTAAATTAAATGTGTCTGGCCCAGTGGTCACTAGAGCCCAGGCGAAGGCTGGATGCCAACCCTTGCCAGACTTTGACAGTAGTCTGTGTGAGGGTGGCACTAATGGGCCAAGAAAATCCCGCTGCCAACGCCGCTTTGAGAAGCAGCTATGGTCAAAGGGGCCGGACACAAAGAGCATGAAATGCGATGTACCAGAAAATATCCCTTTGTTGCAAAGGGAGGATGAAACGTTGAAAGTTTTGTTTGCTAATGTGACTGAAGGGGAAACTGGAAAATGGGGAGGGAAAGAGAAGTTCATTGTTGACAAAAATGTGTTGTATGCTGTTGACGGTGACCACCAACAGCTTGTGACAGCTTGTCATCAGTACATTTTGGTGGTGTGTGATTATGCGACTCGTTTCCCAGAAGCTTTCCCTCTGCGTGCGCTCACGGCACCCAATGTTCTGCGTGCACTGGTACAGCTGTTCTCCCGGGTGGGGATACCAGATGAGATTTTGACCGACCAAGGGACTAACTTTACCTCTAGGTTGATGCAGCTCTTCCACAACCAGCTAGGCATCTCTGCCATCAGGACGTCACCCTACCATCCACAGACAGATGGGTTGGTGGAGAGGTTCAACCAAACTCTGAAGAGGATGCTGCAGAAGTTTGTGTCAGACACTGGGAAAGACTGGGACCAGTGGCTACCCTTCCTGCTGTTTGCGTACAGAGAAGTTCCCCAGGCTTCCACTGGTTTCTCACCATTCGAGCTACTCTATGGTTGGGATGTGCAGGGGCCGTTGGATCTCCTCCGGAAGGGTCGGGAGTCTCCTGCTTCTGCTCCAAATGATAAAGGAGTGGTGCAATTTGTGCTGGAAATGAGAGATCGGTTGGGGAGATACCATGAAGAGGCCGAGGTCAACCTGCGAGACGCTCAACGAAGCCAGAAGACCTGGTATGACCAATAGGCCCGGCAACGTGAATTTCAATCTGGTCAAAAGGTGTTGTTACTTCTCCCCTCAGCCAACAGTAAACTTCTGGCGAAATGGCAAGGGCCATACAAGGTTCTTCGCAGAATGGGGCCAGTGACCTATGAGATTCATCTTCCTGAAAAGAGGAAACCGAAGCAGACTTACCATGTGAATCTCCTGAAAGAATGGGAAGAGCGTGCCCACCAGGCCCCTGCGAAAGCTCTGATGGCAAGAGAAGTGCCAAGAGAAGGGAAGACAGAACCCGAGCAGGGAGCCGATCCAATGTCTCCGGTGCTGACTCATCTTACCCCACAGCAGGCTGCTGAGCTACTCCAAATCCTTCGGTAGACTCCATCTCTGTGTTCAGTTAACCCCGGCAGGACCACCCTTGTCGAACATGTGATATGCCTAAAGGATGGACATCCCAACGTCCATACCGGGTTCCACAACACTTAGTGGATAAATTGCGACAGGAGAAGATGCTGGTCTTGGGGTGATAGAGCCGTCCTGCTCAGAGTGGTGTAGCCCGGTGGTCATCATCTTCAAGAAAGATGGCTCCCTACGCATCTGCATTGATTTCCGGAAGCTTAATTCCATTTCAGAGTTTGATGCCTACCCCATGCCTCGAATCGAGGGTTTGCTGGAGAAGATTGGAGCGGCCAGGTACATCACCACCCTGGATCTGTGCAAAGGTTACTGGCAAGTGCCACTGGAGGAGTCTTCTCGACCGTACAACGCCTTCAGGACACCTGCCGGCCTGTTCCAGTTCACGGTGATGCCATTTGGGCTACATGGGGCTCCGGCCACCTTCCAAAGGCTGATGGACAAATTACTACAGGGGTGTGACCCCTATAGTGCCGCCTACCTGGATGATGTAGTGATCTTCAGCAACACCTGGGAAGAGCATCAGCAGCACCTGTCCGAAGTCCTGGGAAGAATCCATAAGGCAGGGTTGACCCTCAACCCCTCTAAATGTGAGTGGGCACGGCAGGAGACCCGCTACCTTGGCTACCAAGTGGGCAGAGGTGTGGTGCGCCCGCAGATGGATAAAGTGGATTTTATCCAGAACTGCCCTCGGCCTCGCACCAGCCCCTTCCTGGGGCTGGTTGGCTGGTACCAAAGATTTGTGCCCCAGTTTGCAACTATTGCGGCCCCTCTTACTGCTATGACCAGCAAGGACCAACGGAATCCTGTCACATGGACAGCGGAATGTGAACAAGCTTTCAAAAGGCTGAAAACCTGCCTGTGTACGACCCCAGTTCTCAGGAGCCCAGACTTCAGGAAGAAATTTCTGGTCCAGGTGGATGCCTCCAAAAGCGGCCTGGGAGCAGTGCTGGCCCAAGGGGACCCTGGAGAAGAGCTTCCGGTCCTATACCTAAGCCAAAAGCTGCTGCCACGAGAGACCAACTACTCAACTGTGGAGAAGGAGGCCTTGGCCATTAAGTGGGCACTGGAGAAACTCAGGAATTATTTACTTGGAAGGGAGTTTGAGTTGGAAACTGATCACCGAGCGCTCACCTGGATCCATTCCATGAAGGACCATAACAGCCGACTGACACGCTGGTACCTTTCACTGCAGCCGTTCAGATTCACCATCCGTCAAAGACCAGGCAAGCTCACTGTAGTGGCAGATTATCTCTCCAGGTTGCCGCACAACGCCAACCTTCAGGTGGAAGGGGATGATGTAACGGAGTTACACCGTCCCGGGCCACAGACAGCTGATCTGGGCGCATACACGCACCACCACCATTAGTTTCTACAATTACGGTGGCTGCGTGTCTTTTCGTCGACCGGGCAGATAAACAAAAAGGGGTGAGAGGTATATTTTGAGCGGCGCAGAGGGTGGCCAACATATTTTTCCCACTTACCTTTAATAAAGTCGGTCGCGTAGACTCGCTGTGATTGCCGATTGTACGAGTGGTTATGCAAGCCGATGGTATGGTGTTCCGGGGTTCAAATAGTGGGTTCGGGCGCGCTTGAAAGGTCACGTGAACTGCATTATTTTTGTTTGTTTTTTTGGTTATTGTGAAACACTGTAGGCTGCCTGGAATTGGCCATAAATGTCTGTATTTACTTATATATGTATTGTAGGAATACAGCTGGAAATAAGCTGAGGAGAAGAAATAATAAAGAGATGACGATTATGCCTAGTGGGAGGGGCCATGGGGTATAAAAGAAGGCTGTCAGGGCCTACCTGGGTTTTTTCGGTGAGATGTTACAGAGAGGGTAACATGCAGACTGTGTTTTTTATATAGATGTTTGTTTTGTGTTGACTTAAGTCAGTTTTCTATTTTTTTTGTAAAAAATCTTTTGTGCACCTGGGAGGCCGGCAGAATAAACTATCCACACTGAATGCTTCCTGACTACGCCTGCATTTGTTCGGGAGAAGTTTCGGAGAGGACCCCGCAACAAGTTTACATACTCTCACACGCACTAAGCAGTTGACATACTCGGACACGCACTGAACAGTTGTCATACTCTCACATGCACTGAGCAGTTGACATACTCTCACATGTACTGAGCAGTTGACATACTCTCACACGCACTGAGCAGTTGACATACTCTCACATGCACTGAGCAGTTGACATACTCTCACATGCACTGAGCAGTTGACATACTCGGACACGCACTGAACAGTTGTCATACTCTGACACGCATTAAGCAGTTGTCATACTCTCACATGCACTGAACAGTTGACATACTCTCACATGCACTGAACAGTTGACATACTCTGACACGCATTGAGCAGTTGTCATACTCTCACATGCACTGAGCAGTTGACATACTCTCACATGCACTGAGCAGTTGACATACTCGGACACGCACTGAACAGTTGTCATACTCTGACACGCATTAAGCAGTTGTCATACTCTCACATGCACTGAGCAGTTGACATACTCTCACATGCACTGAGCAGTTGACATACTCTGACACGCATTAAGCAATTGTCATACTCTCACACGCACTGAGCAGTTGACATACTCTGACACGCATTAAGCAGTTGTCATACTCTCACATGCACTGAGCAGTTGACATACTCTCACATGCACTGAGCAGTTGACATACTCTGACACGCATTAAGCAATTGTCATACTCTCACATGCACTGAGCAGTTGACATACTCTGACACGCATTAAGCAATTGTCATACTCTCACACGCACTGAGCAGTTGTCATACTCTCACACGCACTGAGCAGTTGTCATACTCTCACACGCACTGAGCAGTTGTCATACTCTCACACGCACTGAGCAGTTGTCATACTCTGACACGCATTGAGCAGTTGTCATACTCTGACACGCACTGAGCAGTTGACATACTCTGACACGCACTGAGCAGTTGACATACTCTGACACGCATTGAGCAGTTGTCATACTCTGACACGCACTGAGCAGTTGACATACTCTGACACGCATTGAGCAGTTGTCATACTCTGACACGCGCTGAGCAGTTGACATACTCTCACACGCACTGAGCAGTTGACATACTCTGACACGCACTGAGCAGTTGTCATACTCTCAAACGCACTGAGCAGTTGTCATACTCTCAAATGCACTGAGCAGTTGTCATACTCTCAAACGCACTGAGCAGTTGTCATACTCTGACACGCACTGAGCAGTTGTCATACTCTCACACGCACTGAGCAGTTGACAAACTCTGATACGCATTAAGCAGTTGTCATACTCTCACATGCATTGAGCAGTTGACATACTCTCACACGCGCTGAGCAGTTGACATACTCTGACACGCATTGAGCAGTTGACATACTCTCACACGCATTGAGCAGTTGACATACTCTGACACGCATTAAGCAGTTGTCATACTCTCACATGCATTGAGCAGTTGACATAGTCTCAAACGCACTGAGCAGTTGACATACTCTCACACGCGCTGAGCAGTTGACATACTCTGACACGCACTAAGCAGTTGTCCCCCAAAGAAACCAAATTCCTAGAAATCCAATAACGGAAATGTTTGCACACAGTTGTCATTATGTGCAGAGGTCCACCCTACCAGCCAACCTCAGATCTCCACGCATACACAAACTAAGGCACATAAGTCTGCACACATCCAGACATTAACAGATACACACACATGGCCACCCTTTATATCGGTGGACCTCCACCAGGCCTCACTGCACTCCTCTTCTCAGAGAAACACTCAACAGAAGAGTTGAGAAACACAAAACTTGTGAGATCTGAATGTCCTGGTGAGTCTCCACCTGTTACAGGTGGGTGCTGCCTGGACTGTCTCAAGACAGACCAGACCAGGTGCACCACAAACACTTCAAACCTCATTTCAGGACAAAAACTAAAAGAACAACATAAACAAGGAGAAAACTTGCATTAGAAACATGCAGGGTTAGAGGAGACGGCAGCCATGTAGAGGTGAGCCTGTGTGAGTCCGTTTTCTTTTAGTGAACAACAGAAAAAAAGAAAAAAGAAAGAAAACTTACCTTAAAAATCTGTAGGGTTGTTTTCTCTGAGACATGTTGGAATCTGTAAACAGTTACTCCGAAAAGGATCCAGATGTTTCAAAATACTTCTCTGGCGAACGTTTCAATTCTGCGAACATAAATGCTGTGATTAATGGACTAAAAGTCATCGCTTCTCACCCCTATTTATGGATTCAAGGATCAAAGGATCAAATTGGTGGTAAGACTCTAAATATATGTGATGTCATAATCCTGTTAGTTTGGAATACACAAAACAATAAGCACAGTTGTACAGACACATACACAAACTCCCAAAAACTAGCCAGCCCTCATGAGGAGGTTGAGACGCCATCCAGGTGCGGGAAAGAAAGCAGGAAAAACCGGGAGCGGGCCGCCTCACCGCTCTTTACATTAATGGACCGCCCCAAAGAAATCCAAACACGGAAATGCTTGCACACACATGTGATTATGCGCAGAGGTCCATCCTACCAGCCAACCTCAGATCTCCATGCAGGCACATATGAATGCACATACATTTACACACATCCAGAGATAAACTCCCCCAAAGAAATCCGAACATGGAAACTTTTGCGCACACTGCACACACATTCAGAGTTCATAATGTACTGGTGAGTCTCCACCTGTTACAGGTGGATGCAACCTGGACTGTCTCAAGACAGACGAGACCAGATCCACCAAAGAAACTGCAGATGTGAGGACATGCGTCTTTTTGAAATATATAAAACAATAAACACGGTCGTGCAGACACATACACTCACACAGGCTGCGAAAGCCTAGCCAGCCCTCGTGATGGGGTGGACCTCCTCCAGGCCTCACTGCCTTCCCCTCCTGAGAGAAACCCTTTATAGAAGAGTTGAGAAAGACACAATTTGTGAGGTCTGAATGTTCTGGTGAGTCTCCACCTGTTGCAGGTGAGTGCAGCCTGGACTGTCTCGAGACAGACCAGATCAGCTGCACCACAGACACTTCATACCTCATCTCAGGAGAAAAACTGAAAGAACAACATAAAAAAGGAGAAAACCGACCTCAGAAACATGGCCAACATCTGTTTGATTAGACTAACAAATAATGGTTGACCATTTTCAGGTGCTCGCCTAACCTTCAGTAGTTGTTCGAGGTCATTGAAACGCTTAGGTTTTATATATCCATGTTCCTTGGATTGATAATCTGTCTCGTATTGAAATTGTTCTTTGGTCAGTTTTGCCTGTTGCAGAATTTCAGGGTCGCTCTTGTTGACTTTAATAGCCACGATCTGTCTGTTTGCTCTGTGAATTGGTTAGAAACAAAACTGAACTTGTTTTGGTTTCTTTTGTAAAATGCTCTGAAAACATCTGGAAAGGGTTTGGGTTGGTGTCAGGTCAACGTCCGTTATGCCATAAAGTATAATGGGTGAGTGCTCGTATTATGGGTTTTGGGATCAAAGCAAAGCTACCACGTCATGAAGGATCGAAGCAAAGCTACCGCGTCACAAGGGATCAAAGTGATTCTAATGTATGCGCAGGCGCACACACACATGTTTGTTTGTGTAATATTGTTCACACTAAATTTGACCGTAGGCAATTTAATATGAGTCAATCAAAGAAAATGTTAGTTTTGGAGAATTTTGAAATTACGAAAATGACAATTACGAGAATTTTTGTTCGTGTATTTTTTTTCTTTTGCATAACATGTCGAGCTTTTCTGTATATAGCCATGTCGTAGATTCCGAAGCAAACAAGAAATTGATGAAAATGTTCTATTTTATTTTAACAATCATCAACTGCATATGCAGGTTTCGTACGGGTGCTTGAAATCCTTGAAAAATCTTGGATATATTGTAGTGCTTCTATTTCGGATTTGGTGCTTAAAACGTCTTGAAACTGTATTTCATTCACCACAAATAACTATCTGACTGAATAGTTTTCTTATCAGATAGAGAAATAAAATGGCAAAGTCTAAAAGCAACATTTCTCTGCCTGGGCTGCCTTGTACCTCTGCACGTCAGTCTGTTTCAATGTGTGACCCCCCCTCCCCGAACAGTCGGGGGTGAGCGCACTAACGTGCCTGGAGGCCGTTTTAATGAGTGTTTGCTGGAAAACGAAAAATACAAGAAGGAGTCTGCAAGAAGGATTTGTACGTTTTCACTGTGGAGGAGTTTGCGTAAGTCCTAGTAAATCATTTTCTTCAGTGTGGACGTTACACATGCTAATTTTTAAAATCGTTTTTATTATTTTGCTAGCTAGCAAACTCGCGGGATAAATGATTGAAATGCACTCAGTGTGATGCAATACGGTGCCGCTATTCTAACAGTTAGTTATTGCAGGGTAATTTCTGGAATATGCTGTGAATTTAACCAAGATTACACAGCAGTAGCAGTAATGCGAGTTACTTCCCCAAAGTGAAAGCTTTAAACGTTAGCCCGATGCTTAACTAGCCAACTCAAGCTTTCTGATTGAAGGCTAAAAGCATTGTTGTCACCAAGTAAACAGAATATTGATTCTATTTTGGTGTATTGCTGCAGTTTTTTTCAAGTATTAACTTGGTGCTTTTGGCAACCTTAGGGGGAAATAATGGTAATATGACTGATCCATATGGACACAAAGAATATAGACTTTTTTGTGCTACCGAAGTTCCGTGGCTTTCATTCAAAATCTGTTTATCGTTAAACAACTTGAAGATTATAATGGCTTCAAACTCACATTGAGGCCTGTGGGGCACTATCAGCCACTGAAACAGTAGACAAATGAATATTTCATACCTTAAGGCTGCCTGTTTATTTAAGGGAGATGAACAATACATTATAATTGTATATAATAATATCACAGATGATAGATTAAATAGGTTTTTGATAGATGCTTGTGCATTGTTAAAGTCTTATATGTTGAATTGATCTGAGTATGTCATCTGTTCAAAGCCTCTCCCAATCAGTGCTGTTCTCTATGCCTGTCTTACTCTACATGATCTTTTTTAACATCAGCATGCTAAAGGACTTGTTTGGAAGAGACTGCTATTTTATACGCTAAAATATGTTTTTCTTCTGGTTGGTGAAAACACTTTATTATCCTCTAATAGATTTTTTAAATGCTTGGTGATGGTAGTACCCAAAACTAGCTGCATCAGGTACTTCCCTGTGTATTTGGAGAGGATCAGAAGTCCCAGGAATACAAAAGCAACTAATTATTTATCTGCACAGCCGTACAAGTGGCTGACTGCTAGTTTGGTCCTCTGAGGCCGTGTCCTAGTCAGTGTGTCTCGCTAGATTTCTCTCTCTTCTGTTAATTGAGCATTTTTGTTTGTTTTGTGCAGTTCTGGTTAATAAGTGAAATTAATAAAAGCCGCAGAAATATTTTCATTGCATTTCTGTTTGTTCTGTACTTGCTAACTGTCAGTTCAGAAGAAAATGTAGCTGCTGTTTGCCAACAAACTCAGTTCCTTTGCCCGATAATTTCCTTCCAAAAAATGCCTACATATATATTTATAAGCTGAGTTATTATATAGCTGAATAATTATATCTTTCAATTAATAACTAATAATGTTTTATTTTAAATTTGTGTCTTTTAGCTTCTTCTGCTTATTATTGTTATCCATCCATTTTCTTCTGCTTATCAAGGACTGGTTTACCCGGGCAGCAGCCTAAGCAGAGAAGCCCACATCTCCCTCTCCCCAGCCACCTCCTCCACTTCTTCTGGGATAACACCAAGACATCCTCAGGCCAGCTGAGAGATATAGCCTCTCCAGAGTGTCCTAGGTCTGCCCTGGGCCTCTTTCTCCTTTTCTCATCAGCCTCTCTTCAACGTGTAGGAATAGCAGCTCTACTCTGAGCCCCTTTTGAGTAACTGAACTCCTCAGCCTGTCTTTAAGGGAGAGGCAACACCCTTAGAGAAAGCTCGTGTTTTTCATCTGTCAGTCCTCTGCTCACCTGTCCCCAAACTCGTAAACAAGAGAAGATTAAAGTCCTCCGCTTGATGCTGCAAGTCATTGTTTTTTATTGTCTTTTTCTTAATATATTCAGATCATTCTAAAAATATCTGTACAACAGTTTGTTTATGCAGTCAGCATTTGTATATATACAGCAGTATTCTCAAACAAGCAACAGTGAACGCACCTGTGTGAGGCAAATTCCACAATCACAGTTCAATCAGTCCCCCCACCCTGACACTTTTTTCCACTTTAAGTGAGGAAATGGAATTAAATCTGACACATCTTTATCTTTTTTGGACATATCAACATATCTTTTTAAGGTTAAGAGAATATGGTCATCAGATTGGAGAAGCTGAACAATCAGAGCTGTGATAATGATATTTAAGGATATTTAAGGTGTGTTGACTGGTTCATAACGTCAGCTCATGTGAGAAAACATCCCATGCTAAAAGTTGCCGCTAGCTGCTGGTTGATGGTGAATTTATTGTGTGTTTCCACCGTCTGTACAGATGAAGAGTAGCAGAGCTGGAGATGAGGCAGGAGGAAAAGTTGACTCAATTCAATTTCAGTTTATTTATATAGCGTTAATCACAACAACAGTCACCTCAAGACACTTTATACTGCAAGGTGGAGGCCCTATTGTAATACAGAGGAAACTAAATGATCAAAACAAGCCCTTTGAGCGAGCACTTGGTGACTGTGGGAAGGAAAAACACCATTTTAACTGGAAGAAACTTCCAGTAGAAGCAGGTATAGGGAGGGGCAGCCTCTGAGGACTGGTTGGGGTTGAGGGGAGGGAGAAAGGACAAAGGACACGCTGTGGAAGAGAGCCACTCTATGAGCTGTTCATTCAGTTTGTGGTTTAGCTCGACTCCATGACGTTTCTGAACTAATGCTTTGCTCAGTTAATGTTGCAATGAATTATGGGTGGATTTTACTGATATTCTATCTTTATGTTGTCACCAAACACATCTACAGATTTAGGATTAGCTACAGGCTCCTCTACCCCTGCTAGCCCTTCTGTCCTGCCCAGGATGGCGCCCCTGGTGCCCCCTCATAAGGTCCAGCAGTCCTACTGTCCATCCAGCAGCTCCTTCTCCCCTCTTACAGCCCCTATGGGAGCTCCATCTGTGGTGGCTACAGGCCTTACAGCTACAGCTACGGTGGCGGCTACAGCCTGGGAGGATACAGACACACACCTCACCTTGAGGACGTCCCCCCAGCAGGTTTGTGCAGCAGGCTGAAGAGATGGAACAGCAAGCACTCACATATTCATATGAGTACATTTAGTTGTTTTGAGAGGTGTACTCAACACAGGACAGTGGCTGCAGGTGCTAATTGTTTTGAGTTCAAAGTAATTAAGGCTGCTGTTGCAAAGTTTGATAATAGAATCTGAAGCTGGTAATGTTCAGGGCTGCAGTACACGTGTAAAGATGAGTCTGCTTGTATGACATCATATGTGCCTTTGTGTAACTCAGTGGCAAATAAATTGGGTACCATAGCTCCATATGCCATTAGTTACTTTACAAGTGTAAGGAAAAGCAGAAGGACTTGTTTTTGGTTCAGACCAGTTAAAATGATGAATGTCTTTCATTCAGTTTCCTTGCTTGGTTTAGACACTAACTGGGCGAGCGAGGAGGACGACCACGTGGTGGCCAGAGGAGAATATGACTTTACAGCTGCTTCTCAGGAGGAGCTTTCTATGCAAGCTGGAGAGATGCTCAACCTCGCTCCTAAAGGTGATGAGCTTTTTACTGGCTGCGGGACATTTGATTCTGAGTGCTTTGACCCAAAACCTTCTGTTTTTGTTTTCCTTATCTTAGAAATAACAGATGAGGGCTCTTCTTTTGTTTGAGCGTGCCCCATGTTTACAACTATCTCCCTCGTGTTTAGAGCTACAGCCCCGTGTGCGTGGCTGGTTCCTGGCCAGCGTGGACGGTGAGACCACCGGCTCGTCCCAGCAAACTACGTTAAGATCCTCAGCAAGAGAAGAGACCGCCGGGCCACAGATGTGGAGAGGCTCGCTCAGGCCCAGCAGGCGAACACGCAGGCACCCCAAACAACCTCAGCTGCACAAATCTGTGTCTCTCCTGCAGCCCATAAACGTACAGCATCTACCCGCATCATGTACAGTACATGAATGACCCGTCTCGTCAGATTCATTAGGCTCAGCTGTGTCCCCCTCCTGTGTTTCCTCGTTTCCCTCTGTGTGTATTTATAGTAGTGATGGCCAAACAAAGCTTTCTGAAGCTTGTGTTTAAAAACGATTCATTACTGGAAGCTTTTTAACACAGTCCTCTGTGGTGACATCTGCTGGTCAAAAATATGAAGAGCAGCTTGAATCTACAAAAAAACTGAACTGCTTCATTATGATTGCCCACTCTGCAGAGTGGAATTCACAATTCACAATTGGACGTCACTGATCACGTGACTGTGGCCAAACGAATCGAGCATCGACAGAGTGCTTCTGAAGCGGTGTGTTGGTTTTTTTGACACACGCGCCGGAGCGTCAGCTTCAAGCGGGCCATCACTAATTTATAGCATTCGTCCTCTTGTGTGCGTTACTGGTCCGTCTGTGTTCCTCCATGCTGTTTTTCCTGCTTGTCATCGTGTTTTAACTCCATTCCCTCGTGTCCAGGTTTCTTATTTGGTTCTCAGCTTTCCCAGTTTAGGTTTTCCTAGTTTTGTTTCTCGCCTCCCTCGCCTTTGTTTGTATGTCACTCTCCATAAATAAAGCTCACTCACATCAGCAGTGCCTGCATCTTGGGTCCTCCATTCATATCTCAACACGCAAACCCTGACATTTATTGTGTAGTTACATACTGCTAGGAAGTGCTGACAAAATATGAAATTATGATGCTATTTATGTAGAGGCACAGTACCAACACAGAACAGCGGGGACACAGAACCAAAACCTAAGAACTAACAAAGACACATCAAGAAATCAAAGATTAATAAAACAAAACAGAAAACACTGAGCCAGCGACCCAGGACCGTGACATTCAGTTTCTCAAGGAGGAATCAAAGCAAACATTTGTTTCTTTTTATGAATAAGAGATTTCCTTTATGGGTTACGTGATGGTGTAAGTTCCAGCACAGCTCATTTAGTGTGCAGAAGTGCTCCGAGGCCCCTATGAAACACATGATTGAAAGAATCTAATAAATTAGAGGGGTGCAGTAGCTGTAGTATGACTTTTTGTTCTCCTGCTGCATGACGACTTTACTTTTTTCTTTTTTTGGTGGGAGGAAGTTGACATCTCAGTCCATTGTGACGTGCAGATCTTTGACTGGCTTATGAACTCCGTCAGGAGGAACTCAGCAGGAGAGGGAAACAAGGACCAACAAACCCGGCTTGGTAAAAAGGAACAAGAACAGAAAAAGTCAACATCATTACACATCCCTGAGCTGTCATTTACACCACCTGTGGCGCTTGATTTATTGGTCACTAAACGTGGTGTGTGTTTGGTGCGTCACTGGCTGCGTGTTCTGTGTTATTTGTCGGTCGTGTGGTTTGGGCGTTGATATTTGACATCACAGCAGAGAGACTGGATGTGATGTCAGACCCCTCTAAATCGTGTAATTTACAGATATTTAATTCCAATGATTTGACTGCATCATTGTGTCTTTGAGTTATGACCCAAACTCTCTTTCAACTTTGTGAATAAATTCACGTCCCCCTGTGACCTCATAATTACACCACAGTTCAGATGGCATGAATGAGTCATGAGGTCACACCAACAGTGACAACATCAGCAGTGACATCACTAAAGTTGCCAGGTGAGTCCATAAATAGAACCCGTGACGTGGAGCAGGTACCGCCGTTTTGGACGATGCCACGACGCAGCTATAGACGCAAACGTGCTTCTCGCCCCGTTCGCAGACTCAGGAGAGCCCACAAGGCCTCGGGTGTCCGCAGACGTGGGAGAAGATACCGTCGCAGACATTAGACAATCCCAATAAACATGTAGGATGAACATCAAAATGTGGTCCAATCAATTTTTTTTTAGATAATATATGTTGTTGTTGTTTTGTGTGTGTTTGTTATCAATGTTGTAAAAAAAGTTAAGCTTAGTAAGCCATCAAGCACTGATTACTCGTAGAAGAGCACCAATAGGAGACAGAACTAATTAGAAGGTGTTATTATTCAGTCTGTACATCGAATAGAAGGCACTAACCACAAGGTGATCTTCAATGCATCTCTGTGTGAATGTGAACGGGGCGAGAAGACCCCCACTGACTGCATGTCGTTAGACTGTGTGAGGAAGCTGGAGAGAACATGCAGACTCCACACAAAGACCCCGGCCTGATGGGGTTAGGGTCCTGAGTTTGATACCCTAAACTGAACGCAGGACAGAGGAAGGGATGGGTGATGTTCATGTGTGCCCAGGTGTATGATGTGGCTCTTTGCGGTGACACAGTAAAAAATGTGGCTGTTTGTCTGTGACTGGTTGGCTGCCCCAGCCCTGGCCCTTCATGTATTTCAGTAATGTCTTTTTCTCCCGTCTCCTCCTCTCGTTTACATGTTTTGCCCTTGTGACCCATTCCTTCTGTCACGTGTGTTTTCCCCCCAGCCATCATGTTCTGTTTGTGCTTAGTTATGTCCATGTCTCATCTCTAGTCCTCTTTTCCCTCTGTATGTATTCACAGTGTACGTGTTCCTCGTCGGTTCGTCATGCTAAGTCTGCGTGTCTTATTCCGTCATGTGTCATGTATCACTCCAAATCTCACTGACTTTAACTGATAATAACTGTTTGCTGAGTGTTATGTCTAAAAGGTATTGCACAATCGCCTCTAGTAGAGGATCAGGTTTGTTTTCCACTGATAATGGATTTTAACATGACTGACCAATGATTGTGGAGCACGTCCATGTAGGATCTTATAAATACAACGAGCAAACTTAAATGTTTTAAAATGTTCAAAACTTAATATATTATATTTCTGACGCATGACGGAAGGAAAAAGTTTCATATTTTAAAAAAATCCAATTTCATATGATCAAATTTATGTCAAAAAGTTCATATTTATTCCTCCTATGTCATGTGTGAGTACTGTACTGTAAATGTCATATATATCAGATGATACTGATAACCTAATGCTAATAACTATGCAGAGGTCTCTAGGCCTCGACTTTTATGGAGCATGTGAAGTTTGGGGCAGAGTGGACAAAGAAAAGTTTCTCAGCAGGTTCAACAGGTTGCTACAACACAGGCCGATGAAGTATTGCACTCACTCATCCAAACTGGCAAACATGTAACATACACCCTAAGACTGATCCTGCTTTTTACTCCTTTGCTATGATTTAATTTGATATTATGTAGCCATGGAGACAGTTTGCATAGATTAGAATGTTAGATTCCTGTGATGTCATCAATGCCCGATGTTTTGTTTTAATGTCTTGTGATAGTTCTAAGTGCAGACAAAGTCAGAGTTCAAGTGAGTTTAGTCCAATTTCTTTCCCTTTTTTTTATTCAAATCAGGCAACAAAGTATCTCTTTTACAGTGACATAGTTTTTTCTTTCCCTTTTTTCCCCTTCCCTTCCTTCCTCTCCCCCTCCTTTTTACATAAAATATAATTACCATTATATAAACGATCATATATCTATGTCTATACATACACATTTATATACCTAGATAAGTATATACAAAGGAGGGGGAAAGGAGAAAAAAAAACCCAGAACAAACAACCCCCCCCCCCCCCCCCTCCCAAGAAAAAAAAAAAAAAAACAATACACCTGCCAATGTGTATAATCTTGGAGCAGATATGGGAGGAGGCCATCCATCCCATCTATAAAGGGTTGCCAAATTAGGTAAAACTGTTTGACATTATCTCTCAGTGAAAATTTAATTTTTTCCAACTGTAAATGATACATTGTGTGTCTTAACAAAGCAGAATGAGTTGGGGGTATAAGGCGTCTTGCAAGCAATGTTATAAAACTCAGAGCACGAATTTGTTTATTATTTAAGCGTTTAACTGTAGCTACACCAAATAGTGCCATTACTGGGTCTGGGGGGTGGGGGGGAGGGGGGGGGGGCCGTTCTTTAAAAATATCAGACCAAGTTTTAAATATTTTAGACCAGTAAGTAGTGATATTAGGACATGTCCAAAACATATGTGACAATGAGGCAGAATTCTGGCCACATTGATCACATCTTGAGTCCGCACCTGGAAGCATCCTTGAAACCTTCAATTTAGACAGATGGAGCTTATGCAGGACCTTAAATTGTAGTAGTTGGAAAACGCAGAGAAGACAATTTCCCAGTATGGCTTCTTATGTGTGCACTTTACAATTCTTCTAGTTCCTCCTGTTCTCTTTTTCTAAAACACATTTTCTCTGTAATGCAGGTGGTGATTAAGCATGTTGCTCAGTTTTTAGTCAGCTACCTACCAGTGGTAAGAAATGTTTGTCTTTTTCTGTTGTTTTCCCCCAACGTGTTCCTCAAACAGCCTAATGTTTGAACACTGACCTTGATGTTCTGCTTCTTAATGGTAGAATGACCGAGATTCCCAAGGAGGTGGCAATGCTAATAAAAGTGGGGGCAGGACCAGAGGCTACGAGCAGCAATGTGACGCCCGCATAAAACGACTGGTATGACTTGGAAGACGAAGTCATTATGGTCTTTGAAAGGCCAAAAAAACATAGACTTGGAAGCCTACCTGGCAAACAGAAGAACCTTTGTGCACGAGAGGGAGGTTAAGGTCAGCGAGTGGCAAGATAACATGCAGCTCTTTAGACTTATAGTGCGGCTCCACGTGGTTTGGGAAAAGTATTTAGCTGAAGTGTATTTTATTTATATTAGTTCTTTTTTAACTTGTAGTTCTAAATTAGAAGATTATTGTGATATTGAAATATAAAAATAAAAGTATGGTAAGTATGACTGCACAGGGGCTTTGTGGCCTGGCTGCAGAAGTCACTGGATAGAAAGCTGCTGACGTTTCACTGCATCCTGCACCAAGAGGCATTGTGTGCGCAAACCTTTCCTGTAGAATGCACAGAGGTCATAAATGTTGTCATTCAGATCATCAATAAAATAATGGCAAAAGGTTTAAATGCTCTCCACCTCATTACTGGATGAGGTGGAGAGCATTTACCCTGATCTCCTGCTGTATGACAGAGTCCTGCTGTCCAGAGGAGAGGTGCTGAAACGCTTTGCTCCATGTAAGATAAGATAACTCTTTATTGTCATTGCACAGTCATACATAGTACAGTAGTACAATGAAATTGGAAAATGTCTGGGAGAGGTGAAAGTTTTCATGAGCAGCAAAGGGCTCGCCTTTTCTGCGCTGGAACAGCCAGAGTGGCTGAAAAAGCTGCACTTTGTGGACATTACAGCGAACCAGAAGAAGCTGAATACAAGTCTTCAGGGGAGAGGAGGCACAGCGTTACACATGCTGGAGGAGGTGTTAGCGTTTGAGTGCAAACTGACAGTTAATAAATTCAGAGCATTTGCAGTCTGCAATCGCCACAGTTATTTGGGAAATAATTCCACGAGTTCAGAGAGGAAAAACCCACATTATCCTTCCCCATCACTGCCCTGACCATCGATCCATCCCTGTTAAATGTGACTGGATTTTCAGGTGATACTGAGAACCTTGTTTGAAACATGGAATGCCATCCCGACACATAAACATGAAGAAATATGCATTTGGAGTCCTGACGATCTTCAGATCCACATACGTATGTGAGCAGCTGTTCTCCACCATGAACTGTGTTACAAACAAACACAGCTGACGCCTCACAGACGACAGCTTACAGTCCTGCGTAGATGAAAGTGACTTTGTAACTTGTAACTGTAAATTAAATGTGTAAGTGATATTTATATAGGTGTAAACTTATACACAGCTTTATGCCTTGTTGCTGTTTTAGAAAGAGTTAAAAAATGAATGTCCACTATTTAAACCTTTTGAATGCAGGATATTTTATTAAAGCAATTTAGCAGGAGGGGGAAAAGCCAGCTCACATACTATGATCACATAATGAAATCACTTAATACTCATCTAATTAACCCACTCTTAGCTAATGTTGATCTTTTGAGGAGAGAGATTGAGGAGAGAACGGGCACATCCATGCCTGAAGAGGCCCTTATCTCTGTTTTGCATCCCTGCAACTTCAACACTCCAGGGATTCAGTTGAAATCCAAATCCTCTCAAAGTTATATTTCAAAAAAGAGCAGAGAAAAAGCCAAAAAATACAAAACCCAAGTGTAAGTGTGCAGTTCAGACAGCAGCTGATCTCTGGGCTCTAGAGTCTGACCAATTTGGTCACATTTGCGGCCAAATTTCTCACTGGTGCGACTAATAAAATCCTAGATCGCACCAGCGACCAGCCGTTCAGTACATTAAAAAGAAGTCTCTGCGATCTGAAAGTCTCCGTATCACTCCCGTATCATCACTCCCCGCCTGGCGCTGACTACAGCAGAGTACCTGGCCTACCAGTGTGAGAAACATGTGCTGGTCATCCTCACTGACATGAGTTCCTACGCTGAAGCTCTGAGAGAGGCACGACTGCCTTTACTTTCTTTGGCTCATGTTTAGGTGTTGTTTGTCAAAATAACATCAGTGTAAAAGCCAAATCCCAATGAGTCACAACGTTGTAATATAATGGTATTCAGGGCTCTAGAGTGCGACCATCATTTTAGTCGCATATTTTTCAATGATGCGACTAAAAAAGATCTTTGGTCGCACCGGTGTGACCAGCTGTTCAAAAACGTAAACACAGAGCCGACGCATCACAATCAGCTTTCTCGACTTTCTCACACGGACACGCCGTCGCGGCTGAAAGCCGACAGCTCGCTGACTCTGATACGTCGGCGCGTCGGCGCTTTGTGTTTCCGTCTTTTTTGCGCTCGATTCTGAGCTGCAGGTTTTATCTCTCTCTAACCAAAATTCACTGAAGCAGCAGCAGAAGATCCAAACTACGCTCCACATTTGATCAATGTCGTCATTAATGCCCTCTGACTTTTGCTTCAGCACGATAAAATCACACTTCCTGCACAGCTCTCTCTCTCTGTACTTCAAGAACAGTTTCCCGTCTCAAATCTCTGTTTCCTGCATCATTCATTCGCTTATCACCCACCAGTCTACCGTTGTTTACAGCGCTGTCGGCCGCTCGGACAAGAAAGCCTAATTTCTGCTGTTCAATACTGAAGAAATGTAAACTTTTTAAAACGATGCAATAAAGTGTATCTGCTACAGAAAACAGGGCAGGAAAATCTCCTTCATGTTTTTCTGTTTTATCCTCAGTTACTTTGACACAAAGGCCTCTGCTGTGATGCTCACACCTCTGATGAAGTCTCACATGTGTCAGTGCTGATAAATCATCAGAATTATAATATTTCTGACTGTCTGAGGCAAAATCAAATTGAATGGAATCAGGACCTCGTGAATCGAATGGATTACAGAAATCAGTGATGATACCCAGCCGTAGTGAGCAGCCTAGGCCCGACAGAAGTGGATGTAGCTGTGGGTAAAAAGGTGGAAAGAACTACTGATAACTTTTAAAGTTAAGGCCTGATCCTTCTGAAATTCATAGCCAGCTCTGACACACAGCCATCAATCTCTGGGCGCTGAAAAAGCAGCAGTGTATCCAGAAAACATGGTGGAGGTTAATGAGATCCAGGTGTGAGTAGAATTTTATATAAAGCAGGTGAGATTTTGACTGAGAGGTTCTTATGTTTTGTGAAATAATTGTTGAAAGGCGACGCCAGAAAATAAAGAATACTTAAAAGAAACTTGAACAGTCTGCAGATGCTGTCTTCCTATCACCTTCCATGCTGCTTATGTCACGCTACTTCACAAAGTGTCCCTCTAACACTGCCTTTCAGTGGCAAACAGGTCAGAGGACACAGGATGACATCATACTGTATGCCTATATGACATCATACTGTATGCCTATATGACATCATACTGTATGCCCATATGACATCATACTGTATGCTTATATGACATCTGTCACAGCCCAGCGGCACGAGGTAAATGGGATGGACACAAGTGCAAGATCCAAACCGGAAGCAAGACAGTGAGTGATCAAGAAGGTTCATTTCTTCCCCCACAAATTAAACACACAAGCCAAATTTAAACGAAGCCATTACACTAGTGGGTGCGCTGTCAAAACTAAGGCAGCTAAATGAAAACTAGACAGCTCTAGAATACAGCGGGACAGCTGTGGCAGTGGGGAGGTGGAAGCTGGGCTGGGAAAAATACTGTGAAGAGACCAGGGCATTGGTTTCAGGTGAAGGGGACAGGTGGGGCCCAAAGGAGGAGGACCGCTGTTGGAAACCTACAGGTACGCACCCAGACCATGACAACATCAAGCTGGATACCATACATGACATGAAGCTGTATGCAGACATGACATCATACTTTAAGACTTATGACATCAAGCTGTCTCGATCCAGGACTTCAAGCTGAGGGCATACATGAGATCAGGCTGTATGACACAAATGACATTAATCTGTAAGACTTATAAGACATGAAGCTTGTCAGGGTTATATTGTTGATTGTCATATATGCTTAGAGTTTTATAGTCAATGTCATGTTGGTAGAGGGTTGATCCTTAGGAGTCTGCAAAGACTTTGTGTGCATTCCAGAGTGTTCTGGCATTCACACCCACATCCTGGGAGCATGGGAGAGGTCGTACCTGCTCTTATTGTTTTGTGGTAGGATGAACGTATCTATATCTGTTTTAGTCTAAGTGCCTTTTGTTTAGATGAACTGCTGGACTTCCAGACCAGCAGGTTTAGGGAAGTCTTCACACACATAAATAAATAAAATAAAAGAGCAGTGTTACGAGGGAGCGGATGAGAGAGTGACTGGGGTCAAGCGAAGGAACGGCGTTTGTCCAGTTCTCTCCCGTGCACAAGAAACATGAAGAACTTTGCCTACTCGTGTCTTGCTTTGCTGTGTAGTTAAATTGTCTTGAAAGTTCTAGTGAATAGGTTTGAGATACAAACGTATCAAGGTTGCATGTCATACATGACATCATACTTTATGCCTTTATATGACATCATACTGTATGCCTATATGACATCATACTGTAGCCTGGGAAATGGTTAGCCACACAGGACACAATTACTGGGTTCTTAATGTGCAGTTTTATTGTCAATGCCGACTGAATAAACAAAAAAAATGTCCTTTGACCTTTACTTTTGTCAAACAGCAGCCATATGGACTTGTACTGAACA
Source organism: Neolamprologus brichardi (assembly GCF_056152115.1). Lineage (NCBI taxonomy): Eukaryota > Metazoa > Chordata > Actinopteri > Cichliformes > Cichlidae > Neolamprologus > Neolamprologus brichardi. The sequence goes on along the minus strand of NW_028270137.1, from coordinate 4,667,244 downwards.
TCGACAGCACGAGAGGTAACGTGGCAAAGTAAAAGAATAACCGACTAAAAAAAGTTGCGCCAATACAATACGAGGAATAAAGGAAATGAAATACAAAACACAAAAATACGGCAGTGACCTCTGTCTGTGCAGAACAAAATACAAAGAGCTAAATCACACAAGGCTCCTTTAAAAACTGTGGAAGTGTTACACACATTTTTATAAACACTTACATTCCACAGAAATCTCAGCTCACTCGGATACTGGAGCACACAGACGATCTCGCAACTCATCCCTTGCATGGAGAAAATGGCCACTCCACGCTGCACATACAGGTCCTTTGCATCATACATTTCAGAAATACATCATCTTGTTAAAATACTGACGTTTTGCCACTGCACTACAATTATACCAATATGTTTCAATGAACTATGTGCGTATTTAACAATTCCTTACCAACAATTTAACTCCTTCACAACATTCCCGTTCCACATCCACAACAAAGAGAAAAGTCCCGAGATGCAGTTCTTGTTAAGTCTTTTCTTGGAAATCTGCAGTTAACCCTTAAGAACTGCACCCCCCCCCAAGTGACCACAATATGCAACTACACAAACCTATAAAATTAACAGCTTCAAGTGCACGCAACATGCAGATAGCCAAAGAAATAGCACAAGCAATAACATGAAATTACCCAATAACATTCTTGTCTTACCTTACATGGAAACAAAGACACAACATTTTAAGACCCATTTTTGAACCTTAAATGGACATTTGGTTAACTGAAATGGAAAATATTATTATTAATTTACCACTCGGCTAAAATACTGTATGCCTATATGACATCATACTGGATGCCTATATGACATCATAGTGTATGCCTTATATGACATCATACTGTATGCCTATATGACATCCTACTGAATGCCTACATGACATCATACTCTTCTTTTAAGATTCAAGTTCTTGCATGAATTGGACCAATAATACAGACTTGTAATGAATGCTCTTCCTTACCAGTGAGTCCTGAAGTTCTTCAGTTCTTGCTTCAATCAGAGGCATCTTATTAACACATAAATCAACGATTCCCTGAACTATTTAAAATAAAGACTTCCCCAAATAGGAGCACTAAGGCAAAAGGAAAACCACAAGTCTTTCCATTTGAGGGGTTTCTATTTGAGATGTTCTGTAAGTGAACCGTGTTATCTAAAGTTTGCTTCAAAGTGTATAATTGTTGTAAACTCATATGCAAGGTCACTTTGAGTGGGTGCACTTAAGAATAAAACCACATCAGTGTCTCCATTCAAAGTGATCTTGATATGAAACATAGAACTCAATTTGATAGACATAACTTGAAGTGTCAGGTAGAATTTGTACCAGTTGTTGTGTACAACTGGTCCAAGCAGATGCACTTACTGAATTCAAGAGACAAGTTCTTGCATGAGTTGGACCAATAATACAGACTTGTAATGAATGCTCTTCCTTACCAGTGAGTCCCGAAGCTCTTTTGGAATATCCTGTGTTGTCTGTGTTTCCAAATCCATGAGAGATGCTTGAACACGAGTCTCCTTTTATATGAACTCAAGACTCCTCTTGTGGTCCCACCCACATTTAAGTCAATGACATTCAGTCATGAGACTAATGGTTGGCTAACGACTTTAGTAATGGCCCATTGTATTTTGGTTTCCTCTTTTGTCTCCAGTAGCTGTTGAAGGTTTCGTGCGATTTCAATCAGAGGCATCTTATTAACACATAAATTAATGATTCCCTGAACTATTCAAAATAAAGAATTCCCAAAATTGGAGCACTAAGTAAAGAGGAAAACCACAAGTGTTTCCATTTATGGGGTCTCTACTTGAAATGTTCTGTAAGTGAACCATGTTATCTAAAGTTTGCTTCAAAGTGTCTAATTGTTGTAAACTCATATGCAAGGTCACTTTGTGTGGGTGCACTTAGGAATAAAACCACCATCAGTGTCTCCATTCAAAGTGATCTTGATATGAAACATAGAACTCAATTTGATAGGCCAAAGGAGCTTGCAAAGAAAAAGCGTCTGGACTTCTATAAGTTGCTTGAAGACGTTTCACCTCTCATCCGAGAAGCTTCTTCAGTTCTAAGGTCAAATGGTGGAGAGTCCCAGATATAAACCTAGTGGGAGTATCCCCCCACGGAGGGACAAAAGGACCCCCTGATGATCCTCTAATCGCCTGAGCCAAGGTGTGAAACTGGGTGTGGGTCCCAATCAGCCAGAGTTTCAGGTGAGCTCATTGTGAAACCTGGCCCCACCTTATCATGCAAATTCCTGAGGTCAGATGGCCCAGGACTTGAGTGGGCGTTAAGGCGTCTGGGAAGGGATGTCAAAACTGGATTATAGATGACAGAGAGTTAGTGTCATAAACCACCGCCTCTGTTCAAACATGGTCGCTCACAGTGGACATAGATGGCTTCTTTCACTTCTCTTTCAAACCATCTGTCCTCTCTGTCCAAAATGTGAACATTGGCATCCTCGAAAGAGTGTCCTTTATCCTTAAGATGCAGATGGACAGCTGAGTCTTGTCCTGTGGAGTGGCTCTTCTGTGTTGTGCCATGCGCTTGTGAAGTGGCTGTTTGTCTCTCCAATGTAGAGGTCTTGGCATTCCTCGCTGCACTGTACAGCGTACACCACATTGTTAAGTCTGTGTTTTGAGTTTTGTCTTTCGGGTGAACCAGTTTGTGTCTGAGCGTGTTGCTGGGTCTGAAGTACACCGGGATGTCATGCTTGGAGAAAACTCTCCTGAGTTTTTCTGATACACCGGCTACATAGGGGATGACAATGTTGTTGCGTCTGTCCTTCTTATCCTCCCTCGCTGGTGTCTGATCTTCTTTTCTGTGCCTCTTTGCTGACTTTAAGAACGCCCATTTAGGATAGCCGCACGTTTTGAGTGCTTCCTTTACACGTGTGTGTTCCTTCTTTTTCCCTTCAGGCTTAGAGGGAACATGTTCTGCCCGGTGGTGTAGGGTCCTAATTACTCCAAGTTTGTGTTCCAGAGGGTGATGGGAGTCAAACAGGAGGTACTGGTCCGTGTGTGGGCTTCCGGTAAACTTCGATGTTGAAGTTGCCATTCTCTTCAATGTGCACAGTGCAGTCCAGGAAAGGCAAACAGTTCTCCTTTGTGTCTTCCCTGGTGAACTTGATGCTTTTATCCACAGCATTAATGTGCGTAGTGAAGGATTCCACTTCTTGTGTCTTGATTTTGACCCAGGTGTCGTCTACATATCTGTACCAGTGGCTGGGTACTCTTCCTTTGAAAGAGCCAAGAGCCTTCCTTTCCACTTCCTCCATGTAAAGGTTGGCTACAATAGGTGACATGGGGGAGCCCATGGCACAGCCATGTTTTTTCTGTAAAAGCCTTCGTTGTTTTTGAAATATGTAGTGGTGAGGCAGAGGTCTAACAGTGTGCAAATCTGATCGGGTGTGAAGTTGGTCCTGTCTTCCAAGGAGCTGTCTTCTTGTAGTCGTTTTCTGACAGTCTCCACTACCTCCGTGGTGGGTATGCAAGTGAAGAGAGAGACTACATCAAAGGACACCATGGTTTCATCTGGATCCAGGGTAAGTTTCTGGACCTTGTCAGTGAAGTCGGTGGAGTTCTTGATGTGGTGTGGGGTGTTCCCCACGAGAGGAGCAAGGATGGTAGCAAGGTGTTTTGCAATGTTATAAGTGGCTGAGTTTATGCTACTGACTATGGGTCTGAGTGGGACAGCTTCCTTGTGGATTCAATTTGATAGCCCTAACATGGAGGGTCAGGTAGAAATTGTAGCAGTTGTTGTGTACAACTGGTCCAAGCAGATGCACTTACTGAATTCAAGAGACAAGTTCTTGCATGAGTTGGACCAATAATACAGACTTGTAATGAATGCTCTTCCTTACCAGTGAGTCCCGAAGCTCTTTTGGAATATCCTGTGTTGTCTGTGTTTCCAAATCCATGAGAGATGCTTGAACATGAGTCTCCTTTTATATGAACTCAAGACTCCTCTTGCAGTCCCACCCACATTTAAATCAATGACATTCAGCCATGAAACCAATGGTTGGCTAACGACTGTTGTAGCGGCCCATTGTATTTTGGTTTCCTCTTTTGTCTTCAGTAGCTGTTGAAGGATTTGTGCGATTTCAATCAGAGGCATCTTATTAACACATAAATCAACGATTTCCCGAACTATTCAAAATAAAGAATTCCCAAAATTGGACCACTAAGTAAAGCGGAAAACCACAAGTTTTTCCATTTGAGGGGTCTCTAATTGAAATGTTCTGTAAGTGAACCGTGTTATCTAAAGTTTGCTTCAAAGTGTCTAATTGTTGTAAACTCATATGCAAGGTCACTTTGAGTGGGTGCACTTAGGAATAAAACCACCATCAGTGTCTCCATTCAAAGTGATCTTGATATGAAACATAGAACTAAATTTGATAGACCTAGCATGGAGGGTCAGGTAGAATTTGTAGCAGTCGATGAGCGTGTCTATTTGAGATGTTCTTTAAGTGAAACATATAATCTAAAGTTTGCTTCAAAGTGTCTAATTGTTGAAAACTCATATGGAAGGTCACTTTGAGTGGGTGCACTTAGGAATACAACCACCATCAGTGTCTCCATTCAAAGTGATCTTGATATGAAACATAGAACTCAATTCGAAAGACCTAACATGGAGGGTCAGGTAGAATTTGTAGCAGTCAATGAGTGTGTCTATTTGAGATGTTCTTTAAGTGAAACATATAATGTAAAATTTGCTTCAAAGTGTCTAATTGTTGTAAACTTGTATGCAAGGTCACTTTGAGTGGGTGCACTTAGGAATACAACCACCATCAGTGTCTCCATTCAAAGTGATCTTGATATGAAACATAGAACTCAATTTTTTAGATGTAATCAGGTAGAATTTGTAGCAGTTGTTGTGTACAACTGGTCCAAGCAGATGCACTTACTTAATTCAAGAGACAAGTTCTTGCATGAGTTGGACCAACAATACAGACTTGTAATGAATGCTCTTCCTTACCAGTGAGTCCGGAAGATCTTTTGGAATATCTTGTGTTGTCTGTGTTTACAAATCCATGAGGGTTACCTAGACATGAGTCTCCTTTTATATGAACTGAATACTCCTTTTGCAGTCCCACCCACATTTAAATTAACAAGATTCAATCATGAAACTAATGGATGGCTAACGACTGTTGTAGCACCCCATTGTATTTTGTTGTCATCTTTTGTCTCCAGTCGCTGTTGAAGGTTTCGTGCGGTTTTAATCAGAGGCATCTTATTAACACATAAATTAATGATTCCCTGAACTATTCAAAATAAAGACTTTCCCAAATAGGAGCACTAAGGCAAAATGAAAACCACAAATATTTATACACCACCAAATCAAAACAACAGACCTTACAATAAAAAAAAAATTCAGAGAAAAACCCAACAATCATATGACCCCCTAAGTTTTTAAAATATCCTTAATACAGAACATATATAAGTCATATTTGTCTGTGATAGCAAACTATGGTTTCCCATATGTCATTCATCAGTTAAATTCCTCACTTATAGCATTTAACTTGGGTTAAAAAATAATGACTTAACTCTATAATGATATTTTCATGACTACTGAGAAAAGGACCTTAACCTGAAAAATTAGCACTTACTTTAGTGTAAGTCAGTGAAAGTTAGATTAATTATGTTATGATTAAGTCATGAGTGTTAGTGGTAAATTTCAGACTTACGTAATAAATTATATAACATAAACTGTAATAGGATTTTATGATTTTTGTAGTTATCTTAACGTGAAAGCTGATATATTGTTCACTGATACTGTTGTATACCTGATAGGATTTATTATGAACCAAACTGTGTTTTAATGCAATCTTTGATTGTCTTTTTTTACTTGCTGAGTGGTTTCAAACTATAATGCCTTTCTTTCTCTTTTGACATGTTTCAGCGTTTTTTGATGCAGCTGCAGACAAATATTTATTTTAGAGTCTCCGAACAATTCACCTCAATTTCAATATACTAGTGCCTGCTGAGTTTCACACCTACAGTTTCACCTTCAAGTCTGTGTGTCTTCCACTTTCTTTCTCTTTGTCTCTTAAACTAATTTGCATACTCACGCACACACACACACACACACACACACACACACACACACACACACGCACACACACACACACACGCACACACACACACACACACACACACACACACACACACACACACAGATTCTTATCTGTGGGAATGTTACGTGGCAAAAAACGTGGTATTTTGGCCTTATATTCTTTGTGAAAACTCTTCTTTCAAAAAACCCCCAAAACTGTGCTATACACAATTTTGTCAACACCATGGACAAAACAAAAAACAAAAAAAAAAACAACTTAAGCAAATGCATAAATTAAAGCTATATTTTCTTGAATAGTCTTTTGAATGTAGGTTAGTCTTATGATTGTAAAGAGACTGTCAGCTTAGCTGCTTTGTAATTCTCTTGTTTGAATCCCTCAGCAGCACGCTTAAAAACTGTGAGGTTATGAATCTCTCCCTCTCTTTTGTTGTGTGTGTGTGTGTGTGTGTGTGTGTGTGTGTGTGTGAGACAGAGAGAAAGAGAGAAATGGTGTTTAACAAATCAGATCACATCCAATACCACTTTGCAGGAATGGAGACCACAGAGGAAAGAAGGATCAAGAATGGTGAACGATGGAAAGCTCCATACTGTTCTCATGAAAATGTCTCAAAGAGAAAACTGACAGAGGTCATAAAACTGGTTTCACAAGGCGCAATGTTAGCCGGAGACAACAAACTGCTGGCAAATTTACCATAATGTGATATTAGCCACAATGTTTTTAATTAGATGACAGTTTAAAGCCAAGGATGGAGCTTTCTTGAAATCTCAACCAAAGGCCACCGGTGTGCTTGTCCCCTCTCTGCTCTCACTCATAAGCCCCTTTCAACAAACGTATGAAACCTGTGCAGTGCAAGGAAGGTAGCCTCAGAGTATGTCATTTCCTCGTTTTACTTTCAATCATGGTCATCGAGTCTCTGACAATAAGAAAATGTGTTTACATCATTTTTATAGATCCCATAAATAATTGTGACTATATTACAGAACAGCACTGTTCATAATAAGTGTAACGTAATGAAGGAGAAGGTTATGTTAACAAGAAGATTTGTAAAAGAAATCAGCAATTACTTGTTTTAGACCAGGGGTCTCAAACTCGCTGCGTCCCACATCACCCCTACTTGTATATTGATGTGAAGAAATATAATGCAATTTGGCCCTTGAACTTTTTTTGTTAGAGAGGATTTGTTTGTTGTTGAGTGCAATGGTAAAATAAGTTCTTTAAAAAGCAAAAAATTATTTAATATGAAGACAATGTGAATAACATGTTGAGGGATTGGCTGTGTTAGTTGACATTAGACAATCTCAATAAACATGTAGGATGAACATCAAAATGTGGTCCAATCAAGTTTTTTTAGATAATATATGTTGTTGTTGTTTTGTGTGTGTTTGTTATCAATGTTGTGAAAAAGGTTAAGCTTAGTAAGCCATCAAGCACTGATTACTCGTAGAAGAGCACCAATAGGAGACAGAACTAATTAGAAGGTGTTATTATTCAGTCTGTACATCGAATAGAAGGCACTAACCACAAGGTGATCTTCAATGCATCTCTGTGTGAATGTGAACGGGGCGAGAAGACCCCCACTAACTGCATGTTTTTACACTGTGGGAGGAAGCTGGAGAGAACATGCAGACTCCACACAAAGACCCCGGCCTGATGGGGTTAGGGTCCTGAGTTTGATACCCCAAACTGAACGCAGGACAGAGGAAGGGATGGGTGATGTTCATGTGTGCCCAGGTGTATGATGTGGCTCTTTGCGGTGACACAGTAAAAAATGTGGCTGTTTGTCTGTGACTGGTTGGCTGCCCCAGCCCTGGCCCTTCATGTATTTCAGTAATGTCTTTTTCTCCCGTCTCCTCCTCTCGTTTACATGTTTTGCCCTTGTGACCCATTCCTTCTGTCACGTGTGTTTTCCCCCCAGCCATCATGTTCTGTTTGTGCTTAGTTATGTCCATGTCTCATCTCTAGTCCTCTTTTCCCTCTGTATGTATTTACAGTGTACGTGTTCCTCGTCGGTTCGTCATGCTAAGTCTGCGTGTCTTATTCCGTCATGTGTCATATATCACTCCAAATCTCACTGACTTTAACTGATAATAACTGTTTGCTGAGTGTTATGTCTAAAAGGTATTGCACAATCGCCTCTAGTAGAGGATCAGGTTTGTTTTCCACTGATAATGGATTTTAACATGACTGACCAATGATTGTGGAGCACGTCCATGAAGGATCTTATAAATACAACGAGCAAACTTAAATGTTTTAAAATGTTCAAAACTTAATATATTATATTTCTGAAGTATGACGGAAGGAAAAAGTTTCATATTTTTAAAAATATCCAATTTCATATGATCAAATTTATGTCAAAAAGTTCATATTTATTCCTCCTATGTCATGTGTGAGTACTGTACTGTAAATGTCATATATATCAGATGATACTGATAACCTAATGCTAATAACTATGCAGAGGTCTCTAGGCCTCGACTTTTATGGAGCATGTGAAGTTTGGGGCAGAGTGGACAAAGAAAAGTTTCTCAGCAGGTTCAACAGGTTGCTACAACACAGGCCGATGAAGTATTGCACTCACTCATCCAAACTGGCAAACATGTAACATACACCCTAAGACTGATCCTGCTTTTTACTCCTTTGCTATGATTTAATTTGATATTATGTTGCCATGGAGACAGTTTGCATAGATTAGAATGTTAGATTCCTGTGATGTCATCAATGCCCGATGTTTTGTTTTAATGTCTTGTGATAGTTCTAAGTGCAGACAAAGTCAGAGTTCAAGTGAGTTTAGTCCAATTTTGATCCAGTTTCTGACATGTGGTCAAAATCTTGGCCGACCTTTACCACACCACGTGCTGTGGGTGTGCGTAAATATCTAGGTGAGTAAAGTCCTTTACCTGTTAAATTCATCTTAATTTGGGGCTTTTACTTCAGGTGTTTTGATTCAGTAGTAACCAAGTGATCTTTGTACAAACTGCAGACCGCCACACTGATCCCTGGTTCCTCAGGATAGAGGACAGGACGTCAGATGGGCGAATCAAGAGCTCCAAACGGAAAGATTGTGCCACAGAAAGACTGGAAAACACAATATTGTCACAGATGTCATTTATGTCATAAAGCCTTTCTCATGTATGCACTCAGCTTGAAGTCCTGGAACGAGACGGCTTGATATCATATATGCATACAGTATGATGTCATCCTGTGTCCTCTGACGACCTGCTGCCACTGAAAGGCAGTGTTAGAGGGGACACTTGGGCATTTATCGCAGCATATATTCATATTCAGTGAATTTTGGTTAGAGAGAGATAAAACCTGCAGCTCAGAATCGAGCGCAAAAAAGACGGAAACCGCCGACGCGGTCAGTGAGCTGTCAGCTTTCAGCCCCGACGGCGTGTCCGTGTACGGGCCGTCGGGTGAGAAAGCCGAGGAAGAGAAAGCTGATTGTGATGCTTCGGGTCTGTGTTTACATCTTTGTGTGGAGTCCGTGTACCTGCTCTCATTTACTGGTTGGTGGTTGTTGAAATAGTTTTGTGAGCCTTAACCTGAGATTCTGGCGTTTCTGGCAAAATACATTTATATTTAAAAGTCGATTCAGGATTTAATGAATCAATATCGCTTCATTCAAGCTACTCACCTCTCTCTATCCACCTGCACTTTCAAACGCACACACGTAGGACTACGGGAATATCTGGACCACGGCCAGAGCGGTCCCGCCCCTGACTATCTCTGATTGGTTTAGACCACGATAGGGGCCTAATGTGTGTCAGTTGTTGACCACACGGACACTTTCAGACTTGCGGAGACTTTTTTTTAATGTACTGAACGGCTGGTCGCTGGTGCGATCTAGGATTTTATTAGTCGCACCAGTGAGAAATTTGGCCGCAAATGTGACCAAATTGGTCAGACTCTAGAGCCCAGAGATCAGCTGCTGTCTGAACTGCACACTTACACTTGGGTTTTGTATTTTTTGGCTTTTTCTCTGCTCTTTTTTGAATTATGAATTCAAGAGGATTTGGATTTCTGTCGATTTCCTGCAGGATTACAACTTCCGAGAGTTTCCATTTTGTTTTATTTTGTTTTATTTTGAATTATAACTTTGAGAGGATTTGGATTTCAACTGAATCCCTGGAGTGTTGAAGTTGCAGGGATGCAAAACAGAGATAAGGGCCTCTTCAGGCATGGATGTGCCCGTTCTCTCAATCTCTCTCCTCAAAAGATCAACATTAGCTAAGAGTGGGTTAATTAGATGAGTATTAAGTGATTTCATTATGTGATCATAGTATGTGAGCTGGCTTTCCCCCCTCCTGCTAAATTGCTTTAATAAAATATCCTGCATTCAAAAGGTTTAAATAGTGGACATTCATTTTTTAACTCTTTCTAAAACAACAACAAGGCATAAAGCTGTGTATAAGTTTACACCTATATAAATATCACTTACACATTTAATTTACAGTTACAAGTTACAAAGTCACTTTCATCTACGCAGGACTGTAAGCTGTCGTCTGTGAGGCGTCAGCTGTGTTTGTTTGTAACACAGTTCATGGTGGAGAACAGCTGCTCACATACGTATGTGGATCTGAAGATCGTCAGGACTCCAAATGCATATTTCTTCATGTTTATGTGTCGGGATGGCATTCCATGTTTCAAACAAGGTTCTCAGTATCACCTGAAAATCCAGTCACATTTAACAGGGATGGATCGATGGTCAGGGCAGTGATGGGGAAGGATAATGTGGGTTTTTCCTCTCTGAACTCGTGGAATTATTTCCCAAATAACTGTGGTGATTGCAGACTGCAAATGCTCTGAATTTATTAACTGTCAGTTTGCACTCAAACCCTAACACCTCCTCCAGCATGTGTAACGCTGTGCCTCCTCTCCCCCGAAGAGTTGTATTCAGCTTCTTCTGGTTCGCTGTAATGTTCATGAGCAGAAAAGGCGAGCCCTTTGCTGCTCATGAAAACTTTCACCTCTCCCAGACATGCAGCAAAGCGTTTCAGCACCTCTCCTCTGGACAGCAGGACTCTGTCATACAGCAGGAGATCAGGGTAAATGCTCTCCACCTCATCCAGTAATGAACAGAACTGACTGGGATTTAAACCTGTTGCCATTATTTTATTGATGATCTGAATGACAACATTTATGACCTCTGTGCATTCTACAGGAAAGGTTTGCGCACACAATGCCTCTTGGTGCCGGATGCAGTGAAACGTCAGCAGCTTTCTATCCAGTGACTTCTGCAGCCAGGCCACAAAGCCCCTGTGCAGTCATACTTACCATACTTTTATTTTTATATTTCAATATCACAATAATCTTCTAATTTAGAACTACAAGTTAAAAAAGAACTAACATAAGTTAGCCGCTGTAAACACAGTTTCTAAAATCCAGAGAGTAATTATTCATGGTAAGGAATTCATGTGGACTCTAAGCCTGTGGGCAGGCAAGGACATTTAAACAGTGAGGCTGATGACCTACCATTTCTTCGTGTAACTGCTTCTGGTCTAAAAGGGACTCCAATACCAAAATCGATGAATTTGACACATAGAAATGCTGGATGATCAGGCGATGTGTCAAACACAATGTTTTCTGGCTTAATGTCTCGATGGTAGACACCCTTGGATTGCATTTCAGTGGCTGCATGTACCAGCTGTCTCATTATGACCAGACAGAGAAATGAAAAATACGTTCAAATAATCAGATTTACATTATCCATTAAAGTTTGCCATATATGTTATCTTGCCACTCGCTGACCTTAACCTCCCTCTCGTGCACAAAGGTTCTTCTGTTTGCCAGGTAGGCTTCCAAGTCTATGTTTTTTTGGTCTTTCAAAGACCATAATGAGTTCGTCTTCCAAGTCATACCAGTCGTTTTAAGCGGGCGTCACATTGCTGCTCGTAGCCTCTGGTCCTGCCCCCAGTTTTATTAGCAATGCCACCTTCTTGGGAATCTCGGTCATTTTACCATTAAGAAGCTTGAGAAACAGAACATCAAGGTCAGTGTTCAAACATTAGGCTGTTTGAGGAACACGTTGGGGGAAAACAACAGAAAAAGACAAACATTTCTTACCACTGGTAGGTAGCTGACTAAAAACTGAGCAACATGCTTAATCACCACCTGCATTACAGAGAAAATGTGTTTTAGAAAAAGAGAACAGGAGGAACTAGAAGAATTGTAAAGTGCACACATAAGAAGCCATACTGGGAAATTGTCTTATCTGCGTTTTCCAAAGAAGATAGTCCCAAAGCCTCCTTCACCCAGCTTATCCTGCTCTTCGTATTTTTCTTCAAAGTCCTCTACAGAGAGACAAAACAAACACAGGGGTTGTGATTAGTTGTATGTAGGAAAGCTGACTTTGCCTCAATGTACACATTCATACAGTCTTTGTTAGAAGCTTCCTAGTGATTAGCAGATGGATACCAGCTAAACTCTGAGAGCTTGGGAAAGAGGCTCTATCACTGCAGGTTTGGTGTGAACTTACCTATGTACTTCTTACCTTTAGTGTGACTTTTGTATGTGCTGTGTGTATCTGACTCATAGACGGAGCAGCTGGCCTCCTCCTGTGAGCTTGATGTCTTGCTCTTTTTACTGCGTGGTTGTTTTGTTCCATCGCTGCTTGACTTTCCTTTGCTGCTCTTCTTTCTGAAAGCAGCTGCAAAAACCAAAACCAATTAGACCTCTGAACTCCACACAGGCCTACAGATGATCAATAACTATAAAACAAAAAATCTCTGAATCTCTCACTTACACTTCTCCAAGACAAGATGGCTGAGGCCAACCGGACTTTTGCTGTCCTTCCTTCTTTGGGAAGCTTTTTCCAGTCTTTCTGTGGCACAATCTTTCCGTTTGGAGGTCTTGATTCGCCCATCTGACGTCCTGTCCTCTATCCTGAGGAACCAGGGATCAGTGTGGCAGTCTGCAGTTTGTACAAAGATCACTTGGTTACTACTGAATCAAAACACCTGAAGTAAAAGCCCCAAATTAAGATGAATTTAACAGGTAAAGGACTTTACTCACCTAGATATTTACGCACACCCACAGCACGTGGTGTGGTAAAGGTCGGCCAAGATTTTGACCACATGTCAGAAACTGGATCAAAATTGGACTAAACTCACTTGAACTCTGACTTTGTCTGCACTTAGAACTATCACAAGACATTAAAACAAAACATCGGGCATTGATGACATCACAGGAATCTAACATTCTAATCTATGCAAACTGTCTCCATGGCTACATAATATCAAATTAAATCATAGCAAAGGAGTAAAAAGCAGGATCAGTCTTAGGGTGTATGTTACATGTTTGCCAGTTTGGATGAGTGAGTGCAATACTTCATCGGCCTGTGTTGTAGCAACCTGTTGAACCTGCTGAGAAACTTTTCTTTGTCCACTCTGCCCCAAACTTCACATGCTCCATAAAAGTCGAGGCCTAGAGACCTCTGCATAGTTATTAGCATTAGGTTATCAGTATCATCTGATATATATGACATTTACAGTACTCACACATGACATAGGAGGAATAAATATGAACTTTTTGACATAAATTTGATCATATGAAATTGGATTTTTTTTAAATATGAAACTTTTTCCTTCTGTCATACTTCAGAAATATAATATATTAAGTTTTGAACATTTTAAAACATTTAAGTTTGCTCGTTGTATTTATAAGATCCTACATGGATGTGCTCCACAATCATTGGTCAGTCATGTTAAAATCCATTATCAGTGGAAAACAAACCTGATCCTCTACTAGAGGCGATTGTGCAATACCTTTTAGACATAACACTCAGCAAACAGTTATTATCAGTTAAAGTCAGTGAGATTTGGAGTGATACATGACACATGACGGAATAAGACACGCAGACTTAGCATGACGAACCGACGAGGAACACGTACACTGTGAATACATACAGAGGGAAAAGAGGACTAGAGATGAGACATGGACATAACTAAGCACAAACAGAACATGATGGCTGGGGGGAAACACACGTGACAGAAGGAATGGGTCACAAGGGCAAAAGATGTAAACGAGAGGAGGAGACGGGAGAAAAAGACATTACTGAAATACATGAAGGGCCAGGGCTGGGGCAGCCAACCAGTCACAGACAAACAGCCACATTTTTTTACTGTGTCACCGCAAAGAGCCACATCATACACCTGGGCACACATGAACATCACCCATCCCTTCCTCTTTCCTGCGTTCAGTTTGGGGTATCAAACTCAGGACCCTAACCCCATCAGGCCGGGGTCTTTGTGTGGAGTCTGCATGTTCTCTCCAGCTTCCTCCCACAGTCTAAAGACATGCAGTCAGTGGGGGTCTTCTCGCCCCGTTCACATTCACACAGAGATGCATTGAAGATCACCTTGTGGTTAGTGCCTTCTATTTGATGTACAGACTGAATAATAACACCTTCTAATTAGTTCTGTCTCCTATTGGTGCTCTTCTACGAGTAATCAGTGCTTGATGGCTTACTAAGCTTAAGTTTATTCACAACATTGATAACAAACACACACAAAACAACAACAACATATATTATCTAAAAAAAACTTGGACCACAGTTTTGATGTTCATCCTACATGTTTATTGAGATTGTCTAATGTCTGCGACGGTATCTTCTCCCACGTCTGCGGACACCCGAGGCCTTGTGGGCTCTCCTGCGTCTGCGAACGGGGCGAGAAGCACGTTTGCGTCTATACCTGTGTCGTGGCATCGTCCAAAACGGCGGTACCTGCTCCACGTCACGGGTTCTATTTATGGACTCACCTGGCAACTTTAGTGATGTCACTGCTGATGTTGTCACTGTTGGTGTGACCTCATGACTCATTCATGCCATCTGAACTCTGGTGTAATTATGAGGTCACAGGGGGACGTGAATTTATTCACAAAGTTGAAAGAGAGTTTGGGTCATAACTCAAAGACACAATGATGCAGTCAAATCATTGGAATTAAATATCTGTAAATTACACGATTTAGAGGGTTCTGACATCACATCCAGTCTCTCTGCTGTGATGTCAAATATCAACGCCCAAACCCCACGACCGACAAATAACACAGAACACGCAGCCAGTGACGCACCAAACACACACCACGTTTAGTGACCAATAAATCAAGCGCCACAGGTGGTGTAAATGACAGCTCAGGGATGTGTAATGATGTTGATTTTTTCTGTTCTTGTTCCTTTTTACCAAGCTGGGTTTGTTGGTCCTTGTTTCCCTCTCCTGCTGAGTTCCTCCTGACGGAGTTCATAAGCCAGTCAAAGATCTGCACGTCACAATGGACTGAGATGTCAACTTCCTCCCACCAAAAAAAAAAGAAAAAAGAAAAGTCGTCATGCAGCAGGAGAACAAAAAGTCATACTACAGCTACTGCACCCCTCTAATTTATTAGATTCTTTCAATCATGTGTTTCATAGGGGCCTCGGAGCACTTCTGCAAACTAAATGAGCTGTGCTGGAACTTACACCATCACGTAACCCATAAAGGAAATCTCTTATTCATAAAAAGAAACAAATGTTTGCTTTGATTACTCCTTGAGAAACTGAATGTCACGGTCCTGGGTCGCTGGCTCAGTGTTTTCTGTTTTGTTTTATTAATCTTTGATTTCTTGATGTGTGATGTTAGTTCTTAGGTTTTGGTTCTGTGTCCCCGGTATTTATTTGCCACTGAGTTACACAAAGGCACATATGATGTCATACAAGCAGACTCATCTTTACACGTGTACTGCAGCCCTGAACATTACCAGCTTCAGATTCTATTATCAAACTTTGCAACAGCAGCCTTAATTACTTTGAACTCAAAACAATTAGCACCTGCAGCCACTGTCCTGTGTTGAGTACACCTCTCAAAACAACTAAATGTACTTTAATGTGTTTGGATTTCTTTGGGGTGGTCCACTACTGTAAAGAGCGGTGAGGCAGCCCGCTCCTGATTTTTCCTTCTTTCTTTCCCGCACCTGGAGGGCGTCGCCACCTCCTCATGAGGGCTGGCTAGTTTTTGGGAGTGTGTGTATGTGTCTGTACAACTGTGCTTATTGTTTTGTGTATTCCAAACTGATTCGTGTCCTCATCTCTGCAGTGCCGCCGTCTCCTGCATCCCGGCATGTTTCTAAGGTACGTTTTCTCCTTTTTTATGTTGTTCTTGTGGTTTTTGCACTCACATGAGGTCTGAAATTGGGGCTATTTAACAGGATTATGACATCACATATATTTAGAATTTTACCACCAATTTGATCCTTTGATCCTTGAATCCATAAATAGGGGTGAGAAGCGATGACTTTTAGTCCATTAATCACAGCATTTATGTTCGCAGAATTGAAACGTTCGCCAGAGAAGTATTTTGAAACATCTGGATCCTTTTCGGAGTAACTGCTTACAGATTCCAACATGTCTCAGAGTGAACAACCCTACAGATTTTTAAGATAAGTTTTCTTTCTTTTTTCTGTTTTTCTGCGATTCAGAGTATTATAACTGCTTAATGCGTGTCAGAGTATGTCAACTGCTCAGTGCATAATGCATAATTCAATGTATCACTGTAATTTTACAGTGATTGTTGGCTGTAGAAGACATCAACAATACAGCAATAATGAGCACTTACTATATTCAGAATTCAAATAAGTGCTTATGTTTCAATTTATTTATCAATTTCAATTTTATTTATATACCAAATCACAACAAAAGTTGCCTCAAGGTGCTTCATAGATACAGAGAAAAACCCAACAATCATATGACCCCCTATGAGCAAGCACTTTGGCGACAGTGGGAAGGAAAAACTCCCTTTTAACAGGAAGAAACCTCCGGCAGAACCAGGCTCAGGGAGGGGCGGCCATCTGCTGCGACCGGTTGGGGTGAGAGAAGGAAGACAGGATAAAAGACATGCTGTGGAAGAGAGACAGAGGTTAATAACAGATATGATTCAATGCAGAGAGATCTGTTAATACATAGTGAGTGAGAAAGGTGACTGGAAAGGAAAAAGGAAAAACTCAATGCATCATGGGAATCCCCCGGCAGCCTACGTCTATTGCAGCATAACTAAGGGAGGATTCAGGGTCACCTGGTCCAGCCCTAACTATATGCTTTAGCAAAAAGGAAAGTTTTAAGCCTAATCTTGAAAGTAGAGAAAGTGTCTGTCTCCCGAATCCAAACTGGAAGCTGGTTCCACAGAAGAGGGGCCTGAAAACTGAAGGCTCTCCCTCCCATTCTACTTTTAAATACTCTAGGAACAACAAGTAGGCCTGCAGAGCGAGAGCGAAGTGCTCTAATAGGGTGATATGGTACTACAAGGTCATTAAGATAAGATGGGGCCTGATTATTTAAGACCTTGTATGTGAGGAGCAGGATTTTGAATTCAATTCTGGATTTAACAGGAAGCTAATGAAGGGAAGCCAAAACAGGAGAAATATGCTCTCTCTTTCTAGTCCCTGTCAGTACTCTTGCTGCAGCATTTTGGATTAGCTGAAGGCTTTTCAGTGAGTTTTTTGGACATCCTGATAATAATGAATTGCAGTAGTCCAGCCTGGAAGTAATAAATGCATGAACTAGTTTTTCAGCGTCACTCTGAGACAGGATATTTCTAATTTTAGAGATGTTGCGCAAATGGAAGAACGCAGTCTTACATATTTGTTATATATCTGCGTTGAAGGACATATCCTGGTCAAAAATGACTCCAAGGTTCCTCACAGTGTTACTGGAGGCCAAGGTAATGCCATCCAGAGTAAGAATCTGGTTAGATACCATATTTCTAAGCTTTTCAGCGCCGAGTACAATAACCTCAGTTTTATCTGAATTGATAAGCATATTGATAATTGATAAGTTAGCGGCCATCCAGGTCTTTATGTCTTTAAGACATTCCTGCAGTTTAACTAATTGGTGTGTGTTATCTGGCTTCATGGACAGATAGAGCTGGGTGTCATCTGCATAGCAGTGAAAATGTATGCTATGTCTTCCAATGATGCTGCCTAAGGGAAGCATGTATAATGTAAACAGAATTGGTCCTAGCACTGAACCCTGTGGAACTCCATAATTAACCTCAGTGTGTGAAGAGGACTCTCCATTTACATGCACAAATTGGAGTCTATTAGATAGATATGATACAAACCACTGCAGTGCAGTACCTGTAATACCCACAGCATGTTCTAATCGCTCTAATAGGATATTATGGTCAACAGTATCGAATGCTGCACTAAGGTCTACTAGGACAAGCACAGAGATGAGTCCACTGTCAGAGGCCATAAGAAGATCATTTGTAACCTTCACTAAAGCTGTGATGAGCTCTGAAACCTGACTGAAACTCTTCAAATAAACCATTCCTCTGCAGATGGTCTGTTAGCTGTTTGACAACTACTCTTTCAAGGATTTTTGATATGAAAGGAAGGTTGGAGATTGGCCTATAATTAGCTAAGACTGCTGGGTCTAGAGATGGCTTTTTGAGTAAAGGTTTAACTACAGCCACCTTGAAGGCATGTGGTACATAGCCGATTATTAGAGATAGGTTGATCATATATAAGATCGAAGAATTAATCAATGGCAGGACTTCTTTGAGCAGTTTTGTAGGAATGGGGTCTAAAAGACACGTTGATGGTTTGGAGGAAGTAATTATTGAAGTTAACTCAGAAAGATCAATTGGAGAAAAAGAGTCTAACTTAACATCAATGGTACTAAGAGTAGCTGTAGATAATATTACATCTGTGGGATGATTATTGGTCATTTTTTCTCTAATGATAAAAATTTTATTTGTGAAGAAGTTCATGAAGTCATTACTAGTTAACGTTAAAGGGATGGTTGGCTCAAAAGAGCTCTGACTTTTTGTCAGCCTGGCTACAGTGCTGAAGAGAAACCTGGGGTTGTTCTTATTTTCTTCAATCAGTGACGAATAGTAAGATGTTCTGGCTTTGCGGAGGGCTTTCTTATAAAGCAACAAACTATTTCTCCAAGCTAAATGATGATCCTCTAAATTTGTGACACGCCATTTCCTCTCCAGATTACGAGTCATCTGCTTTAGGGTACGTGTTTGAGAATTATACCACGGAGTCAGGTACTTCTGATTAGAGACCTTAGTTTTCACTGGAGCTACAGTATCCAGAGTCGTACGTAGTGAGGAGGTGAAATTATTAACCAGATAATCGACCTCTGTTGGGGTAGCGTTCAGATGGCTACTCTGCTCTGTGTTGGTACAGGGCATTGACGATGATAACAGTGGGTGGATTATATTCTTAAACTTAGTTACAGCGCTTTCAGAAAGACATCTACTTTGATAAAGTCTACTCTCCACTGCTGTGTAATCAATTATTGTAAATGTAAATGTTATCAGGAAATGATCAGACAGGAGAGGGTTTTCAGGAAACACTGTTAAATGTTCAGTTTCTATGCCATATGTTAAAACAAGATCTAGAGTGTGATTAAAGTGGTTTGTGGGTTTTTTTACAGTTTAAAAGAAACCAATTGAGTCTAATAACAGATTAAATGCCATGTTGAGGCTGTCATTTTTAGCATCTACATGGATGTTAAAATCACCCACAATAATTATTTTATCTGAGCTAACAACTAAATTAGATATAAAGTCTGAGAAATCAGACAGAAACTCTGTGTAAGACCCAGGTGGACGATAGATGATAACAAGTAAGACTGGTTTCTGAGTTAACAGCTCCCACCCCATACAGGCCACCCTGACAACACTAACACACTGTTTTCCCTCCAGTGATAGGCTGCTGCACCCACAGTGTGCAAAGGGGAGATTTTGGAGGCCTTTCCCTCCAGCTGCTGTCAGCCTGTACACTGCACAACAGCAGTGAATGTACACCACATATGCACAAACTGGGGTCTTTACATATATCAGTGTGCAATACCTGTTAATACCTATTAACACCCAACAACTGCACTATGAAATGTTTCATTCTTCTCCTAATAGTAATCTGTATTATTGCATCACATATATAGCGAACAGTTAGATTTGCTCACCCGGTGGCTGGGAGAAGAGTCGTCTAAGCATGCCAAACGTATACGCTCTGTCCATCTCAACAATCCAGCAGAGGGCCTACGTCGAGTTTGGACACGGCTACAAGAATGTTATGGCACTCTAGAGGCTATTGAGAAGTCGCTCCTTGACAGACTTGAACGCTTTCCTAGAGTGTCAAACAAAGACCCACAGAATCTCAGAGAACTTGGCAACCTACTTTCTGAAATTGATTCAGCCAAACCAGACGGCTCTTTACCTGGGCTAGTGTATTTGGACACATCACATGGCATTGCCCCAATAGTTGATAAGTTGTCAACAAATCTTCAACACAGGTGGATGTTAGAGGGGACTAAATACAAGCAGAGACATTATGTATATTTCCCTCCATTCTCATTCTTCTGTCGCTTTATACAAGATGAAGCGAAAATGAGAAATGACCCTGGTTTTAAGTCTACTGTATCAGGTCCCACATCCTATCCAATAACTCACGACAACCACTATACCAGATTTGTCAAGTCAAGACCGCCTGTTGCCGTCCACAAAACAGAGGTAAACAAAACTCACAAACCAAGCTTAGTGAGTTCACAAACAAACTGTGTCCCATCCACAAGAAATCGCACCCGTTAAGTAAGTGTAGAGGTTTCAGTGAAAAGACACTAGATGAGCGTAAGGCATACCTCAGAGAACACAGCATCTGTTTTAGGTGCTGCGATTCCTCAGCTCACCAAGCTAAAGACTGTAAGGAAGAGATTACTTGCCTAGAGTGCAACAGCAACAAACACGTTGCAGCGCTGCATGCAGGTCCAGCTCCATGGACACAAAACACAAAAGCTCAAAACATTGCCCCAGACCAGGACAGGGAGGAGCATGGTGGTGAGAGTAGCCTAGACTTGGAGACTAGCTCAGCATGCACTCAAGTTTGTGGGGACTTATGTGGGGGGTGTTCCTGCTCAAAAATATGTCAAGCCTACATTTATCCAAAGGGGCATCCAGACAAAAAAGTCAAGGTTTACGCTATCATAGATGACCAGAGCAATAGGTCATTAGCGAAGTCACAAATGGCCGCTTAGCTGAGAACCTCAGTCCGTTGATGGCCAGTTCAGCTCTCCTCCGCCTTCTTTGCTCGAGTGTGACTCACTCCCAGACAACAAGAATGAAATCCCAATGCAAGAGATTGCTCTAGCCCATCCGCACCTCAAACACCTAGCAGATCATATGCAGCCCCTAGACCCTGAGGCCAAGATTATGTTGCTGTTAGGCCGAGACATAATACAAGTGCACAAAGTGTATGAACGAGTGAATGGACCAGTCAATGCTCCATTTGCCCAGAGACTTGCACTTGGGTGGGTTATTGTAGGTGATGTATTCTTAGGAGGAGCCCATAAGCCAGCCATCATAGGCACATACAGAACGAGTGTTCTAGAGAACGGGCGTCCAAGTCTCCTAACACCCTGTCAGAACAGCTTTCATGTCAAAGAGCAGTCACACAACAAATCCTGGGACACTCGCAGTTCATGTCAAATAGGGAAACACATATTCCAGCAAAGTGAAAAGGACGAAGAGCTAGCCCCTTCAATTCAATTCAATTCAATTCTATTTTATTTATATAGCGCCAAATCACAACAAATGTCGCCTCAAGGCGCTTCATAGATACAGAGAAAAGCCCAACAATCATATGACCCCCTATGAGCAAGCACTTTGGCGACAGTGGGAAGGAAAAACTCCCTTTTAACAGCAAGAAACCTCCGGCAGAACCAGGCTCAGGGAGGGGCGGCCATCTGCTGCGACCGGTTGGGGTGAGAGAAGGAAGACAGGATAAAAGACATGCTGTGGAAGAGAGACAGAGATTAATAACAGATATGATTCAATACAGAGAGGTCTATTAACACATAGTGAGTGAGAAAGGTGACTGGAAAGGAAAAACTCAATGCATCATGGGAATCCCCCGGCAGCCTACATCTATTGCAGCATAACTAAGGGAGGATTCAGGGTCACCTGGTCCAGCCCTAACTATATGCTTTAGAAAAAAGGAAAGTTTTAAGCCTAATCTTAAAAGTAGAGATAGTGTCTGTCTCCCGAATCCAAACTGGAAGCTGGTTCCACAGAAGAGGGGCCTGAAAACTGAAGGCTCTCCCTCCCATTCTACTTTTAAATACTCTAGGAACAACAAGTAGGCCTGCAGAGCGAGAGCGAAGTGCTCTAATAGGGTGATATGGTACTACAAGGTCATTAAGATAAGATGGGGCCTGATTATTTAAGACCTTGTATGTGAGGAGCAGGATTAAACAGGAAGCCAATGAAGGGAAGCCAAAACAGGAGAAATATGCTCTCTCTTTTCTAGTCCCTGTCAGTAGGTCCCCCTTCCCTTGAGGACCAAGTTTTTCTGGAAATAATGGAAAGAGACTTTTACCAAGACGATGCAAATAGCTGGACAGCTCCACTTCCTTTCCGTACACCGACGACCCGCCTCCCAAACAACAGACACCAAGCACTAAGTCGCTTAGAGTCGCTGCGCCGCACATTAAATAAACGCCCTGAGATGGAGAGACACTTTATGGATTTTATGCAGGGGTTGTTTGACAGAGATCACGCAGAACCATTCTGGATTGGACTATCTGAGTGAGTCGCAGACTGAGTAGAAGAGGACGGTGTGTGTGCCTGCCATGGACATTGCCTCACCTCCCTGGGATGTTTAAGAGTTTAGTGTTTAGTATTTCCAGTTCGGGAGCTGGAGGGCCCGGATCGATTCCCCAATGTGACAGCACTTTCAATTATTCTTAATTCATTTTCTAATCACATATTGTCAACACGTGATAATGTTGGCCTGTCCTGTATTAGGCATTCAGGATTTTCTTTGATGGCTATTTAGCTCTTATGGCATGAACTTGCTCAGTGCATTAAATAAGTGCATAAATAAGATGTTAAAATCATCATCATGTCATCATATCAAACATGATAGATTTGGGGGGAGTTTGTTTGGCACATGCTGACTGCATTCTAATTATAACCAGAACAGGAGGCGAGAGCAGAGAACAAGAGTGCAGCAGTTTGGTGAAAGGAACAGGAAAGGTGAAGAAGAGGTGAGCATCCAAAAGACAAGCAAGAGGACAGTTTCAAAGGAGACATTATGGCACAATAAAAACTGTAAGAGCAGAGATTCGTTCATATCTTTCGTATTTTTTCTTTAGCTTTTACTCCCGCTGCTTGCAATAAATCAAATATAAAGAACAAAGAAGAACAACTCAAATTCCATTGATTGTTTAGTTCAGTGTTACTCTGTGATTGTTTGACATTTCATGTAAATGTGACTATAAAATATAGTCAATAATATTAAAAAGGTGCTGTTACTGAGTGATGCGGATGCTGCAGGCGGTGATGCTGCAGGCGGTGATGCTGCAGGCGGTGGCTGAACGGACCTCCCTGGACCGTCAGCAGACAAGACTTGATGCTGGCTAGGTTCTCCCGAACCCCCAGCTGACGAGGCGTGGTGCTGGACGGGCTCCTCGGGCCCTCCAGCCGACATAGCAGGAAGCTGGCTGGGTTCTCCTGAACCCCCAGCCAATGTGACTTGAGGCTGGACAGGCTCCTCGGGCCCTCCAGCTGGAGCAGATGCAGGGCCAGAGGCAAGTGGGACCCCTGGCTGCATAGGTAGCTGAATTGGTGCTTGCACTAATTGCTGAGTTACCGGCTGGGCAGTTGACTGAAACAGAAGTTGTAGTGGTGGTTGTGATGATGGTTGTGCTGGTGGTAGTGATGGTTGGAGCTTGCAACAGAGCTGGTAACCGACTCTCAGCATCTCTTCTCCGGGGAACAGGGATGGGTACTGGGCCTGGCCGAAAACCAGCCATCCCCACCTGAACAACAGATACAGGTCCAGGGAAGAGCTGTGTTCTGGCTGCCTTTACCCTGGGGTAAAGGCAGCCAGGGTAAAGGCAGTAAAGGCAGGTGTGGGTGCAGGAGCTAACTGGACCGCCGCTGCTCCCACCCGAGGAACTGAAACGGGTGCAGGAGTGAGCAGGGTCTCAGTTGCCCTCACACGGGGAACCAGAACAGGCACAGGCAACGACCGGCGACCGGCGCCATCCCCACCCAAGGAACAGGTACGGGTGCAGGGATGAACAGAGCCATGGTTTGCCTGGGAAATGAAGGACAGATCAGCTGGACCTCAGCCACCCCCACCCAATGAGCTGGTATGGATGCAAGGGAAAGCTGGGCCCGAGCTGCCCTGGGAACTGGAACTGGAGGCGGAGAGCAGAGCAGAGGAGCTGTAACAGTCACGGGGAAAACCAGGTTTATGGTACCAGACATGGTTCTAGAAAACCGAGACTTAGTGCAGGCTGACCTTGGTAAAACTGCTACTCTTAAGTCATCCAGGTTGACATTAGCAGTCTTAGGAAAGGTGAGTTCAGGGGCAGTCACAGGTGCTGGAGAAATCATACAAGCCGTGTCTGAATAAACTGGGTGCGAAGCAACATTAAACACAGTCTTACAAAACGCAGCCTGGGAAGTTGCACACAAAGTTTGCAGGGCTACTGGCTGAAAAGCATGGCGCACAGAGTTATACAGACATGATCGTGGAACCGAAACTCTAACTTGAGCAACCAACTCTGCAGTGTTCAAGCCAAGTATTTTTGCCAGCTTGTTAACAGCAGGTGACACCTTGTTGCTCTTAACCTGGACAATCACAGAACGCACAGTCTTGAAGAGTTCTCAATGAGCAACACAAACAGTCTTTGAATGAGCATACTCTGGGCTTGTGAAATTTAAGTCAGGAGAGGTTATGGAAACATGAGGTTTATCACAGGCAGCCTCAGAATGAACTGGCTGGTGAGCCGCGTAACACATGGGTGAAGCAACACCAACAACAGTCTCATGAGGTGTTGCCTGAACAGCATAGATGGAATTTGGCTGGGAAATTGAACTGTCCCTGTTTAGTTTAGCAGTAGGAGACATTGTCTTTTGAGCAGAGCAGCAAATAGTCTTTTGAACAGCATTTTTAATGTCCTGAGTGAGATTATGATTGTCCAAGTCAGAAAATTCCATTACATATTCACACATGTAATCTACATCTGAAAGCTTACTATTAATTAGCACTACCGAAGCCTTCCTTGTACTATTAACTGATCCAAAAACACGTGGCTCAGGATCAACATAACTTGGCACAGAAGTGAAAACAGAAACTCCAGTTTTTTCAGAGTTACATCCAGAAACTACACTCTTATTTACAGAACACAAAACTTCATTCAACTCTGGTGAAATAAGGTCATTTGACTCCTGAATTTTCTCAAAATTGGAGGAAACAAAAAATGGATCATTAGAATGCTCAGAGTCCCAAAAAGCAACCTCAGAGTCAGCCATCTTGGGATCATCAGTTTCTATCCTTACAGACTCAGAGTTAACAGTCAAAAAGTTAACCGACTCTGGATTCACTGCCTCTGAGCTTAAAGTTCCCCGCGTGGAAGAAGCCGGGTGAAAATTGATCTGTTCACTCACCACGTCCAGCTGTTCAAAGCATGAACTGGACTCGGTGAGGGACGGTGACGACGAGAACGCTGCTTTCTTCTGGAAACGGGAGCAGCAGAGGAAACGGAAGGTGTTGGAGCAACGGTGACCAGGCCCTCATCCTCCGACCACATTCCTGCCAGGCATGAGGCAGGTGAGGGGTGGTCGGGACCAGACGTGAGGGAGGAAAGAGTCTGATGGTGCGACTGCAGCTGCTGCAGCGGAGCTTAAGAAATCTCCGTCCGCTGCGGCGTTGTGAGAGGGTGCGCTCGCTGTGACTGAGGCGGAGTGGACGAGGAGATGAGGGTGAATTGGGCCAGCTCCCGGGTTTTGGCTGCCTCCTTAGCCTGGGTCAGCGAACGGCTGAACTCCGAAGCTATAGAGAGCTGGCGCAGGTGAGGATTTCCGTCGAATATGGCTTGTATTGCATTCAGCCCGACTGAGAATGTCTGCAAATCTGAGGCGTGGCTAATGCGAGTCATCAGTCCGAGGATGCGAGCAAGGTCCACTTCTCTTTCTCGGTGAGGTGAGTCCGCTGGGTCCATGTTATGGTTGCGTCCTTCTGTCACGATGAGCTGTGTGGCTGTCAGTGGCTGGACCCAAGTGCAGGACTCGGAGACAAAACATTAACTTAAACAGCAGCTTAATTTGGTGGTGAGACTCACTTGGCAATACATAAACAACAACTTAAACTAACTAGACTGGAGATGCATATGACTTTGCCTTTGACCTGAAGGTAGACGACGAAGAATACGCACACAACAAACGTGGAGGACACAACAACTAGCAGGGAAAAACACAGGGCTTAAATACATACTGAGGTGATTAGGGAATGTGAAACAGGAGGAGAGCACAGCTGGGACTCATCAGACATGACAAGACAAGGGGAGGCAAAACTCAACACATTGACATTGACAGTGCCACGTATTGGAGAAGCAAGATGGCGCCTGTGTTTGGCTGTGCCGCTGCCTCCGTCCATGTGTTTGTTTACTTTATATGTTATGCAAGTGTTCTTGCTACAGTTTTGTCCGGTGTCATCTCCCTTCGGATTTATGATCGCCATGCGTTACTGGCGATCAAATCTGCTATGGATAACTTTCAGAGTCAACAATACGACGTTGTTTTCCCACCGCCGCTTGAGCGTGACGCAGCACCTGGTTCACCTGCACTCTTGCCGGTCAGCTCAATTTTGCTTCAGAGGCCTCGTCGGAGGAAGCGGGGGAAGAGAGCCGGCTTTCTTATCCTGCTCCGTCGTCTTCGGGGGCTTTATTCCTGGGCTGCTAGCGGTAAGATCCGCCTGAGACTTGTCGGAGCTGGATTAATCCCCACAACCCACTGTGTTTACCACCCAAGCTCCCACCTAAAAGCATGGAAAGCAATGCCTCATCGCAGCAGGAACCCTGTTTTGCTGCGCAGCTTACCGCATATAGTACGAACTCTGTTCCTGGAAACTCTACCCCTGTCTACCCCTGGGTCGCAGCGTTAAATGGATGTTAATTAATGCAAGTCATTTAAGATATAAGACTTGTTGCCAACAAGTCTTATATCTTAAATGACTTGTTCTGTACGGAGAAGCTTGATTTTATGTTTATCTCTGAGACGTGGCAGCATGAGAATGAAGTCTCACATCTTTTAGAGCTGTGTCCCGCTGACTGTTCATTTCTCTGTGCACCTCGGATTTCTGGTCAAGGGGGTGGAACAGCGGTAATTTTCAAAAAGACATTCTTATGCCAGATGATCTCCTCAAGCTGTTACAACTCTTTTGAGATGATTATGATAAAAATTGGACGAGAACAGCCCATATACGGCATTTTAATTTATTGTCCACCTGGGTCTGCTGCATCTTTTCTGTCAGACCTACAAGAATTTTTAACTTCCACGATTAAACTGGGCAAGGTCATCATTGTTGGTGACTTCAACATTCATGCAGAGGACTCATCAAATAGTACCACTAAGGAGTTCCTGAGCATTCTGGACTCTTTCAATTTTGTTCAACATGTATCAGGTCCTACTCACACAGCTGGGCATACTCTGGACTTGGTCTTCACCTGTGGTGTTTCCCTTGACCACATGAACTTAAATGATGTTTCTTTTAGCAATCATAAGTCAGTCTTTTTTAATGTATCGTTCAATTCAGAGTCTCTTCCCCAAAGTTTTATTAGGCGTAGGCGCTTTATTGATGACTCTGTCATTTTAAAGTTTTCTTCTCTTTTTAATTTTAAACCTTCTTCTGACGAGGTTGACATCCTTATTAATTCTTTTAATGAACACTGTCTTGCCATTCTTAATCAGGTTGCTCCTTTCAAAACTAGTCATTGCACTGTTAGTTCCTGCACACCATGGTTAAATAATCAAACCCGTGGTCTTCGACGCTTCTGTCGAAAAGCAGAGCGCCTCTGGAAGTCCACTGGGCTGGTTGTCCATCGGGAACACTTCAAAGAACTTCTTCACTTATATAATAAGTCAGTTAAAGAGGCCAGATCCTCTTACTTCAATAATCTCATAAATCGTCATAAAAATAACCCAAGAATTCTATTTCAATAGTAGAGGCAGTTTCAATAGTATTGTTTCTCCTCCAACTCAGCATGCTGTGTTACTTTCTGACGAAGACTGTAGCACTCAATTACTTTGTAAATAAGGTGATGGACTTGAGATCCAAAATCTCCTCAAGTGCCTCCCCTTATGAAGATGCCCCTTGTTGTCCTGGGTCATTTACTTCTTTTTCTCCAATCACACTCAATGACTTAATTGTAGTAATAGGTAAAATGAAATCCTCATCATGCTCCTTAGATATATTACCTCCCTCTGTCCTGTCTGGGACTCTCACCAGGATTGGTCCCACATTACTATCCATCATCAACAATTCACTGAGGCAAGGCTGTGTTCCGTCCTATTTTAAACATGTTGAGTTAACCCCTCTGTTAAAAAAACAGAATTTGATCCTACCTCCCCAATAGTTATCGTCCTATTTCAAGATTGCCATTTATAAGTAAATTACTAGAAAAAATTGTAGAAAATCAGTTCAGGTCCTTACTATGCCGATTGCAGATTTTTGACCCTTTTCAGTCTGGCTTTCAAAAGCAGCACTCTATGGACACCGCTCTCTTAAGGGTCTATAATGATCTACTAATGGCATCTGATGCAGGAAATTGTTCCGTGATCATTTTGCTAGATCTTAGCGCAGCCTTCGATACCATCGACCACAAAATCCTACTCAACAGGCTGAAGGTTCTGGCTGGTATATCTAGCACCGCCTTAGACTGGTTTTCTTCCTACTTATCAGACAGGACTTTTTCTGTTAAGACTGATAGGTACTCCTCTAACACTGCTGCCCTAACCTGCGGGGTTCCACAGGGTTCAGTTTTGGGTCGATTATTATTTTCTTTTTATATGCTTCCTTTAGCTGGCATTATTCAGTCTTTTAGTGACCTGTCTTATCATTTCTATGCCGATGACATTCAGCTGTGTATGTCCTTTAAGCCTCATCAGCTGGATAGGCTGTCCACCCTAGTCCAGGCTTTAACTCAAATCTCTGATTGGCTTTCTAACAATTACCTTGTTTCAAACATGAACAAGACAGAGACCATGATCATAGCTCCTCCTGATCTATATTCTAAAATCAGTCAGGTTCTTGCCCCTTTCTGTTCTTCTGCTTAGCCAAATATTCGAAATCTTGGAGTAATATTTGACTCTTCTTTGAGCCTTGACTCACACGTAAAATCTCTGTCTCCTTCCTGTTTCTTTCATTTAAGGAATATTTCTAAACTGCGACATATGGTCTCCTTAGCTGAACTGGAAAAAATTGTCCATGCATTTGTGTCATCGCGTTTAGATTATTGTAATTCCCTGTTTACCAGCTTGGATAAATCATCTCTTTCTCGCCTCCAAGCTATACAAAACGCAGCAGCCAGACTACTAACTCGTTCTAGCAAGCGAGCTCACATCACTCCTATTTTATGTTCTTTACATTGGCTCCCAATAGATTTTAAAATTCATTTTAAAATTATTGCTTTAACGTACAGAGCACTAAATGGCCAAGCCCCAGATTATTTATCCAAGATTCTCACAAAATACACTCCTGCTCGCCGTCTCCGCTCACAGACTCAGAGTTTGTTGGTTGCTCCCAGAACACGTCTGAAGACGAAAGGGGGCGGAGCCTTTCAGTCTGTGGCACCAAGGCTGTGGAACAGTCTACCTCTACAACTACGTTTGGTGGACTCTGTGGAATCCTTTAAAAAACAGTTAAAAACTTTACTGTTTAAACAAGCTTTCTGTTTACCAATGCTTTTTACATTTTTATATTTTAATTTACATTTAAACTCTATATTGTGTATATTGTGCATTTTGCTATTTATCGTACTGTTTATTTTAATCTCTGTGTGCAGCGCTTTGTGACTACCTGTCTATGAAAAGCGGGTAATAAATAAACTTTACTTACTTACTTACATAGTACACAGACTTTCAAAGTAAAACAGGAAACTGAACAGACGTGGACTAAACTAGGGGATACAGTGACAGAGAACAAGAGACACACTGACAGAAATGACTGTATACTAACAGAAGTAAAACAGAACCACGACCTAAGAACGAGAACACAAGAAATTCCAAGGAACTAGGGAGTTAGGAATACTAGCGACAGAAATCAAAACCAAGAGAATCAAAACACATCATGAAATCAAGGATAACTAATACAACAGAAAAACACTGAGTCCACAGACTCAGGACCGCGACAGAAACTTTCAGAGATTTCAGGCCTGGATTTAGCCCCAGTGTTTTAAGATCCTAGCAACGCTGGTATTTATGGCCACATTTTTCAAAGACACGAGCTTTCTGGGTGCTGACCAGTAGCGGTTTTAGATACGGGCGACACGGGCGGTTGCCCGGGGCGGCATCGTGGTGGGGGGCGGCATCACGGCAAGCCTGTGACATAGTGGGAATGTCACAGGCACCGATCGGTTTTCTATCGCCCATTTGCTGGGAGTAAGGGCGCCCTCCGCTTGCGAGGTGCGCCTGCTGCTTGCAGCACAGGGAGGAGAGGGCGGGGCGGCGGGGGATTCTCTGGTGGCTGGAGCAGCATCTAATAACCAACTCGCAAAATAAAACAAAATAAAAACAAACACGAAAACACCAGACATCATGATACAGACTTATAATTTGCACCGATGTTTTTTCGAAATTCTGTATGCGAAAAGTGAGCGCGAGAGCCCTCGGTGCGCCTGCTCGCTGCTGAAGTCAAAGTAAACTTTATTGTCATCTCCACTACATACAGTCCAGTATATAGAGAGACGAGACGACGAGGCTCCAGTTACAGCAGTGCAAGTAAACAGACAATAAATATAAGAAGAGTAAGAAAATAAATATACACTTTAGGACTCGGGGTATGTGACACAGGACCCACCAGTGTTGGTCAAGTTTGTGTGTGTGTGTGTGTGTGTGTACAACAGCTTTATGTTAATGTACAATCCTTAATATGTTTTGTGTGTGTGTGTGTGTGTGTAGGTGTGTGTGTGTGTGTGTGTGTGTGTGGAGGGCGCCAGAGGGAGTGTTCGCCCGGGGTGCCAAACAGGCTAGGACCGCCACTGGTGCTGACTCAGGGGGACCACTTTAGTTCATTGAAACTTTAATGCCAGTTTAGTTTAAGACATTAAACTGGTCGCGTTTTGAATCCAATTGATAATAACAGAGCTATACTGAACATAAACAACTGTGTTAGTGTGACGCCCTGCATAATTGAAGGATTACAATAAACTTCAGTTCTTACTGAATCTGTAACATTGCCTTGATCTGCCTATATCATTTTAAAATGCATTTTTTAAATAGTTTGTGTTGTTAAATGAGTTTTGTGTCACTGTGCACAGTGAAAAACTCACCTGATGTAGTGGTAAGGCCATGTTCACCACTAGATGGTGACAACCTGGCACAGGTATTTTCTATACACACTAAATTTCACACTGAAAAGCCTTGGTGGGAATTTTTGTTTGCATAGAAAGTCAAGGAAAAAATGTCTTGAGGTTTTCCAGTGTTTTCAAAATTGTGTTTTTCAGATACACATCAAAACTTCACACAGACAAACACACACACAAAACAACAAAATATGTCAAATTCCATAAGATAAGATAACCTTTATTAGTCCCACACGTGGGAAATTTGTTTTGTTACAGCGGTGGACAGTGCAAAGTTACATGGAGAATTAGAAAAACATCTCATTTGTAAAAAAATTAACCAAAACCATCCTTCAGCTGCTTTCAATCACATCTCCGAGTCTCTGTGAGCAGACGCAGCTCGTGCTCGTCTTCAGGGTGAAGCTTGACGTGCTAATACAAGAAAACATGTTTGCAGCTCAATTTCAAAACACTGTGTGGGTTTCTCTGGTTCATTTGTGCAACTGTTTCTTGGTAAATTATACAAGAACAGGAAACATAAAAATGGCTGTTGTCATCCAACATGCCCATAAAAGGCTTCATGATATACTGCTGCTGTTCACCTGCTTGTCTTACTCTGCTGGACTTTTCAGAAGTCGACTGTTTCACATATAAAGTGCTGTTTCTTATTATTTTAATGTGCTGAATCCAAACCCGACAATTAAAATATCTGATTAGCTGCTGTCTCCAAGACATTTATTTTTACACTACATGTTGTTTAGATGAGTTTTTCATATGTGTTTGGTAATATCTGACCTTTCTTCATTATGAAACAATAATCAGAGAAAGGTCAACACAGATTAGTCTTAATATGAAACATTAGAAAGCACAGCAGGGTTATTGCAGCCCCGCCCTCACATTGTGAGCAATGCTGTGACGTTTCTCAGTTACAATAATGTGACATAACTTCTGCCAAGCAGCTTCTGTGTTTGGTAGCGTTGGTGTCACTGTGTCTGTAAACATGATAACTGGAAACAGGCATGTAGAGTGGCCCAGTGTTAACAATCCATTCAGAAGTTGCCTGGCGTCCAGTGAGGTCATCAAAGTCCGTCCACCTTCTTCCACTTATCAGGGTCGTGGGGGGCTGGAGCCTATCACAGCTGTCATAGGGCGAGAGGCGGGGTCAACCCTGGACAGGTCGCCAGCCCGTGGCAGGGCTAACACACAGACAACCATTCACACCAGTCGCCACTAACTGCATGTCTTTAGACTGTGTGAGGAAGCTGGAGAGAACATGCAGACTCCACACAAAGACCCCGGCCTGATGGGGTTAGGGTCCTGAGCTTGATACCCTAAACTGAACGCAGGACAGAGGAAGGGATGGGTGATGTTCATGTTTGCCCAGGTGTATGATGTGGCTCTTTGCGGTGACACAGTAAAAAATGTGGCTGTTTGTCTGTGACTGGTTGGCTGCCCCAGCCCTGGCCCTTCATGTATTTCAGTAATGTCTTTTTCTCCCGTCTCCTCCTCTCGTTTACATGTTTTGCCCTTGTGACCCATTCCTTCTGTCACGTGTGTTTTCCCCCCAGCCATCATGTTCTGTTTGTGCTTAGTTATGTCCATGTCTCATCTCTAGTCCTCTTTTCCCTCTGTATGTATTCACAGTGTACGTGTTCCTCGTCGGTTCGTCATGCTAAGTCTGCGTGTCTTATTCCGTCATGTGTCATGTATCACTCCAAATCTCACTGACTTTAACTAATAATAACTGTTTGCTGAGTGTTATGTCTAAAAGGTATTGCACAATCGCCTCTAGTAGAGGATCAGGTTTGTTTTTCACTGATAATGGATTTTAACATGACTGACCAATGATTGTGGAGCACGTCCATGTAGGATCTTATAAATACAACGAGCAAACTTAAATGTTTTAAAATGTTCAAAACTTAATATATTATATTTCTGAAGTATGACGGAAGGAAAAAGTTTCATATTTAAAAAGAATCCAATTTCATATGATCAAATTTATGTCAAAAAGTTCATATTTATTCCTCCTATGTCATGTGTGAGTACTGTACTGTAAATGTCATATATATCAGATGATACTGATAACCTAATGCTAATAACTATGCAGAGGTCTCTAGGCCTCGACTTTTATGGAGCATGTGAAGTTTGGGGCAGAGTGGACAAAGAAAAGTTTCTCAGCAGGTTCAACAGGTTGCTACAACACAGGCCGATGAAGTATTGCACTCACTCATCCAAACTGGCAAACATGTAACATACACCCTAAGACTGATCCTGCTTTTTACTCCTTTGCTATGATTTAATTTGATATTATGTAGCCTTGGAGACAGTTTGCATAGATTAGAATGTTAGATTCCTGTGATGTCATCAATGCCCGATGTTTTGTTTTAATGTCTTGTGATAGTTCTAAGTGCAGACAAAGTCAGAGTTCAAGTGAGTTTAGTCCAATTTTGATCCAGTTTCTGACATGTGGTCAAAATCTTGGCCGACCTTTACCACACCACGTGCTGTGGGTGTGCGTAAATATCTAGGTGAGTAAAGTCTCCTTTACCTGTTAAATTAAATTTGTTTTGTCTCTCTGTAGAGGACTGTTACGTCCCCACATAGAATCTAGGCGATGAGGATGGGGGGCAGTAACAGTTGGATCCGGGTTGAAATGAAAAGAACACCAGGCAGAGGTAGTTAACACAAAATATATCTTTATTACAATCAATTACCTCAATAATCATATAAATAGTAACAACAAAAAGAGACAGCACCGCTGCTTTAATGATAAATCAGACAGGTCAACCCAAAGAGATAGTGACCACTTCAACAAAGAAAACAACTATAAGGCTTCAACAGAAAAAGACAGCAACGCTGCTATTAACAATAACCAGGCAGGCCAAACAAAATCATGGAGGCCGCCGTCACTTAAGGGAAACCACCGCTCAGTTAAGAACTACTCACAAAGAGCCACACACAGTGGGGCTGGTTACACACAGCAGGCCTTTTTCCACAGCATGAGCAGCATGTGTGCCCTAACAGGAGAAGGCAGGGGCAGAGAGAGACAGGGGAGGGGCAATAAAGAAGGAGGAGGAGAGGGAGAGGACAACACCACACCCACACACTCCCACAGCCTCACAGGATGTAACATTCCCCCCACCCTATATTCACACTATACAAAACACAGAATAAACTCATCACTAAGCGCTGCGTGAGAGTGCATCAGCCACCAGATTTTCAGACCCTTTCTTGTGCTGGATAACCAGATCATAATCCTGCACCAGCAATGCCCAGCACATTAGTCGCTGGTTGTGGTTGTACATGCGTTGGAGGAAAGTAAGGGGATTGTGATCTGTATACACCGTTACTGGAAAGGAGCTAGAGCCCACATACACAGTGAAGTGCTGCAAGGCCATCAGCAGCGCTAGAGCTTCTTTCTCTATGGTGGAATAGTTTAGCTGATGGCGCTTGAACTTTACAGAGTAGTAGCAGACTGGGTGACACACACCCTCCCCGTCGTCCTGCAACAGCACCGCACCAGCTCTGGTGGCACTGGCGTCGACTTCCAGTTTGAAAGGCTGAGAGAAGTTGGGAGCAGCCAGAACTGGGGCGCTGCAAAGGAGGGACTTGAATGCATGCTGGCATTCCCCCGACCACTCAAAAGGGATTTTGGAGCTACATAGCTTTGTCAAAGGGGCCACAACTACCGCAAAGTTCTTGCAAAAACAGCGATAGTATCCAGTCATGCCCAGGAACTGCTTTAACTCCCGCCTAGTGGCTGGGGCCGGGTAGCTGAGGACAGCCTCGACTTTTGCCTCTACCGGGCGAACCTGCCCGAAACCCACCTGTTTTCCCAGGTACGTGACTGTCGCTCTGGCAAACTCACACTTAGCGAGATTTAGAGTTAACGAGGCGTCGGCCAATCGCTGAAACACTGATTGTAGGATGGCCACATGCTCTTCCCATGTGGCCGTGTATATCACTACATCATCCAAGTATACATTACACCGAGGCACATCCCCCAACACCAGCTGCATTAAACGCTGAAATGTGGCCGGAGCGTTTTTCATGCCAAACGCCATCACGGTGTACTGCATGAAATGGTCGGGTGTGACAAATGCAGAAATGTCGGAGGCTCTGGGGGTCAAAGGCACCTGCCAATACCCTTTAAGAAGGTCCAGTTTGGAAATGAATGTGGCAGGACCTATATTATCAATGCAATCCTCCATACGAGGAAGTGGAAAAGAATCGGAGACGGTCACTGCATTTACCTTCCGGTAGTCGGTGCAGAAACGTGGGGTGCCATCAGACTTGGGCGTAAGCAAACAAGGGGAGCTCCAAGGGCTGTGGCTCGGTTGTGCCAAACCATTCTCTTCTAAATAACTGACTTCCTTCTTCATCACCTCGCGCTTTCCCATGGGGCAGCGGTACGTGTGCTGTTTGATTGGGGTTGCGTCACCAACATTGATATCATGTTCACAAACACTAGTACGCGAGGGCACATCACCAAAGAGAGAAGGATAAGAGTGCAGTAGGCTAAGCACGTCTTCGCGTTGTGAAGGGGACAGATGAGACAAGTGGGCCGTTACCTCGGCTAAGTAAGCTGAATTTGCCAACCGCCCACACTGTTGTCCCTCAGAAAGCATATGCAGATCGTTGTCAGCACTGGCCTCTACGCTCACCACGGTGGCAGAGACAGAGCTGGAGATTACTGCGCTGGCAACAGTCTCATGGGTTTCCCTATCATGGTAGGGTTTTAACATGTTAATGTGGCACAGACGTGTTTTCCTCCTGCGTACTGGGGTACTGAGGACATAATCTGTCTCAGACACCTTCCTCACTATAACATACAGTCCCGCAAAACGGGCCGAAAGAGCAGAACCAGGCACCGGTAGCAACACTAAAACTTTGTCTCCAGCCTGAAAATGTCTTTTCACAGCCTTTCTGTCGTACCACTTCTTCATGCTTGCCTGGGAAGTACACAGGGCCTCTTTTGCTAATGAGGTAGCACGCTGCCAGCGATCCCTACACGTCTTCACAAAATCTGCCACGTTGGTTTTTGGAACACCCCCGCTAAGGAACCTCTCTTTCAACATCTTTAGCGGGCCCCGCACCTCGCGGCCAAACACAACGGTAGCTGGGCTGAACCCTAAGGACTCCTGCTTAACATTGCGTATGGCAAACAGTACAAAGGAGACACCCTCATCCCAACTTCTGTCCGTGTCATGGCAGTACTTTTTCAACATGGCCTTAAGTGTTTGGTGCCAACGCTCAAGTGCACCCTGCGACTCTGGGTGGTAAGCACTGGACACAGAATGAGAAATGCCAAGGGAGATTAAAGTCTGTCTAAATGCTCGGGATAAGAAGTTAGTTCCCTGGTCTGTTTGCACTGTTTTTGGGAGACCAAAGGTGGTAAAAAATTTGATTAGCGCCTTAGTAATGTTTGCAGTGGTGATCCTCCGCAGAGGAATTGCTTCGGGGAACCGCGTGGACAAGCACATTATGGTCAATAAAAACTGATTACCTGCCCGTGTTCTTGGCAACGGACCAACACAATCGACCAAAACATGCTCAAATGGCTCACCAACAGCAGGTATTGGACATAGTGGGGCGGGGGGCACAGTTTGGTTTGGTTTGCCCACCAGTTGACACGTGTGACAAGTATTACAATACTTTGCAACATCTGCCTTCATTGCCGGCCAGAAGAAGTGCTGCAGAACACGGTCATATGTTTTAGTTATCCCCAAATGTCCTGACCATGAATGGTCATGGGGCTAATTGTAGCACGTGCTGACGCAAACTCCACCTGCGCATTAACAGTCCATCACAAACAACAAATGTCTGCTTCCTGTCTCCTGTCGGACCATCGCTCTCATCTACGGCGGCAAAACATTTGGCTAACGACGGGTCCTCTTTCTGAGTGATCATAAGGGCCTCCCGTGTGAGGAGAGGGGGGGCTGTGGGTTCAGGAGCAGGCTCAGCTACTTCTTGAGCCAGTTCCTTGGCATCAGGACCCACCTCCTCCTGGGAGGGCATCACATCCTTTTCCAAAATAGAGCCGACCACTGACTCTGACAAGTCAATCACTTCTCCCTGCCGATGGGCGTGTGACCGGGTAAGAACACC
Organism: Neolamprologus brichardi; assembly: GCF_056152115.1. NCBI lineage: Eukaryota > Metazoa > Chordata > Actinopteri > Cichliformes > Cichlidae > Neolamprologus > Neolamprologus brichardi. Next base: position 4,629,715 of record NW_028270137.1, on the reverse strand, counting down.
TACAGGAAATACATCCGGGTGTTGCCGGCTTAAAACATCTGACAAAGGACTTGGGTCAGGAGTCTTTGTGACCTCTGGGGTAGGATAAACCTTCCCGCCTGCAATGTCATTGTCCATTATGAAATCCACGCCATCAATTGGGAAGCAAGGACACACAGCTACAGGAAAAATACCACTTACTAGGTCACTCTGCACCCAAACTCGATGGAGGGGGGCGGGCACATAAGTCATTCCAACGCCTCTAACAATAACATCAATGCCGCTGGCAGTCTTTTCATCAAAGGCAAGTGCACTGGCCACTATGAGGGACTGTGAGCCACCTGTGTCATGTAAAATGGTCACAGTACGCTCATCTTCAGGCTCACCAGAGAGCGACACTGCTCCTTTGAAAATGAAGGGTTTAAAACATTCATCAGGAGTCTCAGTGCTAAGGGGTCTGTTAACAGGAGAAGCGATTTTAATCAGCCCTATCCCTTTTGGCTTACGTGGTGTTGAAGCTGGCTGTCTTCGCCTGTAGGCCTCGCAGTCCGCTATTAAATGGCCAGATTTAAAACAGTAGAAACATTTCCAGTCTGACTTGGGACGAGGCACAGGTACCTCTCCCCTTGTGTCTTGCTCACCACTAGCACCGCTATAGCCTTCGCTAGGGTGTCGCGTCGCTCATGCTTAATGACACTGGCTTTATGGACGAGTGCGAACTCGACAGACAGTGTCGTGGCCTGCTGCAACGAGGAAACCTTCTGTTCATTCAGATATACTGCCATCCGCTCAGAGATGCAGTTTTTAAATTCCTGTAAACTCCCGTACTGAAACTAGGTCCACAGCTTTACAGGCCATACACCATCGGTCAAAGAGGACACTCTTTTTCCTCGCGAAATCCAGGAAGGATTGACCCTGCACCTTTTTCAACCCCCGAAATCGCTGCCTGTAAGCCTCGGGGACTAGTTCGTAGGCTAACAGGATTGCACTTTTCAGTTTGTCGTAGTCCAAACTGCATTCAGCGGACAACGAGGAACAAACTTCCTGTGCCTTGCCCACCAGCTTGCACTGCAGCAAGATGGCCCATGCATCCCGCGGCCAACGCAAGGCTGTCGCTATCCGCTCAAATGATTCAAAATAAATAAATCTCCACCTCAGTGTCACGAAATACAGGGACCAGACGGCTATTCCTTCCTACATCAAACTGTATCTCTGTCTGTGACAGCGAAGCCGCCACAGGAGGGGAGGAGGCCTGCTGGAGTTCCAGCTGTCGCAGCTTGACCTTAGTCTCCTCCTCCACCTTCATCAGCTCAACCTCCCTAGCCCTAGCCAGCTCCGCGTCCAAACGCCTAAGCTCTATCTCCCTTTTCAGCTGGAACTCTCTCTCACGCTGCTCCTTTTCCAGCTGGAGACGAGCCAGATGGACTTTGAGCCTAGCATCCTGCTTAGAACCCTGATGACTGGGTGGAGAGCGGATCAAAATGGGGCAGCGTCATTGGCCCGCCCTCAGGCAGCCCCTGGCCCACAGGTGGCCTGGCTTGTAACCTGAGGCAGTGCACTTGGTCCAGCTGGACCGGGTATGCACGGGGGTTCTCGCCTTACAACCACCCCCTTCTCCAACAACCCAGACACCAGAGCGGCCTTCAGCTCCGCTTTGCGTAGGCCAGTGGAGACACTGATCCCGTAATATGTTGCCACCTCATGCAGATCCCTCTTCCTACAAACATCAAGCAGGGCAAGTGACGGCTCTGCCGTAAATCCAGAAATATCAAAAGTGGCCATGAAAACTCAAAACGGCCTGCAAAACACCAGCTAACCAAAAAAGGGCCACACAACACCTTCACTACACAACCAAAAACAGGCAAAATAAAATGTGTTGTATCAAGTCAACCATTAACTAAAATTCTGCCCACACTCTCCCCAGTCCTGCCTACTCAAAATTTAGCCTGACCTAGCTTCTGGAGCGTACCAGGCTCGAGGCCACTTTAAAGGCAAATCATCAAGTGCCAAAGGCACCGAAAAGCCTACCTCCAATAGAGAATTAATCCCCACCCGGCTTTGCTCCGAAAATAACGAAGGAAAAACAAAAAACGAATATCCGAAGGAAGAGCAAATGCTCAGCTAGACACTCCCCTGTGCTAGCCGGGGAGAGCAGCAGCTAGTCAAATGACCCTCACACAACACACAAACATCTATTCACACTCGTAAACAACTCAATTCCTTTCATTCCGATCCCGGACAAGCCCCCACTTTGTTACGTCCTCACATAAAATCTAGGCGATGAGGATGGGGGGCAGTAACAGTTGGATCCGGGTTGAAATGAAAAGAACACCAGGCAGAGGTAGTTAAAAATTGTTAAAAATGTTTTTGCTCATTATTGCCAAGTGCCCTCACCTTTTCTTTCAGTGTCTGTCTGGCTCTCATCAACAGATTTTAAGCAGAGGCTTCTAAGGTTGCTGTTTGGGGCTATTGAAACAAGCTTCGCTGCCAACTTACTGAATCCTCGGATTACTTTTTTGTCCACATCAGTTTTAAGTAACATGGAAGCCTCTTGAAGAAGCTAAAATAAAGGATAAACATATACATATTAGCTTTGTACCATAATATATACAATTATATAGCAAACCAGAACAATCATTATTTCACACATCAATTATCATTAGAGAACAAATTATAATTTTGCATTTATTTACTTTAATTCTCAAGTACACATTGCTGTGCAAAAGGGATGTTTAGACTATTCTTCCCAAAAAAAACTATCATTGGCATCAGATTGGTCCAAAATTATCCTGTAGCATGAAAATAAAACCAAAGAGAAAGACATAGTCAATGTGGCAATTTCTGTTAGTGTTCTGTTAGTGTACTTTTATTACTCATGAAATAAATCTGCTGATTCAGTCACTTTGCCTGTCCTGTAGGTACGTGATTATTAGAAGTCTGTATAAATGTGCAGCACATCAGTACATATTTGTGTTTTTGCCGTGCACTATTGTTATTGTTGTTTTTTGCTGCAGTTCTTGATAAAACACTCACCACAACAGGGATAGTGAGACATGGGAATTCTCGTAGAACCTCTTCAGTAGTATGCTGAAGAATGTAGTGTGTTCTGTACTTCTGTATTTTCCTGAGGTGCGTTCGAATGACATCCACATTTGGCCTAGTTTTTTGGCTTAATCACTGATACATGTTGGTCGGTGCTCCTTTCATCCTCCCCATTGTCAAGAGGATTGATATCCTGGTTATTAAAAAGTTTAGCAAATATTGAGAGAAAAAAAACCCCAAAACAATACTTTTAACTTTTATGTACAATTTAAAATGGCAAACAAACATTGAGCATATTTAACTTGCCTTGGTTTTTTCAAAAGGATACAGGGCTGGATATCTGATGATCTTTTTCTTCCTGGATTTGGAACTGAGTATTTCTGTGTCATTTTTTCAATTTCCTCTACGTCTACTAGTGGTCTTCTTTCCTTTTTAAACTTGTTCCTGAGAGACTCATGCAGAACATCCTACAAACGATAAAAATGTAACAAATTATTCATAAATAGGTGCAACTAGGTCCTCCCTTTATACAAGACATTTACCAGAAAACTTTGAGTGACATAAAGCTGGTAGGTTTGCTGTAATCATGTCATAATCTAATTAGTTCCTATTTACAGATCTCTTCTTTAACTCTTAGGAGTTGATCGAACACATGATATAAAGGTTTGGAGCACTTTAGATTGGCTACATACACTATAAAAGGTAGATAAAGATTAGATAAAGTATTAATGGCATTATGTCCTACAAGCATACTCATCATAATCTTTCAGTCTATATGTTAATACCTCTACCTTTTAATAATAAAAATAATAATGTATACTTTATTGATCCCCACAGGGAAATTTCTCTCTTTGCATTTAACCCATTCACTCAGTGAAGCAGTGGGCAGCCACTAATCAGGCGCCCGGGGAGCAGTGTGTAGGGACAGTACCTTGCTCAAGGGTACCTCAGGGTAGCCGTTCAGTTGATTCAAACCCCTGACCTTCCGATCATGGGGCAACCACACTACCTACTGAGCTATCCCTGCCCTATTTTCAAATTTAATTTTTTAAATACAAAAACTACACTATCCTGATACAAAGGCAAACAGAGCTAATATAATGCTGAATTTCACACCATTCACTTGAGAATTCACAGAGAAATGAAACATTAATTAATTTAAAAGAGCAATTGATATTTTATTTATTGTTTGACCATACTGGACGAGATCTGCCTCAAAAATCACAATACTAATACTTGTATTGTAGTGGCCACAAGGGAACAGATAACCTCTGAATATGTAACAATGAAAATGTTAGCATGTTACACTCGTTAGCCAATAATTAGGCAATTCAAAGACAATTTGTTGGACAATTTTATCAATGTTTGCTTTTCAGGAATACTTACATATCCAGAGCCATAACTCTCCTTCAAGAAAGGAAAACTCAGAAGGACAGTCCTCAGAAGCTCTACATACTGCACATGAGAGGGATACCTGCAAATTTTGAATGATGAACTTAAATTCTGATGTACATACTGTATTTTAAATTAATCAAATCTTAATTATATATAGACTTACATTGTCTCATTACTCAAGTGGTCAAACAGAGCTTGAACAAGCATGTTTTTGAGTCTGTTCTTGGTGGGTGACTTTAGTGCTGCATCTTTATTGGTCAACGCAGTGAGCACAGCTGGAGGAAACTGCACTTTGCAGTTAAACATAGGTTGGAGTGCTGACACAGTATGCTTTTCTTTGTGTTGCCTTCCACTGCAAGAAGAAGTAAGAAATCTGTTTAGAGTTTGTTACAAGACATGAATATGCGTGTCCTTGTATCCTGCATCAGGAATATCCGCATATTTAAAACGTACAATAACAGCTGCTGAACTACAGAAACAGAATCATAACAGAGAGTAAGAGTGGCTGTGACATTTCAATTTTGAAAGTAAATGGGTGTGTGATGCACATCAACGCTGGAGAAACAGAACAGGGCTTGCGTCAACCCCTTGCCCCCCACCCTCCAACACCGTAAACCTAGGGGAGGGGAAACACTGAATTGTATGAATGTACAATTCAGTGAATCATGTCCAGTCAACTTAAGACTCACTCTTTCAGCTTCTCTACAGCAGACAAAAATTTCACTTGGTCTTTCACTTTTGGAAAAAGACGCTCACTCATTCTTTCAGTCATCTGCAGAAGAGTCGATCCATCGATTTCATTGTCTGTGTCACAGAAAAACAATAAGACACGATCAAAACAGAAATGAGCATGTTCGAAGATAAAGAATAAAAATATCATAAAACATTACTAAAAAGACAGCTATGCGTTCATTAGTGACTGTAGATGATGACAGACATGTGGAATAGCCAAAAAGTGGTTAAAATCATTTTAACAGTGGTTGACAATTCCTAACTAAAAAGTCATGGTTTAGGATGTATCTTACCTAACTTTGGTATGAACTGCCTTAAAAGGTCGGTGGATCAGTGTAATGAAGTCTTGACCATCACATCTGTATGCGTCCAAAGCATGAAAGTCTACCTCATCCCCAGGCTTGAATATCAACAGATCATCAGTCTCTCTGATGTGGTATGATTGAAGGTGTCTTATAAACTCCAGTGTTGTAAAAAGTCTTCCAACAAGAAACCATTTTGCCCTGATATACACAATCAGGACTATTTTTTTTACAAACAGTGGAATTTGCTCTGCATGCACAAGTTCCAAAATGAAGAAATCTCCAACTGCATATTTTACAGAGTTTAAAATGATGCATTTACTCGTCCAGAGTTTCTCATCCACAGTAACGGCTGTCTCCAAGTTCTGCAAACAAATCTGCAAGTTCACTGGAAGTTCTTGAAGTGATAAGTTATTAACTGCTGCTTGTGTATGATCGCTCCTGATGATCCATTCAGGCTGCCACTCCCAGCATTGACGAAGCTGATTCCTCTTTGCCAAAGTCTGACAAATATTAATATAGTTATTGGTGATTCTTGCTACTGTCTTGAAAAATTGATGTCTGGCTTCAAACCTCATGCACCAATGAGAGCGGAGTGACCCATAATCAAGGATGAGCCGAGGATAATGTAGCAGAAAATGCAGCTTGGGTATAAACACACCAGTGTATGGTGTAACTGGCCCATGTAAAGTTCTCTATAAGTTCACTCAGAGCTCGTTCAGATGATTGGGGAAATTCAACAGTTTCCTGGATGACAGGGTCACAGTCTGGGGCAGACTCTAATCCTTGTTTCTGATATTTATGTTTCTTCCTTATGTGATTTTTCAAAGATTTCACAGACAAAAACTTTCTGGGACAGTCTTCTAGTCTGCAGACAATGAAGAATCCTCATTTACTTTCATGGTATATCTGTTGATGTTTCAGCAGTTTTTCATATGTTGGTTTTCTTGTGGAGCACCGTGGACACTGATATGGCACATCCATAGAAATGCTCACCTACAAAGACCTGGGGTGGCTGTAGCTCAGGTGGCAGAGCGGATCAGCCACTAACCAGAAGGTCGGTGGCTCAATCCCAGGCTGCTCCAGTCTGCATGCCAAATATCCTTGGGCAAGATACTAACCCCATGTTGCTCTCCGATGCATCCATCGGAGTGTGAATGTGTATGAATGTTAGATACTTAGCACTAAAGCTTAGAAGTGCTTGTGTGATTGGGTGAATGAATTAGCTGTATAAAGCGCTTTGAGTGCTCGGACAGAGTAAAAAAGCGCTATATAAGAACCAGTCCATTTACCTGTTGATAATCTGCCAATTCATTTTCCCCAAGCCAAAGAGATACTTCTCCAACAGTCCACTGCTGAGCCATGATCTGTTAAAACAAAACAAAATGCCATTACATTGTTATTCTGTGACATCAAAAACTTATTTATTTATTTTTTTTCAATCATTTTCCAAGCCACTTTATCATCATAAGGATCGGAGGGGTGCAGGAGCCTATCCCAGCTGTTTTTTTAGGCGGGGTAGACCCTGGACAGGCTGCCAGTCCATGGCCTTTTGACTGTTCCCAAAGTCAGGACACATACTCACGGAGAGGCAGCGTTTCAGTGGTATGGTCCTCATCTGTGGAACAGCCTGCCGGAGGAGCTCAGGGCCGCAGAGAACGTACATGTTTTTAAGAACAGGCTCAAGATCCAACTTTTTAATTTAGCTTTTATTTGACGTTTATTTATTTTATGCTTATTTATTCTATCCTGTTATTCTATTTATTAATTTAGGTTTTACCTAATATTTATCGATTTTATTCTTATTCATTTTTTATCTTCTTACTCTATTTACATTTATATTGTATCCCTTCTTATTTATTTTATCTTTTTACCGTGTATATATCCTATTGTGTCATATCTCCAGTGTTTCCTCGGAGGGCGCTCTCTGCGAATTCTCTCTCTGAATTGGCCATAAATGTCTGTATTTACATATATATGTATTGTAGGAATACAGCTGGAAATAAGCTGAGGAGAAAAGAGTGTTTGGTAAAAGAAATAATAAAGAGATGACGATTATGCCTAGTGGGAGGGGCCATGGGGTAAAAAAGAAGGCTGTTTTTCGGTGAGATGTTAAAGAGAGGGTAACATGCAGACTGTGTTTTGTATATAGATGTTTGTTTTGTGTTGACTTAAGTTAGTTTTCTATTTTCTTTGTAAATAATCTTTTGTGCACCTGGGAGGCCGGCAGAATAAACTATCCACACTGCATGCTTCCTGACTACGCCTGCATTTGTTCGGGAGAAGTTTCAGAGAGGACCCCGCGACATATGGTGTCAGGAGTGGGATGGCTAGTCGGAAGAGGAAAACGCGCCTCCCAGTTAAGCGCACAGGGCTGCGGTCCCAGCAGCATGAGCTTCCAGTGGAGAAGACAGCAGAGGACCTGGCATGGGACACAGTACCGGCGTCGTCTTCTTCAGCAGAGGAGGAGGAGGAGGTTTCTGGCAGGATTGGTCCAGCATTGCCTACAGCTTCAACCTCAGCATGTGACCCAAACGGAGAGCTGAAATGCGATGATGAGGGACTTCCTGGCGGGACAGCAAAGGAGAGAGGAGGTTTTGTTGGCAGAACTCAGGGGGCTGAGGACTGTTTCCCCTCCCAACGCTCAGCTGCATTCAGATTTTGCTGGTCAGGAAAGCCCAGCCCAAGCACCAGCCGGAGCAAGCACCACAGCAGCAACGGCCACGCCAAGCACCGCAACAGCAATCAGCCCCAGAATGGTACTGCCTACACCTGCACACCAAAGAGGATACCGGGATCCCCCAGAGGAGGTTCCCTCTTGTCAGTCAAAAGCAGTGACCAACAGCCTCATCCAGTCAGTCTCAAAGTGGATGCGATCTGCTGGGCCGAAAATTCCACCCTTTCAGATGGGGGAAGACATTGAGAACTATTTGTGGAGTTTTGAGCGAGTTGCCAAAACCTGGAAATGGCCAGAGAGTGAATGAGCCGGTCATCTGGTTCCACTGCTATCGGGGAAGGCGTTGGAGGCCTACACTGCAATGGATGAAGAAAGAGCCAATCGTTATGAAGATTTAAAAGCTGCGTTGCTAACCAAATTTGACATTTCCTCTGAGACGTATCGGCAGAAGTTAAGGTCCAATACAGTTCCACCTGGTGAGAGCCCCACTGAGACCTATTATCGCCTGAAGGGCCTCTATCGGCGCTGGATCCGACCAGAGCAGCATATTAAAGAAGAGATGGGAGAAGCTATCATCTTGGAGCAGTTAATCCGGGTACTTCCAGGGGAGGTGAGGACCAGGGTGAGGGAGCATGAGCCAGCAGATGGACTGACTGCTGCTAAGCTGGTGTCACAGTACTTCAATGCGCGTAAAGGAGCACCACCTGCATGCTCATCTGGGACACCACAGCGACCACCACTCCCATCATCGGGTCTTCTGAAGAGGGAGAGCAACCCAAAGCCACCAGAAAACCCCAAGGCATCAAACTTACGAGCAGCGGGTAAGGACTGTCTTTGTTATTATTGCCAGCAGCCAGGTCATAAAGCCTCGGTATGCCCTATCCGGAAGGCTAAAGTCACTGGTGCCTGCTATGCACCCCGGCTGGAGATGGAGCCCACAAGGGTCCAGCCAGTGGATGTGCAACGCTATAAAAAAGTAAAGGTCAATGGTCAGCAGGCTACTGCTTTGCTGGACACTGGTAGTTTTATGTCTTTAATTAAGCATAGTTTGGTACCAGTGAACAGTGTGGACTATAGCAGACAGGAAGAAGTTTTATGTGCGCATGGTGATAAACATCCATACCCAAAAGTGGAGGTAACAGTGACTATTAATGAACAGCCCTACCTGTTGTCAGTTGGGGTGGTAAAGAACTTGCCTGTAGAGGTTATTCTGGGGATGAACTTGCCTGTACTCATAGACTTGCTGCAAGAAAAAGAAGAACAGTGGACAGAGACTGATGTGGGGGATAAGGGGAATGCTAAATTAAATGTGTCTGGCCCAGTGGTCACTAGAGCCCAGGCGAAGGCTGGATGCCAACCCTTGCCAGACTTTGACAGTAGTCTGTGTGAGGGTGGCACTAATGGGCCAAGAAAATCCCGCTGCCAACGCCGCTTTGAGAAGCAGCTATGGTCAAAGGGGCCGGACACAAAGAGCATGAAATGCGATGTACCAGAAAATATCCCTTTGTTGCAAAGGGAGGATGAAACATTGAAAGTTTTGTTTGCTAATGTGACTGAAGGGGAAACTGGAAAATGGGGAGGGAAAGAGAAGTTCATTGTTGACAAAAATGTGTTGTATGCTGTTGACGGTGACCACCAACAGCTTGTGATACCTTCTAGTTGTAGACCCCTCATTATGCACCTAGCACATACCCTCCCCTGGGCAGGTCATCTGGGTCGCCAAAAAACCTATATGCGAGTTAGCTCACGTTTCTTTTGGCCGTCAATGTACACAGACATACAAAAATATTGCCGTACATGCCCTACCTGCCAGAAAACCTGTCCAGCTCGCAAGTCTGACAGGGCCCTGCTACAGCCACTTCCGGTCATCTCCACCCCCTTCCGTAAGATAGCTATGGACATTGTGGGTCGTCTGGTAAAAAGTAGTCGGGGTCATCAGTACATTTTGGTGGTGTGTGATTATGCGACTCGTTTCCCAGAAGCTTTCCCTCTGCGTGCGCTCACGGCACCCAATGTTCTGCGTGCACTGGTACAGCTGTTCTCCCGGGTGGGGATACCAGATGAGATTTTGACCGACCAAGGGACTAACTTTACCTCTAGGTTGATGCAGCTCTTCCACAACCAGCTAGGCATCTCTGCCATCAGGACGTCACCCTACCATCCACAGACAGATGGGTTGGTGGAGAGGTTCAACCAAACTCTGAAGAGGATGCTGCAGAAGTTTGTGTCAGACACTGGGAAAGACTGGGACCAGTGGCTACCCTTCCTGCTGTTTGCGTACAGAGAAGTTCCCCAGGCTTCCACTGGTTTCTCACCATTCGAGCTACTCTATGGTTGGGATGTGCAGGGGCCGTTGGATCTCCTCCGGAAGGGTCGGGAGTCTCCTGCTTCTGCTCCAAATGATAAAGGAGTGGTGCAATTTGTGCTGGAAATGAGAGATCGGTTGGGGAGATACCATGAAGAGGCCGAGGTCAACCTGCGAGACGCTCAACGAAGCCAGAAGACCTGGTATGACCAATAGGCCCGGCAACGTGAATTTCAACCTGGTCAAAAGGTGTTGTTACTTCTCCCCTCAGCCAACAGTAAACTTCTGGCGAAATGGCAAGGGCCATACAAGGTTCTTCGCAGAATGGGGCCAGTGACCTATGAGATTCATCTTCCTGAAAAGAGGAAACCGAAGCAGACTTACCATGTGAATCTCCTGAAAGAATGGGAAGAGCGTGCCCACCAGGCCCCTGCGAAAGCTCTGATGGCAAGAGAAGTGCCAAGAGAAGGGAAGACAGAACCCGAGCAGGGAGCCGATCCAATGTCTCCGGTGCTGACTCATCTTACCCCACAGCAGGCTGCTGAGCTACTCCAAATCCTTCGGTAGACTCCATCTCTGTGTTCAGTTAACCCCGGCAGGACCACCCTTGTCGAACATGTGATATGCCTAAAGGATGGACATCCCAACGTCCATACCGGGTTCCACAACACTTAGTGGATAAATTGCGACAGGAGAAGATGCTGGTCTTGGGGTGATAGAGCCGTCCTGCTCAGAGTGGTGTAGCCCGGTGGTCATCATCTTCAAGAAAGATGGCTCCCTACGCATCTGCATTGATTTCCGGAAGCTTAATTCCATTTCAGAGTTTGATGCCTACCCCATGCCTCGAATCGAGGGTTTGCTGGAGAAGATTGGAGCGGCCAGGTACATCACCACCCTGGATCTGTGCAAAGGTTACTGGCAAGTGCCACTGGAGGAGTCTTCTCGACCGTACAACGCCTTCAGGACACCTACCGGCCTGTTCCAGTTCACGGTGATGCCATTTGGGCTACATGGGGCTCCGGCCACCTTCCAAAGGCTGATGGACAAATTACTACAGGGGTGTGACCACTATAGTGCCGCCTACCTGGATGATGTAGTGATCTTCAGCAACACCTGGGAAGAGCATCAGCAGCACCTGTCCGAAGTCCTGGGAAGAATCCATAAGGCAGGGTTGACCCTCAACCCCTCTAAATGTGAGTGGGCACGGCAGGAGACCCGCTACCTTGGCTACCAAGTGGGCAGAGGTGTGGTGCGCCCGCAGATGGATAAAGTGGATTTTATCCAGAACTGCCCTCGGCCTCGCACCAGCCCCTTCCTGGGGCTGGTTGGCTGGTACCAAAGATTTGTGCCCCAGTTTGCAACTATTGCGGCCCCTCTTACTGCTATGACCAGCAAGGACCAACGGAATCCTGTCACATGGACAGCGGAATGTGAACAAGCTTTCAAAAGGCTGAAAACCTGCCTGTGTACGACCCCAGTTCTCAGGAGCCCAGACTTCAGGAAGAAATTTCTGGTCCAGGTGGATGCCTCCAAAAGCGGCCTGGGAGCAGTGCTGGCCCAAGGGGACCCTGGAGAAGAGCTTCCGGTCCTATACCTAAGCCAAAAGCTGCTGCCACGAGAGACCAACTACTCAACTGTGGAGAAGGAGGCCTTGGCCATTAAGTGGGCACTGGAGAAACTCAGGAATTATTTACTTGGAAGGGAGTTTGAGTTGGAAACTGATCACCGAGCGCTCACCTGGATCCATTCCATGAAGGACCATAACAGCCGACTGACACGCTGGTACCTTTCACTGCAGCCGTTCAGATTCACCATCCGTCAAAGACCAGGCAAGCTCACTGTAGTGGCAGATTATCTCTCCAGGTTGCCGCACAACGCCAACCTTCAGGTGGAAGGGGATGATGTAACGGAGTTACACCGTCCCGGGCCACAGACAGCTGATCTGGGCGCATACACGCACCACCACCATTAGTTTCTACAATTACGGTGGCTGCGTGTCTTTTCGTCGACCGGGCAGATAAACAAAAAGGGGTGAGAGGTATATTTTGAGCGGCGCAGAGGGTGGCCAACATATTTTTCCCACTTACCTTTAATAAAGTCGGTCGCGTAGACTCGCTGTGATCGCCGATTGTACAAGTGGTTATGCAAGCCGATGGTATGGTGTTCCGGGGTTCAAATAGTGGGTTCGGGCGCGCTTGAAAGGTCACGTGAACTGCATTATTTTTGTTTGTTTTTTTGGTTATTGTGAAACACTGTAGGCTGCCTGGAATTGGCCATAAATGTCTGTATTTACTTATATATGTATTGTAGGAATACAGCTGGAAATAAGCTGAGGAGAAGAAATAATAAAGAGATGACGATTATGCCTAGTGGGAGGGGCCATGGGGTATAAAAGAAGGCTGTCAGGGCCTACCTGGGTTTTTTCGGTGAGATGTTACAGAGAGGGTAACATGCAGACTGTGTTTTTTATATAGATGTTTGTTTTGTGTTGACTTAAGTCAGTTTTCTATTTTTTTTGTAAAAAATCTTTTGTGCACCTGGGAGGCCGGCAGAATAAACTATCCACACTGAATGCTTCCTGACTACGCCTGCATTTGTTCGGGAGAAGTTTCGGAGAGGACCCCGCGACAAGTTTACATACTCTCACACGCACTAAGCAGTTGACATACTCGGACACGCACTGAACAGTTGTCATACTCTCACATGCACTGAGCAGTTGACATACTCTCACATGCACTGAGCAGTTGACATACTCTCACATGCACTGAACAGTTGTCATACTCTCACATGCACTGAGCAGTTGACATACTCTCACATGCACTGAGCAGTTGACATACTCGGACACGCACTGAACAGTTGTCATACTCTGACACGCATTAAGCAGTTGTCATACTCTCACATGCACTGAGCAGTTGACATACTCTGACACGCACTGAACAGTTGTCATACTCTGACACGCATTAAGCAATTGTCATACTCTCACATGCACTGAGCAGTTGACATACTCTGACACGCATTAAGCAATTGTCATACTCTCACACGCACTGAGCAGTTGACATACTCTGACACGCACTGAACAGTTGTCATACTCTGACACGCATTAAGCAATTGTCATACTCTCACATGCACTGAGCAGTTGACATACTCTGACACGCATTAAGCAGTTGTCATACTCTCACACGCGCTGAGCAGTTGACATACTCTGACACGCATTGAGCAGTTGACATACTCTCACATGCATTGAGCAGTTGACATACTCTCACACGCGCTGAGCAGTTGACATACTCTGACACGCACTAAGCAGTTGTCATACTCTGACACGCACTGAGCAGTTGTCATACTCTCACACGCGCTGAGCAGTTGACATACTCTGACACGCACTAAGCAGTTGTCATACTCTGACACGCACTGAGCAGTTGTCATACTCTCACACGCGCTGAGCAGTTGACATACTCTGACACGCACTAAGCAGTTGTCATACTCTGACACGCATTGAGCAGTTGACATACTCTCAAACGCACTGAGCAGTTGTCATACTCTGACACGCACTGAGCAGTTGACATACTCTCAAACGCACTGAGCAGTTGTCATACTCTCAAACGCACTGAGCAGTTGTCATACTCTGACACGCACTGAGTAGTTGTCATACTCTCACACGCGCTGAGCAGTTGACATACTCTGACACGCATTGAGCAGTTGACATACTCTCAAACGCACTGAGCAGTTGACATACTCTCAAACGCACTGAGCAGTTGACAAACTCTGACACGCATTAAGCAGTTGTCATACTCTCACATGCACTGAGCAGTTGTCATACTCTCACATGCACTGAGAAGTTGTCATACTCTCACACGCGCTGAGCAGTTGACATACTCTCACATGCATTGAGCAGTTGACATACTCTCAAACGCACTGAGCAGTTGACATACTCTCACACGCGCTGAGCAGTTGACATACTCTCACACGCATTGAGCAGTTGACATACTCTGACACGCATTAAGCAGTTGTCATACTCTCACATGCATTGAGCAGTTGACATACTCTCAAACGCACTGAGCAGTTGACATACTCTCACACGCGCTGAGCAGTTGACATACTCTGACACGCACTAAGCAGTTGTCCCCCAAAGAAACCAAATTCCTAGAAATCCAATAACGGAAATGTTTGCACACAGTTGTCATTATGTGCAGAGGTCCACCCTACCAGCCAACCTCAGATCTCCACGCATACACAAACTAAGGCACATAAGTCTGCACACATCCAGACATTAACAGATACACACACATGGCCACCCTTTATATCGGTGGACCTCCACCAGGCCTCACTGCACTCCTCTTCTCAGAGAAACCCTCAACAGAAGAGTTGAGAAACACAAAACTTGTGAGATCTGAATGTCCTGGTGAGTCTCCACCTGTTACAGGTGGGTGCTGCCTGGACTGTCTCAAGACAGACCAGACCAGGTGCACCACAAACACTTCAAACCTCATCTCAGGACAAAAACTAAAAGAACAACATAAACAAGGAGAAAACTTGCCTTAGAAACATGCAGGGTTAGAGGAGACGGCAGACATGTAGAGGTGAGCCTGTGTGAGTCCGTTTTCTTTTAGTGAACAACAGAAAAAAAGAAAAAAGAAAGAAAACTTACCTTAAAAATCTGTAGGGTTGTTTTCTCTGAGACATGTTGGAATCTGTAAACAGTAACTCCGAAAAGGATCCAGATGTTTCAAAATACTTCTCTGGCGAACGTTTCAATTCTGCGAACATAAATGCTGTGATTAATGGACTAAAAGTCATCGCTTCTCACCCCTATTTATGGATTCAAGGATCAAAGGATCAAATTGGTGGTAAGATTCTAAATATATGTGATGTCATAATCCTGTTAGTTTGGAATACACAAAACAATAAGCACAGTTGTACAGACACACACACACTCCCAAAAACTAGCCAGCCCTCATGAGGAGGTTGTGACGCCCTCCAGGTGCGGGAAAGAAAGCAGGAAAAACCGGGAGCGGGCCGCCTCACCGCTCTTTACATTAATGGACCGCCCCAAAGAAATCCAAACACGGAAATGCTTGCACACACATGTGATTATGCGCAGAGGTCCATCCTACCAGCCAACCTCAGATCTCCATGCAGGCACATATGAATGCACATACATTTACACACATCCAGAGATAAACTCCCCCAAAGAAATCCGAACATGGAAACTTTTGCGCACACTGCACACACATTCAGAGTTCATAACGCACTGGTGAGTCTCCACCTGTTACAGGTGGATGCAACCTGGACTGTCTCAAGACAGACGAGACCAGATCCACCAAAGAAACTGCAGATGTGAGGACATGCGTCTTTTTGAAATATATAAAACAATAAACACGGTCGTGCAGACACATACACTCACACAGGCTGAGAAAGTCTAGCTAGCCCTCGTGATGGGGTGGACCTCCTCCAGGCCTCACTGCCTTCCCCTCCTGAGAGAAACCCTTTATAGAAGAGTTGAGAAAGACACAATTTGTGAGGTCTGAATGTTCTGGTGAGTCTCCACCTGTTGCAGGTGAGTGCAGCCTGGACTGTCTCGAGACAGACCAGATCAGCTGCACCACAGACACTTCATACCTCATCTCAGGAGAAAAACTGAAAGAACAACATAAAAAAGGAGAAAACCGACCTCAGAAACATGGCCAACATCTGTTTGATTAGACTAACAAATAATGGTTGACCATTTTCAGGTGCTCGCCTAACCTTCAGTAGTTGTTCGAGGTCATTGAAACGCTTAGGTTTTATATATCCAGTTTCCTTGGATTGATAATCTGTCTCGTATTGAAATTGTTCTTTGGTCAGTTTTGCCTGTTGCAGAATTTCAGGGTCGCTCTTGTTGACTTTAATAGCCACGATCTGTCTGTTTGCTCTGTGAATTGGTTAGAAACAAAACTGAACTTGTTTTGGTTTCTTTTGTAAAATGCTCTGAAAACATCTGGAAAGGGTTTGGGTTGGTGTCAGGTCAACGTCCGTTATGCCATAAAGTATAATGGGTGAGCGCTCGTATTATGGGTTTTGGGATCAAAGCAAAGCTACCACGTCATGAAGGATCGAAGCAAAGCTACCGCGTCACAAGGGATCAAAGTGATTCTAATGTATGCGCAGGCGCACACACACATGTTTGTTTGTGTAATATTGTTCACACTAAATTTGACCGTAGGCAATTTAATATGAGTCAATCAAAGAAAATGTTAGTTTTGGAGAATTTTGAAATTACGAAAATGACAATTACGAGAATTTTTGTTCGTGTATTTTTTTTCTTTTGCATAACATGTCGAGCTTTTCTGTATATAGCCATGTCGTAGATTCCGAAGCAAACACGAAATTGATGAAAATGTTCTATTTTATTTTAACAATCATCAACTGCATATGCAGGTTTCGTACGGGTGCTTGAAATCCTTGAAAAATCTTGGATATATTGTAGTGCTTCTATTTCGGATTTGGTGCTTAAAACGTCTTGAAACTGTATTTCATTCACCACAAATAACTATCTGATTGAATAGTTTTCTTATCAGATAGAGAAATAAAATGGCAAAGTCTAAAAGCAACATTTCTCTGCCTGGGCTGCCTTGTACCTCTGCACGTCAGTCTGTTTCAATGTGTGACCCCCCACCCCCTCCCCGAACAGTCGGGGGTGAGCGCACTAACGTGCCTGGAGGCCGTTTTAATGAGTGTTTGCTGGAAAACGAAAAATACAAGAAGGAGTCTGCAAGAAGGATTTGTACGTTTTCACTGTGGAGGAGTTTGCGTAAGTCCTAGTAAATCATTTTCTCCAGTGTGGACGTTACACATGCTAATTTTTAAAATCGTTTTTATTATTTTGCTAGCTAGCAAACTCGCGGGATAAATGATTGAAATGCACTCAGTGTGATGCAATACGGTGCCGCTATTCTAACAGTTAGTTATTGCAGGGTAATTTCTGGAATATGCTGTGAATTTAACCAAGATTACACAGCAGTAGCAGTAATGCGAGTTACTTCCCCAAAGTGAAAGCTTTAAACGTTAGCCCGATGCTAAACTAGCCAACTCAAGCTTTCTGATTGAAGGCTAAAAGCAGCGTTGTCACCAAGTAAACAGAATATTGATTCTATTTTGGTGTATTGCTGCAGTTTTTTCAAGTATTAACTTGGTGCTTTTGGCAACCTTAGGGGGAAATAATGGTAATATGACTGATCCATATGGACACAAAGAATATAGACTTTTTTTGTGCTACCGAAGTTCCGTGGCTTTCATTCAAAATCTGTTTATCGTTAAACAACTTGAAGATTATAATGGCTTCAAACTCACATTGAGGCCTGTGGGGCACTATCAGCCACTGAAACAGTAGACAAATGAATATTTCATACCTTAAGGCTGCCTGTTTATTTAAGGGAGATGAACAATACATTATAATTGTATATAATAATATCACAGATGATAGATTAAATAGGTTTTTGATAGATGCTTGTGCATTGTTAAAGTCTTATATGTTGAATTGATCTGAGTATGTCATCTGTTCAAAGCCTCTCCCAGTCAGTGCTGTTCTCTATGCCTGTCTTACTCTACATGATCTTTTTTAACATCAGCATGCTAAAAGACTTGTTTGGAAGAGACTGCTATTTTATACGCTAAAATATGTTTTTCTTCTGGTTGGTGAAAACACTTTATTATCCTCTAATAGATTTTTTAAATGCTTGGTGATGGTAGTACCCAAAACCAGCTGCATCAGGTACTTCCCTGTGTATTTGGAGAGGATCAGAAGTCCCAGGAATAAAAAAGCAACTAATTATTTATCTGCACAGCCGTACAAGTGGCTGACTGCTAGTTTGTTCCTCTGAGGCCGTGTCCTAGTCAGTGTGTCTCGCTAGATTTCTCTCTCTTCTGTTAATTGAGCATTTTTGTTTGTTTTGTGCAGTTCTGGTTAATAAGTGAAATTAATAAAAGCCGCAGAAATATTTTCATTGCATTTCTGTTTGTTCTGTACTTGCTAACTGTCAGTTCAGAAGAAAATGTAGCTGCTGTTTGCCAACAAACTCAGTTCCTTTGCCCGATAATTTCCTTCAAAAAAATGCCTACATATATATTTATAAGCTGAGTTATTATATAGCTGAATAATTATATCTTTCAATTAATAACTAATAATGTTTTATTTTAAATTTGTGTCTTTTAGCTTCTTCTGCTTATTATTGTTATCCATCCATTTTCTTCTGCTTATCAAGGACTGGTTTACCCGGGCAGCAGCCTAAGCAGAGAAGCCCACATCTCCCTCTCCCCAGCCACCTCCTCCACTTCTTCTGGGATAACACCAAGACATCCTCAGGCCAGCTGAGAGATATAGCCTCTCCAGAGTGTCCTAGGTCTGCCCTGGGCCTCTTTCTCCTTTTCTCATCAGCCTCTCTTCAACGTGTAGGAATAGCAGCTCTACTCTGAGCCCCTTTTGAGTAACTGAACTCCTCAGCCTGTCTTTAAGGGAGAGGCAACACCCTTAGAGAAAGCTCGTGTTTTTCATCTGTCAGTCCTCTGCTCACCTGTCCCCAAACTCGTAAACAAGAGAAGATTAAAGTCCTCCGCTTGATGCTGCAAGTCATTGTTTTTTATTGTCTTTTTCTTAATATATTCAGATCATTCTAAAAATATCTGTACAACAGTTTGTTTATGCAGTCAGCATTTGTATATATACAGCAGTATTCTCAAACAAGCAACAGTGAACGCACCTGTGTGAGGCAAATTCCACAATCACAGTTCAATCAGTCCCCCCACCCTGACACTTTTTTCCACTTTAAGTGAGGAAATGGAATTAAATCTGACACATCTTTATCTTTTTTGGACATATCAACATATCTTTTTAAGGTTAAGAGAATATGGTCATCAGATTGGAGAAGCTGAACAATCAGAGCTGTGATAATGATATTTAAGGATATTTAAGGTGTGTTGACTGGTTCATAACGTCAGCTCATGTGAGAAAACATCCCATGCTAAAAGTTGCCGCTAGCTGCTGGTTGATGGTGAATTTATTGTGTGTTTCCACCGTCTGTACAGATGAAGAGTAGCAGAGCTGGAGATGAGGCAGGAGGAAAAGTTGACTCAATTCAATTTCAGTTTATTTATATAGCGTTAATCACAACAACAGTCACCTCAAGACACTTTATACTGCAAGGTGGAGGCCCTATTGTAATACAGAGGAAACTAAATGATCAAAACAAGCCCTTTGAGCGAGCACTTGGTGACTGTGGGAAGGAAAAACACCATTTTAACTGGAAGAAACTTCCAGTAGAAGCAGGTATAGGGAGGGGCAGCCTCTGAGGACTGGTTGGGGTTGAGGGGAGGGAGAAAGGACAAAGGACACGCTGTGGAAGAGAGCCACTCTATGAGCTGTTCATTCAGTTTGTGGTTTAGCTCGACTCCATGACGTTTCTGAACTAATGCTTTGCTCAATTAATGTTGCAATGAATTATGGGTGGATTTTACTGATATTCTATCTTTATGTTGTCACCAAACACATCTACAGATTTAGGATTAGCTACAGGCTCCTCTACCCCTGCTAGCCCTTCTGTCCTGCCCAGGATGGCGCCCCTGGTGCCCCCTCATAAGGTCCAGCAGTCCTACTGTCCATCCAACAGCTCCTTCTCCCCTCTTACAGCCCCTATGGGAGCTCCATCTGTGGTGGCTACAGGCCTTACAGCTACAGCTACGGTGGCGGCTACAGCCTGGGAGGATACAGACACACACCTCACCTTGAGGACGTCCCCCCAGCAGGTTTGTGCAGCAGGCTGAAGAGATGGAACAGCAAGCACTCACATATTCATATGAGTACATTTAGTTGTTTTGAGAGGTGTACTCAACACAGGACAGTGGCTGCAGGTGCTAATTGTTTTGAGTTCAAAGTAATTAAGGCTGCTGTTGCAAAGTTTGATAATAGAATCTGAAGCTGGTAATGTTCAGGGCTGCAGTACACGTGTAAAGATGAGTCTGCTTGTATGACATCATATGTGCCTTTGTGTAACTCAGTGGCAAATAAATTGGGTACCATAGCTCCATATGCCATTAGTTACTTTACAAGTGTAAGGAAAAGCAGAAGGACTTGTTTTTGGTTCAGACCAGTTAAAATGATGAATGTCTTTCATTCAGTTTCCTTGCTTGGTTTAGACACTAACTGGGCGAGCGAGGAGGACGACCACGTGGTGGCCAGAGGAGAATATGACTTTACAGCTGCTTCTCAGGAGGAGCTTTCTATGCAAGCTGGAGAGATGCTCAACCTCGCTCCTAAAGGTGATGAGCTTTTTACTGGCTGCGGGACATTTGATTCTGAGTGCTTTGACCCAAAACCTTCTATTTTTGTTTTCCTTATCTTAGAAATAACAGATGAGGGCTCTTCTTTTGTGTGAGCGTGCCCCATGTTTACAACTATCTCCCTCGTGTTTAGAGCTACAGCCCCGTGTGCGTGGCTGGCTCCTGGCCAGCGTGGACGGTGAGACCACCGGCTCGTCCCAGCAAACTACGTTAAGATCCTCAGCAAGAGAAGAGACCGCCGGGCCACAGATGTGGAGAGGCTCGCTCAGGCCCAGCAGGCGAACACGCAGGCACCCCAAACAACCTCAGCTGCACAAATCTGTGTCTCTCCTGCAGCCCATAAACGTACAGCATCTACCCGCATCATGTACAGTACATGAATGACCCGTCTCGTCAGATTCATTAGGCTCAGCTGTGTCCCCCTCCTGTGTTTCCTCGTTTCCCTCTGTGTGTATTTATAGTAGTGATGGCCAAACAAAGCTTTCTGAAGCTTGTGTTGAAAAACGATTCATTACTGGAAGCTTTTTAACACAGTCCTCTGTGGTGACATCTGCTGGTCAAAAATATGAAGAGCAGCTTGAATCTACAAAAAAACTGAACTGCTTCATTATGATTGCCCACTCTGCAGAGTGGAATTCACAATTCACAATTGGACGTCACTGATCACGTGACTGTGGCCAAACGAATCGAGCATCGACAGAGTGCTTCTGAAGCGGTGTGTTGGTGTTTTCGACACACGCGCCAGAGCGTCAGCTTCAAGCGGGCCATCACTAATTTATAGCATTCGTCCTCTTGTGTGCGTTACTGGTCCGTCTGTGTTCCTCCATGCTGTTTTTCCTGCTTGTCATCCTTCGTGTTTTAACTCCATTCCCTTGTGTCCAGGTTTCTTATTTGGTTCTCAGCTTTCCCAGTTTAGGTTTTCCTAGTTTTGTTTCTCGCCTCCCTCGCCTTTGTTTGTATGTCACTCTCCATAAATAAAGCTCACTCACATCAGCAGTGCCTGCATCTTGGGTCCTCCATTCATATCTCAACACGCAAACCCTGACATTTATTGTGTAGTTACATACTGCTAGGAAGTGCTGACAAAATATGAAATTATGATGCTATTTATGTAGAGGCACAGTACCAACACAGAACAGCGGGGACACAGAACCAAAACCTAAGAACTAACAAAGACACATCAAGAAATCAAAGATTAATAAAACAAAACAGAAAACACTGAGCCAGCGACCCAGGACCGTGACATTCAGTTTCTCAAGGAGGAATCAAAGCAAACATTTGTTTCTTTTTATGAATAAGAGATTTCCTTTATGGGTTACGTGATGGTGTAAGTTCCAGCACAGCTCATTTAGTGTGCAGAAGTGCTCCGAGGCCCCTATGAAACACATGATTGAAAGAATCTAATAAATTAGAGGGGTGCAGTAGCTGTAGTATGACTTTTTGTTCTCCTGCTGCTTGACGACTTTACTTTTTTCTTTTTTTTGGTGGGAGGAAGTTGACATCTCAGTCCATTGTGACGTGCAGATCTTTGACTGGCTTATGAACTCCGTCAGGAGGAACTCAGCAGGAGAGGGAAACAAGGACCAACAAACCCGGCTTGGTAAAAAGGAACAAGAACAGAAAAAGTCAACATCATTACACATCCCTGAGCTGTCATTTACACCACCTGTGGCGCTTGATTTATTGGTCACTAAACGTGGTGTGTGTTTGGTGCGTCACTGGCTGCGTGTTCTGTGTTATTTGTCGGTCGTGTGGTTTGGGCGTTGATATTTGACATCACAGCAGAGAGACTGGATGTGATGTCAGACCCCTCTAAATCGTGTAATTTACAGATATTTAATTCCAATGATTTGACTGCATCATTGTGTCTTTGAGTTATGACCCAAACTCTCTTTCAACTTTGTGAATAAATTCACGTCCCCCTGTGACCTCATAATTACACCACAGTTCAGATGGCATGAATGAGTCATGAGGTCACACCAACAGTGACAGCATCAGCAGTGACATCACTAAAGTTGCCAGGTGAGTCCATAAATAGAACCCGTGACGTGGAGCAGGTACCGCCGTTTTGGACGATGCCACGACACAGGTATAGACGCAAACGTGCTTCTCGCCCCGTTCGCAGACGCAGGAGAGCCCACAAGGCCTCGGGTGTCCGCAGACGTGGGAGAAGATACCGTCGCAGACACTAGACAATCTCAATAAACATGTAGGATGAACATCAAAACTGTGGTCCAATCAAGTTTTTTTTAGATAATATATGTTGTTGTTGTTTTGTGTGTGTTTGTTATCAATGTTGTGAAAAAAGTTAAGCTTAGTAAGCCATCAAGCACTGATTACTCGTAGAAGAGCACCAATAGGAGACAGAACTAATTAGAAGGTGTTATTATTCAGTCTGTACATCGAATAGAAGGCACTAACCACAAGGTGATCTTCAATGCATCTCTGTGTGAATGTGAACGGGGCGAGAAGACCCCCACTGACTGCATGTCTTTAGACTGTGTGAGGAAGCTGGAGAGAACATGCAGACTCCACACAAAGACCCCGGCCTGATGGGGTTAGGGTCCTGAGTTTGATACCCCAAACTGAGGACAGAGGAAGGGATGGGTGATGTTCATGTGTGCCCAGGTGTATGATGTGGCTCTTTGCGGTGACACAGTAAAAAATGTGGCTGTTTGTCTGTGACTGGTTGGCTGCCCCAGCCCTGGCACTTCATGTATTTCAGTAATGTCTTTTTCTCCCGTCTCCTCCTCTCGTTTACATGTTTTTTCCTTGTGACCCATTCCTTCTGTCACGTGTGTTTTCCCCCCAGCCATCATGTTCTGTTTGTGCTTAGTTATGTCCATGTCTCATCTCTAGTCCTCTTTTCCCTCTGTATGTATTCACAGTGTACGTGTTCCTCGTCGGTTCGTCATGCTAAGTCTGCGTGTCTTATTCCGTCATGTGTCATGTATCACTCCAAATCTCACTGACTTTAACTGATAATAACTGTTTGCTGAGTGTTATGTCTAAAAGGTATTGCACAATCGCCTCTAGTAGAGGATCAGGTTTGTTTTTCACTGATAATGGATTTTAACATGACTGACCAATGATTGTGGAGCACGTCCATGTAGGATCTTATAAATACAACGAGCAAACTTAAATGTTTTAAAATGTTCAAAACTTAATATATTATATTTCTGAAGTATGACGGAAGGAAAAAGTTTCATATTTTTAAAAAAATCCAATTTCATATGATCAAATTTATGTCAAAAAGTTCATATTTATTCCTCCTATGTCATGTGTGAGTACTGTACTGTAAATGTCATATATATCAGATGATACTGATAACCTAATGCTAATAACTATGCAGAGGTCTCTAGGCCTCGACTTTTATGGAGCATGTGAAGTTTGGGGCAGAGTGGACAAAGAAAAGTTTCTCAGCAGGTTCAACAGGTTGCTACAACACAGGCCGATGAAGTATTGCACTCACTCATCCAAACAAACATGTAACATACACCCTAAGACTGATCCTGCTTTTTACTCCTTTGCTATGATTTAATTTGATATTATGTAGCCATGGAGACAGTTTGCATAGATTAGAATGTTAGATTCCTGTGATGTCATCAATGCCCGATGTTTTGTTTTAATGTCTTGTGATAGTTCTAAGTGCAGACAAAGTCAGAGTTCAAGTGAGTTTAGTCCAATTTCTTTCCCTTTTTTTTATTCAAATCAGGCAACAAAGTATCTCTTTTACAGTGACATAGTTTTTTCTTTCCCTTTTTTCCCCTTCCCTTCCTTCCTCTCCCCCTCCTTTTTACATAAAATATAATTACCATTATATAAACGATCATATATCTATGTCTATGGGGGGAGGGGGGGGGGGGGGGGGGCTGTTTTTTAAAAATATCAGACAAAGTTTTAAATATTTTAGACCAGTAAGTAGTGATATTAGGACATGTCCAAAACATATGTGATAATGAGGCAGAATTCTGGCCACATTGATCACATCTTGAGTCCGCACCTGGAAGCATCCTTGAAACCTTCAATTTAGACAGACGGAGCTTATGCAGGACCTTAAATTGTAGTAGTTGGAAAACGCAGAGAAGACAATTTCCCAGTATGGCTTCTTATGTGTGCACTTTACAATTCTTCTAGTTCCTCCTGTTCTCTTTTTCTAAAACACATTTTCTCTGTAATGCAGGTGGTGATTAAGCATGTTGCTCAGTTTTTAGTCAGCTACTTACCAGTGGTAAGAAATGTTTGTCTTTTTCTGTTGTTTTCCCCCAACGTGTTCCTCAAACAGCCTAATGTTTGAACACTGACCTTGATGTTCTGCTTCTTAATGGTAAAATGACCGAGATTCCCAAGGAGGTGGCAATGCTAATAAAAGTGGGGGCAGGACCAGAGGCTACGAGCAGCAATGTGACGCCCGCATAAAACGACTGGTATGACTTGGAAGACGAACTCATTATGGTCTTTGAAAGGCCAAAAAAACATAGACTTGGAAGCCTACCTGGCAAACAGAAGAACCTTTGTGCACGAGAGGGAGGTTAAGGTCAGCGAGTGGCAAGATAACATGCAGCTCTTTAGACTTATAGTGCGGCTCCACGTGGTTTGGGAAAAGTATTTAGCTGAAGTGTATTTTATTTATATTAGTTCTTTTTTAACTTGTAGTTCTAAATTAGAAGATTATTGTGATATTGAAATATAAAAATAAAAGTATGGTAAGTATGACTGCACAGGGGCTTTGTGGCCTGGCTGCAGAAGTCACTGGATAGAAAGCTGCTGACGTTTCACTGCATCCGGCACCAAGAGGCATTGTGTGCGCAAACCTTTCCTGTAGAATGCACAGAGGTCATAAATGTTGTCATTCAGATCATCAATAAAATAATGGCAAAAGGTTTAAATGCTCTCCACCTCATTACTGGATGAGGTGGAGAGCATTTACCCTGATCTCCTGCTGTATGACAGAGTCCTGCTGTCCAGAGGAGAGGTGCTGAAACGCTTTGCTCCATGTAAGATAAGATAACTCTTTATTGTCATTGCACAGTCATACATAGTACAGTAGTACAATGAAATTGGAAAATGTCTGGGAGAGGTGAAAGTTTTCATGAGCAGCAAAGGGCTCGCCTTTTCTGCGCTGGAACAGCCAGAGTGGCTGAAAAAGCTGCACTTTGTGGACATTACAGCGAACCAGAAGAAGCTGAATACAAGTCTTCAGGGGAGAGGAGGCACAGCGTTACACATGCTGGAGGAGGTGTTAGCGTTTGAGTGCAAACTGACAGTTAATAAATTCAGAGCATTTGCAGTCTGCAATCACCACAGTTATTTGGGAAATAATTCCACGAGTTCAGAGAGGAAAAACCCACATTATCCTTCCCCATCACTGCCCTGACCATCGATCCATCCCTGTTAAATGTGACTGGATTTTCAGGTGATACTGAGAACCTTGTTTGAAACATGGAATGCCATCCCGACACATAAACATGAAGAAATATGCATTTGGAGTCCTGACGATCTTCAGATCCACATACGTATGTGAGCAGCTGTTCTCCACCATGAACTGTGTTACAAACAAACACAGCTGACGCCTCACAGACGACAGCTTACAGTCCTGCGTAGATGAAAGTGACTTTGTAACTTGTAACTGTAAATTAAATGTGTAAGTGATATTTATATAGGTGTAAACTTATACACAGCTTTATGCCTTGTTGCTGTTTTAGAAAGAGTTAAAAAATGAATCCACTATTTAAACCTTTTGAATGCAGGATATTTTATTAAAGCAATTTAGCAGGAGGGGGAAAAGCCAGCTCACATACTATGATCACATAATGAAATCACTTAATACTCATCTAATTAACCCACTCTTAGCTAATGTTGATCTTTTGAGGAGAGAGATTGAGGAGAGAACGGGCACATCCATGCCTGAAGAGGCCCTTATCTCTGTTTTGCATCCCTGCAACTTCAACACTCCAGGGATTCAGTTGAAATCCAAATCCTCTCAAAGTTATATTTCAAAAAAGAGCAGAGAAAAAGCCAAAAAATACAAAACCCAAGTGTAAGTGTGCAGTTCAGACAGCAGCTGATCTCTGGGCTCTAGAGTCTGACCAATTTGGTCACATTTGCGGCCAAATTTCTCACTGGTGCGACTAATAAAATCCTAGGTCGCACCAGCGACCAGCCGTTCAGTACATTAAAAAAAAGTCTCTGCGATCTGAAAGTCTCCGTATCACTCCCGTATCATCACTCCCCGCCTGGCGCTGACTACAGCAGAGTACCTGGCCTACCAGTGTGAGAAACATGTGCTGGTCATCCTCACTGACATGAGTTCCTACGCTGAAGCTCTGAGAGAGGCACGACTGCCTTTACTTTCTTTGGCTCATGTTTAGGTGTTGTTTGTCAAAATAACATCAGTGTAAAAGCCAAATCCCAATGAGTCACAACGTTGTAATATAATGGTATTCAGGGCTCTAGAGTGCGACCATATTTTTCAATGATGCGACTAAAAAAGATCTTTGGTCGCACCGGTGTGACCAGCTGTTCAAAAACGTAAACACAGAGCCGACGCATCACAATCAGCTTTCTCGACTTTCTCACACGGACACGCCGTCGCGGCTGAAAGCCGACAGCTCGCTGACTCTGATACGTCGGCGCGTCGGCGCTTTGTGTTTCCGTCTTTTTTGCGCTCGATTCTGAGCTGCAGGTTTTATCTCTCTAACCAAAATTCACTGAAGCAGCAGCAGAAGATCCAAACTACGCTCCACATTTGATCAATGTCGTCATTAATGCCCTCTGACTTTTGCTTCAGCACGATAAAAATCACACTTCCTGCACAGCTCTCTCTCTCTGTACTTCAAGAACAGTTTCCCGTCTCAAATCTCTGTTTCCTGCATCATTCATTCGCTTATCACCCACCAGTCTACCGTTGTTTACAGCGCTGTCGGCCGCTCGGACAAGAAAGCCTAATTTCTGCTGTTCAATACTGAAGAAATGTAAACTTTTTAAAACGATGCAATAAAGTGTATCTGCTACAGAAAACAGGGCAGGAAAATCTCCTTCATGTTTTTCTGTTTTATCCTCAGTTACTTTGACACAAAGGCCTCTGCTGTGATGCTCACACCTCTGATGAAGTCTCACATGTGTCAGTGCTGATAAATCATCAGAATTATAATATTTCTGACTGTCTGAGGCAAAATCAAATTGAATGGAATCAGGACCTCGTGAATCGAATGGATTACAGAAATCAGTGATGATACCCAGCCGTAGTGAGCAGCCTAGGCCCGACAGAAGTGGATGTAGCTGTGGGTAAAAAGGTGGAAAGAACTACTGATAACTTTTAAAGTTAAGGCCTGATCCTTCTGAAATTCATAGCCAGCTCTGACACACAGCCATCAATCTCTGGGCGCTGAAAAAGCAGCAGTGTATCCAGAAAACACATTATATGCTGCGATAAATGCCCAAGTGTGTGACAAAGTGGCTAGGAGAGAAGTCATTTGCCATTTGTCACTTGTGTATGTTGTTATTCTGTGTTCTGTTATCTTATAGTTTATCATAATGCTTTAATGTAAACACAGCACATGTAGCCTTGGCTCTACATACTATCCCGGGTCTGTTTGTGTTAGCATTGGTTATATTCATTTCATCTGTGCAAATGTACTTAAAGCTAAATGTCACTTCGTCATTAATTGATTTGAATCTTTCATTTGTTTATGTAGTTTGGTTATAGTTACCATTGTGTGTTCCTCTGGACAGGTCCTATGTGTAAAACGGGTATGTGGGAATGGCCGCCCCAGTACTTCCTGGTTTTATAGGATATGATGTCACTGATCATGTCAATTGGGTGTAACCAAATGAAGGGGTGTTTCTTTTGTGTAAAATTGTTTATTTCATTTAAAATAACCTCATGAGTCTGTAAGTGAAGAGATTGACTTTTCAAACTGTTTAGTTGGGTGAATGAGTTTGTTAAGTGGAAAAATGATTTTATTCCTGTTTCTTTGGACTAGACTGTGTTATTTAGTCTACCCTGTTTTCCCAATGGTGGAGGTTAATGAGATCCAGGTGTGAGTAGAATTTTATATAAAGCAGGTGAGATTTTGACTGAGAGGTTCTTATGTTTTGTGAAATAATTGTTGAAAGGCGACGCCAGAAAATAAAGAATACTTAAAAGAAACTTGAACAGTCTGCAGATGCTGTCTTCCTATCACCTTCCATGCTGCTTATGTCACGCTACTTCACAAAGTGTCTCTCTAACACTGCCTTTCAGTGGCAAACAGGTCAGAGGACACAGGATGACATCATACTGTATGCCTATATGACATCATACTGTATGCCTATATGACATCATACTGTATGCCCATATGACATCATACTGTATGCTTATATGACATCTGTCACAGCCCAGCGGCACGAGGTAAATGGGATGGACACAAGTGCAAGATCCAAACCGGAAGCAAGACAGTGAGTGATCAAGAAGGTTCATTTCTTCCCCCACAAATTAAACACACAAGCCAAATTTAAACGAAGCCATTACACTAGTGGGTGCGCTGTCAAAACTAAGGCAGCTAAATGAAAACTAGACAGCTCTAGAATACAGCGGGACAGCTGTGGCAGTGGGGAGGTGGAAGCTGGGCTGGGAAAAATACTGTGAAGAGACCAGGGCATTGGTTTCAGGTGAAGGGGACAGGTGGGGCCCAAAGGAGGAGGACCGCTGTTGGAAACCTACAGGTACGCACCCAGACCATGACAACATCAAGCTGGATACCATACATGACATGAAGCTGTATGCAGACATGACATCATACTTTAAGACTTATGACATCAAGCTGTCTCGATCCAGGACTTCAAGCTGAGGGCATACATGAGATCAGGCTGTATGACACAAATGACATTAATCTGTAAGACTTATAAGACATGAAGCTTGTCAGGGTTATATTGTTGATTGTCATATATGCTTAGAGTTTTATAGTCAATGTCATGTTGGTAGAGGGTTGATCCTTAGGAGTCTGCAAAGACTTTGTGTGCATTCCAGAGTGTTCTGGCATTCACACCCACATCCTGGGAGCATGGGAGAGGTCGTACCTGCTCTTATTGTTTTGTGGTAGGATGAACGTATCTATATCTGTTTTAGTCTAAGTGCCTTTTGTTTAGATGAACTGCTGGACTTCCAGACCAGCAGGTTTAGGGAAGTCTTCACACACACACACACACACACACACATGCTTACACAACGCACAGGCAAGGTACTCTTTGTTTGCATGTATACGTCATATGTTAATGAATATTCATGTAACCTCAATAAAAGAGCAGTGTTACGAGGGAGCGGATGAGAGTGACTGGGGTCAAGCGAAGGAACGGCGTTTGTCCAGTTCTCTCCCGTGCACGAGAAACATGAAGAACTTTGCCTACTCGTGTCTTGCTTTGCTGTGTAGTTAAATTGTCTTGAAAGTTCCAGCGAATAGGTTTGAGCTACAAACCTATCAAGGTTGCATGTCATACATGACATCATACTTTATGCCTATATGACATGAAGCTGTATGCCTATATGACATCATACTGTAGCCTGGGAAATGGTTAGCCACACAGGACACAATTACTGGGTTCTTAATGTGCAGTTTTATTGTCAATGCCGACTGAATAAACAAAAAAAATGTCCTTTGACCTTTACTTTTGTCAAACAGCAGCCATATGGACTTGTACTGAACATCGACAGCACGAGAGGTAACGTGGCAAAGTAACAGAATAACCGACTAAACAAAGATGCGCCAATACAATACGAGGAATAAAGGAAATGAAATACAAAACACAAAAATACGGCAGTGACCTCTGTCTGTGCAGAACAAAATACAAAGAGCTAAATCACACAAGGCTCCTTTAAAAACTGTGGAAGTGTTACACACATTTTTATAAACACTTACATTCCACAGAAATCTCAGCTCACTCGGATACTGGAGCACACAGACGATCTCGCAACTCATCCCTTACATGGAGAAAATGGCCGCTCCACGCTGCACATACAGGTCCTTTGCATCATACATTTCAGAAATACATCATCTTGTTAAAATACTGACGTTTTGCCACTGCACTACAATTATACCAATATGTTTCAATGAGTTATGTGCATATTTAACAATTCCTTACCAACAATTTAACTCCTTCACAACATTCCCGTTCCACATCGACAACAAAAAGAAAAGTCCCGAGATGCAGTTCTTGTTAAGTCTTTTTTTGGAAAACTGCAGTTAACCCTTAAGAACTGCCCCCCCCCACCCCCCCAAGTGACCACAATATGCAACTACACAAACCTATAAAATTAACAGCTTCAAGTGCACGCAACATGCAGATAGCCAAAGAAATAGCACAAGCAATAACATGAAATTACCCAATAACATTCTTGTCTTACCTTACATGGAAACAAAGACACAACATTTTAAGACCCATTTTTGAAACTTAAATGGACATTTGATTAACTGAAATGGAAAATATTATTATTAATTTACCACTCGGCTAAAATACTGTATGCCTATATGACATCATACTGTATGCCTTATATGACATAATACTGTATGCCTACATGACATCTTACTGTTCTTTTAAGAGTCAAGTTCTTGCATGAATCGGACCAATAATACAGACTTGTAATGAATGCTCTTCCTTACCAGTGAGTCCTGAAGTTCTTCAGTTCTTGCTTCAATCAGAGGCATCTTATTAACACATAAATCAACGATTCCCTGAACTATTTAAAATAAAGACTTCCCCAAATAGGAGCACTAAGGCAAAAGGAAAACCACAAGTTTTTCCATTTGAGGGGTCTCTGCTTGAAATGTTCTTTAAGTGAACCATGATATCTAAAGTTTGCTTCAAAGTGTCTAATTGTTGTGAACTCATATGCAAGGTCCCGAAGCTCTTTTGGAATATCCTGTGTTGTCTGTGTTTCCAAATCCATGAGGGTTACCTAGACATGAGTCTCCTTTTACATGAACTCAATATTCCTCTTGCAGTCCCACCCACATTTAAGTCAATGACATTCAGTCATGAAACCAATGGTTGGCTAACGACTGTTGTAGCGGCCCATTGTATTTTGGTTTCCTCTTTTGTCTCCAGTAGCTGTTGAAGGATTTGTGCGATTTCAATCAGAGGCATCTTATTAGCACATAAATCAACGATTCCCTGAACTATTCAAAATAAAGAATTCCCAAAATTGGAGCACTAAGTAAAGAGGAAAACCACAAGTTTTTCCATTTGAGGGGTCTCTACTTGAGATGTTCTGTAAGTGAACCGTGTTATCTAAAGTTTGCTTCAAAGTGTCTAATTGTTGTAAACTCATATGCAAGGTCACTTTGAGTGGGTGCACTTAGGAATAAAACCACCATCAGTGTCTCCATTCAAAGTGATCTTGATATGAAACATAGAACTCAATTTGATAGACATAACTTGAAGGGTCAGGTAGAATTTGTAGCAGTTGTTGTGTACAACTGGTCCAAGCAGATGCACTTACTGAATTCAAGAGTCAAGTTCTTGCATGAGTTGGACCAACAATACAGACTTGCAATGAACGCTCTTCCTTACCAGTGAGTCCCGAA
Organism: Neolamprologus brichardi; assembly: GCF_056152115.1. Classification (NCBI taxonomy): domain Eukaryota; kingdom Metazoa; phylum Chordata; class Actinopteri; order Cichliformes; family Cichlidae; genus Neolamprologus; species Neolamprologus brichardi. The sequence goes on along the minus strand of NW_028270137.1, from coordinate 4,597,414 downwards.
GCTTTTTTGGAATATCCTGTGTTGTCTGTGTTTCCAAATCCATGAGAGATGCTTGAACATGAGTCTCCTTTTATATGAACTCAAGACTCCTCTTGCAGTCCCACCCACATTTAAGTCAATGACATTCAGTCATGAGACTAATGGTTGGCTAACGACTGTTGTAGCACCCCATTGTATTTTGGTTTGCTCTTTTTATTGTCATCTTTTGTCTCCAGTAGCTGTTGAAGGTTTCGTGCGGTTTTAATCAGAGGCATCTTATTAACGCATACATTAATGATTCCCTGAACTATTCAAAAAAAAGACTTCCCTACTTGAGATGTTCTTTAAGTGAAACATATACAGTAAAGCCACATAGAATTTTCTTCTATTTGAAGTTTGCTTCAAAGTGTCAAATTGCTGTTAACTCATATGCAAGTTCACTTTGATTGGATGCACTTAGGAAAAGAACCACCATTGATATGAAGCGCAGGACATGTAGCTTCAAATATTTATGAATTTCTTAAGTATATCTCTAATCCATGATTACTATATTAGACCTAATGAGTACAACAATAATTAGCACGTAATGTACTCAGAATCCAAGTAAGTGCTTAAGTCTCTGTAATGTTCATGACCAATCTTATGCTTATTGAATACATATATAACAAGGGTATCAGTGAAAAAGCTGATGTTTTGAATGTAATGCTTTGTTGCTGAGATCAAGAGTATAATTGCTAACACTTACAGAACCTAAAATTCTAGTTGGTAATAGTCTTTTTTGTTATGATGGTGAATAATTCCTTAAATTATGTCATTGTTTCATCCTGATGTGAACCCAATCCAAGATTATCTCAAAGGAAGCACTTGGGAAAAAAAGAATCATTCCATTTTCATTCCATGAAATCTTGACAACTCAGTTCAATTCAACTGTATTTATACACCACCAAATCACAACAACAGACGTCTCAAGGCGCTTTATATTGTATGTAGACCTTACAATAAAGAATTCAGAGAAAAACCCAACAATCATATGACCCCCTATGAGAAAGAACTTTGGTGATACTGGGAAGGATTAACTCCCTGCTGTGGAAGAGAGCCAGAGATTAATAACGAGTGTGATTAAATGCAGAGAGATCTATTAACACATGTTGAGTGAGATAGGTGACTAGAAGGAAATACTCAGTGCATCATGGGAATCCCCCAACAGTCTACACCTATTGCAGCATAACTAAGGGAGGACTCAGGGTCACCTGATCCAGCCCTAACTATATGCTTTAGAAAAAAGGAAAGTTTTACGCTTAAGTTGTAATAAGGAATTTTATTTTAACAGGACATAAAGATTTCGGAATGTCAAAATACAATATAAATCAAAATCCAAGAGTCCAATCCAAAACTTGCACAGAAGAAGAAAAGTTTCTCAGCAGGTTCAACAGGTTGCTACAACACAGGCCGATGAAGTATTGCACTCACCCATCCAAACTGGCAAACATGTAACATACACCCTAAGACTGATCCTGCTTTTTACTCCTTTGCTATGATTTAATTTGATATCATCATCATTGATTCGCATCATTGCATCATTCATTTGCTTATCACTAGTGTTGGGACTAACGCGTTATTAAGTAACGCGTTACAGTAACTACGTTATTATTGTGGTAACGAGCACGGTAACTAGTTATTATGCTAAAATCAGGAACGCGTTAGTCGTTACTGGGATTTAGATAGGGTCGTTACTCGTTACTTCGTGTGGTGGCTATCGCGGAGCTTCCACAGATTCTGCAACATTAGCAAGTGGTGGAGGCCAGCAGGTGGATGAGGGAAAGGGGACGCAGAAGGAAAAGAGACCCGAGGCGGCCGCCGGTCCAAGTGTGAACTGAACTTCAGGTAAGAAGTTATGACCTGCAGGCTATCCGAGTCAGATATAAACCAAGTTTAGGTGGAGTTTATTTTCGTTATTCTGACTTTTTCCGTACTGCGTACTAGCTAGCATGACGGAGTTTCTATAGAGCTGGGTGGGTGCTATGAAGTTAATGATGTTGAACTTTATTTTGTTCATAAGTTATTAGAGTTGCCAATCGTCCCGTCTGGTATTCAGATAAAATATTATGCGTTTCTTATTGAGGTGAAAAGGAACAGTTTGTCCCGTAATTCAGCTACAATGAAAAAGGCACAAAGCTGCAGTTATTCTGTGTCTTTGCTGCACAGCTGCCTCTTCTTCTTTCATTCTCTCCCCTCTCTCTCCTGTTTCTACTTCAATCATGAAAACTGATCAATGATCAGCTGATCGGCTCTCTTGTTTGTTTATCGCCCACTTTGCGCCAGAAAGAGGAAACCAGCCAATGTCGCGTTAAACAACAGCAGCACGTTTAAGCTTGATCAGCTGTTGTTAGAATTTATTTAATATTAATTTCTAGTATCAGCTGATGTTTGCTGGAGCCACAGCTGCAAAAAAGCTGCTGGTCATGATGTGGGTTTGGTTATCTGGTGAGAGGGAAACATGAAGATGAAACCAGGAGATGTCCTTACTGAATCATCAGAGCTGAACAGGTGATGGAGAAACAGGTTTACCTTTTAGGTGACATGAATGAGTTGAAGGGAAGTTATGAACTGTTTCTGAGAGACAAATAACACCAGGATCCTTTTTTAGGTAGCTGACAGCTGGTAACTGTGCAGGTGCGGATCTAGCAAAGTTTTGCCAGGGGGGCCAGGTAGGGCATTAACAGGGAGAGGTGGGCACAAACAAATACTTTTCTTTCTTATTCTCATTTAAAATGTCTAGCTTTTAAAAAATAATTATCTGAATCTTACAACAAACGATTGATAGATTGATGCATATATACCATCAAAACAGTGTACATCACTGTCACAACAGCGTTTGTTTTCATTCAAAGGCTTTATGATTTTTCCCTGTATGCCGCTCATCTGCAGTGTGGTGTTACGTACATCTTCCTATTCAGAAGGCAGAATTTCCGAGTTCTGAGTACAATCAAAGCACCACGACTGCAGTTTTTGTGTTGGATGTAAAAGGTGCACATGACGCTGTGACGTAGGCTAGAATCATGGCAGCAGTCAATGATGGTCCAGGCGTGGGATTTCTCTCGTGGAAATGTGCACATTATCTTTTCCTTTCTATTGGTAGGTGGCACAGTGCACTTGTGGCAAGTAAGCAAGCTAGAAGACTGGCAAAGTTGTGGAAGCAACACATTAACAAGAGAATTCTGAGTAAAACCAAAGTTACTTTCCCTAGTAACTAGTTACTTTGAAAGTAACGAGTAACTTGAAGTAACTGAGTTACTTTTGATAGAAGTAACTAGTAATGTAACTAAGTTACTATTTTAAAATAACTTACCCAACACTGCTTATCACCCACCAGTCTACCGTTGTTTACAGCGCTGTCGGCCGCTCGGACAAGAAAGCCTAATTTCTGCTGTTTAATACTGAAGAAATGTAAACTTTTTAAAACGATGCAATAAAGTGTATCTGCTACAGAAAACAGGGCAGGAAAATCTCCTTCATGTTTTTCTGTTTTATCCTCAGTTACTTTGACACAAAGGCCTCTGCTGTGATGCTCACACCTCTGATGAAGTCTCACATGTGTCAGCGCTGATAAATCATCAGAATTATAATATTTCTGACTGTCTGAGGCAAAATCAAATTGAATGGAATCAGGACCTCGTGAATCGAGTGGATTACAGAAATCAGTGATGATACCCAGCCGTAGTGAGCAGCCTAGGCCCGACAGAAGTGGATGTAGCTGTGGGTAAAAAGGTGGAAAGAACTACTGATAACTTTTAAAGTTAAGGCCTGATCCTTCTGAAATTCATAGCCAGCTCTGACACACAGCCATCAATCTCTGGGCGCTGAAAAAGCAGCAGTGTATCCAGAAAACACATTATATGCTGCGATAAATGCCCAAGTGTGTGACAAAGTGGCTAGGAGAGAAGTCATTTGCCATTTGTCACTTGTGTATGTTGTTATTCTGTGTTCTGTTATCTTATAGTTTATCATAATGCTTTAATGTAAACACAGCACATGTAGCCTTGGCTCTACATACTATCCCGGGTCTGTTTGTGTTAGCATTGGTTATATTCATTTCATCTGTGCAAATGTACTTAAAGCTAAATGTCACTTCGTCATTAATTGATTTGAATCTTTCATTTGTTTATGTAGTTTGGTTATAGTTACCATTGTGTGTTCCTCTGGACAGGTCCTATGTGTAAAACGGGTATGTGGGAATGGCCGCCCCAGTACTTCCTGGTTTTATAGGATATGATGTCACTGATCATGTCAATTGGGTGTAACCAAATGAAGGGGTGTTTCTTTTGTGTAAAATTGTTTATTTCATTTAAAATAACCTCATGAGTCTGTAAGTGAAGAGATTGACTTTTCAAACTGTTTAGTTGGGTGAATGAGTTTGTTAAGTGGAAAAATGATTTTATTCCTGTTTCTTTGGACTAGACTGTGTTATTTAGTCTACCCTGTTTTCCCAATGGTGGAGGTTAATGAGATCCAGGTGTGAGTAGAATTTTATATAAAGCAGGTGAGATTTTGACTGAGAGGTTCTTATGTTTTGTGAAATAATTGTTGAAAGGCGACGCCAGAAAATAAAGAATACTTAAAAGAAACTTGAACAGTCTGCAGATGCTGTCTTCCTATCACCTTCCATGCTGCTTATGTCACGCTACTTCACAAAGTGTCCCTCTAACACTGCCTTTCAGTGGCAAACAGGTCAGAGGACACAGGATGACATCATACTGTATGCCTATATGACATCATACTGTATGCCTATATGACATCATACTGTATGCCCATATGACATCATACTGTATGCTTATATGACATCTGTCACAGCCCAGCGGCACGAGGTAAATGGGATGGACACAAGTGCAAGATCCAAACCGGAAGCAAGACAGTGAGTGATCAAGAAGGTTCATTTCTTCCCCCACAAATTAAACACACAAGCCAAATTTAAACGAAGCCATTACACTAGTGGGTGCGCTGTCAAAACTAAGGCAGCTAAATGAAAACTAGACAGCTCTAGAATACAGCGGGACAGCTGTGGCAGTGGGGAGGTGGAAGCTGGGCTGGGAAAAATACTGTGAAGAGACCAGGGCATTGGTTTCAGGTGAAGGGGACAGGTGGGGCCCAAAGGAGGAGGACCGCTGTTGGAAACCTACAGGTACGCACCCAGACCATGACAACATCAAGCTGGATACCATACATGACATGAAGCTGTATGCAGACATGACATCATACTTTAAGACTTATGACATCAAGCTGTCTCGATCCAGGACTTCAAGCTGAGGGCATACATGAGATCAGGCTGTATGACACAAATGACATTAATCTGTAAGACTTATAAGACATGAAGCTTGTCAGGGTTATATTGTTGATTGTCATATATGCTTAGAGTTTTATAGTCAATGTCATGTTGGTAGAGGGTTGATCCTTAGGAGTCTGCAAAGACTTTGTGTGCATTCCAGAGTGTTCTGGCATTCACACCCACATCCTGGGAGCATGGGAGAGGTCGTACCTGCTCTTATTGTTTTGTGGTAGGATGAACGTATCTATATCTGTTTTAGTCTAAGTGCCTTTTGTTTAGATGAACTGCTGGACTTCCAGACCAGCAGGTTTAGGGAAGTCTTCACACACACACACACACACACACACATGCTTACACAACGCACAGGCAAGGTACTCTTTGTTTGCATGTATACGTCATATGTTAATGAATATTCATGTAACCTCAATAAAAGAGCAGTGTTACGAGGGAGCGGATGAGAGTGACTGGGGTCAAGCGAAGGAACGGCGTTTGTCCAGTTCTCTCCCGTGCACGAGAAACATGAAGAACTTTGCCTACTCGTGTCTTGCTTTGCTGTGTAGTTAAATTGTCTTGAAAGTTCCAGCGAATAGGTTTGAGCTACAAACCTATCAAGGTTGCATGTCATACATGACATCATACTTTATGCCTATATGACATGAAGCTGTATGCCTATATGACATCATACTGTAGCCTGGGAAATGGTTAGCCACACAGGACACAATTACTGGGTTCTTAATGTGCAGTTTTATTGTCAATGCCGACTGAATAAACAAAAAAAATGTCCTTTGACCTTTACTTTTGTCAAACAGCAGCCATATGGACTTGTACTGAACATCGACAGCACGAGAGGTAACGTGGCAAAGTAACAGAATAACCGACTAAACAAAGATGCGCCAATACAATACGAGGAATAAAGGAAATGAAATACAAAACACAAAAATACGGCAGTGACCTCTGTCTGTGCAGAACAAAATACAAAGAGCTAAATCACACAAGGCTCCTTTAAAAACTGTGGAAGTGTTACACACATTTTTATAAACACTTACATTCCACAGAAATCTCAGCTCACTCGGATACTGGAGCACACAGACGATCTCGCAACTCATCCCTTACATGGAGAAAATGGCCGCTCCACGCTGCACATACAGGTCCTTTGCATCATACATTTCAGAAATACATCATCTTGTTAAAATACTGACGTTTTGCCACTGCACTACAATTATACCAATATGTTTCAATGAGTTATGTGCATATTTAACAATTCCTTACCAACAATTTAACTCCTTCACAACATTCCCGTTCCACATCGACAACAAAAAGAAAAGTCCCGAGATGCAGTTCTTGTTAAGTCTTTTTTTGGAAAACTGCAGTTAACCCTTAAGAACTGCCCCCCCCCACCCCCCCAAGTGACCACAATATGCAACTACACAAACCTATAAAATTAACAGCTTCAAGTGCACGCAACATGCAGATAGCCAAAGAAATAGCACAAGCAATAACATGAAATTACCCAATAACATTCTTGTCTTACCTTACATGGAAACAAAGACACAACATTTTAAGACCCATTTTTGAAACTTAAATGGACATTTGATTAACTGAAATGGAAAATATTATTATTAATTTACCACTCGGCTAAAATACTGTATGCCTATATGACATCATACTGTATGCCTTATATGACATAATACTGTATGCCTACATGACATCTTACTGTTCTTTTAAGAGTCAAGTTCTTGCATGAATCGGACCAATAATACAGACTTGTAATGAATGCTCTTCCTTACCAGTGAGTCCTGAAGTTCTTCAGTTCTTGCTTCAATCAGAGGCATCTTATTAACACATAAATCAACGATTCCCTGAACTATTTAAAATAAAGACTTCCCCAAATAGGAGCACTAAGGCAAAAGGAAAACCACAAGTTTTTCCATTTGAGGGGTCTCTGCTTGAAATGTTCTTTAAGTGAACCATGATATCTAAAGTTTGCTTCAAAGTGTCTAATTGTTGTGAACTCATATGCAAGGTCCCGAAGCTCTTTTGGAATATCCTGTGTTGTCTGTGTTTCCAAATCCATGAGGGTTACCTAGACATGAGTCTCCTTTTACATGAACTCAATATTCCTCTTGCAGTCCCACCCACATTTAAGTCAATGACATTCAGTCATGAAACCAATGGTTGGCTAACGACTGTTGTAGCGGCCCATTGTATTTTGGTTTCCTCTTTTGTCTCCAGTAGCTGTTGAAGGATTTGTGCGATTTCAATCAGAGGCATCTTATTAGCACATAAATCAACGATTCCCTGAACTATTCAAAATAAAGAATTCCCAAAATTGGAGCACTAAGTAAAGAGGAAAACCACAAGTTTTTCCATTTGAGGGGTCTCTACTTGAGATGTTCTGTAAGTGAACCGTGTTATCTAAAGTTTGCTTCAAAGTGTCTAATTGTTGTAAACTCATATGCAAGGTCACTTTGAGTGGGTGCACTTAGGAATAAAACCACCATCAGTGTCTCCATTCAAAGTGATCTTGATATGAAACATAGAACTCAATTTGATAGACATAACTTGAAGGGTCAGGTAGAATTTGTAGCAGTTGTTGTGTACAACTGGTCCAAGCAGATGCACTTACTGAATTCAAGAGTCAAGTTCTTGCATGAGTTGGACCAACAATACAGACTTGCAATGAACGCTCTTCCTTACCAGTGAGTCCCGAAGCTTTTTTGGAATATCCTGTGTTGTCTGTGTTTCCAAATCCATGAGAGATGCTTGAACATGAGTCTCCTTTTATATGAACTCAAGACTCCTCTTGCAGTCCCACCCACATTTAAGTCAATGACATTCAGTCATGAGACTAATGGTTGGCTAACGACTGTTGTAGCACCCCATTGTATTTTGGTTTGCTCTTTTTATTGTCATCTTTTGTCTCCAGTAGCTGTTGAAGGTTTCGTGCGGTTTTAATCAGAGGCATCTTATTAACGCATACATTAATGATTCCCTGAACTATTCAAAAAAAAGACTTCCCTACTTGAGATGTTCTTTAAGTGAAACATATACAGTAAAGCCACATAGAATTTTCTTCTATTTGAAGTTTGCTTCAAAGTGTCAAATTGCTGTTAACTCATATGCAAGTTCACTTTGATTGGATGCACTTAGGAAAAGAACCACCATTGATATGAAGCGCAGGACATGTAGCTTCAAATATTTATGAATTTCTTAAGTATATCTCTAATCCATGATTACTATATTAGACCTAATGAGTACAACAATAATTAGCACGTAATGTACTCAGAATCCAAGTAAGTGCTTAAGTCTCTGTAATGTTCATGACCAATCTTATGCTTATTGAATACATATATAACAAGGGTATCAGTGAAAAAGCTGATGTTTTGAATGTAATGCTTTGTTGCTGAGATCAAGAGTATAATTGCTAACACTTACAGAACCTAAAATTCTAGTTGGTAATAGTCTTTTTTGTTATGATGGTGAATAATTCCTTAAATTATGTCATTGTTTCATCCTGATGTGAACCCAATCCAAGATTATCTCAAAGGAAGCACTTGGGAAAAAAAGAATCATTCCATTTTCATTCCATGAAATCTTGACAACTCAGTTCAATTCAACTGTATTTATACACCACCAAATCACAACAACAGACGTCTCAAGGCGCTTTATATTGTATGTAGACCTTACAATAAAGAATTCAGAGAAAAACCCAACAATCATATGACCCCCTATGAGAAAGAACTTTGGTGATACTGGGAAGGATTAACTCCCTGCTGTGGAAGAGAGCCAGAGATTAATAACGAGTGTGATTAAATGCAGAGAGATCTATTAACACATGTTGAGTGAGATAGGTGACTAGAAGGAAATACTCAGTGCATCATGGGAATCCCCCAACAGTCTACACCTATTGCAGCATAACTAAGGGAGGACTCAGGGTCACCTGATCCAGCCCTAACTATATGCTTTAGAAAAAAGGAAAGTTTTACGCTTAAGTTGTAATAAGGAATTTTATTTTAACAGGACATAAAGATTTCGGAATGTCAAAATACAATATAAATCAAAATCCAAGAGTCCAATCCAAAACTTGCACAGAAGAAGAAAAGTTTCTCAGCAGGTTCAACAGGTTGCTACAACACAGGCCGATGAAGTATTGCACTCACCCATCCAAACTGGCAAACATGTAACATACACCCTAAGACTGATCCTGCTTTTTACTCCTTTGCTATGATTTAATTTGATATCATCATCATTGATTCGCATCATTGCATCATTCATTTGCTTATCACTAGTGTTGGGACTAACGCGTTATTAAGTAACGCGTTACAGTAACTACGTTATTATTGTGGTAACGAGCACGGTAACTAGTTATTATGCTAAAATCAGGAACGCGTTAGTCGTTACTGGGATTTAGATAGGGTCGTTACTCGTTACTTCGTGTGGTGGCTATCGCGGAGCTTCCACAGATTCTGCAACATTAGCAAGTGGTGGAGGCCAGCAGGTGGATGAGGGAAAGGGGACGCAGAAGGAAAAGAGACCCGAGGCGGCCGCCGGTCCAAGTGTGAACTGAACTTCAGGTAAGAAGTTATGACCTGCAGGCTATCCGAGTCAGATATAAACCAAGTTTAGGTGGAGTTTATTTTCGTTATTCTGACTTTTTCCGTACTGCGTACTAGCTAGCATGACGGAGTTTCTATAGAGCTGGGTGGGTGCTATGAAGTTAATGATGTTGAACTTTATTTTGTTCATAAGTTATTAGAGTTGCCAATCGTCCCGTCTGGTATTCAGATAAAATATTATGCGTTTCTTATTGAGGTGAAAAGGAACAGTTTGTCCCGTAATTCAGCTACAATGAAAAAGGCACAAAGCTGCAGTTATTCTGTGTCTTTGCTGCACAGCTGCCTCTTCTTCTTTCATTCTCTCCCCTCTCTCTCCTGTTTCTACTTCAATCATGAAAACTGATCAATGATCAGCTGATCGGCTCTCTTGTTTGTTTATCGCCCACTTTGCGCCAGAAAGAGGAAACCAGCCAATGTCACGTTAAACAACAGCAGCACGTTTAAGCTTGATCAGCTGTTGTTAGAATTTATTTAATATTAATTTCTAGTATCAGCTGATGTTTGCTGGAGCCACAGCTGCAAAAAAGCTGCTGGTCATGATGTGGGTTTGGTTATCTGGTGAGAGGGAAACATGAAGATGAAACCAGGAGATGTCCTTACTGAATCATCAGAGCTGAACAGGTGATGGAGAAACAGGTTTACCTTTTAGGTGACATGAATGAGTTGAAGGGAAGTTATGAACTGTTTCTGAGAGACAAATAACACCAGGATCCTTTTTTAGGTAGCTGACAGCTGGTAACTGTGCAGGTGCGGATCTAGCAAAGTTTTGCCAGGGGGGCCAGGTAGGGCATTAACAGGGAGAGGTGGGCACAAACAAATACTTTTCTTTCTTATTCTCATTTAAAATGTCTAGCTTTTAAAAAATAATTATCTGAATCTTACAACAAACGATTGATAGATTGATGCATATATACCATCAAAACAGTGTACATCACTGTCACAACAGCGTTTGTTTTCATTCAAAGGCTTTATGATTTTTCCCTGTATGCCGCTCATCTGCAGTGTGGTGTTACGTACATCTTCCTATTCAGAAGGCAGAATTTCCGAGTTCTGAGTACAATCAAAGCACCACGACTGCAGTTTTTGTGTTGGATGTAAAAGGTGCACATGACGCTGTGACGTAGGCTAGAATCATGGCAGCAGTCAATGATGGTCCAGGCGTGGGATTTCTCTCGTGGAAATGTGCACATTATCTTTTCCTTTCTATTGGTAGGTGGCACAGTGCACTTGTGGCAAGTAAGCAAGCTAGAAGACTGGCAAAGTTGTGGAAGCAACACATTAACAAGAGAATTCTGAGTAAAACCAAAGTTACTTTCCCTAGTAACTAGTTACTTTGAAAGTAACGAGTAACTTGAAGTAACTGAGTTACTTTTGATAGAAGTAACTAGTAATGTAACTAAGTTACTATTTTAAAATAACTTACCCAACACTGCTTATCACCCACCAGTCTACCGTTGTTTACAGCGCTGTCGGCCGCTCGGACAAGAAAGCCTAATTTCTGCTGTTTAATACTGAAGAAATGTAAACTTTTTAAAACGATGCAATAAAGTGTATCTGCTACAGAAAACAGGGCAGGAAAATCTCCTTCATGTTTTTCTGTTTTATCCTCAGTTACTTTGACACAAAGGCCTCTGCTGTGATGCTCACACCTCTGATGAAGTCTCACATGTGTCAGCGCTGATAAATCATCAGAATTATAATATTTCTGACTGTCTGAGGCAAAATCAAATTGAATGGAATCAGGACCTCGTGAATCGAGTGGATTACAGAAATCAGTGATGATACCCAGCCGTAGTGAGCAGCCTAGGCCCGACAGAAGTGGATGTAGCTGTGGGTAAAAAGGTGGAAAGAACTACTGATAACTTTTAAAGTTAAGGCCTGATCCTTCTGAAATTCATAGCCAGCTCTGACACACAGCCATCAATCTCTGGGCGCTGAAAAAGCAGCAGTGTATCCAGAAAACACATTATATGCTGCGATAAATGCCCAAGTGTGTGACAAAGTGGCTAGGAGAGAAGTCATTTGCCATTTGTCACTTGTGTATGTTGTTATTCTGTGTTCTGTTATCTTATAGTTTATCATAATGCTTTAATGTAAACACAGCACATGTAGCCTTGGCTCTACATACTATCCCGGGTCTGTTTGTGGTAGCATTGGTTATATTCATTTCATCTGTGCAAATGTACTTAAAGCTAAATGTCACTTCGTCATTAATTGATTTGAATCTTTCATTTGTTTATGTAGTTTGGTTATAGTTACCATTGTGTGTTCCTCTGGACAGGTCCTATGTGTAAAACGGGTATGTGGGAATGGCTGCCCCAGTACTTCCTGGTTTTATAGGATATGATGTCACTGATCATGTCAATTGGGTGTAACCAAATGAAGGGGTGTTTCTTTTGTGTAAAATTGTTTATTTCATTTAAAATAACCTCATGAGTCTGTAAGTGAAGAGATTGACTTTTCAAACTGTTTAGTTGGGTGAATGAGTTTGTTAAGTGGAAAAATGATTTTATTCCTGTTTCTTTGGACTAGACTGTGTTATTTAGTCTACCCCGTTTTCCCAATGGTGGAGGTTAATGAGATCCAGGTGTGAGTAGAATTTTATATAAAGCAGGTGAGATTTTGACTGAGAGGTTCTTATGTTTTGTGAAATAATTGTTGAAAGGCGACGCCAGAAAATAAAGAATACTTAAAAGAAACTTGAACAGTCTGCAGATGCTGTCTTCCTATCACCTTCCATGCTGCTTATGTCACGCTACTTCACAAAGTGTCCCTCTAACACTGCCTTTCAGTGGCAAACAGGTCAGAGGACACAGGATGACATCATACTGTATGCCTATATGACATCATACTGTATGCCTATATGACATCATACTGTATGCCCATATGACATCATACTGTATGCTTATATGACATCTGTCACAGCCCAGCGGCACGAGGTAAATGGGATGGACACAAGTGCAAGATCCAAACCGGAAGCAAGACAGTGAGTGATCAAAAAGGTTCATTTCTTCCCCCACAAATTAAACACACAAGCCAAATTTAAACGAAGCCACTACACTAGTGGGTGCGCTGTCAAAACTAAGGCAGCTAAATGAAAACTAGACAGCTCTAGAATACAGCGGGACAGCTGTGGCAGTGGGGAGGTGGAAGCTGGGCTGGGAAAAATACTGTGAAGAGACCAGGGCATTGGTTTCAGGTGAAGGGGACAGGTGGGGCCCAAAGGAGGAGGACCGCTGTTGGAAACCTACAGGTACGCACCCAGACCATGACAACATCAAGCTGGATACCATACATGACATGAAGCTGTATGCAGACATGACATCATACTTTAAGACTTATATGACATCAAGCTGTCTCGATCCAGGACTTCAAGCTGAGGGCATACATGAGATCAGGCTGTATGACACAAATGACATTAATCTGTAAGACTTATAAGACATGAAGCTTGTCAGGGTTATATTGTTGATTGTCATATATGCTTAGAGTTTTATAGTCAATGTCATGTTGGTAGAGGGTTGATCCTTAGGAGTCTGCAAAGACTTTGTGTGCATTCCAGAGTGTTCTGGCATTCACACCCACATCCTGGGAGCATGGGAGAGGTCGTACCTGCTCTTATTGTTTTGTGGTAGGATGAACGTATCTATATCTGTTTTAGTCTAAGTGCCTTTTGTTTAGATGAACTGCTGGACTTCCAGACCAGCAGGTTTAGGGAAGTCTTCACACACACACACACACATGCTTACACAACGCACAGGCAAGGTACTCTTTGTTTGCATGTATACGTCATATGTTAATGAATATTCATGTAACCTCAGTAAAAGAGCAGTGTTACGAGGGAGCGGATGAGAGTGACTGGGGTCAAGCGAAGGAACGGCGTTTGTCCAGTTCTCTCCCGTGCACGAGAAACATGAAGAACTTTGCCTACTCGTGTCTTGCTTTGCTGTGTAGTTAAATTGTCTTGAAAGTTCTAGTGAATAGGTTTGAGATACAAACGTATCAAGGTTGCATGTCATACATGACATCATACTTTATGCCTTTATATGACATCATACTGTATGCCTATATGACATCATACTGTAGCCTGGGAAATGGTTAGCCACACAGGACACAATTACTGGGTTCTTAATGTGCAGTTTTATTGTCAATGCCGACTGAATAAACAAAAAAAATGTCCTTTGACCTTTACTTTTGTCAAACAGCGGCCATATGGACTTGTACTGAACATCGACAGCACGAGAGGTAACGTGGCAAAGTAACAGAATAACCGACTAAACAAAGATGCGCCAATACAATACGAGGAATAAAGGAAATGAAATACAAAACACAAAAATACGGCAGTGACCTCTGTCTGTGCAGAACAAAATACAAAGAGCTAAATCACACAAGGCTCCTTTAAAAACTGTGGAAGTGTTACACACATTTTTATAAACACTTACATTCCACAGAAATCTCAGCTCACTCGGATACTGGAGCACACAGACGATCTCGCAACTCATCCCTTGCATGGAGAAAATGGCCGCTCCACGCTGCACATACAGGTCCTTTGCATCATACATTTCAGAAATACATCATCTTGTTAAAATACTGACGTTTTGCCACTGCACTACAATTATACCAATATGTTTCAATGAGTTATGTGCGTATTTAACAATTCCTTACCAACAATTTAACTCCTTTACAACATTCCCGTTCCACATCCACAACAAGAAGAAAAGTCCCGAGGTGCAGTTCTTGTTAAGTCTTTTTTTGGAAAACTGCAGTTAACCCTTAAGAACTGCCCCCCCCCAAAACTTAAATGGACATTTGGTTAACTGAAATGGAAAATATTATTATTAATTTACCACTCGGCTAAAATACTGTATGCCTATATGACATCATACTGGATGCCTATATGACATCATACTGTATGCCTTATATGACATCATACTGTATGCCTATATGACATCATACTGAATGCCTACATGACATCATACTCTTCTTTTAAGATTCAAGTTCTTGCATGAATCGGACCAATAATACAGACTTGTAATGAATGCTCTTCCTTACCAGTGAGTCCTGAAGTTCTTCAGTTCTTGCTTCAATCAGAGGCATCTTATTAACACATAAATCAACGATTCCCTGAACTATTTAAAATAAAGACTTCCCCAAATAGAAGCACTAAGGCAAAAGGAAAACCACAAGTTTTTCCATTTGAGGGGTTTCTATTTGAGATGTTCTGTAAGTGAACCGTGTTATCTAAAGTTTGCTTCAAAGTGTATAATTGTTGTAAACTCATATGCAAGGTCACTTTGAGTGGGTGCACTTAAGAATAAAACCACATCAGTGTCTCCATTCAAAGTGATCTTGATATGAAACATAGAACTCAATTTGATAGACATAACTTGAAGTGTCAGGTAGAATTTGTACCAGTTGTTGTGTACAACTGGTCCAAGCAGATGCACTTACTGAATTCAAGAGACAAGTTCTTGCATGAGTTGGACCAATAATACAGACTTGTAATGAATGCTCTTCCTTACCAGTGAGTCCCGAAGCTCTTTTGGAATATCCTGTGTTGTCTGTGTTTCCAAATCCATGAGAGATGCTTGAACACGAGTCTCCTTTTATATGAACTCAAGACTCCTCTTGTGGTCCCACCCACATTTAAGTCAATGACATTCAGTCATGAGACTAATGGTTGGCTAACGACTGTAGTAATGGCCCATTGTATTTTGGTTTCCTCTTTTGTCTCCAGTAGCTGTTGAAGGTTTCGTGCGATTTCAATCAGAGGCATCTTATTAACACATAAATTAATAATTCCCTGAACTATTCAAAATAAAGAATTCCCAAAATTGGAGCACTAAGTAAAGAGGAAAACCACAAGTGTTTCCATTTAAGGGGTCTCTACTTGAAATGTTCTGTAAGTGAACCATGTTATCTAAAGTTTGCTTCAAAGTGTCTAATTGTTGTAAACTCATATGCAAGGTCACTTTGAGTGGGTGCACTTAGGAATAAAACCACCATCAGTGTCTCCATTCAAAGTGATTTTGATATGAAACATAGAACTCAATTTGATAGGCCAAAGGAGCTTGCAAAGAAAAAGCGTCTGGACTTCTATAAGTTGCCTGAAGACGTTTCACCTCTCATCCGAGAAGCTTCTTCAGTTCTAAGGTCAAATGGTGGAGAGTCCCAGATATAAACCTAGTGGGAGTATCCCCCCACGGAGGGACAAAAGGACCCCCTGATGATCCTCTAATCGCCTGAGCCAAGGTGTGAAACTGGGTGTGGGTCCCAATCAGCCAGAGTTTCAGGTGAGCTCATTGTGAAACCTGGCCCCACCTTATCATGCAAATTCCTGAGGTCAGATGGCCCAGGATGTGAGTGGGCGTTAAGGCGTCTGGGAAGGGATGTCAAAACTGGATTATAGATGACAGAGAGTTAGTGTCGTAAACCACTGCCTCTGTTCAAACATGGTCGCTCACAGTGGACATAGATGGCTTCTTTCACTTCTCTTTCAAACCATCTGTCCTCTCTGTCCAAAATGTGAACATTGGCATCCTCGAAAGAGTGTCCTTAATCCTTAAGATGCAGATGGACAGCTGAGTCTTGTCCTGTGGAGTGGCTCTTCTGTGTTGTGCCATGCGCTTGTGAAGTGGCTGTTTGTCTCTCCAATGTAGAGGTCTTGGCATTCCTCGCTGCACTGTACAGCGTACACCACATTGTTAAGTCTGTGTTTTGAGTTTTGTCTTTCGGGTGAACCAGTTTGTGTCTGAGCGTGTTGCTGGGTCTGAAGTACACCGGGATGTCATGCTTGGAGAAAACTCTCCTGAGTTTTTCTGATACACCGGCTACATAGGGGATGACAATGTTGTTGCGTCTGTCCTTCTTATCCTCCCTCGCTGGTGTCTGATCTTCTTTTCTGTGCCTCTTTGCTGACTTTAAGAACGCCCATTTAGGATAGCCGCACGTTTTGAGTGCTTCCTTTACACGTGTGTGTTCCTTCTTTTTCCCTTCAGGCTTAGAGGGAACATGTTCTGCCCGGTGGTGTAGGGTCCTAATTACTCCATGTTTGTGTTCCAGAGGGTGATGGAGTCAAAGAGGAGGTACTGGTCCGTGTGTGGGCTTCCGGTAAACTTCGATGTTGAAGTTGCCATTCTCTTCAAGGTGCACAGTGCAGTCCAGGAAAGGCAAACAGTTCTCCTTTGTGTCTTCCCTGGTGAACTTGATGCTTTTATCCACAGCATTAATGTGCGTAGTGAAGGATTCCACTTCTTGTGTCTTGATTTTGACCCAGGTGTCGTCTACATATCTGTACCAGTGGCTGGGTACTCTTCCTTTGAAAGAGCCAAGAGCCTTCCTTTCCACTTCCTCCATGTAAAGGTTGGCTACAATAGGTGACATGGGGGAGCCCATGGCACAGCCATGTTTTTTCTGTAAAAGCCTTCGTTGTTTTTGAAATATGTAGTGGTGAGGCAGAGGTCTAACAGTGTGCAAATCTGATCGGGTGTGAAGTTGGTCCTGTCTTCCAAGGAGCTGTCTTCTTGTAGTCGTTTTCTGACAGTCTCCACTACCTCCGTGGTGGGTATGCAAGTGAAGAGAGAGACTACATCAAAGGACACCATGGTTTCATCTGGATCCAGGGTAAGTTTCTGGACCTTGTCAGTGAAGTCGGTGGAGTTCTTGATGTGGTGTGGGGTGTTCCCCACGAGAGGAGCAAGGATGGTAGCAAGGTGTTTTGCAATGTTATAAGTGGCTGAGTTTATGCTACTGACTATGGGTCTGAGTGGGACAGCTTCCTTGTGGATTCAATTTGATAGACCTAACATGGAGGGTCAGGTAGAATTTGTAGCAGTCGATGAGCGTGTCTATTTGAGATGTTCTTTAAGTGAAACATATAATCTAAAGTTTGCTTCAAAGTGTCTAATTGTTGAAAACTCACATTCAAGGTAACTTTGTATGGGTGCACTTAGGAAAACAACCACCATCAGTGTCTCCATTCAAAGTGATCTTGATATGAAACATAGAACTCAATTTGATAGACCTAACATGGAGGGTCAGGTAGAATTTGTAGCAGTCGATGAGCGTATGTATTTGAGATGTTCTTTAAGTGAAACATATAATCTAAAGTTTGCTTCAAAGTGTCTAATTGTTGAAAACTCATATGGAAGGTCACTTTGAGTGGGTGCACTTAGGAATACAACCACCATCAGTGTCTCCATTCAAAGTGATCTTGATATGAAACATAGAACTCAATTTTTTAAATGTAATCAGGTAGAATTTGTAGCAGTTGTTGTGTACAACTGGTCCAAGCAGATGCACTTACTTAATTCAAGAGACAAGTTCTTGCATGAGTTGGACCAATAATACAGACTTGTAATGAACGCTCTTCCTTACCAGTGAGTCCGGAAGATCTTTTGGAATATCCTGTGTTGTCTGTGTTTCCAAATCCATGAGGGTTACCTAGACATGAGTCTCCTTTTATATGAACTCAATATTCCTCTTGCAGTCCCACCCACATTTAAATTAGCGAGATTCAATCAAGAAACTAATGGATGGCTAACGACTGTTGTAGCACCCCATTGTATTTTGTTGTCATCTTTTGTCTCCAGTCGCTGTTGAAGGTTTCGTGCGGTTTTAATCAGAGGCATTTTATTAACACATAAATTAATGATTCCCTGAACTATTCAAAATAAAGAATTCCCAAAATTGGAGCACTAAGTAAAGAGGAAAACCACAAGTGTTTCCATTTGAAGGGTCTCTAATTGAAATGTTCTGTAAGTGAACCATGTTAACTAACGTTTGCTTCAAAGTGTCTAATTGTTGTAAACTCATATGCAAGGTCACTTTGAGTGGGTGCACTTAGGAATAAAACCACCATCAGTGTCTCCATTCAAACTGATCTTGATATGAAACATAGAACTCAATTCGAAAGACTTAGCATGGAGGGTCAGGTAGAATTTGTAGCAGTCGATGAGTGTGTCTATTTGAGATGTTCTTTAAGTGAAACATATAATGTAAAATTTGCTTCAAAGTGTCTAATTGTTGTAAACTTGTATGCAAGGTCACTTTGAGTGGGTGCACTTAGGAATAAAACCACCATCAGTGTCTCCATTCAAAGTGATCTTGATATGAAACATAGAACTCAATTTGATAGACATAACTTGATGGATCAGGTAGAATTTGTAGCAATTGTTGTGTACAACTGGTCCAAGCAGATGCACTTACTGAATTCAAGAGACAAGTTCTTGCATGAGTTGGACCAATAATACAGACTTATAATGAATGCTCTTCCTTACCAGTGAGTCCCGAAGCTCTTTTGGAATATCCTCTGTTGTCTGTGTTTCCAAATCCATGAGAGATGCTTGAACATGAGTCTCCTTTTATATGAACTCAAGACTCCTCTTACAGTCCCACCCACATTTAAGTCAATGACATTCAGTCATGAAACCAATGCTTGGCTAACGACTGTAGTAGCGGCCCATTGTATTTTGGTTTCCTCTTTTGTCTCCAGTAGCTGTTGAAGGATTTGTGCGATTTCAATCAGAGGCATCTTATTAACACATAAATCAACGATTCCCCGAACTATTCAAAATAAAGAATTCCCAAAATTGGAGCACTAAGTAAAGAGGAAAACCACAAGTGTTTCCATTTGAAGGGTCTCTAATTGAAATGTTCTGTAAGTGAACCATGTTAACTAACGTTTGCTTCAAAGTGTCTAATTGTTGTAAACTCATATGCAAGGTCACTTTGAGTGGGTGCACTTAGGAATACAACCACCATCAGTGTCTCCATTCAAAGTGATCTTGATATGAAACATAGAACTCAATTTGATAGACATAACTTGAAGGGTCAGGTAGAATTTGTAGCAGTTGTTGTGTACAACTGGTACAAGCAGATGCACTTACTGAATTCAAGAGACAAGTTCTTGCATGAGTTGGACCAATAATACAGACTTGTAATGAACACTCTTCCTTACCAGTGAGTCCGGAAGATCTTTTGGAATATCCTGTGTTGTCTGTGTTTCCAAATCCATGAGGGTTACCTAGACATGAGTCTCCTTTTATATGAACTCAATACTCCTCTTGCAGTCGCACCCACATTTAAATTATTGACATTCAGTCATGAAACTAATGGATGGCTAACGACTGTTGTAGCACCCCATTGTGTTTTGTTGTCATCTTTTGTCTCCAGTCGCTGTTGAAGGTTTCGTGCGGTTTTAATCAGAGGCATCTTATTAACACATAAATTAATGATTCCCTGAACTATTCAAAATAAACACTTCCCCAAATAGGAGCACTAAGGCAAAAGGAAAACCACAAGTGTTTCCATTTGAGGGGTCTCTACTTGAGATGTTCTGTAAGTGAACCATGTTAACTAAAGTTTGCTTCAAAGTGTCTAATTGCTGTAAACTCACATTCAAGGTAACTTTGAATGGGTGCACTTAGGAATACAACCACCATCAGTGTCTACAATCAAACTGATCTTGATATGAAACATAGAACTCAATTCGAAAGACTTAACATGGAGGGTCAGGTAGAATTTGTAGCAGTCGATGAGTGTGTCTATTTGAGATGTTCTTTAAGTGAAACATATAATGTAAAATTTGCTTCAAAGTGTCTAATTGTTGTAAACTTGTATGCAAGGTCACTTTGAGTGGGTGCACTTAGGAATAAAACCACCATCAGTGTCTCCATTCAAAGTGATCTTGATATGAAACATAGAACTCAATGTGATAGACATAACTTGAAGGATCAGGTAGAATTTGTAGCAGTTGTTGTGTACAACTGGTCCAAGCAGATGCACTTACTGAATTCAAGAGACAAGTTCTTGCATGAGTTGGACCAATAATACAGACTTATAATGAATGCTCTTTCTTACCAGTGAGTCCCGAAGCTCTTTTGGAATATCCTGTGTTGTCTGTGTTTCCAAATCCATGAGAGATGCTTGAACATGAGTCTCCTTTTATATGAACTCAAGACTCCTCTTGCAGTCCCACCCACATTTAAGTCAATGACATTCAGTCATGAAACCAATGGTTGGCTAACGACTGTAGTAGCAGCCCATTGTATTTTGGTTTCCTCTTTTGTCTCCAGTAGCTGTTGAAGGATTTGTGCGATTTCAATCAGAGGCATCTTATTAACACATAAATCAACGATTCCCCGAACTATTCAAAATAGAGAATTCCCAAAATAGGAGCACTAAGGCAAAAGGAAAACCACAAGTGTTTCAATTTTAGGGGTCTCTATTTTAGATGTTCTGTAAGTGAACCGTGTTATCTAACGTTTGCTTCAAAGTGTCTAATTGTTGTAAACTCATATGCAAGGTCACTTTGAGTGGGTGCACTTAGAAATAAAAACACATCAGTGTCTCCATTCAAAGTGATCTTGATATGAAACATAGAACTCAATTTGATAGACCTAACATGGAGGGTCAGGTAGAATTTGTAGCAGTCGATGAGCGTGTCTATTTGAGATGTTCTTTAAGTGAAACATATAATCTAAAGTTTGCTCCAAAGTGTCTAATTGTTGAAAACTCATATGGAAGGTCACTTTGAGTGGGTGCACTTAGGAATACAACCACCATCAGTGTCTCCATTCAAAGTGATCTTGATATGAAACATAGAACTCAATTTTTTAAATGTAATCAGGTAGAATTTGTAGCAGTTGTTGTGTACAACTGGTCCAAGCAGATGCACTTACTGAATTCAAGAGAGAAGTTCTTGCATGAGTTGAACCAATAATACAGACTTGTAATGAATGCTCTTCCTTACCAGTGAGTCCGGAAGATCTTTTGGAATATCCTGTGTTGTCTGTGTTTCCAAATCCATGAGGGTTACCTAGACATGAGTCTCCTTTTATATGAACTCAATACTCCTCTTGCAGTCCCACCCACATTTAAATTATTGACATTCAGTCATGAAACTAATGGATGGCTAACGACTGTTGTAGCACCCCATTGTATTTTGTTGTCGTCTTTTGTCTCCAGTCGCTGTTGAAGGTTTCGTGCGGTTTTAATCAGAGGCATCTTATTAACACATAAATTAACGATTCCCTGAACTATTCAAAATAAAGACTTCCCCAAATAGGAGCACTAAGGCAAAAGGAAAACCACAAGTGTTTCCATTTGAGGGGTCTCTACTTGAGATGTTCTGTAAGTGAACCATGTTAACTAAAGTTTGCTTCAAAGTGTCTAATTGCTGTAAACTCACATTCAAGGTAACTTTGAATGGGTGCACTTAGGAATACAACCACCATCAGTGTCTCCATTCAAACTGATCTTGATATGAAACATAGAACTCAATTCGAAAGACTTAACATGGAGGGTCAGGTAGAATTTGTAGCAGTCGATGAGTGTGTCTATTTGAGATGTTCTTTAAGTGAAACATATAATGTAAAATTTGCTTCAAAGTGTCTAATTGTTGTAAACTTGTATGCAAGGTCACTTTGAGTGGGTGCACTTAGGAATAAAACCACCATCAGTGTCTCCATTCAAAGTGATCTTGATATGAAACATAGAACTCAATTTGATAGACATAACTTGATGGATCAGGTAGAATTTGTAGCAATTGTTGTGTACAACTGGTCCAAGCAGATGCACTTACTGAATTCAAGAGACAAGTTCTTGCATGAGTTGGACCAATAATACAGACTTATAATGAATGCTCTTCCTTACCAGTGAGTCCCGAAGCTCTTTTGGAATATCCTCTGTTGTCTGTGTTTCCAAATCCATGAGAGATGCTTGAACACGAGTCTCCTTTTATATGAACTCAAGACTCCTCTTGTGGTCCCACCCACATTTAAGTCAATGACATTCAGTCATGAAACCAATGGTTGGCTAACGACTGTAGTAGCGGCCCATTGTATTTTGGTTTCCTCTTTTGTCTCCAGTAGCTGTTGAAGGATTTGTGCGATTTCAATCAGAGGCATCTTATTAACACATAAATCAACGATTCCCCGAACTATTCAAAATAAAGAATTCCCAAAATTGGAGCACTAAGTAAAGAGGAAAACCACAAGTGTTTCCATTTGAAGGGTCTCTAATTGAAATGTTCTGTAAGTGAACCATGTTAACTAACGTTTGCTTCAAAGTGTCTAATTGTTGTAAACTCATATGCAAGGTCACTTTGAGTGGGTGCACTTAGGAATAAAACCACCATCAGTGTCTCCATTCAAAGTGATCTTGATATGAAACATAGAACTCAATTTGATAGACATAACTTGAAGGGTCAGGTAGAATTTGTAGCAGTTGTTGTGTACAACTGGTCCAAGCAGATGCACTTACTGAATTCAAGAGACAAGTTCTTGCATGAGTTGGACCAATAATACAGACTTGTAATGAATGCTCTTCCTTACCAGTGAGTCCCGAAGCTCTTTTGGAATATCCTGTGTTGTCTGTGTTTCCAAATCCATGAGAGATGCTTGAACATGAGTCTCCTTTTATATGAACTCAAGACTCCTCTTTCAGTCCCACCCACATTTAAGTCAATGACATTCAGTCATGAAACAAATGGTTGGCTAACGACTGTAGTAGCGGCCCATTGTATTTTGGTTTCCTCTTTTGTCTCCAGTAGCTGTTGAAGGTTTTGTGCGGCTTCAATCAGAGCCATCTTATTAACACATAAATTAACGATTCCCTGAACTATTTAAAATAAAGACTTCCCCAAATAGGAGCACTAAGGCAAAAGGAAAACCACAAGTGTTTCCATTTGAGGGGTCTCTACTTGAGATGTTCTGTAAGTGAACCATGTTAACTAAAGTTTGCTTCAAAGTGTCTAATTGCTGTAAACTCACATTCAAGGTAACTTTGTATGGGTGCACTTAGGAATACAACCACCATCAGTGTCTCCATTCAAAGTGATCTTGATATGAAACATAGAACTCAATTCGAAAGACCTAACATGGAGGGTCAGGTAGAATTTGTAGCAGTCAATGAGTGTGTCTATTTGAGATGTTCTTTAAGTGAAACATATAATGTAAAATTTGCTTCAAAGTGTCTAATTGTTGTAAACTTGTATGCAAGGTCACTTTGAGTGGGTGCACTTAGGAATACAACCACCATCAGTGTCTCCATTCAAAGTAATCTTGATATGAAACATAGAACTCAATTTGATAGACATAACTTGAAGGATCAGGTAGAATTTGTAGCAGTTGTTGTGTACAACTGGTCCAAGCAGATGCACTTACTGAATTCAAGAGACAAGTTCTTGCATGAGTTGGACCAAAAATACAGACTTATATTGAATGCTCTTCCTTACCAGTGAGTCCCGAAGCTCTTTTGGAATATCCTGTGTTGTCTGTGTTTCCAAATCCATGAGAGATGCTTGAACATGAGTCTCCTTTTATATGAACTCAAGACTCCTCTTGCAGTCCCACCCACATTTAAGTCAATGACATTCAGTCATGAAACCAATGGTTGGCTAACGACTGTAGTAGCGGCCCATTGTATTTTGGTTTCCTCTTTTGTCTCCAGTAGCTGTTGAAGGATTTGTGCGATTTCAATCAGAGGCATCTTATTAACACATAAATCAACGATTCCCCGAACTATTCAAAATAGAGAATTCCCAAAATTGGAGCACTAAGTAAAGAGGAAAACCACAAGTTTTTCCATTTGAAGGGTCTCTACTTGAAATGTTCTGTAAGTGAACCATGTTAACTAATGTTTGCTTCAAAGTGTCTAATTGTTGTAAACTCATATGCAAGGTCACTTTGAGTGGGTGCACTTAGGAATACAACCACCATCAGTGTCTCCATTCAAAGTGATCTTGATATGAAACATAGAACTCAATTTTTTAAATGTAATCAGGTAGAATTTGTAGCAGTTGTTGTGTACAACTGGTCCAAGCAGATGCACTTACTGAATTCAAGAGACAAGTTCTTGCATGAGTTGGACCAATAATACAGACTTGTAATGAAATCTCTTCCTTACCAGTGAGTCCAGAAGATCTTTTGGAATATCCTATGTTGTCTGTGTTTCCAAATCCATGAGGGTTACCTAGACATGAGTCTCCTTTTATATGAACTCAATACTCCTCTTGCAGTCCCACCCACATTTAAATTATTGACATTCAGTCATGAAACTAATGGATGGCTAACGACTGTAGTAGCACCCCATTGTATTTTGTTGTCGTCTTTTGTCTCCAGTCGCTGTTGAAGGTTTCGTGCGGTTTTAATCAGAGGCATCTTATTAACACATAAATTAATGATTCCCTGAACTATTCAAAATAAAGACTTCCCCAAATAGGAGCACTAAGGCAAAAGGAAAACCACAAGTGTTTCCATTTGAGGGGTCTCTACTTGAGATGTTCTGTAAGTGAACCATGTTAACTAAAGTTTGCTTCAAAGTGTCTAATTGCTGTAAACTCACATTCAAGGTAACTTTGAATGGGTGCACTTAGGAATACAACCACCATCAGTGTCTCCATTCAAAGTGATCTTGATATGAAACATAGAACTCAATTTTTTAAATGTAATCAGGTAGAATTTGTAGCAGTTGTTGTGTACAACTGGTCCAAGCAGATGCACTTACTGAATTCAAGAGACAAGTTCTTGCATGAGTTGGACCAATAATACAGACTTGTAATGAAATCTCTTCCTTACCAGTGAGTCCAGAAGATCTTTTGGAATATCCTATGTTGTCTGTGTTTCCAAATCCATGAGGGTTACCTAGACATGAGTCTCCTTTTATATGAACTCAATACTCCTCTTGCAGTCCCACCCACATTTAAATTATTGACATTCAGTCATGAAACTAATGGATGGCTAACGACTGTAGTAGCACCCCATTGTATTTTGTTGTCGTCTTTTGTCTCCAGTCGCTGTTGAAGGTTTCGTGCGGTTTTAATCAGAGGCATCTTATTAACACATAAATTAATGATTCCCTGAACTATTCAAAATAAAGACTTCCCCAAATAGGAGCACTAAGGCAAAAGGAAAACCACAAGTGTTTCCATTTGAGGGGTCTCTACTTGAGATGTTCTGTAAGTGAACCATGTTAACTAAAGTTTGCTTCAAAGTGTCTAATTGCTGTAAACTCACATTCAAGGTAACTTTGAATGGGTGCACTTAGGAATACAACCACCATCAGTGTCTCCATTCAAACTGATCTTGATATGAAACATAGAACTCAATTTGATAGACATAACTTGAAGGATCAGGTAGAATTTGTAGCAGTTGTTGTGTACAACTGGTCCAAGCAGATGCACTTACTGAATTCAAGAGAGAAGTTCTTGCATGAGTTGGACCAATAATACAGACTTGTAATGAATGCTCTTCCTTACCAGTGAGTCCCGAAGCTCTTTTGGAATATCCTGTGTTGTCTGTGTTTCCAAATCCATGAGAGATGCTTGAACATGAGTCTCCTTTTATATGAACTCAAGACTCCTCTTGCAGTCCCACCCACATTTAAGTCAATGACATTCAGTCATGAAACCAATGGTTGGCTAACGACAGTAGTAGCGGCCCATTGTATTTTGGTTTCCTCTTTTGTCTCCAGTAGCTGTTGAAGGATTTGTGCGATTTCAAACAGAGGCATCTTATTAACACATAAATCAACGATTTCCCGAACTATTCAAAATAGAGAATTCCCAAAATTGGAGCACTAAGTAAAGAGGAAAACCACAAGTTTTTCCATTTGAAGGGTCTCTACTTGAAATGTTCTGTAAGTGAACCATGTTAACTAACGTTTGCTTCAAAGTGTCTAATTGTTGTAAACTCATATGCAAGGTCACTTTGAGTGGGTGCACTTAGGAATACAACCACCATCTGTGTCTCCATTCAAAGTGATCTTGATATGAAACATAGAACTCAATTTTTTAGATGTAATCAGGTAGAATTTTTAGCAGTTGTTGTGTACGACTGGTCCAAGCAGATGCACTTACTGAATTCAAGAGACAAGTTCTTGCATGAGTTGAACCAATAATACAGACTTGTAATGAACGCTCTTCCTTACCAGTGAGTCCAGAAGATCTTTTGGAATATCCTGTGTTGTCTGTGTTTCCAAATCCATGAGGGTTACCTAGACATGAGTCTCCTTTTATATGAACTCAATACTCCTCTTGCAGTCCCACCCACATTTAAATTAACGAGATTCAATCATGAAACTAATCGATGGCTAACAACTGTTGTAGCGGCCCATTGTATTTTGTTGTCATCTTTTGTCTCCAGTAGCTGTTGAAGGTTTCGTGCGGTTTTAATCAGAGGCATCTTATTAACACATAAATTAATGATTCCCTGAACTACTCAAAATAAACACTTCCCCAAATAGGAGCACTAAGGCAAAAGGAAAACCACAAGTGTTTCCATTTGAGGGGTCTCTACTTGAGATGTTCTGTAAGTGAACCATGTTAACTAAAGTTTGCTTCAAAGTGTCTAATTGCTGTAAACTCACATTCAAGGTCACTTTGAGTGGGTGCACTTAGGAATACAACCACCATCAGTGTCTCCATTCAAACTGATCTTGATATGAAACATAGAACTCAATTTGAAAGACCTAACATGGAGGGTCAGGTAGAATTTGTAGCAGTCGATGAGTGTGTCTATTTGAGATGTTCTTTAAGTGAAACATATAATGTAAAATTTGCTTCAAAGTGTCTAATTGCTGTAAACTCACATTCAAGGTAACTTTGAATGGGTGCACTTAGGAATACAACCACCATCAGTGTCTCCATTCAAACTGATCTTGATATGAAACATAGAACTCAATTTGATAGACATAACTTGAAGGATCAGGTAGAATTTGTAGCAGTTGTTGTGTACAACTGGTCCAAGCAGATGCACTTACTGAATTCAAGAGAGAAGTTCTTGCATGAGTTGGACCAATAATACAGACTTGTAATGAATGCTCTTCCTTACCAGTGAGTCCCGAAGCTCTTTTGGAATATCCTGTGTTGTCTGTGTTTCCAAATCCATGAGAGATGCTTGAACATGAGTCTCCTTTTATATGAACTCAAGACTCCTCTTGCAGTCCCACCCACATTTAAGTCAATGACATTCAGTCATGAAACCAATGGTTGGCTAACGACAGTAGTAGCGGCCCATTGTATTTTGGTTTCCTCTTTTGTCTCCAGTAGCTGTTGAAGGATTTGTGCGATTTCAAACAGAGGCATCTTATTAACACATAAATCAACGATTTCCCGAACTATTCAAAATAGAGAATTCCCAAAATTGGAGCACTAAGTAAAGAGGAAAACCACAAGTTTTTCCATTTGAAGGGTCTCTACTTGAAATGTTCTGTAAGTGAACCATGTTAACTAACGTTTGCTTCAAAGTGTCTAATTGTTGTAAACTCATATGCAAGGTCACTTTGAGTGGGTGCACTTAGGAATACAACCACCATCTGTGTCTCCATTCAAAGTGATCTTGATATGAAACATAGAACTCAATTTTTTAGATGTAATCAGGTAGAATTTTTAGCAGTTGTTGTGTACGACTGGTCCAAGCAGATGCACTTACTGAATTCAAGAGACAAGTTCTTGCATGAGTTGAACCAATAATACAGACTTGTAATGAACGCTCTTCCTTACCAGTGAGTCCAGAAGATCTTTTGGAATATCCTGTGTTGTCTGTGTTTCCAAATCCATGAGGGTTACCTAGACATGAGTCTCCTTTTATATGAACTCAATACTCCTCTTGCAGTCCCACCCACATTTAAATTAACGAGATTCAATCATGAAACTAATCGATGGCTAACAACTGTTGTAGCGGCCCATTGTATTTTGTTGTCATCTTTTGTCTCCAGTAGCTGTTGAAGGTTTCGTGCGGTTTTAATCAGAGGCATCTTATTAACACATAAATTAATGATTCCCTGAACTACTCAAAATAAACACTTCCCCAAATAGGAGCACTAAGGCAAAAGGAAAACCACAAGTGTTTCCATTTGAGGGGTCTCTACTTGAGATGTTCTGTAAGTGAACCATGTTAACTAAAGTTTGCTTCAAAGTGTCTAATTGCTGTAAACTCACATTCAAGGTCACTTTGAGTGGGTGCACTTAGGAATACAACCACCATCAGTGTCTCCATTCAAAGTGATCTTGATATGAAACATAGAACTCAATTTGAAAGACCTAACATGGAGGGTCAGGTAGAATTTGTAGCAGTCGATGAGTGTGTCTATTTGAGATGTTCTTTAAGTGAAACATATAATGTAAAATTTGCTTCAAAGTGTCTAATTGCTGTAAACTCATATGCAAGGTCACTTTGAGTGGGTGCACTTTGGAATACAACCACCATCAGTGTCTCCATTCAAAGTGATCTTGATATGAAACATAGAACTCAATTTGATAGACATAACTTGAACGGTCAGGTAGAATTACTAGCAGTTGTTGTGTACAACTGGTCCAAGCAGATGCACTTACAGAATTCAAGAGACAAGTTCTTGCATGAGTTGAACCAATAATACAGACTTGTAATGAATGCTCTTCCTTACCAGTGAGTCCCAAAGCTCTTTTGGAATATCCTGTATTGTCTGTGTTTCCAAATCCATGAGGGATACCTGGACATGAGTCTCCTTTTATATGAACTCAAGACTCCTCTTGTGGTCCCACCCACATTTAAATTAACGGGATTCAATCATGAAACTAATGGATCGCTAACGACTGTTGTAGCACCCCATTGTATTTTGATGTCATCTTTTGTCTCCAGTAGCTGTTGAAGGTTTCGTGCGGTTTTAATCAGAGGCATCTTATTAACACATAAATTAATGATTCCCTGAGCTATTCAAAATAAAGACTTCCCCAAATAGGAGCACTAAGGCAAAAGGAAAACCACAAGTGTTTCCATTTGAGGGGTCTCTACTTGAGATGTTCTGTAAGTGAACCATGTTAACTAAAGTTTGCTTCAAAGTGTCTAATTGCTGTAAACTCACATGTAAGGTCACTTTGAGTGGGTGCACTTAGGAATACAACCACCATCAGTGTCTCCATTAAAAGTGATCTTGATATGAAACATAGAACTCAATTTGATAGACATAACTTGAAGGGTCAGGTAGAATTACTAGCAGTTGTTGTGTACAACTGGTCCAAGCAGATGCACTTACAGAATTCAAGAGACAAGTTCTTGCATGAGTTGGACCAATAATACAGACTTGTAATTAATGCTCTTCCTTACCAGTGAGTCCCGAAGTTCTTTTGGAATATCCTGTATTGTCTGTGTTTCCAAATCCATGAGGGATACCTGGACATGAGTCTCCTTTTATATGAACTCAAGACTCCTCTTGTGGTCCCACCCACATTTAAATTAACGGGATTCAATCATGAAACTAATGGATCGCTAACGACTGTTGTAGCACCCCATTGTATTTTGAAGTCATCTTTTGTCTCCAGTAGCTGTTGAAGGTTTCGTGCGGTTTTAATCAGAGGCATCTTATTAACACATAAATTAAT
This sequence comes from Neolamprologus brichardi, assembly GCF_056152115.1. NCBI lineage: Eukaryota > Metazoa > Chordata > Actinopteri > Cichliformes > Cichlidae > Neolamprologus > Neolamprologus brichardi. The sequence goes on along the minus strand of NW_028270137.1, from coordinate 4,567,140 downwards.
GATTCCCTGAACTATTCAAAATAAAGACTTCCCCAAATAGGAGCACTAAGGCAAAAGGAAAACCACAAGTGTTTCCATTTGAGGGGTCTCTACTTGAGATGTTCTGTAAGTGAACCATGTTAACTAAAGTTTGCTTCAAAGTGTCTAATTGTTGTAAACTCACATGCAAGGTCACTTTGAGTGGGTGCACTTTGGAATTCAACCACCATCAGTGTCTCCATTCAAAGTGATCTTGATATGAAACATAGAACTCAATTTGATAGACATAACTTGAAGGGTCAGGTAGAATTTGTAGCAGTTGTTGTGTACAACTGGTCCAAGCAGATGCACTTACTGAATTCAAGAGACAAGTTCTTGCATGAGTTGGACCAACAATACAGACTTGTAATGAATGCTCTTCCTTACCAGTGAGTCCGGAAGATCTTTTGGAATATCTTGTGTTGTCTGTGTTTCCAAATCCATGAGGGTTACCTAGACATGAGTCTCCTTTTATATGAACTGAATACTCCTTTTGCAGTCCCACCCACATTTAAATCAACAAGATTCAATCATGAAACTAATGGATCGCTAACGACTGTTGTAGCACCCCATTGTATTTTGTTGTCATGTTTTGTCTCCAGTAGCTGTTGAAGGTTTCGTGCGGTTTTAATCAGAGGCATCTTATTAACACATAAATTAATGATTCCCTGAACTATTCAAAATAAAGACTTTCCCAAATAGGAGCACTAAGGCAAAATGAAAACCCCAAGAATTTATACACCACCAAATCAAAACAACAGACCTTACAATAAAAAAAAAATTCAGAGAAAAACCCAACAATCATATGACCCCCTAAGTTTTTAAAATATCCTTAATACAGAACATATATAAGTCATATTTGTCTGTGATAGCAAACTATGGTTTCCCATATGTCATTCATCAGTTAAATTCCTCACTTATAGCATTTAACTTGGGTTAAAAAATAATGACTTAACTCTATAATGATATTTTCATGACTACTGAGAAAAGGACCTTAACCTGAAAAATTAGCACTTACTTTAGTGTAAGTCAGTGAAAGTTAGATTAATTATGTTATGATTAAGTCATGAGTGTTAGTGGTAAATTTCAGACTTACGTAATAAATTATATAACATAAACTGTAATAGGATTTTATGATTTTTGTAGTTATCTTAACGTGAAAGCTGATATATTGTTTACTGATACTGTTGTATACCTGATAGGATTTATTATGAACCAAACTGTGTTTTAATGCAATCTTTGATTGTCTTTTTTTACTTGCTGAGTGGTTTCAAACTATAATGCCCTTCTTTCTCTTTTGACATGTTTCAGCGTTTTTTGATGCAGCTGAGACTCAGATTTATTTTAGAGTCTCCGAACAATTCACCTCAATTTCAATATACTAGTGCCTGCTGAGTTTCACACCTACAGTTTCACCTTCAAGTCTGTGTGTCTTCCACTTTCTTTCTCTTTGTCTCTTAAACTAATTTGCATACTCACGCACACACACACACACACACACACACACACACACACACACACAGATTCTTATCTGTGGGAATGTTACGTGGCAAAAAACGTGGTATTTTGGCCTTATATTCTTTGTGAAAACTCTTCTTTCAAAAAACCCCCAAAACTGTGCTATACACAATTTTCTCAACACCATGGACAAAACAAAAAACAAAAAAAACCAACTTAAGCAAATGCATAAATTAAAGCTATATTTTCTTGAATAGTCTTTTGAATGTAGGTTAGTCTTATGATTGTAAAGAGACCGTCAGCTTAGCTGCTTTGTAATTCTCTTGTTTGAATCCCTCAGCAGCACGCTTAAAAACTGTGAGGTTATGAATCTCTCCCTCTCTTTTGTTGTGTGTGTGTGTGTGTGTGTGTGTGTGTGTGTGTGTGTGTGTGTGTGTGTGTGTGTGACAGAGAGAAAGAGATAAATGGTGTTTAACAAATCAGATCACATCCAATACCACTTTGCAGGAATGGAGACCACAGAGGAAAGAAGGATCAAGAATGGTGAACGATGGAAAGCTCCATACTGTTCTCATGAAAATGTCTCAAAGAGAAAACTGACAGAGGTCATAAAACTGGTTTCACAAGGCGCAATGTTAGCCGGAGACAACAAACTGCTGGCAAATTTACCATAATGTGATATTAGCCACAATGTTTTTAATTAGATGACAGTTTAAAGCCAAGGATGGAACTTTCTTGACATCTCAACCAAAGGCCACCGGTCTGCTTGTCCCCTCTCTGCTCTCACTCATAAGCCCCTTTCAACAAACGTATGAAACCTGTGCAGTGCTAGGAAGGTAGCCTCAGAGTATGTCATTTCCTCGTTTTACTTTCAATCATGGTCATCGAGTCTCTGACAATAAGAAAATGTGTTTACATCATTTTTATAGATCCCATAAATAATTGTGACTATATTACAGAACAGCACTGTTCATAATAAGTGTAACGTAATGAAGGAGAAGGTTATGTTAACAAGAAGATTTGTAAAAGAAATCAGCAGTTACTTGTTTTAGACCAGGGGTCTCAAACTCGCTGCGTCCCACATCACCCCTACTTGTATATTGATGTGAAGAAATATAATGCAATTTGGCCCTTGAACTTTTTTTGTTAGAGAGGATTTGTTTGTTGTTGAGTGCAATGGTAAAATAAGTTCTTTAAAAAGCAAAAAATGATTTAATATGAAGACAATGTGAATAATATGTTGAGGGATTGGCTGTGTTAGTTGACATTAGACAATCTCAATAAACATGTAGGATGAACATCAAAATGTGGTCCAATCAAGTTTTTTTAGATAATATATGTTGTTGTTGTTTTGTGTGTGTTTGTTATCAATGTTAAAGTTAAGCTTAGTAAGCCATCAAGCACTGATTACTCGTAGAAGAGCACCAATAGGAGACAGAACTAATTAGAAGGTGTTATTATTCAGTCTGTACATCGAATAGAAGGCACTAACCACAAGGTGATCTTCAATGCATCTCTGTGTGAATGTGAACGGGGCGAGAAGACCCCCACTAACTGCATGTTTTTACACTGTGGGAGGAAGCTGGAGAGAACATGCAGACTCCACACAAAGACCCCGGCCTGATGGGGTTAGGGTCCTGAGCTTGATACCCCAAACTGAACGCAGGACAGAGGAAGGGATGGGTGATGTTCATGTGTGCCCAGGTGTATGATGTGGCTCTTTCAAAGCCTCCTTCACCCAGCTTATCCTGCTCTTCGTATTTTTCTTCAAAGTCCTCTACTAAGAGACAAAACAAATTGAATTTAACAGGTAAAGGACTTTACTCACCTAGATATTTACGCACACCCACAGCACGTGGTGTGGTAAAGGTCGGCCAAGATTTTGACCACATGTCAGAAACTGGATCAAAATTGGACTAAACTCACTTGAACTCTGACTTTGTCTGCACTTAGAACTATCACAAGACATTAAAACAAAACATCGGGCATTGATGACATCACAGGAATCTAACATTCTAATCTATGCAAACTGTCTCCATGGCTACATAATATCAAATTAAATCATAGCAAAGGAGTAAAAAGCAGGATCAGTCTTAGGGTGTATGTTACATGTTTGCCAGTTTGGATGAGTGAGTGCAATACTTCATCGGCCTGTGTTGTAGCAACCTGTTGAACCTGCTGAGAAACTTTTCTTTGTCCACTCTGCCCCAAACTTCACATGCTCCATAAAAGTCGAGGCCTAGAGACCTCTGCATAGTTATTAGCATTAGGTTATCAGTATCATCTGATATATATGACATTTACAGTACAGTACTCACACATGACATAGGAGGAATAAATATGAACTTTTTGACATAAATTTGATCATATGAAATTGGATTTTTTTAAAAATATGAAACTTTTTCCTTCCGTCATACTTCAGAAATATAATATATTAAGTTTTGAACATTTTAAAACATTTAAGTTTGCTCGTTGTATTTATAAGATCCTACATGGACGTGCTCCACAATCATTGGTCAGTCATGTTAAAATCCATTATCAGTGGAAAACAAACCTGATCCTCTACTAGAGGCGATTGTGCAATACCTTTTAGACATAACACTCAGCAAACAGTTATTATCAGTTAAAGTCAGTGAGATTTGGAGTGATACATGACACATGACGGAATAAGACACGCAGACTTAGCATGACGAACCGACGAGGAACACGTACACTGTAAATACATACAGAGGGAAAAGAGGACTAGAGATGAGACATGGACATAACTAAGCACAAACAGAACATGATGGCTGGGGGGAAAACACACGTGACAGAAGGAATGGGTCACAAGGGCAAAACATGTAAACGAGAGGAGGAGACGGGAGAAAAAGACATTACTGAAATACATGAAGGGCCAGGGCTGGGGCAGCCAACCAGTCACAGACAAACAGCCACATTTTTTTACTGTATCACCGCAAAGAGCCACATCATACACCTGGGCACACATGAACATCACCCATCCCTTCCTCTGTCCTGCGTCCAGTTTAGGGTATCAAACTCAGGACCCTAACCCCATCAGGCCGGGGTCTTTGTGTGGAGTCTGCATGTTCTCTCCAGCTTCCTCACACAGTCTAAAGACATGCAGTCAGTGGGGGTCTTCTATTCAATTCAATTCAATTTTATTTATATAGCGCCAAATCACAACAAATGTCGCCTCAAGGCGCTTCATAGATACAGAGAAAAGCCCAACAATCATATGACCCCCTATGAGCAAGCACTTTGGCGACAGTGGGAAGGAAAAACTCCCTTTTAACAGGAAGAAACCTCCGGCAGAACCAGGCTCAGGGAGGGGCGGCCATCTGCTGCGACCGGTTGGGGTGAGAGAAGGAAGACAGGATAAAAGACATGCTGTGGAAGAGAGTCAGAGATTAATAACAGATACGATTCAATACAGAGAGGTCTGTTAATACATAGTGAGTGAGAAAGGTGACTGGAAAGGAAAAACTCAATGCATCATGGGAATCCCCCGGCAGCCTACATCTATTGCAGCATAACTAAGGGAGGATTCAGGGTCACCTGGTCCAGCCCTAACTATATGCTTTAGCAAAAAGGAACGTTTTAAGCCTAATCTTAAAAGTAGAGATAGTGTCTGTCTCCCGAATCCAAACTGGAAGCTGGTTCCACAGAAGAGGGGCCTGAAAACTGAAGGCTCTCCCTCCCATTCTACTTTTAAATACTCTAGGAACAACAAGTAGGCCTGCAGAGCGAGAGCGAAGTGCTCTAATAGGGTGATATGGTACTACAAGGTCATTAAGATAAGATGGGGCCTGATTATTTAAGACCTTGTATGTGAGGAGCAGGATTTTGAATTCAATTCTGGATTTAACAGGAAGCCAATGAAGGGAAGCCAAAACAGGAGAAATATGCTCTCTCTTTCTAGTCCCTGTCAGTACTCTTGCTGCAGCATTTTGGATTAACTGAAGGCTTTTCAGTGAGTTTTTTGGACATCCTGATAATAATGAATTGCAGTAGTCCAGCCTGGAAGTAATAAATGCATGAACTAGTTTTTCAGCGTCACTCTGAGACAGGATATTTCTAATTTTAGAGATGTTGCGCAAATGGAAGAACGCAGTCTTACATATTTGTTTAATATGTGCGTTGAAGGACATATCCTGGTCAAAAATGACTCCAAGGTTCCTCACAGTGTTACTGGAGGCCAAGGTAATGCCATCCAGAGTAAGAATCTGGTTAGATACCAAATTTCTAAGCTTTTCAGCGCCGAGTACAATGACCTCAGTTTTATCTGAGTTGAGAAGCAGAAAGTTAGTGGCCATCCAAGTTTTTATGTCTTTAAGACATTCCTGCAGTTTAACTAATTGGTGTGTGTTATCTGGCTTCATGGACAGATAGAGCTGGGTGTCATCTGCATAGCAGTGAAAATGTATGCTATGTCTTCTAATGATGCTGCCTAGGGGAAGCATGTATAATGTAAACAGAATTGGTCCTAGCACTGAACCCTGTGGAACTCCATAATTAACCTCAGTGTGTGAAGAGGACTCTCCATTTACATGCACAAATTGGAGTCTATTAGATAGATATGATACAAACCACTGCAGTGCAATACCTGTAATACCTACAGCATGTTCTAATCGCTCTAATAGAATATTATGGTCAACAGTATCGAATGCTGCACTAAGGTCAAGAAGGACAAGCACAGAGATGAGTCCACTGTCAGAGGCCATAAGAAGATCATTTGTAACCTTCACTAAAGCTGTTTCTGTGCTGTGATGAGCTCTGAAACCTGACTGAAACTCTTCAAATAAACCATTCCTCTGCAGATGATCTGTTAGCTGTTTGACAACTACTCTTTCAAGGATTTTTGATATGAAAGGAAGGTTGGAGATTGGCCTATAATTAGCTAAGACTGCTGGGTCTAGAGATGGCTTTTTGAGTAAAGGTTTAACTGCAGCCACCTTGAAGGCCTGTGGTACATAGCCGATTATTAGAGATAGGTTGATCATATATAAGATCGAAGAATTAATCAATGGCAGAACTTCTTTGAGCAGTTTTGTAGGAATGGGGTCTAAAAGACACGTTGATGGTTTGGAGGAAGTAATTATTGACGTTAACTCAGAAAGATCGATTGGAAAAAAAGAGTCTAACTTAACATCAATGGAACTACAAGTAGCTGTAGATAATATTACATCTGTGGGATGATTATTGGTAATTTTTTCTCTAATGATAAAAATTTTATTTGTGAAGAAGATCATGAAGTCATCACTTCTCGCCCCGTTCACATTCACACAGAGATGCATTGAAGATCACCTTGTGGTTAGTGCCTTCTATTCGATGTACAGACTGAATAATAACACCTTCTAATTAGTTCTGTCTCCTATTGGTGCTCTTCTACGAGTAATCAGTGCTTGATGGCTTACTAAGCTTAACGTTTTTCACAACATTGACAACAAACACACACAAAACAACAACAACATATACTAGAAAGTGCATTTCCTGAAGAAACTGCAGTGTGAATGCTTGAATCTGAATGTATGCACTGAAATGAATTAATTACTGAATATTAAGCTAAAAATGTTGAATGACCTGGAAAATATAGAGTTTTTAACCTGAAAACCAAAGTGCTGAACTGCTAAAAGCTGACATTTACACAGAAGAAGTTGGAAAATAGCTGAAAATGTTTTAAATGTAAATCAGAAAAACCTAAGAAATGAGAAAACACAATTTAGAGTAAGAAAACATCTGAATGAATATTAAAAGTTCCTATTCTTTGAATCACTGAATGACTAAAATGTGATCCCTCCACTTGGATCCACATAGTTTAAAAATTTTAAATGTCTGAGCTTTGAAAGACACAGTGTTGGAAAGAGAACAACGATGGCGACATTTTGAGGGTAAAATGATGGCTGTAGAGCAAACACTGTAGACACAGCAGCAGTTGAAAGAGAAGTGTTTAAGATGAATCTTGGCAGAGTGAGACAGAGCTCGTTAAGCAGGCAGGTATGAGCCTGGTTGCTATAGTGACTGCACCCAATGGCTCCATACACGCGACACAGACATGCGCCTCACTTTTGCTGCTTAAAATGAAGAGAAACGTCAGCCCGAAACAAATGAAAAGTACAAGTCGTATTGACAAAATCCTTTCACCGTGAGCGGCAGCAATGTCTAGTCTACCAAATTCTCAGTTTTCATGCCTGTGGAGTTTATTATATGGACGTGGTGACAGTGTAAAGACAGCCTGTACTTCAGATTTTCAAACGAACTTTCTGAGCCTTTTTAACATTAGAGTCTATGGAAGAGCTGGAGGGAGGAGGCTGTGCATTGGTGACATTTATGAAAGAACCATAACACCTATTACAATAATAAACACATTGGATGAAAGAGGACAGCGATGGCTACGTTTTGAGGGTAAAATGATGGCAGTAGAGAGAACATTGTGGACACAACAGCAGTTTTAAGAAAAGATTTTAAGATTAATCCCAACCCTCCTCTCACTCTAGCAGTTGAGCTGTCTCACTCTAGCGCCAACATTCCGTCCCATACACACCCATTATAAACTCTGAAATTGCTGAAAAAAAGGATGAAACTTAAACTGGAACTGAAGAAAAAGTATAATAGATATTGAAAAGATAAATACAAGTTTAATAGTTGAATGGCTTGTCTTCGTTTTAAAGTTTGAATGGTGACTCTACGTCAATGTATGTGGAAGTAGTTAGATTTGAAAAATGAGTAAGTTTAATGAAAATTTGAAGATTCTCCCATTCAAATACATGGGAAATTTTTGTTGAATAAAGTTGAATAAAATTAAAAATATAAATGCTAAAAATGAGAAAAATAGAAGCAGTCATGTCCAAAAGAAGAGGAATCTAACGGTGTTTGAATGGTTTTTCTAAGTTGAACGGTTTTGAAGGACCAATTAGTTCTGTCTCCTATTGGTGCTCTTCTACGAGTAATCAGTGCTTGATGGCTTACTAAGCTTAACTTTTTTCACAACATTGATAACAAACAGAAAACAACAACAACATATATTATCTAAAAAAAACTTGATTGGACCACATTTTGATGTTCATCCTACATGTTTATTGAGATTGTCTAATGTCTGCGACGGTATCTTCTCCCACGTCTGCGGACACCCGAGGCCTTGTGGGCTCTCCTGCGTCTGCGAACGGGGCGAGAAGAGCGTTTGCGTCTATACCTGTGTCGTGGCATTGTCCAAAACGGCGATACCTGCTCCACGTCACGAGTTCTATTTATTGACTCACCTGGCAACTTTAGTGATGTCACTGCTGATGTTGTCACTGTTGGTGTGACCTCATGACTCATTCATCCCATCTGAACTGTGGTGTAATTATGAGGTCACAGGGGGACGTGAATTTATTCACAAAGTTGAAAGAGAGTTTGGGTCATAACTCAAAGACACAATGATGCAGTCAAATCATTGGAATTAAATATCTGTAAATTACACGATTTAGAGGGGTCTGACATCACATCCAGTCTCTCTGTTGTGATGTCAAATATCAATGCCAGACTCGCTTCTCTTTGATATTTAATGGATCGGATTACATTTTTTATTTCTCGCCGATATCCGATCCAGTAATTTGGGTCAGTATCGGACCGATACCGATACGTAATATCGGATCGGTCCATCTCTAGTAACTACACAATAAATGTCAGGGTTTGCGTGTTGAGTTATGAATGGAGGACCCAAGATGCAGGCACTGCTGATGTGAGTGAGCTTTATTTATGGAGAGTGACATACAAACAAAGGCGAGGGAGGCGAGAAACAAAACTAGGAAAACCTAAACTGGGAAAGCTGAGAACCAGATAAGAAACCTGGACACGAGGGAATGGAGTTAAAACACGAAGGATGACAAGCAGGAAAAACAGCATGGAGGAACACAGACGGACCAGTAACGCACACAAGAGGACGAATGCTATAAATTAGTGATGGCCCGCTTGAAGCTGACGCTCCGGCGCGTGTCAAAAACACCAACACACCGCTTCAGAAGCACTCTGTCGATGCTCGATTCGTTTGGCCACAGTCACGTGATCAGTGACGTCCAATTGTGAATTGTGAATTGTGAATTCCACTCTGCAGAGTGGGCAATCATAATGAAGCAGTTCAGTTTTTCTGTAGATTCAAGCTGCTCTTCATATTTTTGACCAGCAGATGTCACCACAGAGGACTGTGTTAAAAAGCTTCCAGTAATGAATCGTTTTTCAACACAAGCTTCAGAAAGCTTTGTTTGGCCATCACTACTATAAATACACACAGAGGGAAACGAGGAAACACAGGAGGGGGACACAGCTGAGCCTAATGAATCTGACGAGATGGGTCATTCATGTACTGTACATGATGCGGGTAGATGCTGTACGTTTATGGGCTGCAGGAGAGACACAGATTTGTGCAGCTGAGGTTGTTTGGGGTGCCTGCGTGTTCGCCTGCTGGGCCTGAGCGAGCCTCTCCACATCTGTGGCCCGGCGGTCTCTTCTCTTGCTGAGGATCTTAACGTAGTTTGCTGGGACGAGCCGGTGGTCTCACCGTCCACGCTGGCCAGGAGCCAGCCACGCACACGGGGCTGTAGCTCTAAACACGAGGGAGATAGTTGTAAACATGGGGCACGCTCACATAAAAGAAGAGCCCTCATCTGTTATTTCTAAGATAAGGAAAACAAAAATAGAAGGTTTTGGGTCAAAGCACTCAGAATCAAATGTCCCGCAGCCAGTAAAAAGCTCATCACCTTTAGGAGCGAGGTTGAGCATCTCTCCAGCTTGCATAGAAAGCTCCTCCTGAGAAGCAGCTGTAAAGTCATATTCTCCTCTGGCCACCACGTGGTCGTCCTCCTCGCTCGCCCAGTTAGTGTCTAAACCAAGCAAGGAAACTGAATGAAAGACATTCATCATTTTAACTGGTCTTAACCAAAAACAAGTCCTTCTGCTTTTCCTTACACTTGTAAAGTAACTAATGGCATATGGAGCTATGGTACCCAATTTATTTGCCACTGAGTTACACAAAGGCACATATGATGTCATACAAGCAGACTCATCTTTACACGTGTACTGCAGCCCTGAACATTACCAGCTTCAGATTCTATTATCAAACTTTGCAACAGCAACCTTAATTACTTTGAACTCAAAACAATTAGCACCTGCAGCCACTGTCCTGTGTTGAGTACACCTCTCAAAACAACTAAATGTACTTTAATGTGTTTGGATTTCTTTGGGGCGGTCCACTACTGTAAAGAGCGGTGAGGCAGCCCGCTCCTGATTTATCCTGCTTTCTTTCCCGCACCTGGAGGGCGTCGCCACCTCCTCATGAGGGCTGGCTAGTTTTTGGGAGTGTGTGTATGTGTCTGTACAACTGTGCTTATTGTTTTGTGTATTCCAAACTGATTCGTGTCCTCATCTCTGCAGTGCTGCCGTCTCCTGCATCCCGGCATGTTTCTAAGGTACGTTTTCTCCTTTTTTATGTTGTTCTTGTGGTTTTTGCACTCACATGAGGTCTGAAATTTGGGCTATTTAACAGGATTATGACATCACATATATTTAGAATTTTACCACCAATTTGATCCTTTGATCCTTGAATCCATAAATAGGGGTGAGAAGCGATGACTTTTAGTCCATTAATCACAGCATTTATGTTCACAGAATTGAAACGTTCGCCAGAGAAGTATTTTGAAACATCTGGATCCTTTTCGGAGTAACTGCTTACAGATTCCAACATGTCTCAGAGAAAACAACCCTACAGATTTTTAAGATAAGTTTTCTTTCTTTTTTCTGTTTTTCTGCGATTCAGAGTATTATAACTGCTTAATGCGTGTCAGAGTATGTCAACTGCTCAGTGCATAATGCATAATTTAATGTATCACTGAAATTTTACAGTGATTGTTGGCTGTAGAAGACATCAACAATACAGCAATAATGAGCACTTACTATATTCAGAATTCAAATAAGTGCTTGTGTTTCAATTTATTTATCAATTTCAATTTTATTTATATAGCGCCAAATCACAACAAAAGTTGCCTCAAGGCGCTTCATAGATACAGAGAAAAACCCAACAATCATATGACCCCCTATGAGCAAGCACTTTGGCGACAGTGGGAAGGAAAAACTCCCTTTTAACAGGAAGAAACCTCCGGCAGAACCAGGCTCAGGGAGGGGCGGGGCCATCTGCTGCCACCGGTTGGGGTGAGAGAAGGAAGACAGGATAAAAGACATGCTGTGGAAGAGAGACAGAGGTTAATAACATATATGATTCAATGCAGAGAAGTCTATTAATACATAGTGAGCGAGAAAGGTGACTGGAAAGGAAAAAGGAAAAACTCAATGCATCATGGGAATCCCCCGGCAGCCTACATCTATTGCAGCATAACTAAGGGAGGATTCAGGGTCACCTGGTCCAGCCCTAACTATATGCTTTAGCAAAAAGGAAAGTTTTAAGCCTAATCTTAAAAGTAGAGATAGTGTCTGTCTCCCGAATCCAAACTGGAAGCTGGTTCCACAGAAGAGGGGCCTGAAAACTGAAGGCTCTCCCTCCCATTCTACTTTTAAATACTCTAGGAACAACAAGTAGGCCTGCAGAGCGAGAGCGAAGTGCTCTAATAGGGTGATATGGTACTACAAGGTCATTAAGATAAGATGGGGCCTGATTATTTAAGACCTTGTATGTGAGGAGCAGGATTTTGAATTCAATTCTGGATTTAACAGGAAGCCAATGAAGGGAAGCCAAAACAGGAGAAATATGCTCTCTCTTTCTAGTCCCTGTCAGTACTCTTGCTGCAGCATTTTGGATTAGCTGAAGGCTTTTCAGTGAGTTTTTTGGACATCCTGATAATAATGAATTGCAGTAGTCCAGCCTGGAAGTAATAAATGCATGAACTAGTTTTTCAGCGTCACTCTGAGACAGGATATTTCTAATTTTAGAGATGTTGCGCAAATGGAAGAACGCAGTCTTACATATTTGTTATATATCTGCGTTGAAGGACATATCCTGGTCAAAAATGACTCCAAGGTTCCTCACAGTGTTACTGGAGGCCAAGGTAATGCCATCCAGAGTAAGAATCTGGTTAGATACCATATTTCTAAGCTTTTCAGCGCCGAGTACAATAACCTCAGTTTTATCTGAATTGATAAGCAGAAAGTTAGCGGCCATCCAGGTCTTTATGTCTTTAAGACATTCCTGCAGTTTAACTAATTTGTGTTTGTTATCTGGCTTTATGGACAGATAGAGCTGGGTGTCATCTGCATAGCAGTGAAAATGTATGCTATGTCTTCCAATGATGCTGCCTAAGGGAAGCATGTATAATGTAAACAGAATTGGTCCTAGCACTGAACCCTGTGGAACTCCATAATTAACCTCAGTGTGTGAAGAGGACTCTCCATTTACATGCACAAATTGGAGTCTATTAGATAGATATGATACAAACCACTGCAGTGCAGTACCTGTAATACCCACAGCATGTTCTAATCGCTCTAAAAGGATATTATGGTCAACAGTATCGAATGCTGCACTAAGGTCTACTAGGACAAGCACAGAGATGAGTCCACTGTCAGAGGCCATAAGAAGATCATTTGTAACCTTTACTAAAGCTGTTTCTGTGCTGTGATGAGCTCTGAAACCTGACTGAAACTCTTCAAATAAGCCATTCCTCTGCAGATGGTCTGTTAGCTGTTTGACAACTACTCTTTCAAGGATTTTTGATATGAAAGGAAGGTTGGAGATTGGCCTATAATTAGCTAAGACTGCTGGGTCTAGAGATGGCTTTTTGAGTAAAGGTTTAACTGCAGCCACCTTGAAGGCCTGTGGTACATAGCCGATTATTAGAGATAGGTTGATCATATATAAGATCGAAGAATTAATCAATGGCAGGACTTCTTTGAGCAGTTTTGTAGGAATGGGGTCTAAAAGACACGTTGATGGTTCGGAGGAAGTAATTATTGAAGTTAACTCAGAAAGATCAATTGGAGAAAAAGAGTCTAACTTAACATCAATGGTACTAAGAGTAGCTGTAGATAATATTACATCTGTGGGATGATTATTGGTCATTTTTTCTCTAATGATAAAAATTTTATTTGTGAAGAAGTTCATGAAGTCATTACTAGTTAACGTTAAAGGGATGGTTGGCTCAAAAGAGCTCTGACTTTTTGTCAGCCTGGCTACAGTGCTGAAGAGAAACCTGGGGTTGTTCTTATTTTCTTCAATCAGTGACGAATAGTAAGATGTTCTGGCTTTGCGGAGGGCTTTCTTATAAAGCAACAAACTATTTCTCCAGGCTAAATGATGATCCTCTAAATTTGTGACACGCCATTTCCTCTCCAGATTACGAGTCATCTGCTTTAGGGTACGTGTTTGAGAATTATACCACGGAGTCAGGTACTTCTGATTAGAGACCTTAGTTTTCACTGGAGCTACAGTATCCAGAGTCGTACGTAGTGAGGAGGTGAAATTATTAACCAGATAATCGACCTCTGTTGGGGTAGCGTTCAGATAGCTACTCTGCTCTGTGTTGGTACAGGGCATTGACGATGATAACAGTGGGTGGATTATATTCTTAAACTTAGTTACAGCGCTTTCAGAAAGACATCTACTTTGATAAAGTCTACTCTCCACTGCTGTGTAATCAATTATTGTAAATGTAAATGTTATCAGGAAATGATCAGACAGGAGAGGGTTTTCAGGAAACACTGTTAAATGTTCAGTTTCTATGCCATATGTTAAAACAAGATCTAGAGTGTGATTAAAGTGGTGGGTGGATTTTTTTACAGTTTAAGAGAAACCAATTGAGTCTAATAACAGGTTAAATGCCATGTTGAGGCTGTCATTTTTAGCATCTACATGGATGTTAAAATCACCCACAATAATTATTTTATCTGAGCTCACAACTAAATTAGATATAAAGTCTGAGAAATCAGACAGAAACTCTGTGTAAGGCCCAGGTGGACGATAGATGATAACAAGTAAGACTAGTTTCTGAGTTAACAGCTCCCACCCCATACAGGCCACCCTGACAACACTAACACACTGTTTTCCCTCCAGTGATAGGCTGCTGCACCCACAGTGTGCAAAGGGGAGATTTTGGAGGCCTTTCCCTCCAGCTGCTGTCAGCCTGTACACTGCACAACAGCAGTGAATGTACACCACATATGCACAAACTGGGGTCTTTACATATATCAGTGTGCAATACCTGTTAATACCTATTAACACCCAACAACTGCACTATGAAATGTTTCATTCTTCTCCTAATAGTAATCTGTATTATTGCATCACATATATAGCGAACAGTTAGATTTGCTCACCCGGTGGCTGGGAGAAGAGTCGTCTAAGCATGCCAAACGTATACGCTCTGTCCATCTCAACAATCCAGCAGAGGGCCTACGTCGAGTTTGGACACGGCTACAAGAATGTTATGGCACTCTAGAGGCTATTGAGAAGTCGCTCCTTGACAGACTTGAACGCTTTCCTAGAGTGTCAAACAAAGACCCACAGAATCTCAGAGAACTTGGCAACCTACTTTCTGAAATTGATTCAGCCAAACCAGACGGCTCTTTACCTGGGCTAGTGTATTTGGACACATCACATGGCATTGCCCCAATAGTTGATAAGTTGCCAACAAATCTTCAACACAGGTGGATGTCAGAGGGGACTAAATACAAGCAGAGACATTATGTATATTTCCCTCCATTCTCATTCTTCTGTCGCTTTATACAAGATGAAGCGAAAATGAGAAATGACCCTGGTTTTAAGTCTACTGTATCAGGTCCCACATCCTATCCAATAACTCACGACAACCACTATACCAGATTTGTCAAGTCAAGACCGCCTGTTGCCATCCACAAAACAGAGGTAAACAAAACTCACAAACCAAGCTTAGGCAGCACAAGTGAGTTCACAAACAAACTGTGTCCCATCCACAAGAAATCGCACCCGTTAAGTAAGTGTAGAGGTTTCAGTGAAAAGACACTAGATGAGCGTAAGGCATACCTCAGAGAACACAGCATCTGTTTTAGGTGCTGCGATTCCTCAGCTCACCAAGCTAAAGACTGTAAGGAAGAGATTACTTGCCTAGAGTGCAACAGCAACAAACACGTTGCAGCGCTGCATGCAGGTCCAGCTCCATGGACACAAAACACAAAAGCTCAAAACATTGCCCCAGACCAGGACAGGGAGGAGCATGGTGGTGAGAGTAGCCTAGACTTGGAGACTAGCTCAGCATGCACTCAAGTTTGTGGGGACTTATGTGGGGGGTGTTCCTGCTCAAAAATATGTCAAGCCTACATTTATCCAAAGGGGCATCCAGACAAAAAAGTCAAGGTTTACGCTATCATAGATGACCAGAGCAATAGGTCATTAGCGAAGTCACAAATGGCCGCTTAGCTGAGAACCTCAGTCCGTTGATGGCCAGTTCAGCTCTCCTCCGCCTTCTTTGCTCGAGTGTGACTCACTCCCAGACAACAAGAATGAAATCCCAATGCAAGAGATTGCTCTAGCCCATCCGCACCTCAAACACCTAGCAGATCATATGCAGCCCCTAGACCCTGAGGCCAAGATTATGTTGCTGTTAGGCCGAGACATAATACAAGTGCACAAAGTGTATGAACGAGTGAATGGACCAGTCAAAGCTCCATTTGCCCAGAGACTTGCACTTGGGTGGGTTATTGTAGGTGATGTATTCTTAGGAGGAGCCCATAAGCCAGCCATCATAGGCACATACAGAACGAGTGTTCTAGAGAACGGGCGTCAAAGTCTCCTAACACCCTGTCAGAACAGCTTTCATGTCAAAGAGCAGTCACACAACAAATCCTGGGACACTCGCAGTTCATGTCAAATAGGGACACACATATTCCAGCAAAGTGAAAAGGACGAAGAGCTAGCCCCTTCCCTTGAGGACCAAGTCTTTCTGGAAATAATGGAAAGAGACTTTTACCAAGACGATGCAAATAGCTGGACAGCTCCACTTCCTTTCCGTACACCGACGACCCGCCTCCCAAACAACAGACACCAAGCACTAAGTCGCTTAGAGTCGCTGCGCCGCACATTAAACAAACGCCCTGAGATGGAGAGACACTTTATGGATTTTATGCAGGGGTTGTTTGACAGAGATCACGCAGAACCATTCTGGATTGGACTGAGTGAGTCGCAGACTGAGTAGAAGAGGACGGTGTGTGTGCCTGCCATGGACATTGCCTCACCTCCCTGGGATGTTTAAGAGTTTAGTGTTTAGTATTTCCAGTTCGGGAGCTGGAGGGCCCGGATCGATTCCCCAATGTGACAGCACTTTCAATTATTCTTAATTCATTTTCTAATCACATATTGTCAACACGTGATAATGTTGGCCTGTCCTGTATTAGGCATTCAGGATTTTCTTTGATGGCTATTTAGCTCTTATGGCATGAACTTGCTCAGTGCATTAAATAAGTGCATAAATAAGATGTTAAAATCATCATCATGTCATCATATCAAACATGATAGATTTGGGGGGAGTTTGTTTGGCACATGCTGACTGCATTCTAATTATAACCAGAACAGGAGGCGAGAGCAGAGAACAAGAGTGCAGCAGTTTGGTGAAAGGAACAGGAAAGGTGAAGAAGAGGTGAGCATCCAAAAGACGAGCAAGAGGACAGTTTCAAAGGAGACATTATGGCACAATAAAAACTGTAAGAGCAGAGATTCGTTCATATCTTTCGTATTTTTTCTTTAGCTTTTACTCCCGCTGCTTGCAATAAATCAAATATAAAGAACAAAGAAGAACAACTCAAATTCCATTGATTGTTTAGTTCAGTGTTACTCTGTGATTGTTTGACATTTCATGTAAATGTGACTATAAAATATAGTCAATAATATTAAAAAGGTGCTGTTACTGAGTGATGCGGATGCTGCAGGCGGTGATGCTGCAGGCGGTGATGCTGCAGGCGGTGATGCTGCAGGCGGTGATGCTGCAGGCGGTGATGCTGCAGGCGGTGGCTGAACGGACCTCCCTGGACCGTCAGCAGACAAGACTTGATGCTGGCTAGGTTCTCCCGAACCCCCAGCTGACGAGGCGTGGTGCTGGACGGGCTCCTCGGGCCCTCCAGCCGACATAGCAGGAAGCTGGCTGGGTTCTCCTGAACCCCCAGCCAATGTGACTTGAGGCTGGACAGGCTCCTCGGGCCCTCCAGCTGGAGCAGATGCAGGGCCAGAGGCAAGTGGGACCCCTGGCTGCATAGGTAGCTGAATTGGTGCTTGCACTAATTGCTGAGTTACCGGCTGGGCAGTTGACTGAAACAGAAGTTGTAGTGGTGGTTGTGATGATGGTTGTGCTGGTGGTAGTGATGGTTGGAGCTTGCAACAGAGCTGGTAACCGACTCTCAGCATCTCTTCTCCGGGGAACAGGGATGGGTACTGGGTCTGGCCGAAAACCAGCCATCCCCACCTGAACAACAGATACAGGTCCAGGGAAGAGCTGTGTTCTGGCTGCCTTTACCCTGGGGGCCGGTGTGGGTGCAGGAGCTAACTGGACCGCCGCTGCTCCCACCCGAGGAACTGAAACGGGTGCAGGAGTGAGCAGGGTCTCAGTTGCCCTCACACGGGGAACCAGAACAGGCACAGGCAACGACCGGCGACCGGCGCCATCCCCACCCAAGGAACAGGTACGGGTGCAGGGATGAACAGAGCCATGGTTTGCCTGGGAAATGAAGGACAGATCAGCTGGACCTCAGCCACCCCCACCCAATGAGCTGGTATGGATGCAAGGGAAAGCTGGGCCCGAGCTGCCCTGGGAACTGGAACTGGAGGCGGAGAGCAGAGCAGAGGAGCTGTAACAGTCACGGGGAAAACCAGGTTTATGGTACCAGACATGGTTCTAGAAAACCGAGACTTAGTGCAGGCTGACCTTGGTAAAACTGCTACTCTTAAGTCATCCAGGTTGACATTAGCAGTCTTAGGAAAGGTGAGTTCAGGGGCAGTCACAGGTGCTGGAGAAATCATACAAGCCGTGTCTGAATAAACTGGGTGCGAAGCAACATTAAACACAGTCTTACAAAACGCAGCCTGGGAAGTTGCACACAAAGTTTCCAGGGCTACTGGCTGAAAAGCATGGCGCACAGAGTTATACAGACATGATCGTGGAACCGAAACTCTAACTTGAGCAACCAACTCTGCAGTGTTCAAGCCAAGTATTTTTGCCAGCTTGTTAACAGCAGGTGACACCTTGTTGCTCTTAACCTGGACAATCACAGAACGCACAGTCTTGAAGAGTTCTCAATGAGCAACACAAACAGTCTTTGAATGAGCATACTCTGGGCTTGTGAAATTTAAGTCAGGAGAGGTTATGGAAACATGAGGTTTATCACAGGCAGCCTCAGAATGAACTGGCTGGTGAGCCGCGTAACACATGGGTGAAGCAACAACAACAACAGTCTCATGAGGTGTTGCCTGAACAGCATAGATGGAATTTGGCTGGGAAATTGAACTGTCCCTGTTTAATTTAGCAGTAGGAGACATTGTCTTTTGAGCAGAGCAGCAAATAGTCTTTTAAACAGCATTTTTAATGTCCTGAGTGAGATTATGATTGTCCAAGTCAGAAAATTCCATTACATATTCACACATGTAATCTACATCTGAAAGCTCACTATTAATTAGCACTACCGAAGCCTTCCTTGTACTATTAACTGATCCAAAAACACGTGGCTCAGGATCAACATAACTTGGCACAGAAGTGAAAACAGAAACTCCAGTTTTTTCAGAGTTACATCCAGAAACTACACTCTTATTTACAGAACACAAAACTTCATTCAACTCTGGTGAAATAAGGTCATTTGACTCCTGAATTTTCTCAAAATTGGAGGAAACAAAAAATGGATCATTAGAATGCTCAGAGTCCCAAAAAGCAACCTCAGAGTCAGCCATCTTGGGATCATCAGTTTCTATCCTTACAGACTCAGAGTTAACAGTCAAAAAGTTAACTGACTCTGGATTCACTGCCTCTGAGCTTAAAGTTCCCCGCGTGGAAGAAGCCGTTTGAAAATTGATCTTTTCACTCACCACGTCCAGCTGTTCAAAGCATGAACTGGACTCGGTGAGGGACGGTGACGACGAGAACGCTGCTTTCTTTTGGAAACGGGAGCAGCAGAGGAAACGGAAGGTGTTGGAGCAACGGTGACCAGGCCCTCATCCTCCGACCACATTCCTGCCAGGCATGAGGCAGGTGAGGGGTGGTCGGGACCAGACGTGAGGGAGGAAAGAGTCTGATGCTGCGACTGCAGCTGCTGCAGCGGAGCTGAAGAAATCTCCGTCCGCTGCGGCGGTGTGAGAGGGCTTGCTCGCTGTGACTGAGGCGGAGTGGACGAGGAGATGAGGGTGAATTGGGCCAGCTCCCGGGTTTTGGCTGCCTCCTTAGCCTGGGTCAGCGAACGGCTGAACTCCGAAGCTATAGAGAGCTGGCGCAGGTGAGGATTTCCGTCGAATATGGCTTGTATTGCATTCAGCCCGACTGAGAATGTCTGCAAATCTGAGGCGTGGCTAATGCGAGTCATCAGTCCGAGGATGCGAGCAAGGTCCACCTCTCTTTCTCGGTGAGGTGAGTCCGCTGGGTCCATGTTATGGTTGCGTCCTTCTGTCACGATGAGCTGTGTGGCTGTCAGTGGCTGGACCCAAGTGCAGGACTCGGAGACAAAACATTAACTTAAACGGCAGCTTAATTTGGTGGTGAGACTCACTTGGCAATACATAAACAACAACTTAAACTAACTAGACTGGAGATGCATATGACTTTGCCATTGACCTGAAGGTAGACGACGAAGAATATGCACACAGCAAACGTGGAGGACGCAACAACTAGCAGGGAAAAACACAGGGCTTAAATACATACTGAGGTGATTAGGGAATGTGAAACAGGAGGAGAGCACAGCTGGGACTCATCAGACATGACAAGACAAGGGGAGGCAAAACTCAACACATTGACATTGACAGTGCCACGTATTGGAGAAGCAAGATGGCGCCTGTGTTTGGCTGTGCCGCTGCCTCCGTCCATGTGTTTGTTTACTTTATATGTTATGCAAGTGTTCTTGCTAGTTTTGTCCGGTGTCATCTCCCTTCGGATTTATGATCGCCATGCGTTACTGGCGATCAAATCTGCTATGGATAACTTTCAGAGTCAACGATACGACGTTGTTTTCCCACCGCCGCTTGAGCGTGACGCAGCACCCGGTTCACCTGCACTCTTGCCGGTCAGCTCAATTTTGCTTCAGAGGCCTCGTCGGAGGAAGCGGGGGAAGAGAGCCGGCTTTCTTGTCCTGCTCCGTCGTCTTCGGGGGCTTTATTCCTGGGCTGCTAGTGGTAAGATCCGCCTGAGACTTGTCGGAGCTGGATTAATCCCCACAACCCACTGTGTTTACCACCCAAGCTCCCACCTAAAAGCATGGAAAGCAATGCCTCATCGCAGCAGGAACCCTGTTTTGCTGCGCAGCTTACCGCATATAGTACGAACTCTGTTCCTGGAAACTCTACCCCTGTCTACCCCTGGGTCGCAGCGTTAAATGGATGTTAATTAATGCAACGGGCGGCATCGTGGTGGGGGGCGGCATCACGGCCAGCCTGTGACATAGTGGGAATGTCACAGGCACCGATCGGTTTTCTATCGCCCATTTGCTGGGAGTAAGGGCGCCCTCCGCTTGCGAGGTGCGCCTGCTGCTTGCAGCACAGGGAGGAGAGGGCGGGGCGGCGGGGGATTCTCATGTGGCTGGAGCAGCATCTAATAACCAACTCGCAAAATAAAACAAAATAAAAACAAAACAAACAAACACGAAAACACCAGACATCATGATACAGACTTATAATTTGCACCGATGTTTTTTCGAAATTCTGTATGCGAAAAGTGAGCGCGAGAGCCCTCGGTGCGCCTGCTCGCTGCTGAAGTCAAAGTAAACTTTATTGTCATCCCCACTACATACAGTCCAGTATATAGAGAGACGAGATGACGAGGCTCCAGTTACAGCAGTGCAAGTAAACAGACAATAAATATAAGAAGAGTAAGAAAATAAATTTACACTTTAGGACTCGGGGTATGTGACACAGGACCCACCAGTGTTGGTCAAGTTTGTGTGTGTGTGTGTGTGTGTGTACAACAGCTTTATGTTAATGTACAATCCTTAATATGTTTTGTGTGTGTGTGTGTGTGTGTGTTTGTGTGTGCGTGTGTGTGTGTGTGTGTGTGTGTGTGGAGGGCGCCAGAGGGAGTGTTCGCCCGGGGTGCCAAACAGGCTAGGACCGCCACTGGTGCTGACTCAGGGGGACCACTTTAGTTCATTGAAACTTTAATGCCAGTTTAGTTTAAGACATCAAACTGGTCGCGTTTTGAATCCAATTGATAATAACAGAGCTATACTGAACATAAACAACTGTGTTAGTGTGACGCCCTGCATAATTGAAGGATTACAATAAACTTCAGTTCTTACTGAAACTGTAACATTGCCTTGATCTGCCTACGTCATTTTAAAATGCATTTTTAAATAGTTTGTGTTGTTAAATGAGTTTTGTGTCACTGTGCACAGTGAAAAACTCACCTGATGTAGTGGTAAGGCCATGTTCACCACTAGATGGTGACAACCTGGCACAGGTATTTTCTATACACACTAAATTTCACACTGAAAAGCCTTGGTGGGAATTTTTGTTTGCATAGAAAGTCAAGGAAAAAATGTCTTGAGGTTTTCCAGTGTTTTCAAAATTGTGTTTTTCAGATACACATCAAAACTTCACACAGACAAACACACACACAAAACAACAAAATATGTCAAATTACATAAGATAAGAAAACCTTTATTAGTCCCACACGTGGGAAATTTGTTTTGTTACAGCGGTGGACAGTGCAAAGTTACATGGGGAATTAGAAAAACATCTCATTTGTAAAAAAATAAACCAAAACCATCCTTCAGCTGCTTTCAATCACATCTCCGAGTCTCTGTGAGCAGACGCAGCTCGTGCTCGTCTTCAGGGTGAAGCTTGACGTGCTAATAAAAGAAAACATGTTTGCAGCTCAATTTCAAAACACTGTGTGGGTTTCTCTGGTTCATTTGTGCAACTGTTTCTTGGTAAATTATACAAGAACAGGAAACATAAAAATGGCTGTTGTCATCCAACATGCCCATAAAAGGCTTCATGATATACTGCTGCTGTTCACCTGCTTGTCTTACTCTGCTGGACTTTTCAGAAGTCGACTGTTTCACATATAAAGTGCTGTTTCTTATTATTTTAATGTGCTGAATCCAAACCCGACAATTGAAATATCTGATTAGCTGCTGTCTCCAAGACATTTATTTTTACACTACATGTTGTTTAGATGAGTTTTTCATATGTGTTTGGTAATATCTGACCTTTCTTCATTATGAAACAATAATCAGAGAAAGGTCAACACAGATTAGTCTTAATATGAAACATTAGAAAGCACAGCAGGGTTATTGCAGCCCCGCCCTCACATTGTGAGCAATGCTGTGACGTTTCTCAGTTACAATAATGTGACATAACTTCTGCCAAGCAGCTTCTGTGTTTGGTAGCGTTGGTGTCACTGTGTCTGTAAACACGATAACTGGAAACAGGCATGTAGAGTGGCCCAGTGTTAACAATCCATTCAGAAGTTGCCTGGCGTCCAGTGAGGTCATCAAAGTCCGTCCACCTTCTTCCACTTATCAGGGTCGTGGGGGGCTGGAGCCTATCACAGCTGTCATAGTGCGAGAGGCGGGGTCAACCCTGGACAGGTCGCCAGCCCGTGGCAGGGCTAACACACAGACAACCATTCACACCAATCCCCACTGACTGCATGTCTTTAGACTGTGGGAGGAAGCTGGAGAGAACATGCAGACTCCACACAAAGACCCCGGCCTGATGGGGTTAGGGTCCTGAGCTTGATACCCTAAACTGAACGCAGGACAGAGGAAGGGATGGGTGATGTTCATGTGTGCCCAGGTGTATGATGTGGCTCTTTGCGGTGACACAGTAAAAAATGTGGCTGTTTGTCTGTGACTGGTTGGCTGCCCCAGCCCTGGCCCTTCATGTATTTCAGTAATGTCTTTTTCTCCCGTCTCCTCCTCTCGTTTACATGTTTTGCCCTTGTGACCCATTCCTTCTGTCACGTGTGTTTTCCCCTCCAGCCATCATGTTCTGTTTGTGTTTAGTTACGTCCATGTCTCATCTCTAGTCCTTTTTTCCCTCTGTATGTATTCACAGTGTACGTGTTCCTCGTCGGTTCGTCATGCTAAGTCTGCGTGTCTTATTCCGTCATGTGTCATGTATCACTCCAAATCTCACTGACTTTAACTGATAATAACTGTTTGCTGAGTGTTATGTCTAAAAGGTATTGCACAATCGCCTCTAGTAGAGGATCAGGTTTGTTTTCCACTGATAACATGACTGACCAATGATTGTGGAGCACGTCCATGTAGGATCTTATAAATGCAACGAGCAAACCTAAATGTTTTAAAATGTTCAAAACTTAATATATTATATTTCTGAAGTATGACGGAAGGAAAAAGTTTCATATTTAAAAAAAATCCAATTTCATATGATCAAATTTATGTCAAAAAGTTCATATTTATTCCTCCTATGTCATGTGTGAGTACTGTACTGTAAATGTCATATATATCAGATGATACTGATAACCTAATGCTAATAACTATGCAGAGGTCTCTGGGCCTCGACTTTTATGGAGCATGTGAAGTTTGGGGCAGAGTGGACAAAGAAAAGTTTCTCAGCAGGTTCAACAGGTTGCTACAACACAGGCCGATGAAGTATTGCACTCACTCATCCAAACTGGCAAACATGTAACATACACCCTAAGACTGATCCTGCTTTTTACTCCTTTGCTATGATTTAATTTGATATTATGTAGCCATGGAGACAGTTTGCATAGATTAGAATGTTAGATTCCTGTGATGTCATCAATGCCCGATGTTTTGTTTTAATGTCTTGTGATAGTTCTAAGTGCAGACAAAGTCAGAGTTCAAGTGAGTTTAGTCCAATTTTGATCCAGTTTCTGACATGTGGTCAAAATCTTGGCCGACCTTTACCACACCACGTGCTGTGGGTGTGCGTAAATATCTAGGTGAGTAAAGTCTCCTTTACCTGTTAAATTCAATTTGTTTTGTCTCTCTGTAGAGGACTTTGAAGAAAAATACGAAGAGAAGGATAAGCTGGGTGAAGGAGGCTTTGGGACTGTCTTCTTTGGAAAACGCAGAGAAGACAATTTCCCAGTATGGCTTCTTATGTGTGCACTTTACAATTCTTCTAGTTCCTCCTGTTCTCTTTTTCTAAAACACATTTTCTCTGTAATGCAGGTGGTGATTAAGCATGTTGCTCAGTTTTTAGTCAGCTACTTACCAGTGGTAAGAAATGTTTGTCTTTTTCTGTTGTTTTCCCCCAACGTGTTCCTCAAACAGCCTAATGTTTGAACACTGACCTCGATGTTCTGTTTCTCAAGCTTCTTAATGGTAAAATGACCGAGATTCCCAAGGAGGTGGCATTGCTAATAATAGTGGGGGCAGGACCAGAGGCTACGAGCAGCAATGTGACGCCCGCTTAAAACGACTGGTATGACTTGGAAGACGAACTCATCATGGTCTTTGAAAGGCCAAAAAAACATAGACTTGGAAGTCTACCTGGCAAACAGAAGAACCTTTGTGCACGAGAGGGAGGTTAAGGTCAGCGAGTGGCAAGATAACATATATGGCAAACTTTAATGGACAATGTAAATCTGATTATTTGAACGTATTTTTCATTTGTCTGTCTGGTCATAATGAGACAGCTGGTACATGCAGCCACTGAAATGCAATCCAAGGGTGTCTACCATCGAGACAATAAGCCAGAAAACATTGTGTTTGACACATCGCCTGATCATCCAGCATTTCTATGTGTCAAATTCATCGATTTTGGTATTGGAGTCCCTTTTAGACCAGAAGCAGTCACACGAAGAAATGGTAGGTCATCAGCCTCACTGTTTAAATGTCCTTGCCTGCCCACACGCTTAGTGTCCACATGAATTCCTTACCATGAATAATTACTCTCTGGATTTTAGGGACCAAATCAGCCGCTGTAAACTGGCAGGACTTTAATGCCACCACAGCAGATTGAGTCACAGTTTTGCAGCTGGGTGCGGTGATGGATTGGCTGGTACGTCACATCATCCTTGATGACAACAACACATCTGAGATGCACACTGACATTTCAGAGGGTAAGCTGAATGTTAATTCTTTAACCTGTCGCATTACAAAAACTTGAAAAAATCCCCTTTAAAGAACCTTTAAAGGTTTTTCAAAAAACCTTTTTTTTTAATGGTTCTTTGAAGAACTATTTTCTGAGTGGTTCTTTAAAGAACCATTTTAAATCTTTCAAAATAAAATGCATCTTAAATTGAATTAACTAGAGTAGGGTAAAATAAATACAAGCACATAGACATATATTAATGCTTTATTGGCACTTTGTATTACAGAAAAAGACAAAAAGGCATTTTAACGCTAAGCACAACACCACTACTAATAATAGCATATAAGTCATTTAAACAGTAATAATTGAATATCTTTACTATACTATAAATAAATACATATAAATATTATACTATAGATAAAACAACAATCATTACATTAGAAATAGCAATACTTTCATAACAGACAATTAAACAACACATTTTCATCAGCATGTTTGCATTTTCAGTAAAACTATTTCAAGAACAATCTTTTTATTTAAATTATCAATGAACTGCAGCCTTAAGTTATGTAAGTTAAGTTTAATGTGGGACTCATGGTCCTTTGTTAGTCCACATTGGGACAATTTCAGTCTCTCACCTGCACTATGCTGGCAATCTAGGAGATATTTAATGCATTTGCCACTCTTTGCACAGCTACTGGTACAGGTGTAGTCAGAGTTCCCAAGTTGAGAACAAATGCCTCCAAAAAGCAAAATGTCTTTTTTAGTTCACTTGGATAGGCAACATTGTAGTTATGGTACAGGGAGAAGACAATACCCATCGCCAATGAAATGTCAATTTCCCCACTGTCCAGAATCATTTTTTGTCCATCCATCTGGACATTGCCCTCAGTTGAATCACTCAAGGGCTTGCTGTCACTGCTGCTGAGTACGATTGTAGGTATTGGGCTGTGTGGATCCTGAAACAGAAATTAAATTCTTGAAATGAGGAGTATAGTTTAAATAAGCATAAACAACAGGTGTCCCAATGAAAGTATGAAACTCCTGTAAAATACTGGATTAGTTTTAGACCCCCCCTCACCATACCAAAAAAAATCTAAATTTACCTTATTTATGACGGAGAGATGAGCGGCATTTTCTTTGAAAATAGATGGCAGGAGAAGAACAGCTGTGTTTACTATCTGACCTGGAAAATAAAGAGAAATATGTAAATATTTTCTGGCCAATTTTGTTAATACAAAGCAGTAAAGGCCATATGAGTACCTTCATCAGGAGTTGAATGTCTTGCAGAACATAAGCATTAGTGCAGTAAATGTATACCTAATTAACTTTTCAGTGTAATTCAGTGTAAATGTTAAGCATTTATACAAAACCCCCAAAATGTTGTTCAGTTCTGTAAGTTGCTAGCTTTAAATAATTTGAGTCCTAAAGAACTTGCAGAGCAAGTCTAGCTGCCACTGAACATTTTTTGGGATAAACATTGTGTGAATGACTGAAAATCCTCATAGAGATATATATAGCATCGAGGGTGTATCAGTTAAATCTTAAAGTACATCAGTGCAGAGACGAGAAAGGAGAAATGTCTGTCAGGGTTCCTGGGTCATCGACCCAGTGCTTTCAGTTTTGTTCATGTTCAGTTTATTTTGCCACTGCCTGTTTCACTTCCTGTTTGTTCCCCGTGTCAGCTTGTGTCATTAGTCAGATTATGTTCAGCCCTGTACTCACCTGTTTCCAATCATTGTCATCATTCAACCTGTGTATTTAAGTTCCTCGGTTTCACCAGTTCTTTGTCGTGTCATTGATGTTATGTTGTCGTTTCCGCCAGCCAGCCAGCCAGCCACTCAGTCCGTCCGTCCGTCCGTCCGTCCTTCCTTCATTCATTCATTCATTCAGTCAGTCGTCCAGCCAGCCAGCCATTTCCTACCTCTGTTCTGTTTGCTCACGCCATCACAATAAACACCAGTCTTCACCTACCTGTGAGTCCTACGTTTGGGTTCCTTCTTCCTCGCCTCCACACCACGCCTGACAGAATGACACGACCCGTGCCACGAAGACACGACTGGAACCCAGCGGACTCGGACCTTTTTGAGCGGCAGGAGGCAGCGCTCTCCTTGTGGGCGGAAAAGCTCAAGGAGAGACAGCGGCTCTTCGCGGAGCGAGAGCACGTCTTCGAGGGCACTCGCTTGGCTCTGGGCGGGCCTCGGAGACGCCGCGTTCACCCACCTGCTACCTCCCATGCACCGGAGCATCTGCCGCGGAGAGTGGGCGTTTCGCGCCGCGCTTCGGCGGCTCCCCCTCTCGCGGATCCGCTCCTCGCTCACACGTCACCTGCCTCATTTGCCGGATCCTCCACTTCGCCACGGCACAGCGGCTATGCCTCCCACCTCGGCTCAACAGAGGCTCCCGCGCCAGAGGCTCGGCTGTGTACCCCGCCCGCTTCCTCTTCCCGGAGAAAGCGGGGCACACGCCGCCATAACACGGACTATTTTCAGCAACTCCCGGTGGTGAGTTCCGGTAACTGTTTTCCACCCTCCTCATTTGACTCTTCACCCAGATTAACTAATAGACTCATCTCTGATTCATGGGATGTTTCCCTCCTGGAGGATTCTGTAGACTGGGAAGAGTTTTTCTGCTCTGCTCCTCCAAAGACTATAAATGGTGGTGGCAGAAGGACCAGAACAATCCCAGATAAACCTGCCTGTATCACACACCCAGTCACTATTTTCACACCCATTACTCAGCCATTTCCCACCAGCACGGCGGCCCAGATTCGGCCTTCCCCTTCAGCCGTTTCACCACCTCAGATGGCTAGGGCCCAGCCTACACCCACACCTGTGCCAGCTCCTAGGAAGAAGGCAGCTGCGACGCAGTCTACCTCCACATCCGCTCTCTTTTCCCGGGTGGGGGGTAACTGGTGTCCAGCCACCTCCCGTGCCTGTCCCAGCGCCCAGGCTGAGGGCAGCCTCAACCCAGCCTGACCTCCCTAGAGGCTTGAAAGAGCTAACCAGTCCACCTGCTACTTCACCACTTCCTCCACCTCCTCACTCAGCTTTCCACGCCCTGGCACTATCACTGGTTAGGCTAGCTGAGGTGTCCCCTGCTCAGGCACCAGCCTTATTAGCCCAGGCTGCAGTTTTATCCCCCTCGGTAACTCTGTCGTTAGCTCAGCCATTAGCATCGCCAACCTCTGTTCATCCCTTAGCTTCCCCACTCCAGTCAGTTCCCTCACCTGCTGTTCAGCTTTCACTCCAGTCAGTTCCCTCACCTGCTGTTCAGCTTTCACTCCAGTCAGTTCCCTCACCTGCTGTTCAGCCTTCCCTCCTGTCCCCTGTCGTCCAGTCTCCTCCTGTCCTCCTGTCCCCTGTAGTCCAGTCTCCTCCTGTCCTCCAGTTCCCTGTCCTCCAGTCTCCTCCCGTCCTCCAGTCTGTCCAGTCTGTAGTCCAGTCAGTCCAGTCGTCCCCTGTAGCTCAGTGTCCTGTTCTCCAGTCGCCTCCCGTCCAGTCAGTCCAGTCGCCTCCCGTCCAGTCAGTCCAATCAGTTCAGTCACTCATCCACCACCCTGTTCAGTTCCCGGACCTGCAGCCACAGCACCCAGAGCCAGCTGTGAGCCCTCCTGCTCTCCAGCCAGGGGCCTCCGCGCCCGCTGGCCCGGCCGCTCTCCAGCCAGGGGCTTCCGCGCCCGCTGGCCCTGCCTGTCTCCAGCCAGGGGCTTCCGCGCCCGCTGGCCCTAAAGCTGTGGCTCTGTCACCCCCGGCTCCCGTGCCGTCGCCTGGTCCAGACTCAGACTCAGCCTCAGCTTCTGCTTCGCCTGGGCCAGCCTCAGACTCAGCCTCAGCTTCTGCTTCGCCTGGGCCAGCCTCAGCTTTAGCTTCTGCTTCGCCTGGTCCAGACTCAGCCTCAGCTTCAGCTTCTGCTTCCCCTGGTCCAGCCTCAGCTTCCACTTCGCCTGGGCCAGCCTCAGCCTCGGCGTCAGCCTCTGCTTTGCCTGGTCCTGCGGCTGCCGCGCCGTCGCCCCAGCCACGTTCTGGACGTCATCGCCGGCGCGGCCGCCCACCGGACCTGCTCAGCGGCCGCCGCCGCCTTCCTCGCGGCCGCCCACCGGACCTGCTCAGCGGCCGCCGCCGCCTTCCTCGCGGCCGCCGCCGCCTTCCTCGCGGCCGCCCACCGGACCAGCTCAGCGGCCGCCGCCGTCTTCCTGAACCGTCTCGTCTCGGCCGCCGGCCACGTGGCCGCCCACCTGAACTGTTTCTGTTTTGGACTCCGTCCCTCCGTCCTGGGCCCCCTCCACCCGCCCTGTTCTGGTTTTTCTTTCTTTTGGCCGTCGGGTGCCGGCCTTTGGGGGGGGGGGGTACTGTCAGGGTTCCTGGGTCATCGACCCAGTGCTTTCAGTTTTGTTCATGTTCAGTTTATTTTGCCACTGCCTGTTTCACTTCCTGTTTGTTCACCGTGTCAGCTTGTGTCATTAGTCAGATTATGTTCAGCCCTGTACTCACCTGTTTCCAATCATTGTCATCATTCAACCTGTGTATTTAAGTTCCTCGGTTTCACCAGTTCTTTGTCGTGTCATTGATGTTATGTTGTCGTTTCCGCCAGCCAGCCAGCCAGCCACTCAGTCCGTCCGTCCTTCCGTCCGTCCGTGGATATTGTAAGGGACACTGTGTTTACTAATGTGCTGTATGTGAAACCTTAAAAAGTGGTATCTGAGATAGGAGTTAAAAATGTTTTTGCCCATTATTGCCAAGTGCCCTCACCTTTTCTTTCAGTGTCTGTCTGGCTCTCATCAACAGATTTTAAGCAGAGGCTTTTAAGGTTGCTGTTTGGGGCTATTGACACAAGCTTCGCTGCCAACTTACTGAATCCTCGGATTACTTTTTTGTCCACATCAGTTTTAAGTAACATGGAAGCCTCTTCAAGAAGCTAAAATAAAGGATAAACATATACATATTAGCTTTGTACCATAATATATACCATTATATAGCAAACCAGAACAATCATTATTTCACACATCAATTATCATTAGAGAACAAATTATAATTTTGCATTTGTTTACTTTAATTCTCAAGTACACATTGCTGTGCAAAAGGGATGTTTAGACTATTCTTCCCAAAAAACTATCATTGGCATCAGATTGGTCCAAAATTATCCTGTAGCATGAAAATAAAACCAAAGAGAAAGACATAGTCAATGTTGCAATTTCTGTTAGTGTTCTGTTAGTGTACTTTTATTACTCATGAAATAAATCTGCTGATTCAGTCACTTTGCCTGTCCTGTAGGTACGTGATTATTAGAAGTCTATATAAATGTGCAGCACATCAGTACATATTCGTGTTTTTGCCGTGCACTATTGTTATTGTTGTTTTTTGCTGCAGTTTTTGATAAAACACTCACCACAACAGGGATAGTGAGACATGGGAATTCTCGTAGAACCTCTTCAGTAGTATGCTGAAGAACGTAGTGTGTTCTGTACTTCTGTATTTTCCTGAGGTGCGTTCGAATGACATCCACATTTGGCCTAGTTTTTTGGCACTCTTGCTTAATCACTGATACATGTTGGTCGGTGCTACTTTCATCCTCCCCATCGTCAAGAGGATTGATATCCTGGTTATTAAAAAGTTTAGCAAATATTGAGAGAAAAAAACCCAAAACAATACTTTTAACTTTTATGTACAATTTAAAATGGCAAACAAACATTGAGCATATTTAACTTGCCTTGGTTTTTTCAAAAGGATACAGGGCTGGATATCTGATGATCTTTTTCTTCCTGAATTTGGAACTGAGTATTTCTGTCTCATTTTTTCAATTTCCTCTACGTCTACTAGTGGTCTTCTTTCCTTTTTAAACTTGTTCCTGAGAGACTCATGCAGAACATCCTACAAACGATAAAATGTAACTAATTATTCATAAATAGGTGCAACTAGGTCCTCCCTTTATACAAGACATTTACCAGAAAACTTTGAGTGACATAAAGCTGGTAGGTTTGCTGTAATCATGTCATAACCTAATTAGTTCCTATTTACAGATCTCTTCTTTAACTCTTAGGAGTTGATCGAACACATGATATAAAGGTTTGGAGCACCTTAGATTGGCTACATACACTATAAAAGGTAGATAAAGATTAGATAAAGTATCAATGGCATTATGTCCTACAAGCATACTCATCATAATCTTTCAGTCTATATGTTAATACCTCTACCTTTTAATAATAAAAATAATAATGTATACTTTATTGATCCCCACAGGGAAATTTCTCTCTTTGCATTTAACCCATTCACTCAGTGAAGCAGTGGGCAGCCACTAATCAGGCGCCCGGGGAGCAGTGTGTAGGGACAGTACCTTGCTCAAGGGTACCTCAGGGTAGCCGTTCAGTTGATTCAAACCCCTGACCTTCCGATCATGGGGCAACCACACTACCTACTGAGCTATCCCTGCCCTATTTTCAAATTTAATTTTTTAAATACAAAAACTACACTATCCTGATACAAAGGCAAACAGAGCTAATATAATGCTGAATTTCACACCATTCACTTGAGAATTCACAGAGAAATGAAACATTAATTAATTTAAAAGAGCAATTGATATTTTATTTATTGTTTGACCATACTGGACGAGATCTGCCTCAAAAATCACAATACTAATACTTGTATTGTAGTGGCCACAAGGGAACAGATAACCTCTGAATATGTAACAATGAAAATGTTAGCATGTTACACTCGTTAGCCAATAATTAGGCAATTCAAAGACAATTTGTTGGACAATTTTATCAATGTTTGCTTTTCAGGAATACTTACATATCCAGAGCCATAACTCTCCTTCAAGAAAGGAAAACTCAGAAGGACAGTCCTCAGAAGCTCTACATACTGCACATGAGAGGGATACCTGCAAATTTTGAATGATGAACTTAAATTCTGATGTACATACTGTATTTTAAAAGAATCAAATCTTAATTATATATAGACTTACATTGTCTCATTACTCAAGTGGTCAAACAGTGCTTGAATAAGCATGTTTTTGAGTCTGCTCTTGGTGGGTGACTTTAGTGCTGCATCTTTATTGGTCAACGCAGTGAGCACAGCTGGACAAAACTGCACTTTGCAGTTAAACATAGGTTGGAGTGCTGACACAGTATGCTTTTCTTTGTGTTGCCTTCCACTGCAAGAAGAAGTAAGAAGTATGTTTAGAGTTTGTTACAAGACATGAATATGCGTGTCCTTGTATCCTGCATCAGGAATATCCGCATATTTAAAACGTACAATAACAGCTGCTGAACTACAGAAACAGAATCATAACAGAGAGTAAGAGTGGCTGTGACATTTCAATTTTGAAAGTAAATGGGTGTGTGATGCACATCAACGCTGGAGAAACAGTACAGGGCTTGCGTCAACCCCTTGCCCCCCACCCTCCAACACCGTAAACCTAGGGGAGGGGAAACACTGAATTGTATGAATGTACAATTCAGTGAATCATGTCCAGTCAACTTAAGACTCACTCTTTCAGCTTCTCTACAGCAGACAAAAATTTCACTTGGTCTTTCACTTTTGGAAAAAGACGCTCACTCATTCTTTCAGTCATCTGCAGAAGAGTCGATCCATCGATTTCATTGTCTGTGTCACAGAAAAACAATAAGACACGATCAAAACAGAAATGAGCATGTTCGAAGATAAAGAATAAAAATATCATAAAACATTACTAAAAAGACAGCTATGCGTTCATTAGTGACTGTAGATGATGACAGACATGTGGAATAGCCAAAAAGTGGTTAAAATCATTTTAACAGTGGTTGACAATTCCTAACTAAAAAGTCATGGTTTAGGATGTATCTTACCTAACTTTGGTATGAACTGCCTTAAAAGGTCGGTGGATCAGTGTAATGAAGTCTTGACCATCACATCTGTATGCGTCCAAAGCATGAAAGTCTACCTCATCCCCAGGCTTGAATATCAACAGATCATCAGTCTCTCTGATGTGGTATGATTGAAGGTGTCTTATAAACTCCAGTGTTGTAAAAAGTCTTCCAACAAGAAACCATTTTGCCCTGATATACACAATCAGGACTATTTTTTTTACAAACAGTGGAATTTGCTCTGCATGCACAAGTTCCAAAATGAAGAAATCTCCAACTGCATATTTTACAGAGTTTAAAATGATGCATTTACTCGTCCAGAGTTTCTCATCCACAGTAACGGCTGTCTCCAAGTTCTGCAAACAAATCTGCAAGTTCACTGGAAGTTCTTGAAGTGATAAGTTATTAACTGCTGCTTGTGTATGATCGCTCCTGATGATCCATTCAGGCTGCCACTCCCAGCATTGACGAAGCTGATTCCTCTTTGCCAAAGTCTGACAAATATTAATATAGTTATTGGTGATTCTTGCTACTGTCTTGAAAAATTGATGTCTGGCTTCAAACCTCATGCACCAATGAGAGCGGAGTGACCCATAATCAAGGATGAGCCGAGGATAATGTAGCAGAAAATGCAGCTTGGGTATAAACACACCAGTGTATGGTGTAACTGGCCCATGTAAAGTTCTCTATAAGTTCACTCAGAGCTCGTTCAGATGATTGGGGAAATTCAACAGTTTCCTGGATGACAGGGTCACAGTCTGGGGCAGACTCTAATCCTTGTTTCTGATATTTATGTTTCTTCCTTATGTGATTTTTCAAAGATTTCACAGACAAAAACTTTCTGGGACAGTCTTCTAGTCTGCAGACAATGAAGAATCCTCATTTACTTTCATGGTATATCTGTTGATGTTTCAGCAGTTTTTCATATGTTGGTTTTCTTGTGGAGCACCGTGGACACTGATATGGCACATCCATAGAAATGCTCACCTACAAAGACCTGGGGTGGCTGTAGCTCAGGTGGCAGAGCGGATCAGCCACTAACCAGAAGGTCGGTGGCTCAATCCCAGGCTGCTCAAGTCTGCATGCCAAATATCCTTGGGCAAGATACTAACCCCATGTTGCTCTCCGATGCATCCATCGGAGTGTGAATGTGTATGAATGTTAGATACTTAGCACTAAAGCTTAGAAGTGCTTGTGTGATTGGGTGAATGAATTAGCTGTATAAAGCGCTTTGAGTGCTCGGACAGAGTAGAAAAGCGCTATATAAGAACCAGTCCATTTACCTGTTGATAATCTGCCAATTCATTTTCCCCAAGCCAAAGAGATACTTCTCCAACAGTCCACTGCTGAGCCATGATCTGTTAAAACAAAACAAAATGCCATTACATTGTTATTCTGTGACATCAAAAACTTATTTATTTATTTTTTGTTCAATCATTTTCCAAGCCACTTTATCATCATAAGGATCGGAGGGGTGCAGGAGCCTATCCCAGCTGTTTTTTTAGGCGGGGTAGACCCTGGACAGGCTGCCAGTCCATGGCCTTTTGACTGTTCCCAAAGTCAGGACACATACTCACGGAGAGGCAGCGTTTCAGTGGTGTGGTCCTCATCTGTGGAACAGCCTGCCGGAGGAGCTCAGGGCCGCAGAGAACGTACATGTTTTTAAGAACAGGCTCAAGATCCAACTTTTTAATTTAGCTTTTACTTGACGTTTATTTATTTTATGCTTATTTATTCTATCCTGTTATTCTATTTATTAATTTAGGTTTTACCTAATATTTATCGATTTTATTCTTATTCATTTTTTATCTTCTTACTCTATTTACATTTATATTGTATCCCTTCTTATTTATTTTATCTTTTTACCCTGTATATATCCTATTGTGTGATATCTCCAGTGTTTCCTCGGCGGGCGCTCTCTGCACCGGCGCTGTAATCGACCGTGGCTGCTGGGGCTCTGGGGGTCCTCTCAGCCTGGCTGGGGGGCTTCTTTGCCTCTCACACGCACTAAGCAGTTGTCAAACTCTCAAACGCAGTAAGCAGTTGTCATACTCTGACACGCACTAAGCAGTTGTCATACTCTCACACACACTAAGCGTAAGTGACGGAGTTACACCGTCCCGGGCCACAGACAGCTGATCTGGGCGCATACACACACCACCACCATTAGTTTCTACAATTACGGTGGCTGCGTGTCTTTTCGTCGACCAGGCAGATAAACAAAAAGGGGTGAGAGGTATATTTTGAGCGGCGCAGAGGGTGGCCAACATATTTTTCCCACTTACCTTTAATAAAGTCGGTCGCGTAGACTCGCTGTGATCACCGATTGTACGAGTGGTTATGCAAGCCGATGGTATGGTGTTCCGGGGTTCAAATAGTGGGTTCGGGCACGCTTGAAAGGTCACGAGAACTGCATTATTTTTGTTTGTTTTTTTTTGTTATTGTGAAACACTGTAGGCTGCCTGGAATTGGCCATAAATGTCTGTATTTACATATATATGTATTGTAGGAATACAGCTGGAAATAAGCTGAGGAGAAAAGAGTGTTTGGTAAAAGAAATAATAAAGAGATGACGATTATGCCTAGTGGGAGGGGCCATGGGGTAAAAAAGAAGGCTGTTTTTCGGTGAGATGTTACAGAGAGGGTAACATGCAGACTGTGTTTTGTATATAGATGTTTGTTTTGTGTTGACTTAAGTTAGTTTTCTATTTTCTTTGTAAATAATCTTTTGTGCACCTGGGAGGCCGGCAGAATAAACTATCCACACTGAATGCTTCCTGACTACGCCTGCATTTGTTCGGGAGAAGTTTCAGAGAGGACCCCGCGACATATGGTGTCAGGAGTGGGATGGCTAGTCGGAAGAGGAAAACGCGCCTCCCAGTTAAGCGCACAGGGCTGCGGTCCCAGCAGCATGAGCTTCCAGTGGAGAAGACAGCAGAGGACCTGGCATGGGACACAGTACCGGCGTCGTCTTCTTCAGCAGAGGAGGAGGAGGAGGTTTCTGGCAGGATTGGTCCAGCATTGCCTACAGCTTCAACCTCAGCACGTGACCCAAACGGAGAGCTGAAATGCGATGATGAGGGACTTCCTGGCGGGACAGCAAAGGAGAGAGGAGGTTTTGTTGGCAGAACTCAGGGGGCTGAGGACTGTTTCCCCTCCCAACGCTCAGCTGCATTCAGATTTTGCTGGTCAGGAAAGCCCAGCCCAAGCACCAGCCGGAGCAAGCACCACAGCAGCAACGGCCACGCCAAGCACCGCAACAGCAAGCAGCCCCAGAATGGTACTGCCTACACCTGCACACCAAAGAGGATACCGGGATCCCCCAGAGGAGGTTCCCTCTCTTCAGTCAAAAGCAGTGACCAACAGCCTCATCCAGTCAGTCTCAAAGTGGATGCGATCTGCTGGGCCGAAAATTCCACCCTTTCAGATGGGGGAAGACATTGAGAACTATTTGTGGAGTTTTGAGCGAGTTGCCAAAACCTGGAAATGGCCAGAGAGTGAATGAGCCGGTCATCTGGTTCCACTGCTATCGGGGAAGGCGTTGGAGGCCTACACTGCAATGGATGAAGAAAGAGCCAATCGTTATGAAGATTTAAAAGCTGCGTTGCTAACCAAATTTGACATTTCCTCTGAGACGTATCGGCAGAAGTTAAGGTCCAATACAGTTCCACCTGGTGAGAGCCCCACTGAGACCTATTATCGCCTGAAGGGCCTCTATCGGCGCTGGATCCGACCAGAGCAGCATATTAAAGAAGAGATGGGAGAAGCTATCATCTTGGAGCAGTTAATCCGGGTACTTCCAGGGGAGGTGAGGACCAGGGTGAGGGAGCATGAGCCAGCAGATGGACTGACTGCTGCTAAGCTGGTGTCACAGTACTTCAATGCGCGTAAAGGAGCACCACCTGCATGCTCATCTGGGACGCCACAGCGACCACCACTCCCATCATCGGGTCTTCTGAAGAGGGAGAGCAACCCAAAGCCACCAGAAAACCCCAAGGCATCAAACTTACGAGCAGCGGGTAAGGACTGTCTTTGTTATTATTGCCAGCAGCCAGGTCATAAAGCCTCGGTATGCCCTATCCGGAAGGCTAAAGTCACTGGTGCCTGCTATGCACCCCGGCTGGAGATGGAGCCCACAAGGGTCCAGCCAGTGGATGTGCAACGCTATAAAAAAGTAAAGGTCAATGGTCAGCAGG
The DNA here is from genome assembly GCF_056152115.1 of Neolamprologus brichardi. Taxonomy (NCBI): domain Eukaryota; kingdom Metazoa; phylum Chordata; class Actinopteri; order Cichliformes; family Cichlidae; genus Neolamprologus; species Neolamprologus brichardi. Next base: position 4,529,468 of record NW_028270137.1, on the reverse strand, counting down.
CTACTGCTTTGCTGGACACTGGTAGTTTTATGTCTTTAATTAAGCATAGTTTGGTACCAGTGAACAGTGTGGACTATAGCAGACAGGAAGAAGTTTTATGTGCGCATGGTGATAAACATCCATACCCAAAAGTGGAGGTAACAGTGACTATTAATGAACAGCCCTACCTGTTGTCAGTTGGGGTGGTAAAGAACTTGCCTGTAGAGGTTATTCTGGGGATGGACTTGCCTGTACTCATAGACTTGCTGCAAGAAAAAGAAGAACAGTGGACAGAGACTGATGTGGGGGATAAGGGGAATGCTAAATTAAATGTGTCTGGCCCAGTGGTCACTAGAGCCCAGGCGAAGGCTGGATGCCAACCCTTGCCAGACTTTGACAGTAGTCTGTGTGAGGGTGGCACTAATGGGCCAAGAAAATCCCGCTGCCAACGCCGCTTTGAGAAGCAGCTATGGTCAAAGGGGCCGGACACAAAGAGCATGAAATGCGATGTACCAGAAAATATCCCTTTGTTGCAAAGGGAGGATGAAACGTTGAAAGTTTTGTTTGCTAATGTGACTGAAGGGGAAACTGGAAAATGGGGAGGGAAAGAGAAGTTCATTGTTGACAAAAATGTGTTGTATGCTGTTGACGGTGACCACCAACAGCTTGTGATACCTTCTAGTTGTAGACCCCTCATTATGCACCTAGCACATACCCTCCCCTGGGCAGGTCATCTGGGTCGCCAAAAAACCTATATGCGAGTTAGCTCACGTTTCTTTTGGCCGTCAATGTACACAGACATACAAAAATATTGCCGTACATGCCCTACCTGCCAGAAAACCTGTCCAGCTCGCAAGTCTGACAGGGCCCTGCTACAGCCACTTCCGGTCATCTCCACCCCCTTCCGTAAGATAGCTATGGACATTGTGGGTCGTCTGGTAAAAAATAGTCGGGGTCATCAGTACATTTTGGTGGTGTGTGATTATGCGACTCGTTTCCCAGAAGCTTTCCCTCTGCGTGCGCTCACGGCACCCAATGCTCTGCGTGCACTGGTACAGCTGTTCTCCCGGGTGGGGATACCAGATGAGATTTTGACCGACCAAGGGACTAACTTTACCTCTAGGTTGATGCAGCTCTTCCACAACCAGCTAGGCATCTCTGCCATCAGGACGTCACCCTACCATCCACAGACAGATGGGTTGGTGGAGAGGTTCAACCAAACTCTGAAGAGGATGCTGCAGAAGTTTGTGTCAGACACTGGGAAAGACTGGGACCAGTGGCTACCCTTCCTGCTGTTTGCGTACAGAGAAGTTCCCCAGGCTTCCACTGGTTTCTCACCATTCGAGCTACTCTATGGTTGGGATGTGCAGGGGCCGTTGGATCTCCTCCGGAAGGGTCGGGAGTCTCCTGCTTCTGCTCCAAATGATAAAGGAGTGGTGCAATTTGTGCTGGAAATGAGAGATCGGTTGGGGAGATACCATGAAGAGGCCGAGGTCAACCTGCGAGACGCTCAACGAAGCCAGAAGACCTGGTATGACCAATAGGCCCGGCAACGTGAATTTCAATCTGGTCAAAAGGTGTTGTTACTTCTCCCCTCAGCCAACAGTAAACTTCTGGCGAAATGGCAAGGGCCATACAAGGTTCTTCGCAGAATGGGGCCAGTGACCTATGAGATTCATCTTCCTGAAAAGAGGAAACCGAAGCAGACTTACCATGTGAATCTCCTGAAAGAATGGGAAGAGCGTGCCCACCAGGCCCCTGCGAAAGCTCTGATGGCAAGAGAAGTGCCAAGAGAAGGGAAGACAGAACCCGAGCAGGGAGCCGATCCAATGTCTCCGGTGCTGACTCATCTTACCCCACAGCAGGCTGCTGAGCTACTCCAAATCCTTCGGTAGACTCCATCTCTGTGTTCAGTTAACCCCGGCAGGACCACCCTTGTCGAACATGTGATATGCCTAAAGGATGGACATCCCAACGTCCATACCAGGTTCCACAACACTTAGTGGATAAATTGCGACAGGAGAAGATGCTGGTCTTGGGGTGATAGAGCCGTCCTGCTCAGAGTGGTGTAGCCCGGTGGTCATCATCTTCAAGAAAGATGGCTCCCTACGCATCTGCATTGATTTCCGGAAGCTTAATTCCATTTCAGAGTTTGATGCCTACCCCATGCCTCGAATCGAGGGTTTGCTGGAGAAGATTGGAGCGGCCAGGTACATCACCACCCTGGATCTGTGCAAAGGTTACTGGCAAGTGCCACTGGAGGAGTCTTCTCGACCGTACAACGCCTTCAGGACACCTGCCGGCCTGTTCCAGTTCACGGTGATGCCATTTGGGCTACATGGGGCTCCGGCCACCTTCCAAAGGCTGATGGACAAATTACTACAGGGGTGTGACCCCTATAGTGCCGCCTACCTGGATGATGTAGTGATCTTCAGCAACACCTGGGAAGAGCATCAGCAGCACCTGTCCGAAGTCCTGGGAAGAATCCATAAGGCAGGGTTGACCCTCAACCCCTCTAAATGTGAGTGGGCACGGCAGGAGACCCGCTACCTTGGCTACCAAGTGGGCAGAGGTGTGGTGCGCCCGCAGATGGATAAAGTGGATTTTATCCAGAACTGCCCTCGGCCTCGCACCAGCCCCTTCCTGGGGCTGGTTGGCTGGTACCAAAGATTTGTGCCCCAGTTTGCAACTATTGCGGCCCCTCTTACTGCTATGACCAGCAAGGACCAACGGAATCCTGTCACATGGACAGCGGAATGTGAACAAGCTTTCAAAAGGCTGAAAACCTGCCTGTGTACGACCCCAGTTCTCAGGAGCCCAGACTTCAGGAAGAAATTTCTGGTCCAGGTGGATGCCTCCAAAAGCGGCCTGGGAGCAGTGCTGGCCCAAGGGGACCCTGGAGAAGAGCTTCCGGTCCTATACCTAAGCCAAAAGCTGCTGCCACGAGAGACCAACTACTCAACTGTGGAGAAGGAGGCCTTGGCCATTAAGTGGGCACTGGAGAAACTCAGGAATTATTTACTTGGAAGGGAGTTTGAGTTGGAAACTGATCACCGAGCGCTCACCTGGATCAATTCCATGAAGGACCATAACAGCCGACTGACATGCTGGTACCTTTCACTGCAGCCGTTCAGATTCACCATCCGTCAAAGACCAGGCAAGCTCACTGTAGTGGCAGATTATCTCTCCAGGTTGCCGCACAACGCCAACCTTCAGGTGGAAGGGGATGATGTAACGGAGTTACACCGTCCCGGGCCACAGACAGCTGATCTGGGCGCATACACGCACCACCACCATTAGTTTCTACAATTACGGTGGCTGCGTGTCTTTTCGTCGACCGGGCAGATAAACAAAAAGGGGTGAGAGGTATATTTTGAGCGGCGCAGAGGGTGGCCAACATATTTTTCCCACTTACCTTTAATAAAGTCGGTCGCGTAGACTCGCTGTGATCGCCGATTGTACGAGTGGTTATGCAAGCCGATGGTATGGTGTTCCGGGGTTCAAATAGTGGGTTCGGGCGCGCTTGAAAGGTCACGTGAACTGCATTATTTTTGTTTGTTTTTTTGGTTATTGTGAAACACTGTAGGCTGCCTGGAATTGGCCATAAATGTCTGTATTTACTTATATATGTATTGTAGGAATACAGCTGGAAATAAGCTGAGGAGAAGAAATAATAAAGAGATGACGATTATGCCTAGTGGGAGGGGCCATGGGGTATAAAAGAAGGCTGTCAGGGCCTACCTGGGTTTTTTCGGTGAGATGTTACAGAGAGGGTAACATGCAGACTGTGTTTTTTATATAGATGTTTGTTTTGTGTTGACTTAAGTCAGTTTTCTATTTTTTTTGTAAAAAATCTTTTGTGCACCTGGGAGGCCGGCAGAATAAACTATCCACACTGAATGCTTCCTGACTACGCCTGCATTTGTTCGGGAGAAGTTTCGGAGAGGACCCCGCGACAAGTTTACATACTCTCACAAGCACTAAGCAGTTGACATACTCGGACACGCACTGAACAGTTGTCATACTCTCACATGCACTGAGCAGTTGACATACTCTCACATGCACTGAGCAGTTGACATACTCTCACATGCACTGAACAGTTGTCATACTCTCACATGCACTGAGCAGTTGACATACTCTCACATGCACTGAGCAGTTGACATACTCGGACACGCACTGAACAGTTGTCATACTCTGACACGCATTAAGCAGTTGTCATACTCTCACATGCACTGAGCAGTTGACATACTCTGACACGCACTGAACAGTTGTCATACTCTGACACGCATTAAGCAATTGTCATACTCTCACACGCACTGAGCAGTTGACATACTCTGACACGCATTAAGCAATTGTCATACTCTCACATGCACTGAGCAGTTGTCATACTCTGACACGCACTAAGCAGTTGTCATACTCTCACACGCGCTGAGCAGTTGACATACTCTGACACGCACTAAGCAGTTGTCATACTCTCACATGCACTAAGCAGTTGACATACTCTGACACGCACTGAGCAGTTGTCATACTCTCACATGCACTGAGCAGTTGACATACTCTGACACGCATTAAGCAATTGTCATACTCTCACACGCACTGAGCAGTTGACATACTCTGACACACATTAAGCAATTGTCATACTCTCACATGCACTGAGCAGTTGTCATACTCTGACACGCACTAAGCAGTTGTCATACTCTCACACGCGCTGAGCAGTTGACATACTCTGACACGCACTAAGCAGTTGTCATACTCTCACACGCACTGAGCAGTTGTCATACTCTCAAACGCACTGAGCAGTTGTCATACTCTCAAACGCACTGAGTAGTTGTCATACTCTGACACGCACTGAGCAGTTGACATACTCTCAAACGCACTGAGCAGTTGTCATACTCTCAAACGCACTGAGCAGTTGTCATACTCTGACACGCACTGAGCAGTTGTCATACTCTCACACGCGCTGAGCAGTTGACATACTCTGACACGCATTGAGCAGTTGACATACTCTCAAACGCACTGAGCAGTTGACATACTCTCAAACGCACTGAGCAGTTGACAAACTCTGACACGCATTAAGCAGTTGTCATACTCTCACATGCACTGAGCAGTTGTCATACTCTCACATGCACTGAGAAGTTGTCATACTCTCACACGCGCTGAGCATTTGACATACTCTGACACGCATTGAGCAGTTGACATACTCTCACACGCGCTGAGCAGTTGACATACTCTCACACGCGCTGAGCAGTTGACATACTCTGACACGCATTAAGCAGTTGTCATACTCTGACATGCATTGAGCAGTTGACATACTCTCAAACGCACTGAGCAGTTGACATACTCTCACACGCGCTGAGCAGTTGACATACTCTGACACGCACTAAGCAGTTGTCCCCCAAAGAAACCAAATTCCTAGAAATCCAATAACGGAAATGTTTGCACACAGTTGTCATTATGTGCAGAGGTCCACCCTACCAGCCAACCTCAGATCTCCACGCATACACAAACTAAGGCACATAAGTCTGCACACATCCAGACATTAACAGATACACACACATGGCCACCCTTTATATCGGTGGACCTCCACCAGGCCTCACTGCACTCCTCTTCTCAGAGAAACCCTCAACAGAAGAGTTGAGAAACACAAAACTTGTGAGATCTGAATGTCCTGGTGAGTCTCCACCTGTTACAGGTGGGTGCTGCCTGGACTGTCTCAAGACAGACCAGACCAGGTGCACCACAAACACTTCAAACCTCATCTCAGGACAAAAACTAAAAGAACAACATAAACAATTAGAAAACTTGCCTTAGAAACATGCAGGGTTAGAGGAGACGGCAGCCATGTAGAGGTGAGCCTGTGTGAGTCCGTTTTCTTTTAGTGAACAACAGAAAAAAAGAAAAAAGAAAGAAAACTTACCTTAAAAATCTGTAGGGTTGTTTTCTCTGAGACATGTTGGAATCTGTAAACAGTTACTCCGAAAAGGATCCAGATGTTTCAAAATACTTCTCTGGCGAACGTTTCAGTTCTGCGAACATAAATGCTGTGATTAATGGACTAAAAGTCATCGCTTCTCACCCCTATTTATGGATTCAAGGATCAAAGGATCAAATTGGTGGTAAGATTCTAAATATATGTGATGTCATAATCCTGTTAGTTTGGAATACACAAAACAATAAGCACAGTTGTACAGACACACACACACTCCCAAAAACTAGCCAGCCCTCATGAGGAGGTTGTGACGCCCTCCAGGTGCGGGAAAGAAAGCAGGAAAAACCGGGAGCGGGCCGCCTCACCGCTCTTTACATTAATGGACCGCCCCAAAGAAATCCAAACACGGAAATGCTTGCACACACATGTGATTATGCGCAGAGGTCCATCCTACCAGCCAACCTCAGATCTCCATGCAGGCACATATGAATGCACATACATTTACACACATCCAGAGATAAACTCCCCCAAAGAAATCCGAACATGGAAACTTTTGCGCACACTGCACACACATTCAGAGTTCATAACGCACTGGTGAGTCTCCACCTGTTACAGGTGGATGCAACCTGGACTGTCTCAAGACAGACGAGACCAGATCCACCAAAGAAACTGCAGATGTGAGGACATGCGTCTTTTTGAAATATATAAAACAATAAACACGGTCGTGCAGACACATACACTCACACAGGCTGAGAAAGTCTAGCCAGCCCTCGTGATGGGGTGGACCTCCTCCAGGCCTCACTGCCTTCCCCTCCTGAGAGAAACCCTTTATAGAAGAGTTGAGAAAGACACAATTTGTGAGGTCTGAATGTTCTGGTGAGTCTCCACCTGTTGCAGGTGAGTGCAGCCTGGACTGTCTCGAGACAGACCAGATCAGCTGCACCACAGACACTTCATACCTCATCTCAGGAGAAAAACTGAAAGAACAACATAAAAAAGGAGAAAACCGACCTCAGAAACATGGCCAACATCTGTTTGATTAGACTAACAAATAATGGTTGACCATTTTCAGGTGCTCGCCTAACCTTCAGTAGTTGTTCGAGGTCATTGAAACGCTTAGGTTTTATATATCCAGTTTCCTTGGATTGATAATCTGTCTCGTATTGAAATTGTTCTTTGGTCAGTTTTGCCTGTTGCAGAATTTCAGGGTCGCTCTTGTTGACTTTAATAGCCACGATCTGTCTGTTTGCTCTGTGAATTGGTTAGAAACAAAACTGAACTTGTTTTGGTTTCTTTTGTAAAATACTCTGAAAACATCTGGAAAGGGTTTGGGTTGGTGTCAGGTCAACGTCCGTTATGCCATAAAGTATAATGGGTGAGCGCTCGTATTATGGGTTTTGGGATCAAAGCAAAGCTACCACGTCATGAAGGATCGAAGCAAAGCTACCGCGTCACAAGGGATCAAAGTGATTCTAATGTATGCGCAGGCGCGCACACACATGTTTGTTTGTGTAATATTGTTCACACTAAATTTGACCGTAGGCAATTTAATATGAGTCAATCAAAGAAAATGTTAGTTTTGGAGAATTTTGAAATTACGAAAATGACAATTACGAGAATTTTTGTTCGTGTATTTTTTTTTCTTTTGCATAACATGTCGAGCTTTTCTGTATATAGCCATGTCGTAGATTCCGAAGCAAACAAGAAATTGATGAAAATGTTCTATTTTATTTTAACAATCATCAACTGCATATGCAGGTTTCGTACGGGTGCTTGAAATCCTTGAAAAATCTTGGATATATTGTAGTGCTTCTATTTCGGATTTGGTGCTTAAAACGTCTTGAAACTGTATTTCATTCACCACAAATAACTATCTGATTGAATAGTTTTCTTATCAGATAGAGAAATAAAATGGCAAAGTCTAAAAGCAACATTTCTCTGCCTGGGCTGCCTTGTACCTCTGCACGTCAGTCTGTTTCAATGTGTGACCCCCCACCCCCTCCCCGAACAGTCGGGGGTGAGCGCACTAACGTGCCTGGAGGCCGTTTTAATGAGTGTTTGCTGGAAAACGAAAAATACAAGGAGTCTGCAAGAAGGATTTGTACGTTTTCACTGTGGAGGAGTTTGCGTAAGTCCTAGTAAATCATTTTCTTCAGTGTGGACGTTACACATGCTAATTTTTAAAATCGTTTTTATTATTTTGCTAGCTAGCAAACTCGCGGGATAAATGATTGAAATGCACTCAGTGTGATGCAATACGGTGCCGCTATTCTAACAGTTAGTTATTGCAGGGTAATTTCTGGAATATGCTGTGAATTTAACCAAGATTACACAGCAGTAGCAGTAATGCGAGTTACTTCCCCAAAGTGAAAGCTTTAAACGTTAGCCCGATGCTAAACTAGCCAACTCAAGCTTTCTGATTGAAGGCTAAAAGCAGCGTTGTCACCAAGTAAACAGAATATTGATTCTATTTTGGTGTATTGCTGCAGTTTTTTCAAGTATTAACTTGGTGCTTTTGGCAACCTTAGGGGGAAATAATGGTAATATGACTGATCCATATGGACACAAAGAATATAGACTTTTTTTGTGCTACCGAAGTTCCGTGGCTTTCATTCAAAATCTGTTTATCGTTAAACAACTTGAAGATTATAACTGCGGTCAAGTGAGCCCTCACTTACGAAGTCACAGTCAAGCTAGCCGCACCGCCAGCCGCACCGAAAATGTTGTTGCGCTACTATTACGCATATTACGGTATCGGTGCCGACTGGCTTAGAAACGCAGTCTTTTGTGTCCTGGGACTATTTTGCTTCACAATCCACTCCCAGTTTTGGTTTATCTCCACTTTTCCCCCTGTGATCCACAGCCCAAATTACTGTATGATTCAGAGAAATTTAACAATAAAATTTACACAATTTACTCTACTGTACTTTTAATCTCCTCATTTTTGACCTCAGATTACAGGAAAACTATAAGAGGTGACACAGATATTTCACTGGATTCTGAATACAGGCCATTTCCACTCTGCACCCTGTCATCCACAGCAAAAATTACTGTACGGTTTTTGAGAAAATTGATAGTAAAATCTTCCTATTTTTCTTTACTGTACTCTACATATTCTCATCTTTGACCTCAGATTACAGGAAAACTGTAAGAGGTGACGGAGATATCTCACTGGATTCTAACTCTGGGTGACCCCCACTCTTCACCCTGTCATCCACAGCCAAAATTACTGTACGGTTTTTGAGAAAATTGATAGTAAACTTAACACATTTTACTGTACTGTACTCTATATATTCTCATCTTTGACCTCAGATTACAGGAAAACTGTAAGAGGTGACGCAGATATCTCACTGGATTCTAACTCTGGGTGACCCCCACTCTTCACCCTGTCATCCACAGCAAAAATTACTGTACGGTTTTTGAGAAAAGTGATAGTAAACTTTGCACAATTTACTCTACTGTACTTTTAATCTCCTCATCTTTGGCCTCAAATTACAGGAAAACTGTAAGAGGTGACGCAGATATTTCACTGGATTCTGACTCTGGGTGACCCCCACTCTTCACCCTGTGATCCACAGCAAAAATTACTGTACGGTTTTTGAGAAAATTGATAGTAAAATCTTCCCATTTTACTGTACTGTACTCTATATATTCTCATCTTTGACCTCAGATTACAGGAAAACTATAAGAGGTGACGCAGATATCTCACTGGATTCTGACTCTGGGTGACCCCCACTCTTCACCCTGTCATCCACAGCAAAAATTACTGTACGGTTTTTGAGAAAATTGATAGTAAAATCTTCCCATTTTACTGTACTGTACTCTACATATTGACATCTTTGACCTCAGATTACAGGAAAACTGTAAGAGGTGACGCAGATATTTCACTGGATTCTGAACCTAGGCCATCTCCACTCTGCACCCTGTGATCCACAGCAAAAGTTACTGTACGGTTTTCCAGAAAATTGATAGTAAACTTAACACATTTCACTGTACTGTACTCTATATATTCTCATCTTTGACCTCAGATTACAGGAAAACTGTAAGAGGTGACGCAGATATCTCACTGGATTCTAACTCTGGGTGACCCCCACTCTTCACCCTGTGATCCACAGCAAAAATTACTGTACGGTTTTTGAGAAAATTGATAGTAAACTTAACACATTTTACTGTACTGTACTCTATATATTCTCATCTTTGACCTCAGATTACAGGAAAACTGTAAGAGGTGACGCAGATATCTCACTGGATTCTAACTCTGGGTGACCCCCACTCTTCACCCTGTGATCCACAGCAAAAATTACTGTACGGTTTTTGAGAAAATTGATAGTAAAATCTTCCCATTTTACTGTACTGTACTCTACATATTGACATTTTTGAGCTCAGATTACAGGAAAACTATAAGAGGTGACGCAGATATTTCACTGGATTCTGACTCTGGGTGACCCCCACTCTTCACCCTGTCATCCACAGCAAAAATTACTGTACGGTTTTTGAGAAAATTGATAGTAAAATCTTCCCATTTTACTGTACTGTACTCTACATATTGACATTTTTGAGCTCAGATTACAGGAAAACTATAAGAGGTGACGCAGATATTTCACTGGATTCTGACTCTGGGTGACCCCCACTCTTCACCCTGTGATCCACAGCAAAAGTTACTGTACGGTTTTCCAGAAAATTGATAGTAAAATCTTCCCATTTTACTGTACTGTACTCTACATATTGACATCTTTGAGCTCAGATTACAGGAAAACTGTAAGAGGTGACGCAGATATTTCACTGGATTCTGAACCTAGGCCAATTCCACTCTGCACCCTGTGATCCACAGCAAAAGTTACTGTACGGTTTTCCAGAAAATTGATAGTAAAATCTTCCCATTTTACTGTACTGTACTCTAAATATTGACATCTTTGAGCTCAGATTACAGGAAAACTATAAGAGGTGACGCAGATATTTCACTGGATTCTGAACCTAGGCCATCTCCACTCTGCACCCTGTGATCCACAGCAAAAATTACTGTACGGTTTTTGAGAAAAGTGATAGTAAACTTTGCACAATTTACTCTACTGTACTTTTAATCTCCTCATCTTTGGCCTCAGATTACAGGAAAACTGTAAGAGGTGACGCAGATATCTCACTGGATTCTGAATCTAGGCCATCTCCACTCTGCACCCTGTGATCCACAGCAAAAGTTACTGTACGGTTTTCCAGAAAATTGATAGTAAAATCTTCCCATTTTACTGTACTGTACTCTAAATATTGACATCTTTGAGCTCAGATTACAGGAAAACTATAAGAGGTGACGCAGATATTTCACTGGATTCTGAACCTAGGCCATCTCCACTCTGCACCCTGTGATCCACAGCAAAAATTACTGTACGGTTTTTGAGAAAAGTGATAGTAAACTTTGCACAATTTACTCTACTGTACTTTTAATGTCCTCATCTTTGGCCTCAAATTACAGGAAAACTGTAAGAGGTGACGCAGATATCTCACTGGATTCTGAATCTAGGCCATCTCCACTCTTCACCCTGTGATTCACAGCAAAAATTACTGTACGGTTTTTGAGAAAATTGATAGTAAAATCTTCCCATTTTACTGTACTGTACTCTACATATTGACATCTTTGAGCTCAGATTACAGGAAAACTGTAAGAGGTGACGCAGATATTTCACTGGATTCTGAACCTAGGCCATCTCCACTCTTCACCCTGTGATCCACAGCAAAAATTACTGTACGGTTTTTGAGAAAAGTGATAGTAAACTTTGCACAATTTACTCTACTGTACTTTTAATCTCCTCATCTTTGACCTCAGATTACAGGAAAACTGTAAGAGGTGACGCAGATATCTCACTGGATTCTAACTCTGGGTGACCCCCACTCTTCACCCTGTCATCCACAGCCAAAATTACTGTACGGTTTTTGAGAAAAGTGATAGTAAACTTTGCACAATTTACTCTACTGTACTTTTAATCTCCTCATCTTTGGCCTCAGATTACAGGAAAACTGTAAGAGGTGACGCAGATATTTCACTGGATTCTGAATCTAGGCCATCTCCACTCTGCACCCTGTGATCCACAGCAGAAATTACTGTACGGTTTTCCAGAAAATTGATAGTAAACTTAACACAATTTACTGTACTCTATATATTCTCATCTTTGACCTCAGGTTACAGGAAAACTATAAGAGGTGACGCAGATATCTCACTGGATTCTGACTCTGGGTGACCCCCACTCTGCACCCTGTGATCCACAGCAAAAGTTACTGTATGGTTTTTGAGATTGCTGTGTTAACAGAGTATGTCAAAGGCTAAGAATATATACTGCCTAAAATAATATCAAATTTATACAACAAATTACAAAATTGCCACATCTGCTGTTATTGCCATGTGTTAGATAGAGCATTATTTAGTCATAGAAAATACATATCATTGAAATATCATCAGTAAAAGAAATACTCTCACTATGTAAGACATGTTAGCAAATTCAGTTAATAAATATTGTATCAAGTCTATACAGATGTTTAAAGGCATAATTTGTTTGTTTCTTTTGGCTTACAATTGTGTTTGCCTTTAACATAATTTACATTTCATTTATACAGTTTCACAGATGAAAAAAAAAATAGGTTTCCTGAACTGTTCTTCATGGCCCAAATTTTGAATCCTTTTGAGGGTGATGCATTATTCATGAAGGTGGGCAATTTGTTCATTGATCTCTGACCCTCGCTGACTATGACGCCTCCTAATTCTGCTTCCAGCCTTGCTGGTTAATTTGTTCTTCCTTTTGGCATCCCTGTCACCGATGCTGTCACCAGTTGTACACAACATCTCTGTTTGTCCACCAGTCTAATCTGTAATTCAGGTGAACCCAGAATTACATGTATCTTTGTAATGTTTCAAAGAATATACACTATTTGTTGATGGGCATTGTCACACTTTTCTTTCCTTTATAAGTAAGAATCTCTATGGTTTTAATGACAATTCATATACAGATTGTGGAGGACATTTAATTCAACACTCAAAGAAGTTCCTCATCAGCAGACTGTAGTACAATTTCAGCCCACCGTTAATAAACCCATCCAATGCAGGGTTATCAGAGAAATTATGCAAATGTTATGTTTTTATGTACTGGTAATGTATTTATCATTTATCATGATTCCTGCTCTGATGATTACTTCCTTCTACTTCTGTAATTTTAATAGATAAAGGATGTTGAACATTAAGCTCCAAACAGGATGAATGAGAAAGACCACAGTGGAGAATCATGAATGTAGTAAAATAATACATGCAGTTGTTTTTTTTTCATGGTGGAGGAGCAACTTCTGATACTATCTTAAAGAAAAAACACATCAAATTGAAGAGTAAAAATAATGACAACAATATGTCTAAATTTTTTATTAATTTCTTAGATCAAATGCATTCTTGTCATGGTCAGAGTTGCCCACTCATATTTAACTAATTCAAATACAGTTACTGCATTTAAATGCTTATGTTCTAATAAAAGGCATTGTTTAATACTTCTTCCATGACAACCCAAATAAATCAATGATAGGGAAAAGGGAAGATTAGTCATCAGGCAAGGTTTACTGTTCATTTACCATGCCTTGATAACGGTAAGCTTAACATAAGAAAAAGGCTGGGGACGAGAACCGAGCGGCTGAGCCAGATCAAAGACATTACTAAAACAAAAAGACGCCAACAGCTTCCCTAAAGTGGAAATAAAATAATATGCAAAACAAAAGGCCTGTGTACCTGCTTGACACATAAGGTCAGTCACAGGATACAAAAGTGTCATCATCTGCATAACCTAGTGTTTTTAACACTTAAAGCTCAGTTGATGTGTTTGGGGTACCCCGATCTTATCTGTCCAGCCTCACACCCAAACACTCTATTCACATACACAGACACCTACTAACAAAAGTTCAAAGACAGTCTGAAGCCAACCTGCTGGCCTGGGAGCTGGTTTTTTGAAATTATCCCAGGCAAGCGATTGGTCTACTGTTCCCCAGATCAGCCAATAGAGACGTGCCAATTACCTTTGTATTGAGTGTATTGAGTATTGAATGAGGCTTGACACCTGAAAGACAAGAGTAAGAGAAAACAAAGAGCTGGGTACCAGGGCATGTAACAGATGTTGTTCCATGCTCATTTTTGATTGTCTCAGTAAATATGTTAACTGCAAAAACATTGAAAATCTAATTCAACTCACTTGTTCAATAGAAAATAATATTTTCCTTCTTGTTCATTAATTTTCAAGTTACTCTAAGTAATAGTAGTCTTAGAAGTATAAAAACAATTTTCAATTCTCATAATTTATATGAAAGTCTTTAATCACATCTTTTACAATATATTTTAAGCAATATGCTTTTGTCTTTTTCTCTGACACGCATTGTCTTTAACATTAATATTCTAAATTACCTATACAATATCTTGCCTTTTGATTACAAGTTTCATAAAAAAAATTTCAGACTGTAACTCGTAGAAATATTTCTGCCAATACTATTTTGATTATATTTTATACATGAAATAACAAGGTCGCACATTGCCTTAACATTTTTTAGTTTTTGCTTCATTATTAGAATTAAATTAGTATTATTGGTTAATTCAATGCAAACTGATGTGTGGGACAAGAGTCACATGACATAGAGCCAACCCACTTTTGATCTTTCGGTATTTATTGAGTCGTTGCGTCGCACGGACAGATAGCGTAGCTTTCATTGCGACGGGAAACGTTTATATGTGGTTACGCTGTCATTACACATTAGTACACTGAACTTTTCATCGAGGCCTACGTGGACAAAAATTTTCGGTTTACCCACCAACAATAAAATGGAAAGGTGAGTAATTAACACTAAAAATGGGGCTACCATTTAATGCCAGTTATTTTCCTCAGTCTAATTATAGAAATTTTTTTAGATTGTTTGCGCTTTGTATATAGTCTTCGTCCAGAAATTTGTCTAAAATCATAATTTTTAGAATTTGAAAACTTCAATAATATTGATATACTAACCAATAGAGAGCATATATAGAAATATAACATATACCTAAGATTAGATTTTGTACTCTTAGGCGTACATTTAAAAGTAACACCCTCCATTTAAGCGTAGTGAAAACTGTTCAGTCGTTTGACTTTTGATGTTGTATCTTTTCTTAAATATATATATTCATTAAGAAAAAGAAGTCATAACACATTGAGATAATTGAAAAATACGTAACATTTTGTAGTATGAACAAATACGTTAAAACAAAATCAATGTTTGGTTTGGTTGCATTACTTGTAAAAAAAAAAACAAAAACATAATAAGTAACACTGTTCACCATGATAAATAAATCATCTTACAAAAGTGTTTTTGTCACATAAGGTCACAAATTCTCATTTAAGCAGATTTGCACTGGGTATTACCCGATTTTAAATTTTAATTGGCTTGACACAATGATTCTTTCAAGTCATGGTGATTGTGATAATGATTGTAAAGTCCGTTCAGAGCAATGGTCTTTAACAGCTTGTTTTTGTGGTTTAGGAGACACTCAAAATATGTATGTAACATAGTATAACATTATTAATATTAATAAATCAATTAGGGAATGTGTATTACACACAGTGAATTAGTGCTTGTGTTATTTAACTATAGTGTTAATTACAGTAATTTGCACTGTGAATTTTAAAATTTAGAACTTAGAGATAGTTTCTTAGCAAATGACCATTAACAAGGGCTGTGTTAGTTAGCGCTTGTATGTCCAAAATTCTAAATACTACCCGTTATGTTGTTGGCATAGAAAAAGTTACCAAAAAGATTTTTTCGCATCATGCGTTTTGGACATCACTAGAGTGTGGGTACTTGGAGTGCCTCAAAATGTTTTCTGAAGTCTATTAAACTTAAATGAAGAGTTCACATTTCATATGTTATTGTTGATCAGTATTGCAAGGTTGATCTCAGGATAACAGATATGTTCATATGGTTTGTTTTTCTTTGTATTAATTTTAATTTGTCTCAAAATTTCAGGACCTGCACTTTTTCAGTTTTTGGAAAGGCAAGTAATGTAACAATCAATAATGTGATAATAATATACATTGTTCAATCTGTATCACTTACAGCACAATAAAGGTATAATGTGTTAATGTCACTGTTCTCTTTTACATTAAAAGGCACGGACAATTTCAAAATCCCTGCAAAATATATTAGAGGTCATTCACAAGTATGCTGAACCCGGGACCAGTCTAAAGACCTACAGTGTTCACAAAGTGCATGGCTTTTGGGAAAATGTCTCAAGAGATTTGGGAGTGCCTAATACATGTCTTAATAGGAAAAAAATTGTCAAGGCAGTCCTGCAGTATGAAAAGGTAAGCAATGTTTTTTTAGTATTTATATTTAGTCCATTAAAAAAAATACTTAAAAAAAGAACAGATATTTCTTTGGTAGAACTTCCTGTAATAAAAATTATTATGCAAAAATCAAATATTTTTACAGACCACATCAGGGGTAGAGGGTCCCTTGCTACAGACTGATTTTCCTACTGCAGAGACAACACTTGGAGATGATGTTCCTTCCATTGTAAGAAATGTGTCATACACTTACTGTCAGATTTAAAAATTTAAAGCCATCATGACAACCTTATCCAGCCATTGTAGTTATCCTGCTTTTTAGATACAAATAAAACAAATTCACTCCAAAATGTCATCTTGAAAATAATTTAAATCTTGAAACAGAGTAATAATGAGTCATATGGAGAGCAAGAATGTAGATTACAATAGACTTCACAGCAGGTAAACACATATGAAAGCAAGCCACCAAACCATGAGGTGTAGAGCCTTAAGCACCCACAGGAGAGCCAGACAAAGACCTGAGTGTCACATCTGACCCCATTTTAAAGGAGTAACCAACTCATCCTCCTGCTGCTGACTAACTTTTCACTCCATGTCTTCCACTCTTCTAATTTCTCCATTTGATCTTGTTATTGCCCAATCAAGTTCCAAAATCTGAATCAGAATATTACTTTTTCATTTACAATAATTATAGTACTATATTCCTTTGCTGAATATTTTTTCCCTTATAAAACCGTCATTACATAGTGATTCTTTTCAAAATATTTTGTAACAATGTGTGTTAACAAAGACATACTGAAATTTCAGTCTTGTTATGTAATTGTTATGTTTTAATTAATTTGTGATTCGTTAGAATGAGGAAGACGTTGTTGCGCCAAAGTCTCCACAATCTGTAGGAAATGTACCTTTACCTTCAAGAAAAGAGGTAATTATTTGTATTTTATTCAGTATTACATTGTGTTGCTTTGGAAAAACATTAATTTGTAAAGAAACGACATCGCTTTCTCTTCCCAGGATGCACTTCAAAAAACTGCAGAGAGCGGCATCCATACCCCAGACACACAATCCCTCGAGAGTGACTCTAAATCTTCGTCTTCAAATGCAAATGCTAAGGTAATTTCATAACTTTCGCTGTTTTTAATACACAACAGAGAAAGAAAACACAGAGTTTATATGTTTGTTAAACACTATCAGCATGTAATTATTATATTAAAAATTTCAATTATTTTGAACTGTAATCCAAAGTTTACATTTAAAGTTAAAATCTTTTTGTGATGATCTTTCGAGGTAAAATAAATATTTCTTAGTCATATTCACTTACTAAGACAAATTTACTAAGATAATGTGAAACTTGTCCTATGGGTTCGTTAGTGAAATTGTAACATAATGATGCTGTTGGATTTTCATAGAGACACTGTAGTGACAAACATTGAAAGTGTTTATATATATTTTTTAAAATGTATATCTGAATGTTGCAGAGGAATGGATCAGATGAATCAGCTAAAGTCAACACAGACAGTAGCACTTCAGAAGAAAAATTTTTCACATCTGGTTTGCCACAGCAGAAAAGTTTCTTTTTCATAAATGAGAATGAATGGAAGGAGTTACGGCAACATCAGTCAGGAAGACTATTTAAAGGACTGCAGTGGACAAATATAATTGCCAGTGGAATCAGAACCCTTAATCCGTACTGCAGCTTTGGATTTCGGAGACACAGTGTGAAAAAACTCTCTTCAAGATCAAAGGCACCGGTTTTCAGGTGTGTGGGGTACTGCAGATTTCAGGACTGCCCTGTCACTGTGGCTGTGGTGGTTTATGACGAAGAGACACTGAAAGCAGAAGTCGTTTTCAAAGGAGGTGAGGTCTGCCATAATAACAAAGAGCTGAAAAGGCGGCCTGTGCGTGCACAATCACGTCAAAGTGCTGGAGAACTCCTCAAAAACAAATTACCAAGGAGCTTGTACTTGGAGTCTTTACAGAAAGTGCCACAAAAGGTGATCCAATCTGGCAACAGGGATGATGCTCCAACAAAAGAAGTGTTGAAAAACATTGCATGGTCTGAAAGAAAAGCCACTAGAGCAGATCCCAACGAGTTGATTAGCTTACAAAAGATAATTCAACAGTATCAGGACACTGAAAAGGACGTACTGCAGAAGATTCTGATGCATCCAAAGGGCATAATGCTGTGGTCTAAGAAAACCTTGTCAGTTTTTCATCAAAGATGCAAAGAAGACATTGTGTACTTTGATGCCACTGGAAGTATAATAAGAAAAGAAAGTGCTGGAACGCCACCTTACTATGTGTATGAGTTGGTTGTCAGAAACCCATCCAAAGGTGCTTCTCCTCTTCCAGTTGCTACATATGTCACATGTGACCACACTACAGCTTCTGTGACATACTTCTTGCAGGCCTTTCAGACTGATCTGGTAAGAGCATTTGGTAATCGGGCCTACAACAGGCCTGTCATGTTCATGTGTGATGGATCCCTGGTACTCCTCCGATCCATTTCCATGACATTCTGCAGAACAAGTCTAGAGGATCTGCTGCAGAAGTACTATGTCTTACTCACTGGCCAGCATTCAGCACAGCAATTCAACATTCCCATTCTGCATCGATGTTTGAGCCATGTCATGAAAAATGCCAAGGACCTTTGTAAAAAACAGTGAGTACATTTATATCAATAATTAAAAAAGAATACAAGATTTGTAATGTAAAGGTCTCACTAACAGTGATTTCATTTGTTCATTTTCCCAGCATTCCAGAGAACTACAGGCTTGGAATGCATGTGTTTGGGCTCCTTGCATGCTGTGATAACTTAAAAGACATGGATGATGTTGTCCATAGTGCAGCAATAGTGTTTTGCAGTCCTTGTAGTGGAAGGAACGTAACAAAACACTACAACAACTTGAAAATCCTTATGCAAAAACGGGGGACCCTGGATTTGGATGAGAAGACTGTGATTGCTGAAGATTACAAGGTTAGCTAAGATTTATTTTTTAAGTAACCATATTAATAACTTTTTTACTTGTGTCTGTCCCAAATGTGTGTCACGTTATTGTGGTTTAAAATATATATATTTAAAATAATATTTTATATAATTAATTTGTCTTTGGTTTGATAACTTGCTGAATACAGATATATATCTGTTTTACAGACTGATGTTCAGAATGCCCCTTTGAAGACCCATTTCCAGGCAATTGTTGACAATGCAACACTGGACTGTGAGGGCGAAAGAAACATCTTTCATGCACCCAAATTTATTGCCGGTCTGGTAAATCACCTTCTACCACATGCAACTTTGTGGTCATCAATGATGCTCGGTACGTTTTTTTATTTGTTGTATTACTATCTTAAATTGTCAGTTATTCATTAAATGTTGAATTATCTATTTTAATTGTGTTTTTGAATTGCTTGTATTCTCCTTAGGGGATCTTGGACGTCATGGTACTGGTCCTGCTTACCAGCAGCTCAGTAAACTCTATGGTGACATTCAGCAATCCAAGAACCAGGTATCATAGCGAGAAGAATAAGTGAAAAAGAAACATAAATTGTACATAAATTTACAATACATAGATACTGATTTAAACAATGTACTATTGCATTTAAGAATTTTACACAAGACAATAGAACCCAAGGAATCATGGAGAAAAGCCAGTGGGATTTGAAAAAAATCCGTATCCAGAGAAGGAGACTGACAAGGCTTGATGACTTTGTGGAAATTTATCAAAAAATGCACGATGCCCTCCTGCTTGAATATGCAGACATGAAAAAATCAAGACAAAAGGTATGAATAACTTCCTAATAATGAAAATTGTGTTTTATACAACTAGAACAAGAAACTAAGAAAAAGTGAAAACATTTGGCTATGACTATAGAATTAAGAGATGATAAAATAAGTAAGCATTAAAAGTATGTATGTGTAATCAACAGTCTTTTCGCGTGGAAATGGAGAAATGGAAAGACAAACGCATTAAATGAAAAGGTGTGTACGTGTCACCGTTACTGACAGAACTGCCACTGAAGAAAAAGAAAACTGAGGTAAGTCATCATGTTCCCATTATTTTCAATAATTAAACCTTGTGATGTCCTCCTGATTGCCATACTCCTTTTGTCCTCTGGGGTAAAGCGTCTGCTTTGACTTGATAAAGCATGAATTATAAATTATCATCCGTCTCCATGTTTCAATGTTTTATCAAACTGTATTCCAACTGATTACCTGAAATCTTTATGTGTTTTGACATTGTATTACACCTAGGCATGGGCCTTAGTGAACCCCCACTTTAATGCCAAAAAATGCATGTCCATAGGTGACATAAGTGCAGGAGGAAGCTCAGGTTTTTTGCTTTTTGCTGGTCACACCATGTACAGCTTTGTTTTCAGCAGTTGTAGGCCAAGGGCATATGAATTAAACAAGCTTTCAAGGCTGATTAATTGTCTTTTGGAGACCTACTGTATTAAGCACAGCTCGCGTGCCCTGACTGCAGGCAAGCAAGTTTGCAATCATACACTAGCATGTTCTCTGTACGGCTGGACCAGGCATCACATACTGACGATGTTTTTATCTCATAGTTCCTCTGTTTACTTGGGACGTAATGTTGGACAGAGTCCTTTAAGGGGACTAGGCACCCATACACAGTCATATCAGTTCCTGTGTGTTACACCAACAGCAGGACAGATGCTCACTCGTTACATACATCTCAAATCAGAACAAGTTTGTCTCATTCATGACCATATTCTTTTGTATATTATATTCTATTATATAAAGTCATTCAAAAATGTTATCTGTTAACAGGTAAAAGGGAAGACCACTGTTCAAACCTTTAAACAGGAACAGCACAAACAATATGATGCTCGTCAAAACCAGGTATTTTTAGAAATGTTTTGAATGTCTACATTTATGTTTTGTGTGTTATTGTCATAAATGACTCTGAAAATTGACAAGTGTCTATCTTTGTAGGATGAGAGCCAGGAACAAATAGCCGTTTGCCAAAAAATAGCAACATACATGGCTAATAAAGCATCGGTCACAGTATGGAAAGGAGACTTATGTGCCTTCAAAGTGGATGCAATTGTTAATGCAGCTAATGAAAATCTCTCTCACATGGGTGGACTTGCAAAGGCACTGTCTGCTACTGGAGGACATACTATCCAAGCAGAGAGTGATCTCTTCATTGCCAAAAATGGCAAATTAAAGGCTGGACAAGTTGCAGTTACCACAGCAGGCAGACTACCTTGCATGAAGCTGATTCATTTGGTAGGCCCGTGTCTGCAGACTGACCCCACAGTGCACATGATATCCCATGCAAAGAAACTTTTAACTAAAGGTATTTCGAACGTCATGACATGTGCAGAAGAGCACAAATTTTCCTCTGTTGCCATTCCAGCAGTGAGCTCTGGAATATTCAACTTTCCAGTCTCAATTTGTGCTGATGTTGTGGTCACCACAATCAAAAAGTACATTGACCATAAGAACCCCACAAGTCCTCCATTTGAAATACACCTGGTAAACAACGATGATCCAACCGTGAAGGAAATGGAAAGGGCCTTCAAAGAGATCCTTTTGGAGCCACTCTCTGATGTCAGGAGGACAGTGAGTACACCCATTTTTTTTCCTTAATAAAAAAACTTACTTAAAATGATCACAGCAGTAACAAATATTTTCTTTAAAATTCAACCCACAAATCAAGGGGCCAGAGGATTCTCCATCTACACTGGAAAGGACAGAGCACCTTGAGAGAAACACAACCGGTCTGACAAAGGACACTGCATCACAGGTGATGTTTCACAAACAAACTCTAATTCAATAACTATGTCATCTGTTTGAAAAACCAAGTTTGTTTGTACATATTTTTGTAATTATATATTAGATTTTATTATATGTATGTGTTGATGAAGTAAAAAAAAACATACCACAGAAAAATGACAAATGTCAGTCCAACAATAAATGTAACTTTTACATGTTACTGTCCTTAATATTACAAAAACAACAGTAACTGACTCAATTTTTAATTTCTTAATGTAGTTTAACATCTCAAATAAATTACATTAAAATCTATGTCAAATTTGGAGATGTTTTCGTGTTGTTGCGTTAGGTACATAAAATACTTTTAAAAATTAGATTTAAAAGCGTTGTAATCGATTACAATGAATGTTCTCATAAGAAGAATTATTAGAATTTATTTCTATTGTCTTGTTGAAACACAGGTCGCATATTTGTGGAAACAACAGGAAACGGAAGTTGTTGTTTCTGTGGTCCCATCTCAGATTAGAGGTAACAACTTTGTCATACGTCACAGTGAGTTCCTGACCCTTAGACCACACAGCTGGCTTGTTGGAGAGGTATGTAATCCAGTTATTTAAAAAAAAAGAAAAAGAAATACATAAGGTTAACGTTAAAGCTGGGGCAGAACATTAGTTGTTCCCTACACATTCAGTAAGTACTGCTTTAGATCGACATTCCAGGCATATCCTCATGACTGAATACTGAGTATATGTAAGTAAAAAAATCTTTATTAACCTTTGTATTCCAAAACTTTATCATGTTTACAAAGTAATAAAAGGTTATTTATTATACTCCTCAGGTCATTGAAAGTCTCCTGCACCACTGGGCCATTCGGCTGAATCTGGGGAATAATATCTACATTATGAACCACTACACGAGCGGTGTGATCCTCTATGGAGAGAGAGAACTAATCAGGAGACAAAGCTTGTCCAAGGTAAAAAAAAAAATATATATATATTCTAGAATTAATTTTTTTAAATTTAATTAATGTCTCGAAATGGAAAAAGTATTGTTGCAAATTTGTAATTAATTCCTAATATGTCACAGGTGAACTTTGACAACTACAGAGCCATTTTATCCTTTGTGAACATTGGAAATATACACTGGAAGTTTCTGGTTAGTACGAGCAGCATTTCTGTGAAGACAGTTTGTTTCAATAACACATTATTCATAACTTATGTACTTTTTAAATTTATATATCTATCGCAGTACATAAATGCAGATGACAGCTGTCTGTATTTGGTCGATCCTTCAAGAAACTCTTTGGAGCAGGAAGAGTCTGACCGTGCAGCCAAAAGATTCCGGTAATTATGCGTTATTACATGTATATAATAACATAAAATATTAGAAAAGTGACAGGAGGACTTAGGAGGTCTTTTTCTAAAGGTGAACATATGGTTGTAGATGAAAGTTTAATAAAATCTGTGGTTATCAGTTCTTTAAAGAATTCAAAAAAATAATTCAAAATTACACACGTATGTAATTTTAAATAATAAAAAAAAACACTGACCGTGTTTAAGCAGTGAGACATTTGAGACAGTTAACATTTGTAGATTTAAAAGAACATGTTAATAATTTTGATACTTCATTTAACATAATCTAGAGCACAGGGCTTTCTGACACACCATTAAAAACAGTGATATGTACTATATGTGTCTTTTTCTGTGTGACTTTTATCTTTCATTTGTATATAAATGTAATGTATGTTATGTTCACAAAGTGAATACTTCAAAATGAGGAGGACATGCTACAACAAAACAGACTGGGTGAATGTGAGACTTCGAGGAGGAGTACTGACACATCCATTTCAACGGGATGGTTCTAGCTGCGGAGTAATGGTCATCATGGTATGGTACCACATTAACGCAATAATATTTTTCTGTAAAATTAGATAAGAAGTTGGGGTGGGGGTGGGGAAAGTTAAAATAATCTTAAAAGGTTAAATTGTGTAAACAGGAAGTGTAACATTTGCAGATGTTTTCAATTAAATTGTATTTTTTGTTTTGATTTCAGATGGCCAAAGAAGTAATGGAAGCATTCCCAAATAAACCAGAAATGACATTTTTGACGACAAAAAAAGAGATGGCCCAGGCACGAAGGACATTTGCACAGACAATACTTGAGGCCTCTGGTGTGTAATATCTTCTTCAAATGGACATATTTATTTGTGTCAAACTGATGAATACTAACATATATATATATATATATATTATGTTTTAGTATTTGACAGTGACAACAACTGTGCCATGTGTGCAACGGCGAAACCACCTAATCCAGGACCCTCCATCACTGACTGGGTATAGTATTTTTAAAAATAGTTTTATGTTATCTACAACAAAAGTATTTGACTCTGTGTCTTTAAGGATTTTAATTGATTAAAACATAGAATTATTTACTTAATGTGTTTATGAAAGTTAATATGTTTTTTTGTTTACAGATCCAGTGTGATAACTGCAACCGCTGGTTCCATTCTGAATGCCTGGACATGACAAATGAACAGCTCAGCAGTGCTCAGAAGACCGAGTGGAAGTGTGTGCTTTGTGTAACCTAATTCTACATGCAGTGAAAGCTACTTGAATAATCTGCTTATAGTTGTTATTGGTGTTGTGAGGAACACATGTGTAAAACACAATATGTATAACATTCTTGCTTTGTGCGTGTACTTTAAGTATTTCCTTTTTGATTTTTTGGGTTGATTTGTGTGATGACAGATAATGAATAACAATATATCTAAACTGTGTAGTAGTAATATGAGAAATCAGTAATCTGAGAAATGTAATTTCTCACCCTGACCGGTCGAGGCAGATGGCCGCCCCTCCCTGAGCCTGGTTCTGCTGGAGGTTTCTTCCTGTTAAAAGGGAGTTTTTCCTTCCCACTGTTGCTCATAGGGGGTCATATGATTGTTGGGTTTGTCTCTGTATGTATTATTGTAAGGTTTACCTTATTATTTAAAGTGCCTAAAGGTGACTATTGTTGTGATTAAGCACTGAATAAATAATGTCTAAAATTTGCTACTTGAGGTGGTGTGTGAATGACATTTTGAAATATTTAAATTGTGTGTGGAAAGAAATTTATTGTAGTTAAGCAAATACTTCAATGAACTCATTTTGTTCGGTAATGGATTAGGATTTAATTTTATCAGAAAACCATACAGTAATTTACAGTAAAGGACGTTAAAAGTACAGTAAAGTAAATTGTGCAAAGTTTACTATCACTTTTCTCAAAAACCGTACAGTAACTTTTGCTGTGGATCACAGGGTGCAGAGTGGAGATGGCCTAGGTTCAGAATCCAGTGAGATATCTGCGTCACCTCTTACAGTTTTCCTGTAATCTGAGCTCAAAGATGAGAATATATAGAGTACAGTACAGTAAAATGTGTTAAGTTTACTATCAATTTTCTGGAAAACCATACAGTAATTTTTGCTGTGGATCACAGGGTGAAGAGTGGAGATGGCCTAGATTCAGAATCCAGTGAAATATCTGCGTCACCTCTTATAGTTTTCCTGTAATCTGAGCTCAAAGATGTCAATATGTAGAGTACAGTACAGTAAAATGGGAAGATTTTACTATCAATTTTCTCAAAAACCGTACAGTAATTTTTGCTGTGAATCACAGGGTGAAGAGTGGAGATGGCCTAGATTCAGAATCCAGTGAGATATCTGCGTCACCTCTTACAGTTTTCCTGTAATTTGAGGCCAAAGATGAGGACATTAAAAGTACAGTAGAGTAAATTGTGCAAAGTTTACTATCACTTTTCTCAAAAACCGTACAGTAATTTTTGCTGTGGATCACAGGGTGCAGAGTGGAGATGGCCTAGGTTCAGAATCCAGTGAAATATCTGCGTCACCTCTTATAGTTTTCCTGTAATCTGAGCTCAAAGATGTCAATATGTAGAGTACAGTACAGTAAAATGGGAAGATTTTACTATCAATTTTCTCAAAAACCGTACAGTAATTTTTGCTGTGAATGACAGGGTGAAGAGTGGAGATGGCCTAGGTTCAGAATCCAGTGAAATATCTGCGTCAACTCTTATAGTTTTCCTGTAATCTGAGCTCAAAGATGTCAATATGTAGAGTACAGTACAGTAAAATGGGAAGATTTTACTATCAATTTTCTCAAAAACCGTACAGTAATTTTTGCTGTGGATGACAGGGTGAAGAGTGGGGGTCACCCAGAGTTAGAATCCAGTGAAATATCTGCGTCACCTCTTACAGTTTTCCTGTAATCTGAGCTCAAAGATGTCAATATGTAGAGTACAGTACAGTAAAATGGGAAGATTTTACTATCAATTTTCTGGAAAACCGTACAGTAACTTTTGCTGTGGATCACAGGGTGAAGAGTGGGGGTCACCCAGAGTCAGAATCCAGTGAAATATCTGCGTCACCTCTTATAGTTTTCCTGTAATCTGAGCTCAAAAATGTCAATATGTAGAGTACAGTACAGTAAAATGGGAAGATTTTACTATCAATTTTCTCAAAAACCGTACAGTAATTTTTGCTGTGGATCACAGGGTGAAGAGTGGGGGTCACCCAGAGTTAGAATCCAGTGAGATATCTGCGTCACCTCTTACAGTTTTCCTGTAATCTGAGGTCAAAGATGAGAATATATAGAGTACAGTACAGTAAAATGTGTTAAGTTTACTATCAATTTTCTCAAAAACCGTACAGTAATTTTTGCTGTGGATCACAGGGTGAAGAGTGGGGGTCACCCAGAGTTAGAATCCAGTGAGATATCTGCGTCACCTCTTACAGTTTTCCTGTAATCTGAGGTCAAAGATGAGAATATATAGAGTACAGTACAGTGAAATGTGTTAAGTTTACTATCACTTTTCTGGAAAACCGTACAGTAACTTTTGCTGTGGATCACAGGGTGCAGAGTGGAGATGGCCTAGGTTCAGAATCCAGTGAAATATCTGCGTCACCTCTTACAGTTTTCCTGTAATCTGAGGTCAAAGATGTCAATATGTAGAGTACAGTACAGTAAAATGGGAAGATTTTACTATCAATTTTCTCAAAAACCGTACAGTAATTTTTGCTGTGGATGACAGGGTGAAGAGTGGGGGTCACCCAGAGTCAGAATCCAGTGAAATATCTGCGTCACCTCTTATAGTTTTCCTGTAATCTGAGCTCAAAAATGTCAATATGTAGAGTACAGTACAGTAAAATGGGAAGATTTTACTATCAATTTTCTCAAAAACCGTACAGTAATTTTTGCTGTGGATCACAGGGTGAAGAGTGGGGGTCACCCAGAGTTAGAATCCAGTGAGATATCTGCGTCACCTCTTACAGTTTTCCTGTAATCTGAGGTCAAAGATGAGAATATATAGAGTACAGTACAGTAAAATGTGTTAAGTTTACTATCAATTTTCTCAAAAACCGTACAGTAATTTTTGCTGTGGATCACAGGGTGAAGAGTGGGGGTCACCCAGAGTTAGAATCCAGTGAGATATCTGCGTCACCTCTTACAGTTTTCCTGTAATCTGAGGTCAAAGATGAGAATATATAGAGTACAGTACAGTGAAATGTGTTAAGTTTACTATCACTTTTCTGGAAAACCGTACAGTAACTTTTGCTGTGGATCACAGGGTGCAGAGTGGAGATGGCCTAGGTTCAGAATCCAGTGAAATATCTGCGTCACCTCTTACAGTTTTCCTGTAATCTGAGGTCAAAGATGTCAATATGTAGAGTACAGTACAGTAAAATGGGAAGATTTTACTATCAATTTTCTCAAAAACCGTACAGTAATTTTTGCTGTGGATGACAGGGTGAAGAGTGGGGGTCACCCAGAGTCAGAATCCAGTGAGATATCTGCGTCACCTCTTATAGTTTTCCTGTAATCTGAGGTCAAAGATGAGAATATATAGAGTACAGTACAGTAAAATGGGAAGATTTTACTATCAATTTTCTCAAAAACCGTACAGTAATTTTTGCTGTGGATGACAGGGTGAAGAGTGGGGGTCACCCAGAGTTAGAATCCAGTGAGATATCTGCGTCACCTCTTACAGTTTTCCTGTAATCTGAGGTCAAAGATGAGAATATATAGAGTACAGTACAGTAAAATGTGTTAAGTTTACTATCAATTTTCTGGAAAACCGTACAGTAACTTTTGCTGTGGATCACAGGGTGCAGAGTGGAGATGGCCTAGGTTCAGAATCCAGTGAAATATCTGCGTCACCTCTTACAGTTTTCCTGTAATTTGAGGCCAAAGATGAGGACATTAAAAGTACAGTAGAGTAAATTGTGCAAAGTTTACTATCACTTTTCTCAAAAACCGTACAGTAATTTTTGCTGTGGATGACAGGGTGAAGAGTGGGGGTCACCCAGAGTTAGAATCCAATGAAATATCTGCGTCACCTCTTACAGTTTTCCTGTAATCTGAGGTCAAAGATGAGAATATATAGAGTACAGTACAGTAAAATGTGTTAAGTTTACTATCACTTTTCTCAAAAACCGTACAGTAATTTTGGCTGTGGATGACAGGGTGAAGAGTGGGGGTCACCCAGAGTTAGAATCCAGTGAGATATCTGCGTCACCTCTTACAGTTTTCCTGTAATCTGAGGTCAAAGATGAGAATATGTAGAGTACAGTAAAGAAAAATAGGAAGATTTTACTATCAATTTTCTCAAAAACCGTACAGTAATTTTTTCTGTGGATGACAGGGTGCAGAGTGGAAATGGCCTGTATTCAGAATCCAGTGAAATATCTGTGTCACCTCTTATAGTTTTCCTGTAATCTGAGGTCAAAAATGAGGGGATTAAAAGTACAGTAGAGTAAATTGTGTAAATTTTATTGTTAAATTTCTCTGAATCATACAGTAATTTGGGCTGTGGATCACAGGGGGAAAAGTGGAGATAAACCAAAACTGGGAGTGGATTGTGAAGCAAAATAGTCCCAGGACACAAAAGACTGCGTTTCTAAGCCAGTCGGCACCGATACCGTAATATGCGTAATAGTAGCGCAACAACATTTTCGGTGCGGCTGGCGGTGCGGCTAGCTTGACTGTGACTTCGTAAGTGAGGGCTCACTTGACCGCAGTAGATTATAATGGCTTCAAACTCACATTGAGGCCTGTGGGGCACTATCAGCCACTGAAACAGTAGACAAATGAATATTTCATACCTTAAGGCTGCCTGTTTATTTAAGGGAGATGAACAATACATTATAATTGTATATAATAATATCACAGATGATAGATTAAATAGGTTTTTGATAGATGCTTGTGCATTGTTAAAGTCTTATATGTTGAATTGATCTGAGTATGTCATCTGTTCAAAGCCTCTCCCAGTCAGTGCTGTTCTCTATGCCTGTCTTACTCTACATGATCTTTTTTAACATCAGCATGCTAAAGGACTTGTTTGGAAGAGACTGCTATTTTATACGCTAAAATATGTTTTTCTTCTGGTTGGTGAAAACACTTTATTATCCTCTAATAGATTTTTTAAATGCTTGGTGATGGTAGTACCCAAAACTAGCTGCATCAGGTACTTCCCTGTGTATTTGGAGAGGATCAGAAGTCCCAGGAATAAAAAAGCAACTAATTATTTATCTGCACAGCCGTACAAGTGGCTGACTGCTAGTTTGTTCCTCTGAGGCCGTGTCCTAGTCAGTGTGTCTCGCTAGATTTCTCTCTCTTCTGTTAATTGAGCATTTTTGTTTGTTCTGTGCAGTTCTGGTTAATAAGTGAAATTAATAAAAGCCGCAGAAATATTTTCATTGCATTTCTGTTTGTTCTGTACTTGCTAACTGTCAGTTCAGAAGAAAATGTAGCTGCTGTTTGCCAACAAACTCAGTTCCTTTGCCCGATAATTTCCTTCAAAAAAATGCCTACATATATATTTATAAGCTGAGTTATTATATAGCTGAATAATTATATCTTTCAATTAATAACTAATAATGTTTTATTTTAAATTTGTGTCTTTTAGCTTCTTCTGCTTATTATTGTTATCCATCCATTTTCTTCTGCTTATCAAGGACTGGTTTACCCGGGCAGCAGCCTAAGCAGAGAAGCCCACATCTCCCTCTCCCCAGCCACCTCCTCCACTTCTTCTGGGATAACACCAAGACATCCTCAGGCCAGCTGAGAGATATAGCCTCTCCAGAGTGTCCTAGGTCTGCCCTGGGCCTCTTTCTCCTTTTCTCATCAGCCTCTCTTCAACGTGTAGGAATAGCAGCTCTACTCTGAGCCCCTTTTGAGTAACTGAACTCCTCAGCCTGTCTTTAAGGGAGAGGCAACACCCTTGGAGAAAGCTCGTGTTTTTCATCTGTCAGTCCTCTGCTCACCTGTCCCCAAACTCGTAAACAAGAGAAGATTAAAGTCCTCCGCTTGATGCTGCAAGTCATTGTTTTTTATTGTCTTTTTCTTAATATATTCAGGTCATTCTAAAAATATCTGTACAACAGTTTGTTTATGCAGTCAGCATTTGTATATATACAGCAGTATTCTCAAACAAGCAACAGTGAACGCACCTGTGTGAGGCAAATTCCACAATCACAGTTCAATCAGTCCCCCCACCCTGACACTTTTTTCCACTTTAAGTGAGGAAATGGAATTAAATCTGACACATCTTTATCATTTTTGGACATATCAACATATCTTTTTAAGGTTAAGAGAATATGGTCATCAGATTGGAGAAGCTGAACAATCAGAGCTGTGATAATGATATTTAAGGATATTTAAGGTGTGTTGACTGGTTCATAACGTCAGCTCATGTGAGAAAACATCCCATGCTAAAGTTGCCGCTAGCTGCTGGTTGATGGTGAATTTATTGTGTGTTTCCACCGTCTGTACAGATGAAGAGTAGCAGAGCTGGAGATGAGGCAGGAGGAAGAGTTGACTCAATTCAATTTCAGTTTATTTCTATAGCGTTAATCACAACAACAGTCACCTCAAGACACTTTATACTGCAAGGTGGAGGCCCTATTGTAATACAGAGAAAACGAAATGATCAAAACAAGCCCTTTGAGCGAGCACTTGGTGACTGTGGGAAGGAAAAACACCATTTTAACTGGAAGAAACTTCCAGTAGAAGCAGGTATAGGGAGGGGCAGCCTCTGAGGACTGGTTGGGGTTGAGGGGAGGGAGAAAGGACAAAGGACACGCTGTGGAAGAGAGCCACTCTATGAGCTGTTCATTCAGTTTGTGGTTTAGCTCGACTCCATGACGTTTCTGAACTAATGCTTTGCTCAATTAATGTTGCAATGAATTATGGGTGGATTTTACTGATATTCTATCTTTATGTTGTCACCAAACACATCTACAGATTTAGGATTAGCTACAGGCTCCTCTACCCCTGCTAGCCCTTCTGTCCTGCCCAGGATGGCGCCCCTGGTGCCCCCTCATAAGGTCCAGCAGTCCTACTGTCCATCCAACAGCTCCTTCTCCCCTCTTACAGCCCCTATGGGAGCTCCATCTGTGGTGGCTACAGGCCTTACAGCTACAGCTACGGTGGCGGCTACAGCCTGGGAGGATACAGACACACACCTCACCTTGAGGACGTCCCCCCAGCAGGTTTGTGCAGCAGGCTGAAGAGATGGAACAGCAAGCACTCACATATTCATATGAGTACATTTAGTTGTTTTGAGAGGTGTACTCAACACAGGACAGTGGCTGCAGGTGCTAATTGTTTTGAGTTCAAAGTAATTAAGGCTGCTGTTGCAAAGTTTGATAATAGAATCTGAAGCTGGTAATGTTCAGGGCTGCAGTACACGTGTAAAGATGAGTCTGCTTGTATGACATCATATGTGCCTTTGTGTAACTCAGTGGCAAATAAATTGGGTACCATAGCTCCATATGCCATTAGTTACTTTACAAGTGTAAGGAAAAGCAGAAGGACTTGTTTTTGGTTCAGACCAGTTAAAATGATGAATGTCTTTCATTCAGTTTCCTTGCTTGGTTTAGACACTAACTGGGCGAGCGAGGAGGACGACCACGTGGTGGCCAGAGGAGAATATGACTTTACAGCTGCTTCTCAGGAGGAGCTTTCTATGCAAGCTGGAGAGATGCTCAACCTCGCTCCTAAAGGTGATGAGCTTTTTACTGGCTGCGGGACATTTGATTCTGAGTGCTTTGACCCAAAACCTTCTATTTTTGTTTTCCTTATCTTAGAAATAACAGATGAGGGCTCTTCTTTTGTGTGAGCGTGCCCCATGTTTACAACTATCTCCCTCGTGTTTAGAGCTACAGCCCCGTGTGCGTGGCTGGCTCCTGGCCAGCGTGGACGGTGAGACCACCGGCTCGTCCCAGCAAACTACGTTAAGATCCTCAGCAAGAGAAGAGACCGCCGGGCCACAGATGTGGAGAGGCTCGCTCAGGCCCAGCAGGCGAACACGCAGGCACCCCAAACAACCTCAGCTGCACAAATCTGTGTCTCTCCTGCAGCCCATAAACGTACAGCATCTACCCGCATCATGTACAGTACATGAATGACCCGTCTCGTCAGATTCATTAGGCTCAGCTGTGTCCCCCTCCTGTGTTTCCTCGTTTCCCTCTGTGTGTATTTATAGTAGTGATGGCCAAACAAAGCTTTCTGAAGCTTGTGTTGAAAAACGATTCATTACTGGAAGCTTTTTAACACAGTCCTCTGTGGTGACATCTGCTGGTCAAAAATATGAAGAGCAGCTTGAATCTACAGAAAAACTGAACTGCTTCATTATGATTGCCCACTCTGCAGAGTGGAATTCACAATTCACAATTGGACGTCACTGATCACGTGACTGTGGCCAAACGAATCGAGCATCGACAGAGTGCTTCTGAAGCGGTGTGTTGGTGTTTTTGACACACGCGCCGGAGCGTCAGCTTCAAGCGGGCCATCACTAATTTATAGCATTCGTCCTCTTGTGTGCGTTACTGGTCCGTCTGTGTTCCTCCATGCTGTTTTTCCTGCTTGTCATCCTTCGTGTTTTAACTCCATTCCCTTGTGTCCAGGTTTCTTATTTGGTTCTCAGCTTTCCCAGTTTAGGTTTTCCTAGTTTTGTTTCTCGCCTCCCTCGCCTTTGTTTGTATGTCACTCTCCATAAATAAAGCTCACTCACATCAGCAGTGCCTGCATCTTGGGTCCTCCATTCATATCTCAACACGCAAACCCTGACATTTATTGTGTAGTTACATACTGCTAGGAAGTGCTGACAAAATATGAAATTATGATGCTATTTATGTAGAGGCACAGTACCAACACAGAACAGCGGGGACACAGAATCAAAACCTAAGAACTAACAAAGACACATCAAGAAATCAAAGATTAATAAAACAAAACAGAAAACACTGAGCCAGCGACCCAGGACCGTGACATTCAGTTTCTCAAGGAGGAATCAAAGCAAACATTTTTTTCTTTTTATGAATAAGAGATTTCCTTTATGTGTTACGTGATGGTGTAAGTTCCAGCACAGCTCATTTAGTGTGCAGAAGTGCTCCGAGGCCCCTATGAAACACATGATTGAAAGAATCTAATAAATTAGAGGGTGCAGTAGCTGTAGTATGACTTTTTGTTCTCCTGCTGCTTGACGACTTTACTTTTTTCTTTTTTTTGGTGGGAGGAAGTTGACATCTCAGTCCATTGTGACGTGCAGATCTTTGACTGGCTTATGAACTCCGTCAGGAGGAACTCAGCAGGAGAGGGAAACAAGGACCAACAAACCCGGCTTGGTAAAAAGGAACAAGAACAGAAAAAATCAACATCATTACACATCCCTGAGCTGTCATTTACACCACCTGTGGCGCTTGATTTATTGGTCACTAAACGTGGTGTGTGTTTGGTGCGTCACTGGCTGCGTGTTCTGTGTTATTTGTCGGTCGTGTGGTTTGGGCGTTGATATTTGACATCACAGCAGAGAGACTGGATGTGATGTCAGACCCCTCTAAATCGTGTAATTTACAGATATTTAATTCCAATGATTTGACTGCATCATTGTGTCTTTGAGTTATGACCCAAACTCTCTTTCAACTTTGTGAATAAATTCACGTGCCCCTGTGACCTCATAATTACACCACAGTTCAGATGGCATGAATGAGTCATGAGGTCACACCAACAGTGACAACATCAGCAGTGACATCACTAAAGTTGCCAGGTGAGTCCATAAATAGAACCCGTGACGTGGAGCAGGTACCGCCGTTTTGGACGATGCCACGACGCAGTTATAGACGCAAACGTGCTTCTCGCCCCGTTCGCAGACGCAGGAGAGCCCACAAGGCCTCGGGTGTCCGCAGACGTGGGAGAAGATACCGTCGCAGACACTAGACAATCTCAATAAACATGTAGGATGAACATCAAAATGTGGTCCAATCAAGTTTTTTTTAGATAATATATGTTGTTGTTGTTTTGTGTGTGTTTGTTATCAATGTTGTGAAAAAAGTTAAGCTTAGTAAGCCATCAAGCACTGATTACTCATAGAAGAGCACCAATAGGAGACAGAACTAATTAGAAGGTGTTATTATTCAGTCTGTACATCGAATAGAAGGCACTAACCACAAGGTGATCTTCAATGCATCTCTGTGTGAATGTGAACGGGGCGAGAAGACCCCCACTCACTGCATGTCTTTAGACTGTGGGAGGAAGCTGGAGAGAACATGCAGACTCCACACAAAGACCCCGGCCTGATGGGGTTAGGGTCCTGAGTTTGATACCCCAAACTGAGGACAGAGGAAGGGATGGGTGATGTTCATGTGTGCCCAGGTGTATGATGTGGCTCTTTGCGGTGACACAGTAAAAAATGTGGCTGTTTGTCTGTGACTGGTTGGCTGCCCCAGCCCTGGCCCTTCATGTATTTCAGTAATGTCTTTTTCTCCCGTCTCTTCCTCTCGTTTACATGTTTTGCCCTTGTGACCCATTCCTTCTGTCACGTGTGTTTTCCCCCCAGCCATCATGTTCTGTTTGTGCTTAGTTATGTCCATGTCTCATCTCTAGTCCTCTTTTCCCTCTGTATGTATTCACAGTGTACGTGTTCCTCGTCGGTTCGTCATGCTAAGTCTGCGTGTCTTATTCCGTCATGTGTCATGTATCACTCCAAATCTCACTGACTTTAACTGATAATAACTGTTTGCTGAGTGTTATGTCTAAAAGGTATTGCACAATCGCCTCTAGTAGAGGATCAGGTTTGTTTTCCACTGATAATGGATTTTAACATGACTGACCAATGATTGTGGAGCACGTCCATGTAGGATCTTATAAATACAACGAGCAAACTTAAATGTTTTAAAATGTTCAAAACTTAATATATTATATTTCTGAAGTATGACGGAAGGAAAAAGTTTCATATTTTTAAAAAAATCCAATTTCATATGATCAAATTTATGTCAAAAAGTTCATATTTATTCCTCCTATGTCATGTGTGAGTACTGTACTGTAAATGTCATATATATCAGATGATACTGATAACCTAATGCTAATAACTATGCAGAGGTCTCTAGGCCTCGACTTTTATGGAGCATGTGAAGTTTGGGGCAGAGTGGACAAAGAAAAGTTTCTCAGCAGGTTCAACAGGTTGCTACAACACAGGCCGATGAAGTATTGCACTCACTCATCCAAACTGGCAAACATGTAACATACACCCTAAGACTGATCCTGCTTTTTACTCCTTTGCTATGATTTAATTTGATATTATGTAGCCATGGAGACAGTTTGCATAGATTAGAATGTTAGATTCCTGTGATGTCATCAATGCCCGATGTTTTGTTTTAATGTCTTGTGATAGTTCTAAGTGCAGACAAAGTCAGAGTTCAAGTGAGTTTAGTCCAATTTCTTTCCCTTTTTACCCTGATCTCCTGCTGTATGACAGAGTCCTGCTGTCCAGAGGAGAGGTGCTGAAACGCTTTGCTCCATGTAAGATAAGATAACTCTTTATTGTCATTGCACAGTCATACATAGTACAGTAGTACAATGAAATTGGAAAATGTCTGGGAGAGGTGAAAGTTTTCATGAGCAGCAAAGGGCTCGCCTTTTCTGCGCTGGAACAGCCAGAGTGGCTGAAAAAGCTGCACTTTGTGGACATTACAGCGAACCAGAAGAAGCTGAATACAAGTCTTCAGGGGAGAGGAGGCACAGCGTTACACATGCTGGAGGAGGTGTTAGCGTTTGAGTGCAAACTGACAGTTAATAAATTCAGAGCATTTGCAGTCTGCAATCACCACAGTTATTTGAGAAATAATTCCACGAGTTCAGAGAGGAAAAACCCACATTATCCTTCCCCATCACTGCCCTGACCATCGATCCATCCCTGTTAAATGTGACTGGATTTTCAGGTGATACTGAGAACCTTGTTTGAAACATGGAATGCCATCCCGACACATAAAGATGAAGAAATATGCATTTGGAGTCCTGACGATCTTCAGATCCACATACGTATGTGAGCAGCTGTTCTCCACCATGAACTGTGTTACAAACAAACACAGCTGACGCCTCACAGACGACAGCTTACAGTCCTGCGTAGATGAAAGTGACTTTGTAACTTGTAACTGTAAATTAAATGTGTAAGTGATATTTATATAGGTGTAAACTTATACACAGCTTTATGCCTTGTTGCTGTTTTAGAAAGAGTTAAAAAATGAATGTCCACTATTTAAACCTTTTGAATGCAGGATATTTTATTAAAGCAATTTAGCAGGAGGGGGAAAAGCCAGCTCACATACTATGATCACATAATGAAATCACTTAATACTCATCTAATTAACCCACTCTTAGCTAATGTTGATCTTTTGAGGAGAGAGATTGAGGAGAGAACGGGCACATCCATGCCTGAAGAGGCCCTTATCTCTGTTTTGCATCCCTGCAACTTCAACACTCCAGGGATTCAGTTGAAATCCAAATCCTCTCAAAGTTATATTTCAAAAAAGAGCAGAGAAAAAGCCAAAAAATACAAAACCCAAGTGTAAGTGTGCAGTTCAGACAGCAGCTGATCTCTGGGCTCTAGAGTCTGACCAATTTGGTCACATTTGCGGCCAAATTTCTCACTGGTGCGACTAATAAAATCCTAGGTCGCACCAGCGACCAGCCGTTCAGTACATTAAAAAAAAGTCTCTGCGATCTGAAAGTCTCCGTATCACTCCCGTATCATCACTCCCCGCCTGGCGCTGACTACAGCAGAGTACCTGGCCTACCAGTGTGAGAAACATGTGCTGGTCATCCTCACTGACATGAGTTCCTACGCTGAAGCTCTGAGAGAGGCACGACTGCCTTTACTTTCTTTGGCTCATGTTTAGGTGTTGTTTGTCAAAGTAACATAAGTGTAAAAGCCAAATCCCAATGAGTCACAACGTTGTAATATAATGGTATTCAGGGCTCTAGAGTGCGACCATATTTTTCAATGATGCGACTAAAAAAGATCTTTGGTCGCACCGGTGTGACCAGCTGTTCAAAAACGTAAACACAGAGCCGACGCATCACAATCAGCTTTCTCGGCTTTCTCACACGGACACGCCGTCGCGGCTGAAAGCCGACAGCTCGCTGACTCTGATACGTCGGCGCTTTGTGTTTCCGTCTTTTTTGCGCTCGATTCTGAGCTGCAGGTTTTATCTCTCTAACCAAAATTCACTGAAGCAGCAGCAGAAGATCCAAACTACGCTCCACATTTGATCAATGTCGTCATTAATGCCCTCTGACTTTTGCTTCAGCACGATAAAATCACACTTCCTGCACAGCTCTCTCTCTCTGTACTTCAAGAACAGTTTCCCGTCTCAAATCTCTGTTTCCTGCATCATTCATTCGCTTATCACCCACCAGTCTACCGTTGTTTACAGCGCTGTCGGCCGCTCGGACAAGAAAGCCTAATTTCTGCTGTTTAATACTGAAGAAATGTAAACTTTTTAAAACGATGCAATAAAGTGTATCTGCTATAGAAAACAGGGCAGGAAAATCTCCTTCATGTTTTTCTGTTTTATCCTCAGTTACTTTGACACAAAGGCCTCTGCTGTGATGCTCACACCTCTGATGAAGTCTCACATGTGTCAGTGCTGATAAATCATCAGAATTATAATATTTCTGACTGTCTGAGGCAAAATCAAATTGAATGGAATCAGGACCTCGTGAATCGAGTGGATTACAGAAATCAGTGATGATACCCAGCCGTAGTGAGCAGCCTAGGCCCGACAGAAGTGGATGTAGCTGTGGGTAAAAAGGTGGAAAGAACTACTGATAACTTTTAAAGTTAAGGCCTGATCCTTCTGAAATTCATAGCCAGCTCTGACACACAGCCATCAATCTCTGGGCGCTGAAAAAGCAGCAGTGTATCCAGAAAACACATTATATGCTGCGATAAATGCCCAAGTGTGTGACAAAGTGGCTAGGAGAGAAGTCATTTGCCATTTGTCACTTGTGTATGTTGTTATTCTGTGTTCTGTTATCTTATAGTTTATCATAATGCTTTAATGTAAACACAGCACATGTAGCCTTGGCTCTACATACTATCCCGGGTCTGTTTGTGGTAGCATTGGTTATATTCATTTCATCTGTGCAAATGTACTTAAAGCTAAATGTCACTTCGTCATTAATTAATTTGAATCTTTCATTTGTTTATGTAGTTTGGTTATAGTTACCATTGTGTGTTCCTCTGGACAGGTCCTATGTGTAAAACGGGTATGTGGGAATGGCTGCCCCAGTACTTCCTGGTTTTATAGGATATGATGTCACTGATCATGTCAATTGGGTGTAACCAAATGAAGGGGTGTTTCTTTTGTGTAAAATTGTTTATTTCATTTAAAATAACCTCATGAGTCTGTAAGTGAAGAGATTGACTTTTCAAACTGTTTAGTTGGGTGAATGAGTTTGTTAAGTGGAAAAATGATTTTATTCCTGTTTCTTTGGACTAGACTGTGTTATTTAGTCTACCCTGTTTTTCCAATGGTGGAGGTTAATGAGATCCAGGTGTGAGTAGAATTTTATATAAAGCAGGTGAGATTTTGACTGAGAGGTTCTTATGTTTTGTGAAATAATTGTTGAAAGGCGACGCCAGAAAATAAAGAATACTTAAAAGAAACTTGAACAGTCTGCAGATGCTGTCTTCCTATTACCTTCCATGCTGCTTATGTCACGCTACTTCACAAAGTGTCCCTCTAACACTGCCTTTCAGTGGCAAACAGGTCAGAGGACACAGGATGACATCATACTGTATGCCTATATGACATCATACTGTATGCCTATATGACATCATACTGTATGCCCATATGACATCATACTGTATGCTTATATGACATCTGTCACAGCCCAGCGGCACGAGGTAAATGGGATGGACACAAGTGCAAGATCCAAACCGGAAGCAAGACAGTGAGTGATCAAAAAGGTTCATTTCTTCCCCCACAAATTAAACACACAAGCCAAATTTAAACGAAACCACTACACTAGTGGGTGCGCTGTCAAAACTAAGGCAGCTAAATGAAAACTAGACAGCTCTAGAATACAGCGGGACAGCTGTGGCAGTGGGGAGGTGGAAGCTGGGCTGGGAAAAATACTGTGAAGAGACCAGGGCATTGGTTTCAGGTGAAGGGGACAGGTGGGGCCCAAAGGAGGAGGACCGCTGTTGGAAACCTACAGGTACGCACCCAGACCATGACAACATCAAGCTGGATACCATACATGACATGAAGCTGTATGCAGACATGACATCATACTTTAAGACTTATATGACATCAAGCTGTCTCGATCCAGGACTTCAAGCTGAGGGCATACATGAGATCAGGCTGTGTGACACAAATGACATTAATCTGTAAGACTTATAAGACATGAAGCTTGTCAGGGTTATATTGTTGATTGTCATATATGCTTAGAGTTTTATAGTCAATGTCATGTTGGTAGAGGGTTGATCCTTAGGAGTCTGCAAAGACTTTGTGTGCATTCCAGAGTGTTCTGGCATTCACACCCACATCCTGGGAGCATGGGAGAGGTCGTACCTGCTCTTATTGTTTTGTGGTAGGATGAA
This sequence comes from Neolamprologus brichardi, assembly GCF_056152115.1. NCBI lineage: Eukaryota > Metazoa > Chordata > Actinopteri > Cichliformes > Cichlidae > Neolamprologus > Neolamprologus brichardi. Next base: position 4,489,554 of record NW_028270137.1, on the reverse strand, counting down.
CGTATCTATATCTGTTTTAGTCTAAGTGCCTTTTGTTTAGATGAACTGCTGGACTTCCAGACCAGCAGGTTTAGGGAAGTCTTCACACACACACACACACATGCTTACACAACGCACAGGCAAGGTACTCTTTGTTTGCATGTATACGTCATATGTTAATGAATATTCATGTAACCTCAATAAAAGAGCAGTGTTACGAGGGAGCGGATGAGAGCGACTGGGGTCAAGCGAAGGAACGGCGTTTGTCCAGTTCTCTCCCGTGCACGAGAAACATGAAGAACTTTGCCTACTCGTGTCTTGCTTTGCTGTGTAGTTAAATTGTCTTGAAAGTTCCAGCGAATAGGTTTGAGCTACAAACCTATCAAGGTTGCATGTCATACATGACATGATACTTTATGCCTTTATATGACATCATACTTTATGCCTATATGACATGAAGCTGTATGCCTATATGACATCATACTGTAGCCTGGGAAATGGTTAGCCACACAGGACACAATTACTGGGTTCTTAATGTGCAGTTTTATTGTCAATGCCGACTGAATAAACAAAAAAAATGTCCTTTGACCTTTACTTTTGTCAAACAGCAGCCATATGGACTTGTACTGAACATCGACAGCACGAGAGGTAACGTGGCAAAGTAACAGAATAACCGACTAAACAAAGATGCGCCAATACAATACGAGGAATAAAGGAAATGAAATACAAAACACAAAAATACGGCAGTGACCTCTGTCTGTGCAGAACAAAATACAAAGAGCTAAATCACACAAGGCTCCTTTAAAAACTGTGGAAGTGTTAGACACATTTTTATAAACACTTACATTCCACAGAAATCTCAGCTCACTCGGATACTGGAGCACACAGACGATCTCGCAACTCATCCCTTACATGGAGAAAATGGCCGCTCCACGCTGCACATACAGGTCCTTTGCATCATACATTTCAGAAATACATCATCTTGTTAAAATACTGACGTTTTGCCACTGCACTACAATTATACCAATATGTTTCAATGAGTTATGTGCATATTTAACAATTCCTTACCAACAATTTAACTCCTTCACAACATTCCCGTTCCACATCGACAACAAAAAGAAAAGTCCCGAGATGCAGTTCTTGTTAAGTCTTTTTTTGGAAAACTGCAGTTAACCCTTAAGAACTGCCCCCCCCCCCACCCCCCCAAGTGACCACAATATGCAACTACACAAACCTATAAAATTAACAGCTTCAAGTGCACGCAACATGCAGATAGCCAAAGAAATAGCACAAGCAATAACATGAAATTACCCAATAACATTCTTGTCTTACCTTACATGGAAACAAAGACACAACATTTTAAGACCCATTTTTGAAACTTAAATGGACATTTGATTAACTGAAATGGAAAATATTATTATTAATTTACCACTCGGCTAAAATACTGTATGCCTATATGACATCATACTGGATGCCTATATGACATCATACTGTATGCCTTATATGACATAATACTGTATGCCTACATGACATCTTACTGTTCTTTTAAGAGTCAAGTTCTTGCATGAATCGGACCAATAATACAGACTTGTAATGAATGCTCTTCCTTACCAGTGAGTCCTGAAGTTCTTCAGTTCTTGCTTCAATCAGAGGCATCTTATTAACACATAAATCAACGATTCCCTGAACTATTTAAAATAAAGACTTCCCCAAATAGGAGCACTAAGGCAAAAGGAAAACCACAAGTTTTTCCATTTGAGGGGTCTCTACTTGAAATGTTCTTTAAGTGAACCATGATATCTAAAGTTTGCTTCAAAGTGTCTAATTGTTGTGAACTCATATGCAAGGTCCCGAAGCTCTTTTGGAATATCCTGTGTTGTCTGTGTTTCCAAATCCATGAGGGTTACCTAGACATGAGTCTCCTTTTACATGAACTCAATATTCCTCTTGCAGTCCCACCCACATTTAAATTAACGAGATTCAATCATGAAACTAATGGTTGGCTAACGACTGTTGTAGCACCCCATTGTATTTTGTTGTCATCTTTTGTCTCCAGTAGCTGTTGAAGGATTCCTGCGATTTCAATCAGAGGCATCTTATTAACACATAAATCAACGATTCCCCGAACTATTCAAAATAAAGAATTCCCAAAATTGGAGCACTAAGTAAAGAGGAAAACCACAAGTTTTTCAATTTGAGGGGTCTCTACTTGAAATGTTCTGCAAGTGAACCATGTTAACTAACGTTTGCTTCAAAGTGTCTAATTGTTGTAAACTCATATGCAAGGTTACTTTGAGTGGGTGCACTTAGGAATAAAACCACCATCAGTGCCTCCATTCAAAGTGATCTTGATATGAAACATAGAACTCAATTTGATAGACATAACTTGAAGTGTCAGGTAGAATTTGTAGCAGTTGTTGTGTACAACTGGTCCAAGCAGATGCACTTACTGAATTCAAGAGAGAAGTTCTTGCATGAGTTGGACCAATAATACAGACTTGTAATGAATGCTCTTCCTTACCAGTGAGTCCCGAAGCTCTTTTGGAATATCCTGTGTTGTCTGTGTTTCCAAATCCATGAGAGATGCTTGAACATGAGTCTCCTTTTACATGAACTCAAGACTCCTCTTGCAGTCCCACCCACATTTAAGTCAATGACATTCAGTCATGAGACTAATGGTTGGCTAACGACTGTTGTAGCGGCCTATTGTATTTTGGTTTGCTCTTTTTGTTGTCATCTTTTGTCTCCAGTAGCTGTTGAAGGATTTGTGCGATTTCAATCAGAGGCATCTTATTAGCACATAAATCAACGATTCCCTGAACTATTCAAAATAAAGAATTCCCAAAATTGGAGCACTAAGTAAAGAGGAAAACCACAAGTTTTTCCATTTGAGGGGTCTCTACTTGAAATGTTCTGTAAGTGAACCGTGTTATCTAAAGTTTGCTTCAAAGTGTCTAATTGCTGTAAACTCACATGTAAGGTCACTTTGAGTGGGTGCACTTAGGAATAAAACCACCACCAGTGTCTCCATTCAAAGTGATCTTGATATGAAACATAGAACTCAATTTGATAGACATAACTTGAAGGGTCAGGTAGAATTTGTAGCAGTTGTTGTGTACAACTGGTCCAAGCAGATGCACTTACTGAATTCAAGAGAGAAGTTCTTGCACGAGTTGGACCAATAATACAGACTTGTAATGAATGCTCTTCCTTACCAGTGAGTCCCGAAGCTCTTTTGGAATATCCTGTGTTGTCTGTGTTTCCAAATCCATGAGAGATGCTTGAACATGAGTCTCCTTTTATATGAACTCAAGACTCCTATTGCAGTCCCACCCACATTTAAGTCAATGACATTCAGTAATGAAACCAATGGTTGGCTAACGACTGTTGTAGTGGCCCATTGTATTTTGGTTTCCTCTTTTGTCTCCAGTAGCTGTTGAAGGTTTTGTGCAGCTTCAATCAGAGCCATCTTATTAACAAATGAAATAACGATTCCCTGAACTATTTAAAATAAAGACTTCCCCAAATAGGAGCACTAACACAAAAGGAAAACCACAAGTGTTTCCATTTGAGGGGTCTCTATTTTAGATGTTCTGTAAGTCAACCGTGTTATCTAAAGTTCTCTTCAAAGTGTGTAATTGTTGTAAACTCATATGCAAGGTCACTTTGAGTGGGTGCACTTAGGAATACAACCACCATCAGTGTCTCCATTCAAAGTGATCTTGATATGAAACATAGAACTCAATTTGATATACGTAGCATGCAGGGTCAGGTAGAATTTGTAGCAGTCGATGAGCTTGTCTATTTGAGATGTTCTTTAAGTGAAACATATAATCTAAAGTTTGCTTCAAAGTGTCTAATTGTTGTAAACTCATATGCAAGGTCACTTTGAGTGGGTGCACTTAGGAATACAACCACCATCAGTGTCTCCATTCAAAGTGATCTTGATATGAAACATAGAACTAAATTTGATAGACATAACTTGAAGTGTCATGTAGAATTTGTAGCAGTTGTTGTGTACAACTGGTCCAAGCAGATGCACTTACTGAATTCAAGAGACAAGTTCTTGCATGAGTTGGACCAATAATACAGACTTGTAATGAACGCTCTTCCTTACCAGTGAGTCCCGAAGCTCTTTTGGGATACCCTGTGTTGTCTGTGTTTCCAAATCCATGAGAGATGCTTGAACATGAGTCTCCTTTTATATGAACTCAAGACTCCTCTTGCAGTCCCACCCACATTTAAGTCAATGACATTCAGTCATGAGACTAATGGTTGGCTAACGACTGTTGTAGTGGCCTATTGTATTTTGGTTTGCTCTTTTTGTTGTCATCTTTTGTCTCCAGTAGCTGTTGAAGGATTTGTGCGATTTCAATCAGAGGCATCTTATTAGCACATAAATCAACGATTCCCTGAACTATTCAAAATAAAGAATTCCCAAAATTGGAGCACTAAGTAAAGAGGAAAACCACAAGTTTTTCCATTTGAGGGGTCTCTACTTGAAATGTTCTGTAAGTGAACCGTGTTATCTAAAGTTTGCTTCAAAGTGTCTAATTGCTGTTAACTCATATGCAGGTTCACTTTGATTGGGTGCACTTAGGAAAAGAACCACCATTGATATGAAGCGCAGGACATATAGCTTCAAATATTTATGAATTTCTTAAGTATATCTCTAATCCATGATTACTATATTAGACCTAATGAGTACAACAATAATTAGCACGTAATGTACTCAGAATCCAAGTAAGTGCTTAAGTCTCTGTAATGTTCATGACCAATCTTATGCTTATTGAATACATATATAACAAGGGTATCAGTGAAAAAGCTGATGTTTTGAATGTAATGCTTTGTTGCTGAGATCAAGAGTATAATTGCTAACACTTACAGAACCTAAAATTCTAGTTGGTAATAGTCTTTTTTGTTATGATGGTGAATAATTCCTTAAATTATGTCATTGTTTCATCCTGATGTGAACCCAATCCAAGATTATCTCAAAGGAAGCACTTGGGAAAAAAATAATCATTCCATTTTCATTCCATGAAATCTTGACAACTCAGTTCAATTCAACTGTATTTATACACCACCAAATCACAACAACAGACGTCTCAAGGCGCTTTATATTGTATGTAGACCTTACAATAAAGAATTCAGAGAAAAACCCAACAATCATATGACCCCCTATGAGAAAGAACTTTGGTGATACTGGGAAGGATTAACTCCCTGCTGTGGAAGAGAGCCAGAGATTAATAACGAGTGTGATTAAATGCAGAGAGATCTATTAACACATGTTGAGTGAGATAGGTGACTAGAAGGAAATACTCAGTGCATCATGGGAATCCCCCAACAGTCTACACCTATTGCAGCATAACTAAGGGAGGACTCAGGGTCACCTGATCCAGCCCTAACTATATGCTTTAGAAAAAAGGAAAGTTTTACGCTTAAGTTGTAATAAGGAATTTTATTTTAACAGGACATAAAGATTTCGGAATGTCAAAATACAATATAAATCAAAATCCAAGAGTCCAATCCAAAACTTGCACAGAAGAAGAAAAGTTTCTCAGCAGGTTCAACAGGTTCCTACAACACAGGCCGATGAAGTATTGCACTCACCCATCCAAACTGGCAAACATGTAACATACACCCTAAGACTGATCCTGCTTTTTACTCCTTTGCTATGATTTAATTTGATATCATCATCATTGATTCGCATCATTGCATCATTCATTTGCTTATCACCAGTGTTGGGACTAACGCGTTATTAAGTAACGCGTTACAGTAACTACGTTATTATTGTGGTAACGAGCACGGTAACTAGTTATTATGCTAAAATCAGGAACGCGTTAGTCGTTACTGGGATTTAGATAGGGTCGTTACTCGTTACTTCGCACTGTAAAACCCAATAAGTTAATTTAACTCAAAACTTTTGGTGAAACTGATTACATAAAATATTTTAAGTAACTAAAACTTAAAAATAAAAGTTAAATAAACACACTTTATTTATTAGCTTTAGATAAATATTTTTAAGTACCATTGATAAATGTTTTTATGTTATATCCACATTTTTGGTTTAGTACTCTGTACTTGATATTTTGAGTTTCAAGTACAAATCTAGCTCAAGTAACTATTAGGAATTAATATTTCGTTTCAAAATGTTAACCATTTTAAGCTAATACAACTCAAAAATTTAAAATACAAACGCTTGTAATATCTAAATCTACTGTGTTTTGAATTTGATATAAAAAAAGTGCCCAAAATAATTACACTTGTAAAAACATAAGACAGAAAATATAAATTCAAGTTACAAATTTATTGAGTTACTTTAACACATAGCATTTCTAACAAAAAGCCCGAAGACATAAATCCACCACATTTTATAGGGAATAATGTCAGAAATGTCCAGTTTTGGCACAAGGTTACAATATTAGAAATAAAGAATTTCACAACATGTTTTAAGAGTATTCAGATTTGATTAACACATGAGTATGGCCTTTTTATTAAAAAACAAACAAAAGGAAAAGAAAATCCTGCATTATTAGGTGGGAAAACCAAATGAAAGTAATAGTATAGTATAGTGCAGCTAATACACTGAAATATAATTGGTAACCTTTTTAATATGCCAATACTGTGGTTATGCAAAAAGCACATTTGTAGAGTGCAATCACAGTCTCAACAACAAAGCAATAAAACATTAAATAGAAAAATACTTCTTTAGTGACATAAAACAAAGTGTTATAAACCTCCTTAGCGCCTTATGTCAGTTATGAGCAGTTCAGGAGGAACGTTCCTTAAGTGACATTCAAGATCCCACCTAGAAGCCAGAAATGTAGTGAGATTGTGGATTTAAGATAATGAAGTATGAAACAGAGTCTGCAAAGATTTCTTTATTCTATTCTCTGTTTTTTAAAAAAAAAAAACTTATCCAGACTTGGAAACATGATAAACTGAATTACTTGCTTTAACAGGCACTTGAGGGCTGTGTAGGAATCCTGGACATTATTCTGCTGCCAAAAGATCATTTTTAAGACTCAGCACTTTGGGCTTCAACTTCCCACCCTCCAGACCCATCAAAATGTTCTGAATAAAGTCAAAAATGTTGGCCAAACATGTTGGGTAGCTTAGGTGCAGGGCGTAGGTCAGTCCAAATATTACTAGAAATGCATCAGCCAGGGTGGTGAAAACAAAGATCATGTTACCCTCGACCAAAACTGCAGTCTTCTCAGGGCAGAAGAATGTTGCATCGCTGGAATTGGCTCTGATGAGGAGGAGTCCAAGTGGCACTTCACTAATATCTGGTCTATCAGAATGCATCATCTACAAAAAACAAAATTACTACATGTTAGTGCATTCTTTTTTCTCTTAGTTTCATCTATACAAGTCACATTTCTGGATTATTACTTGCTCAGAAATCAATTGTTTGAACAACAAAAAAGCCACAACACACCAAAGATTTGAGAAAACAAACTGACAAAAATAGTACTTTTAGTAAAGCAAAGTCATACCTCTTCGTAGCAATAACAACAGAAAGTCAATAGAAGTTATATATATTTTTCATTTGTACAGTGACATATGGTTGGGCTAGGAACATTATAGAAGGTCTACACACATTAAAAACATGTAGTGTTTCCATTATGTGACATGGACACTGTTGTAGACAGATCCAAGCATGGAGATGCTTCTCAAACTGTCAAAGTGTCATAATATTTTGAGAAATCTAAACAAGGATGCTACTAAGATATTGTTCACAACTTTGTCCAAAACTTACATCCCACGTTTTGATGAAGGTAGAGGTGTCTTGGTACAAATAGGCAGGGAGGGCATGAAGCACACCAGCACGTTGGGCATGGATATCAGCTTGTTCCTACATCACAAGAAAATTTTTATTTTAAATTATTGGCTAACCTAGTCAAGAATGGTAGTTAAAATTGAAAAATTGATCAAATTAAATAAAGCTCAAAAAACAAGACAAAAACCCACTAACCTGGAGATTATAGCTTCTGAAGAGCTGAGACAGGACATCAGACACGTTCCCTGTGCAAACAGCTTTCTTTCTGAATAAGCTCTGGGACCAGGGAGCATGTTGGTCCAACACAGCATAAAAGTGGTTCTTCAGGTGGAGGTTTGTAATCCTGTGCAATTCTGCACAGATCTGAACACACAGGATAAATTTATGTTTACAAGTTTCAATTAGTCTATAAATCTTTGCAAAATACATCAAAATCCTTACATGCCAAAGGCATAATTTGTTCAGACAGGCCAGATAACAGGAGTTGATATAAAATACATCTTGTTAGGTACATCTATATACATTCTTACCTGGGACTGGGATTTCAGAGTAGGCCAGCAATCCAGGATCTGACCTACTGGTAGGTCATCATTGATTATCTCTTTGCATCGCAAGGCCAAAGTTGTGTGCATCAGCTTTGTAATCAGGATTCTTTTCACTTTTCTCGACTTCATCTACAATCTGTAGTCTTAGCTGGTCAAGGTAAACAGCATCTTCACCCCGGAAAATTTACTTCTGCTCTGGCATGGACATAACAGTAAAACACAGAAGACAAGACAGACTACACAGAGAACAGAAAAGACACATAACTAAGGAGACACAGATGAAACATAACTAGCCCAGAACTCAACTAAACCTTAACTAATAATACCAACAATACAAGAACTTCACCTCATTTCAATATAACATAAGAAAGCAAAAATACAAAATAAACTCAAAATGCTGGGTCACAGACCCAGCCCCTGACAGAAAAAAAAACAAAGTCTTTCACTAATGAACACTGGGCATCAGAATAAAATAAAACGAAAAAAATAACTGTTTGGTAAATATATTATTGATGGTCGTTAAGCTAACCTAAAATAGACCAGGCACAACAATTTTACAGTTCAGAAGCTTCTACATTTCAACTTAGTATACATAACTATTTGCAATGTAAACCAAGTTCTACCGCCTAATTATGTAATGATTAATCACTGCTTTTGTAAGTATGTCCTGTGCCTACAATTTTGCTGCCCCAGTTTTAATATGTACAACTCCAGAGAACTAAACGTAAGTTTCAAGTTCCACCAGTTAGCAAATGGATTAGCCAAAGTCAATATCCATGTATGCGCTAAGTGTGAAGCAGCCTCTGCTGGGACTAATAATGTGTTATACTAAATATGAGCTTATTAGCATAATTCTTGCAAAACACTTTGGGGCCAAGGCGACATGGATAATGCATGTAATTCTTAAATGCCTGCTATTGTTGTACATTTATGACGATAAAAACCCTTTATTACAACGGAGAACTATAGTTTCAGGAAAAAATACAACTTACCACAAAAGCGCTCCTGAAGATGCCGCAAAGGCGGTAAATGCAGCTAGCCAAGTGCATAGCGTTAGCTGTTCCAGTTCAAAAGTCCGTAACATACCATAGCACGTCCTCCTTTATCCAGCGTCAAAGGCAATGCCGCAAATAAAACCCTTCACAAATGTTTTGATTTCTGTTCGGATATTAACGTTCCACAAGTTTCTTTCGGAGTAATGAGCGGGCATTCGCACTCGAAGCGAGGAATCCAAGATGGTTGCCAGCACTTCATAAAGAAACAGGTGGCGCACGTAGGTACGTACGTAGGCACGTAAGTGACGTCAGTGTTAAAACTCAAATTATTTAAGGGCAATGTCAGAAACTAATCAATATATTCAAGTACTGATAACTTGAAAAAACAAACTTGTTCAAACTACTCAAAAAAATAAAGGTGTATGAACTTATAACAGGTTTTTAAGTAGTTGGAACTCATTTCATTTATCGAACTATTACTATTCGGTCTTACAGTGCGTGTGGTGGCTATCGCGGAGCTTCCACAGATTCTGCAACATTAGCAAGTGGTGGAGGCCAGCAGGTGAATGAGGGAAAGGGGACGCAGAAGGAAAAGAGACCCGAGGCGGCCGCCGGTCCAAGTGTGAACTGAACTTCAGGTAAGAAGTTATGACCTGCAGGCTATCCGAGTCAGATATAAACCAAGTTTAGGTGGAGTTTATTTTCGTTATTCTGACTTTTTCCGTACTGCGTACTAGCTAGCATGACGGAGTTTCTATAGAGCTGGGTGGGTGCTATGAAGTTAATGATGTTGAACTTTATTTTGTTCATAAGTTATTAGAGTTGCCAATCGTCCCGTCTGGTATTCAGATAAAATATTACGCGTTTCTTATTGAGGTGAAAAGGAACAGTTTGTCCCGTAATTCAGCTACAATGAAAAAGGCACAAAGCTGCAGTTATTCTGTGTCTTTGCTGCACAGCTGCCTCTTCTTCTTTCATTCTCTCCCCTCTCTCTCCTGTTTCTACTTCAATCATGAAAACTGATCAATGATCAGCTGATCGGCTCTCTTGTTTGTTTATCGCCCACTTTGCGCCAGAAAGAGGAAACCAGCCGATGTCGCGTTAAATAACAGCAGCACGTTTAAGCTTGATCAGCTGTTGTTAGAATTTATTTAATATTAATTTCTAGTATCAGCTGATGTTTGCTGGAGCCACAGCTGCAAAAAAGCTGCTGGTCATGATGTGGGTTTGGTTATCTGGTGAGAGGGAAACATGAAGATGAAACCAGGAGATGTCCTTACTGAATCATCAGAGCTGAACAGGTGATGGAGAAACAGGTTTACCTTTTAGGTGACATGAATGAGTTGAAGGGAAGTTATGAACTGTTTCTGAGAGACAAATAACACCAGGATCCTTTTTTAGGTAGCTGACAGCTGGTAACTGTGCAGGTGCGGATCTAGCAAAGTTTTGCCAGGGGGGCCAGGTAGGGCATTAACAGGGAGAGGGGGGCACAAACAAATACTTTTCTTTCTTATTCTCATTTAAAATGTCTAGCTTTTATTAAATAATTATCTGAATCTTACAACAAACGATTGATAGATTGATGCATATATACCATCAAAACAGTGTACATCACTGTCACAACAGCGTTTGTTTTCATTCAAAGGCTTTATGATTTTTCCCTGTATGCCGCTCATCTGCAGTGTGGTGTTACCTACATCTTCCTATTTAGAAGGCAGAATTTCCGAGTTCTGAGTACAATCAAAGCACCACGACTGCAGTTTTTGTGTTGGATGTAAAAGGTGCACATGACGCTGTGACGTAGGCTAGAATCATGGCAGCGGTCAATGATGGTCCAGGCGTGGGATTTCTCTCGTGGAAATGTGCACATTATCTTTTCCTTTCTATTGGTAGGTGGCACAGTGCACTGTGGCAAGTAAGCAAGCTAGAAGACTGGCAAAGTTATGGAAGCTACACATTAATAAGAGAATTCTGAGTAAAACCAAAGTTACTTTCCCTAGTAACTAGTTACTTTGAAAGTAACGAGTAACTTGAAGTAACTGAGTTACTTTTGATAGAAGTAACTAGTAATGTAACTAAGTTACTATTTTAAAGTAACTTACCCAACACTGCTTATCACCCACCAGTCTACCGTTGTTTACAGCGCTGTCGGCCGCTCGGACAAGAAAGCCTAATTTCTGCTGTTCAATACTGAAGAAATGTAAACTTTTTAAAACGATGCAATAAAGTGTATCTGCTACAGAAAACAGGGCAGGAAAATCTCCTTCATGTTTTTCTGTTTTATCCTCAGTTACTTTGACACAAAGGCCTCTTCTGTGATGCTCACACCTCTGATGAAGTCTCACATGTGTCAGCGCTGATAAATCATCAGAATTATAATATTTCTGACTGTCTGAGGCAAAATCAAATTGAATGGAATCAGGACCTCGTGAATTGAGTGGATTACAGAAATCAGTGATGATACCCAGCCGTAGTGAGCAACCTAGGCCCGACAGAAGTGGATGTAGCTGTGGGTAAAAAGGTGGAAAGAACTACTGATAACTTTTAAAGTTAAGGCCTGATCCTTCTGAAATTCATAGCCAGCTCTGACACACAGCCATCAATCTCTGGGCGCTGAAAAAGCAGCAGTGTATCCAGAAAACACATTATATGCTGCGATAAATGCCCAAGTGTCCCTCTAACACTGCCTTTCAGTGGCAGCAGGTCGTCAGAGGACACAGGATGACATCATACTGTATGCCTATATGACATCATACTGTATGCTTATATGACATCTGTCACGGCCCAGCAGCACGAGGTAAATGGGATGGACACAAGTGCAAGATCCAAACCGGAAGCGAGACAGTGAGTGATCAAGAAGGTTCATTTCTTCCCCCACAAATTAAACACACAAGCCAAATTTAAACGAAGCCACTACACTAGTGGGTGCGCTGTCAAAACTAAGGCAACTAAATGAAAACTAGACAGCTCTAGAATACAGCGGGACGGCTGTGGCAGTGGGGAGCTGGAAGCTGGGCTGGGAAAAATACTGTGAAGAGACCAGGGCATTGGTTTCAGGTGAAGGGGACAGGTGGGGGGCAAGGCCCAGATGAGGTCGAGGTGCGAGGAGGCAGGCAGGTGAGTTTCAGGCTTGTTGGCAATGCTGTACCAGCAGCTGGTGGCCCAGGTCCAGAAAAGCGGGGATGACTGAGGCGAGAACCCCACTCCAGGAGCCGACTCTGAAGACAGGAAAAAGCAGGTAAGTTTTCACACAGGATCTGGACTGAGCAATAAAACATCACTGACTAACCTGATACTCAGGCCATGACTGATTGAGTGCACAGATCTTATATGCTGCTGGAATAATTGCTCACAGGTGCTCAGCCAGGGAGGAGCAACCGATCTCCGCCCAAAGGAGGAGGACCGCTGTTGGAAACCTACAGGTACGCACCCAGACCATGACAACATCAAGCTGGATACCATACATGACATGAAGCTGTATGCAGACATGACATCATACTTTAAGACTTATATGACATCAAGCTGTCTCGATCCAGGACTTCAAGCTGAGGGCATACATGAGATCAGGCTGTGTGACACAAATGACATCAACCTGTAAGACTTATAAGACATGAAGCTTGTCAGGGTTATATTGTTGATTGTCATATATGCTTAGAGTTTTATAGTCAATGTCATGTTGGTAGAGGGTTGATCCTTAGGAGTCTGCAAAGACTTTGTGTGCATTCCAGAGTGTTCTGGCATTCACACCCACATCCTGGGAGCATGGGAGAGGTCGTACCTGCTCTTATTGTTTTGTGGTAGGATGAACGTATCTATATCTGTTTTAGTCTAAGTGCCTTTTGTTTAGATGAACTGCTGGACTTCCAGACCAGCAGGTTTAGGGAAGTCTTCACACACACACACACACACACACACACACACACACACACATGCTTACACAACGCACAGGCAAGGTACTCTTTGTTTGTATGTATACGTCATATGTTAATGAACCTATGTATATTCATGTAACCTCAGTAAAAGAGCAGTGTTACGAGGGAGCGGATGAGAGTGACTGGGGTCAAGCGAAGGAACGGCGTTTGTCCAGTTCTCTCCCGTGCACGAGAAACATGAAGAACTTTGCCTACTCGTGTCTTGCTTTGCTGTGTAGTTAAATTGTCTTGAAAGTTCTAGTGAATAGGTTTGAGATACAAACGTATCAAGGTTGCATGTCATACATGACATCATACTTTATGCCTTTATATGACATCATACTGTATGCCTATATGACATCATACTGTAGCCTGGGAAATGGTTAGCCACACAGGACACAATTACTGGGTTCTTAATGTGCAGTTTTATTGTCAATGCCGACTGAATAAACAAAAAAAATGTCCTTTGACCTTTACTTTTGTCAAACAGCAGCCATATGGACTTGTACTGAACATCGACAGCACGAGAGGTAACGTGGCAAAGTAACAGAATAACCGACTAAACAAAGATGCGCCAATACAATACGAGGAATAAAGGAAATGAAATACAAAACACAAAAATACGGCAGTGACCTCTGTCTGTGCAGAACAAAATACAAAGAGCTAAATCACACAAGGCTCCTTTAAAAACTGTGGAAGTGTTAGACACATTTTTATAAACACTTACATTCCACAGAAATCTCAGCTCACTCGGATACTGGAGCACACAGACGATCTCGCAACTCATCCCTTGCATGGAGAAAATGGCCGCTCCACGCTGCACATACAGGTCCTTTGCATCATACATTTCAGAAATACATCATCTTGTTAAAATACTGACGTTTTGCCACTGCACTACAATTATACCAATATGTTTCAATGAGTTATGTGCGTATTTAACAATTCCTTACCAACAATTTAACTCCTTTACAACATTCCCGTTCCACATCCACAACAAGAAGAAAAGTCCCGAGGTGCAGTTCTTGTTAAGTCTTTTTTTGGAAAACTGCAGTTAACCCTTAAGAACTGCCCCCCCCCAAAACTTAAATGGACATTTGGTTAACTGAAATGGAAAATATTATTATTAATTTACCACTCGGCTAAAATACTGTATGCCTATATGACATCATACTGGATGCCTATATGACATCATACTGTATGCCTTATATGACATCATACTGTATGCCTATATGACATCATACTGAATGCCTACATGACATCATACTCTTCTTTTAAGATTCAAGTTCTTGCATGAATCGGACCAATAATACAGACTTGTAATGAATGCTCTTCCTTACCAGTGAGTCCTGAAGTTCTTCAGTTCTTGCTTCAATCAGAGGCATCTTATTAACACATAAATCAACGATTCCCTGAACTATTTAAAATAAAGACTTCCCCAAATAGAAGCACTAAGGCAAAAGGAAAACCACAAGTTTTTCCATTTGAGGGGTTTCTATTTGAGATGTTCTGTAAGTGAACCGTGTTATCTAAAGTTTGCTTCAAAGTGTATAATTGTTGTAAACTCATATGCAAGGTCACTTTGAGTGGGTGCACTTAAGAATAAAACCACATCAGTGTCTCCATTCAAAGTGATCTTGATATGAAACATAGAACTCAATTTGATAGACATAACTTGAAGTGTCAGGTAGAATTTGTACCAGTTGTTGTGTACAACTGGTCCAAGCAGATGCACTTACTGAATTCAAGAGACAAGTTCTTGCATGAGTTGGACCAATAATACAGACTTGTAATGAATGCTCTTCCTTACCAGTGAGTCCCGAAGCTCTTTTGGAATATCCTGTGTTGTCTGTGTTTCCAAATCCATGAGAGATGCTTGAACACGAGTCTCCTTTTATATGAACTCAAGACTCCTCTTGTGGTCCCACCCACATTTAAGTCAATGACATTCAGTCATGAGACTAATGGTTGGCTAACGACTGTAGTAATGGCCCATTGTATTTTGGTTTCCTCTTTTGTCTCCAGTAGCTGTTGAAGGTTTCGTGCGATTTCAATCAGAGGCATCTTATTAACACATAAATTAATGATTCCCTGAACTATTCAAAATAAAGAATTCCCAAAATTGGAGCACTAAGTAAAGAGGAAAACCACAAGTGTTTCCATTTAAGGGGTCTCTACTTGAAATGTTCTGTAAGTGAACCATGTTATCTAAAGTTTGCTTCAAAGTGTCTAATTGTTGTAAACTCATATGCAAGGTCACTTTGTGTGGGTGCACTTAGGAATAAAACCACCATCAGTGTCTCCATTCAAAGTGATTTTGATATGAAACATAGAACTCAATTTGATAGGCCAAAGGAGCTTGCAAAGAAAAAGCGTCTGGACTTCTATAAGTTGCCTGAAGACGTTTCACCTCTCATCCGAGAAGCTTCTTCAGTTCTAAGGTCAAATGGTGGAGAGTCCCAGATATAAACCTAGTGGGAGTATCCCCCCACGGAGGGACAAAAGGACCCCCTGATGATCCTCTAATCGCCTGAGCCAAGGTGTGAAACTGGGTGTGGGTCCCAATCAGCCAGAGTTTCAGGTGAGCTCATTGTGAAACCTGGCCCCACCTTATCATGCAAATTCCTGAGGTCAGATGGCCCAGGATGTGAGTGGGCGTTAAGGCGTCTGGGAAGGGATGTCAAAACTGGATTATAGATGACAGAGAGTTAGTGTCGTAAACCACTGCCTCTGTTCAAACATGGTCGCTCACAGTGGACATAGATGGCTTCTTTCACTTCTCTTTCAAACCATCTGTCCTCTCTGTCCAAAATGTGAACATTGGCATCCTCGAAAGAGTGTCCTTAATCCTTAAGATGCAGATGGACAGCTGAGTCTTGTCCTGTGGAGTGGCTCTTCTGTGTTGTGCCATGCGCTTGTGAAGTGGCTGTTTGTCTCTCCAATGTAGAGGTCTTGGCATTCCTCGCTGCACTGTACAGCGTACACCACATTGTTAAGTCTGTGTTTTGAGTTTTGTCTTTCGGGTGAACCAGTTTGTGTCTGAGCGTGTTGCTGGGTCTGAAGTACACCGGGATGTCATGCTTGGAGAAAACTCTCCTGAGTTTTTCTGATACACCGGCTACATAGGGGATGACAATGTTGTTGCGTCTGTCCTTCTTATCCTCCCTCGCTGGTGTCTGATCTTCTTTTCTGTGCCTCTTTGCTGACTTTAAGAACGCCCATTTAGGATAGCTGCACGTTTTGAGTGCTTCCTTTACACGTGTGTGTTCCTTCTTTTTCCCTTCAGGCTTAGAGGGAACATGTTCTGCCCGGTGGTGTAGGGTCCTAATTACTCCATGTTTGTGTTCCAGAGGGTGATGGAGTCAAAGAGGAGGTACTGGTCCGTGTGTGGGCTTCCGGTAAACTTCGATGTTGAAGTTGCCATTCTCTTCAAGGTGCACAGTGCAGTCCAGGAAAGGCAAACATTTCTCCTTTGTGTCTTCCCTGGTGAACTTGATGCTTTTATCCACAGCATTAATGTGCGTAGTGAAGGATTCCACTTCTTGTGTCTTGATTTTGACCCAGGTGTCGTCTACATATCTGTACCAGTGGCTGGGTACTCTTCCTTTGAAAGAGCCAAGAGCCTTCCTTTCCACTTCCTCCATGTAAAGGTTGGCTACAATAGGTGACATGGGGGAGCCCATGGCACAGCCATGTTTTTTCTGTAAAAGCCTTCGTTGTTTTTGAAATATGTAGTGGTGAGGCAGAGGTCTAACAGTGTGCAAATCTGATCGGGTGTGAAGTTGGTCCTGTCTTCCAAGGAGCTGTCTTCTTGTAGTCGTTTTCTGACAGTCTCCACTACCTCCTTGGTGGGTATGCAAGTGAAGAGAGAGACTACATCAAAGGACACCATGGTTTCATCTGGATCCAGGGTAAGTTTCTGGACCTTGTCAGTGAAGTCGGTGGAGTTCTTGATGTGGTGTGGGGTGTTCCCCACGAGAGGAGCAAGGATGGTAGCAAGGTGTTTTGCAATGTTATAAGTGGCTGAGTTTATGCTACTGACTATGGGTCTGAGTGGGACAGCTTCCTTGTGGATTCAATTTGATAGACCTAACATGGAGGGTCAGGTAGAATTTGTAGCAGTCGATGAGCGTGTCTATTTGAGATGTTCTTTAAGTGAAACATATAGTCTAAAGTTTGCTTCAAAGTGTCTAATTGTTGAAAACTCACATTCAAGGTAACTTTGAGTAGGTGCACTTAGGAAAACAACCACCATCAGTGTCTCCATTCAAAGTGATCTTGATATGAAACATAGAACTCAATTTGATAGACCTAACATGGAGGGTCAGGTAGAATTTGTAGCAGTCGATGAGCGTATGTATTTGAGATGTTCTTTAAGTGAAACATATAATCTAAAGTTTGCTTCAAAGTGTCTAATTGTTGAAAACTCATATGGAAGGTCACTTTGAGTGGGTGCACTTAGGAATACAACCACCATCAGTGTCTCCATTCAAAGTGATCTTGATATGAAACATAGAACTCAATTTTTTAGATGTAATCAGGTAGAATTTGTAGCAGTTGTTGTGTACAACTGGTCCAAGCAGATGCACTTACTTAATTCAAGAGACAAGTTCTTGCATGAGTTGAAACAATAATACAGACTTGTAATGAACGCTCTTCCTTACCAGTGAGTCCGGAAGATCTTTTGGAATATCCTGTGTTGTCTGTGTTTCCAAATCCATGAGGGTTACCTAGACATGAGTCTCCTTTTATATGAACTCAATATTCCTCTTGCAGTCCCACCCACATTTAAATTAGCGAGATTCAATCAAGAAACTAATGGATGGCTAACGACTGTTGTAGCACCCCATTGTATTTTGTTGTCATCTTTTGTCTCCAGTCGCTGTTGAAGGTTTCGTGCGGTTTTAATCAGAGGCATTTTATTAACACATAAATTAATGATTGCCTGAACTATTCAAAATAAAGAATTCCCAAAATTGGAGCACTAAGTAAAGAGGAAAACCACAAGTGTTTCCATTTGAAGGGTCTCTAATTGAAATGTTCTGTAAGTGAACCATGTTAACTAACGTTTGCTTCAAAGTGTCTAATTGTTGTAAACTCATATGCAAGGTCACTTTGAGTGGGTGCACTTAGGAATAAAACCACCATCAGTGTCTCCATTCAAAGTGATCTTGATATGAAACATAGAACTCAATTTGATAGACATAACTTGAAGGGTCAGGTAGAATTTGTAGCAGTTGTTGTGTACAACTGGTCCAAGCAGATGCACTTACTGAATTCAAGAGACAAGTTCTTGCATGAGTTGGACCAATAATACAGACTTGTAATGAATGCTCTTCCTTACCAGTGAGTCCCGAAGCTCTTTTGGAATATCCTGTGTTGTCTGTGTTTCCAAATCCATGAGAGATGCTTGAACATGAGTCTCCTTTTATATGAACTCAAGACTCCTCTTTCAGTCCCACCCACATTTAAGTCAATCACATTCAGTCATGAAACAAATGGTTGGCTAACGACTGTAGTAGCGGCCCATTGTATTTTGGTTTCCTCTTTTGTCTCCAGTAGCTGTTGAAGGTTTTGTGCGGCTTCAATCAGAGCCATCTTATTAACACATAAATTAACGATTCCCTGAACTATTTAAAATAAAGACTTCCCCAAATAGGAGCACTAAGGCAAAAGGAAAACCACAAGTGTTTCAATTTGAGGGGTCTCTACTTGAGATGTTCTGTAAGTGAACCATGTTAACTAAAGTTTGCTTCAAAGTGTCTAATTGCTGTAAACTCACATTCAAGGTAACTTTGTATGGGTGCACTTAGGAATACAACCACCATCAGTGTCTCCATTCAAAGTGATCTTGATATGAAACATAGAACTCAATTCGAAAGACCTAACATGGAGGGTCAGGTAGAATTTGTAGCAGTCAATGAGTGTGTCTATTTGAGATGTTCTTTAAGTGAAACATATAATGTAAAATTTGCTTCAAAGTGTCTAATTGTTGTAAACTTGTATGCAAGGTCACTTTGAGTGGGTGCACGTAGGAATACAACCACCATCAGTGTCTCCATTCAAAGTAATCTTGATATGAAACATAGAACTCAATTTGATAGACATAACTTGAAGGATCAGGTAGAATTTGTAGCAGTTGTTGTGTACAACTGGTCCAAGCAGATGCACTTACTGAATTCAAGAGACAAGTTCTTGCATGAGTTGGACCAAAAATACAGACTTATAATGAATGCTCTTCCTTACCAGTGAGTCCCGAAGCTCTTTTGGAATATCCTGTGTTGTCTGTGTTTCCAAATCCATGAGAGATGCTTGAACATGAGTCTCCTTTTATATGAACTCAAGACTCCTCTTGCAGTCCCACCCACATTTAAGTCAATGACATTCAGTCATGAAACCAATGGTTGGCTAACGACTGTAGTAGCGGCCCATTGTATTTTGGTTTCCTCTTTTGTCTCCAGTAGCTGTTGAAGGATTTGTGCGATTTCAATCAGAGGCATCTTATTAACACATAAATCAACGATTCCCCGAACTATTCAAAATAGAGAATTCCCAAAATTGGAGCACTAAGTAAAGAGGAAAACCACAAGTTTTTCCATTTGAAGGGTCTCTACTTGAAATGTTCTGTAAGTGAACCATGTTAACTAACGTTTGCTTCAAAGTGTCTAATTGCTGTAAACTCACATGCAAGGTCACTTTGAGTGGGTGCACTTTGGAATTCAACCACCATCAGTGTCTCCATTCAAAGTGATCTTGATATGAAACATAGAACTCAATTTGATAGACATAACTTGAAGGGTCAGGTAGAATTTGTAGCAGTTGTTGTGTACAACTGGTCCAAGCAGATGCACTTACTGAATTCAAGAGACAAGTTCTTGCATGAGTTGGACCAACAATACAGACTTGTAATGAATGCTCTTCCTTACCAGTGAGTCCGGAAGATGTTTTGGAATATCTTGTGTTGTCTGTGTTTCCAAATCCATGAGGGTTACCTAGACATGAGTCTCCTTTTATATGAACTGAATACTCCTTTTGCAGTCCCACCCACATTTAAATTAACAAGATTCAATCATGAAACTAATGGATCGCTAACGACTGTTGTAGCACCCCATTGTATTTTGTTGTCATGTTTTGTCTCCAGTCGCTGTTGACGGTTTCGTGCGGTTTTAATCAGAGGCATCTTATTAACACATAAATTAAAGATTCCCTGAACTATTCAAAATAAAGACTTTCCCAAATAGGAGCACTAAGGCAAAATGAAAACCACAAGAATTTATACACCACCAAATCAAAACAACAGACCTTACAATAAAAAAAAAATTCAGAGAAAAACCCAACAATCATATGACCCCCTAAGTTTTTAAAATATCCTTAATACAGAACATATATAAGTCATATTTGTCTGTGATAGCAAACTATGGTTTCCCATATGTCATTCATCAGTTAAATTCCTCACTTATAGCATTTAACTTGGGTTAAAAAATAATGACTTAACTCTATAATGATATTTTCATGACTACTGAGAAAAGGACCTTAACCTGAAAAATTAGCACTTACTTTAGTGTAAGTCAGTGAAAGTTAGATTAATTATGTTATGATTAAGTCATGAGTGTTAGTGGTAAATTTCAGACTTACGTAATAAATTATATAACATAAACTGTAATAGGATTTTATGATTTTTGTAGTTATCTTAACGTGAAAGCTGATATATTGTTTACTGATACTGTTGTATACCTGATAGGATTTATTATGAACCAAACTGTGTTTTAATGCAATCTTTGATTGTCTTTTTTTACTTGCTGAGTGGTTTCAAACTATAATGCCCTTCTTTCTCTTTTGACATGTTTCAGCGTTTTTTGATGCAGCTGAGACTCAGATTTATTTTAGAGTCTCCGAACAATTCACCTCAATTTCAATATACTAGTGCCTGCTGAGTTTCACACCTACAGTTTCACCTTCAAGTCTGTGTGTCTTCCACTTTCTTTCTCTTTGTCTCTTAAACTAATTTGCATACTCACGCACACACACACACACACACACACACACACACACACACACACACACACACACACACACACACACACACACACACACACACAGATTCTTATCTGTGGGAATGTTACGTGGCAAAAAACGTGGTATTTTGGCCTTATATTCTTTGTGAAAACTCTTCTTTCAAAAAACCCCCAAAACTGTGCTATACACAATTTTCTCAACACCATGGACAAAACAAAAAACAAAAAAAACCAACTTAAGCAAATGCATAAATTAAAGCTATATTTTCTTGAATAGTCTTTTGAATGTAGGTTAGTCTTATGATTGTAAAGAGACCGTCAGCTTAGCTGCTTTGTAATTCTCTTGTTTGAATCCCTCAGCAGCACGCTTAAAAACTGTGAGGTTATGAATCTCTCCCTCTCTTTTGTTGTGTGTGTGTGTGTGTGTGTGTGTGTGTGTGTGTGTGTGTGTGTGTGTGTGTGTGTGTGTGTGTGTGTGACAGAGAGAAAGAGATAAATGGTGTTTAACAAATCAGATCACATCCAATACCACTTTGCAGGAATGGAGACCACAGAGGAAAGAAGGATCAAGAATGGTGAACGATGGAAAGCTCCATACTGTTCTCATGAAAATGTCTCAAAGAGAAAACTGACAGAGGTCATAAAACTGGTTTCACAAGGCGCAATGTTAGCCGGAGACAACAAACTGCTGGCAAATTTACCATAATGTGATATTAGCCACAATGTTTTTAATTAGATGACAGTTTAAAGCCAAGGATGGAACTTTCTTGACATCTCAACCAAAGGCCACCGGTGTGCTTGTCCCCTCTCTGCTCTCACTCATAAGCCCCTTTCAACAAACGTATGAAACCTGTGCAGTGCTAGGAAGGTAGCCTCAGAGTATGTCATTTCCTCGTTTTACTTTCAATCATGGTCATCGAGTCTCTGACAATAAGAAAATGTGTTTACATCATTTTTATAGATCCCATAAATAATTGTGACTATATTACAGAACAGCACTGTTCATAATAAGTGTAACGTAATGAAGGAGAAGGTTATGTTAACAAGAAGATTTGTAAAAGAAATCAGCAGTTACTTGTTTTAGACCAGGGGTCTCAAACTCGCTGCGTCCCACATCACCCCTACTTGTATATTGATGTGAAGAAATATAATGCAATTTGGCCCTTGAACTTTTTTTGTTAGAGAGGATTTGTTTGTTGTTGAGTGCAATGGTAAAATAAGTTCTTTAAAAAGCAAAAAATGATTTAATATGAAGACAATGTGAATAACATGTTGAGGGATTGGCTGTGTTAGTTGACATTAGACAATCTCAATAAACATGTAGGATGAACATCAAAATGTGGTCCAATCAAGTTTTTTTAGATAATATATGTTGTTGTTGTTTTGTGTGTGTTTGTTATCAATGTTAAAGTTAAGCTTAGTAAGCCATCAAGCACTGATTACTCGTAGAAGAGCACCAATAGGAGACAGAACTAATTAGAAGGTGTTATTATTCAGTCTGTACATCGAATAGAAGGCACTAACCACAAGGTGATCTTCAATGCATCTCTGTGTGAATGTGAACGGGGCGAGAAGACCCCCACTAACTGCATGTTTTTACACTGTGGGAGGAAGCTGGAGAGAACATGCAGACTCCACACAAAGACCCCGGCCTGATGGGGTTAGGGTCCTGAGTTTGATACCCCAAACTGAACGCAGGACAGAGGAAGGGATGGGTGATGTTCATGTGTGCCCAGGTGTATGATGTGGCTCTTTCAAAGCCTCCTTCACCCAGCTTATCCTGCTCTTCGTATTTTTCTTCAAAGTCCTCTACTAAGAGACAAAACAAATTGAATTTAACAGGTAAAGGACTTTACTCACCTAGATATTTACGCACACCCACAGCACGTGGTGTGGTAAAGGTCGGCCAAGATTTTGACCACATGTCAGAAACTGGATCAAAATTGGACTAAACTCACTTGAACTCTGACTTTGTCTGCACTTAGAACTATCACAAGACATTAAAACAAAACATCGGGCATTGATGACATCACAGGAATCTAACATTCTAATCTATGCAAACTGTCTCCATGGCTACATAAAATCAAATTAAATCATAGCAAAGGAGTAAAAAGCAGGATCAGTCTTAGGGTGTATGTTACATGTTTGCCAGTTTGGATGAGTGAGTGCAATACTTCATCGGCCTGTGTTGTAGCAACCTGTTGAACCTGCTGAGAAACTTTTCTTTGTCCACTCTGCCCCAAACTTCACATGCTCCATAAAAGTCGAGGCCTAGAGACCTCTGCATAGTTATTAGCATTAGGTTATCAGTATCATCTGATATATATGACATTTACAGTACAGTACTCACACATGACATAGGAGGAATAAATATGAACTTTTTGACATAAATTTGATCATATGAAATTGGATTTTTTTTAAATATGAAACTTTTTCCTTCCGTCATACTTCAGAAATATAATATATTAAGTTTTGAACATTTTAAAACATTTAAGTTTGCTCGTTGTATTTATAAGATCCTACATGGACGTGCTCCACAATCATTGGTCAGTCATGTTAAAATCCATTATCAGTGGAAAACAAACCTGATCCTCTACTAGAGGCGATTGTGCAATACCTTTTAGACATAACACTCAGCAAACAGTTATTATCAGTTAAAGTCAGTGAGATTTGGAGTGATACATGACACATGACGGAATAAGACACGCAGACTTAGCATGACGAACCGACGAGGAACACGTACACTGTGAATACATACAGAGGGAAAAGAGGACTAGAGATGAGACATGGACATAACTAAGCACAAACAGAACATGATGGCTGGGGGGAAAACACACGTGACAGAAGGAATGGGTCACAAGGAAAAAACATGTAAACGAGAGGAGGAGACGGGAGAAAAAGACATTACTGAAATACATGAAGGGCCAGGGCTGGGGCAGCCAACCAGTCACAGACAAACAGCCACATTTTTTTACTGTATCACCGCAAAGAGCCACATCATACACCTGGGCACACATGAACATCACCCATCCCTTCCTCTGTCCTGCGTTCAGTTTAGGGTATCAAACTCAGGACCCTAACCCCATCAGGCCGGGGTCTTTGTGTGGAGTCTGCATGTTCTCTCCAGCTTCCTCCCACAGTCTAAAGACATGCAGTCAGTGGGGGTCTTCTCGCCCCGTTCACATTCACACAGAGATGCATTGAAGATCACCTTGTGGTTAGTGCCTTCTATTCGATGTACAGACTGAATAATAACACCTTCTAATTAGTTCTGTCTCCTATTGGTGCTCTTCTACGAGTAATCAGTGCTTGATGGCTTACTAAGCTTAACTTTTTTCACAACATTGATAACAAACACACACAAAACAACAACAACATATATTATCTAAAAAAAATTGATTGGACCACATTTTGATGTTCATCCTACATGTTTATTGAGATTGTCTAATGTCTGCGACGGTATCTTCTCCTACGTCTGCGGACACCCGAGGCCTTGTGGGCTCTCCTGCGTCTGCGAACGGGGCGAGAAGCACGTTTGCGTCTATACCTGTGTCGTGGCATCGTCCAAAACGGCGGTACCTGCTCCACGTCACGGGTTCTATTTATGGACTCAACTTTAGTGATGTCACTGCTGATGTTGTCACTGTTGGTGTGACCTCATGACTCATTCATCCCATCTGAACTGTGGTGTAATTATGAGGTCACAGGGGCACGTGAATTTATTCACAAAGTTGAAAGAGAGTTTGGGTCATAACTCAAAGACACAATGATGCAGTCAAATCATTGGAATTAAATATCTGTAAATTACACGATTTAGAGGGGTCTGACATCACATCCAGTCTCTCTGCTGTGATGTCAAATATCAACGCCCAAACCACACGACCGACAAATAACACAGAACACGCAGCCAGTGACGCACCAAACACACACCACGTTTAGTGACCAATAAATCAAGCGCCACAGGTGGTGTAAATGACAGCTCAGGGATGTGTAATGATGTTGATTTTTTCTGTTCTTGTTCCTTTTTACCAAGCCGGGTTTGTTGGTCCTTGTTTCCCTCTCCTGCTGAGTTCCTCCTGACGGAGTTCATAAGCCAGTCAAAGATCTGCACGTCACAATGGACTGAGATGTCAACTTCCTCCCACCAAAAAAAAAGAAAAAAGAAAAGTCATCATGCAGCAGGAGAACAAAAAGTCATACTACAGCTACTGCACCCCTCTAATTTATTAGATTCTTTCAATCATGTGTTTCAAAGGGGCCTCGGAGCACTTCTGCACACTAAATGAGCTGTGCTGGAACTTACACCATCACGTAACCCATAAAGGAAATCTCTTATTCATAAAAAGAAACAAATGTTTGCTTTGATTCCTCCTTGAGAAACTGAATGTCACGGTCCTGGGTCGCTGGCTCAGTGTTTTCTGTTTTGTTTTATTAATCTTTGATTTCTTGATGTGTCTTTGTTAGTTCTTAGGTTTTGGTTCTGTGTCCCCGCTGTTCTGTGTTGGTACTGTGCCTCTACATAAATAGCATCATAATTTCATATTTTGTCAGCACTTCCTAGCAGTATGTAACTACACAATAAATGTCAGGGTTTGCGTGTTGAGTTATGAATGGAGGACCCAAGATGCAGGCACTGCTGATGTGAGTGAGCTTTATTTATGGAGAGTGACATACAAACAAAGGCGAGGGAGGCGAGAAACAAAACTAGGAAAACCTAAACTGGGAAAGCTGAGAACCAAATAAGAAACCTGGACACGAGGGAATGGAGTTAAAACACGAAGGATGACAAGCAGGAAAAACAGCATGGAGGAACACAGACGGACCAGTAACACACACAAGAGGACGAATGCTATAAATTAGTGATGGCCCGCTTGAAGCTGACGCTCCGGCGCGTGTGTCAAAAACACCAACACACCGCTTCAGAAGCACTCTGTCGATGCTCGATTCGTTTGGCCACAGTCACGTGATCAGTGACGTCCAATTGTGAATTGTGAATTGTGAATTCCACTCTGCAGAGTGGGCAATCATAATGAAGCAGTTCAGTTTTTCTGTAGATTCAAGCTGCTCTTCATATTTTTGACCAGCAGATGTCACCACAGAGGACTGTGTTAAAAAGCTTCCAGTAATGAATCGTTTTTCAACACAAGCTTCAGAAAGCTTTGTTTGGCCATCACTACTATAAATACACACAGAGGGAAACGAGGAAACACAGGAGGGGGACACAGCTGAGCCTAATGAATCTGACGAGACGGGTCATTCATGTACTGTACATGATGCGGGTAGATGCTGTACGTTTATGGGCTGCAGGAGAGACACAGATTTGTGCAGCTGAGGTTGTTTGGGGTGCCTGCGTGTTCGCCTGCTGGGCCTGAGCGAGCCTCTCCACATCTGTGGCCCGGCGGTCTCTTCTCTTGCTGAGGATCTTAACGTAGTTTGCTGGGACGAGCCGGTGGTCTCACCGTCCACGCTGGCCAGGAGCCAGCCACGCACACGGGGCTGTAGCTCTAAACACGAGGGAGATAGTTGTAAACATGGGGCACGCTCACATAAAAGAAGAGCCCTCATCTGTTATTTCTAAGATAAGGAAAACAAAAATAGAAGGTTTTGGGTCAAAGCACTCAGAATCAAATGTCCCGCAGCCAGTAAAAAGCTCATCACCTTTAGGAGCGAGGTTGAGCATCTCTCCAGCTTGCATAGAAAGCTCCTCCTGAGAAGCAGCTGTAAAGTCATATTCTCCTCTGGCCACCACGTGGTCGTCCTCCTCGCTCGCCCAGTTAGTGTCTAAACCAAGCAAGGAAACTGAATGAAAGACATTCATCATTTTAACTGGTCTTAACCAAAAACAAGTCCTTCTGCTTTTCCTTACACTTGTAAAGTAACTAATGGCATATGGAGCTATGGTACCCAATTTATTTGCCACTGAGTTACACAAAGGCACATATGATGTCATACAAGCAGACTCATCTTTACACG
The DNA here is from genome assembly GCF_056152115.1 of Neolamprologus brichardi. NCBI lineage: Eukaryota > Metazoa > Chordata > Actinopteri > Cichliformes > Cichlidae > Neolamprologus > Neolamprologus brichardi. The sequence continues at coordinate 4,462,356 of NW_028270137.1, read as the reverse complement.
TGTACTGCAGCCCTGAACATTACCAGCTTCAGATTCTATTATCAAACTTTGCAACAGCAGCCTTAATTACTTTGAACTCAAAACAATTAGCACCTGCAGCCACTGTCCTGTGTTGAGTACACCTCTCAAAACAACTAAATGTACTTTAATGTGTTTGGATTTCTTTGGGGCGGTCCACTACTGTAAAGAGCGGTGAGGCAGCCCGCTCCTGATTTATCCTGCTTTCTTTCCCGCACCTGGAGGGCGTCGCCACCTCCTCATGAGGGCTGGCTAGTTTTTGGGAGTGTGTGTATGTGTCTGTACAACTGTGCTTATTGTTTTGTGTATTCCAAACTGATTCGTGTCCTCATCTCTGCAGTGCTGCCGTCTCCTGCATCCCGGCATGTTTCTAAGGTACGTTTTCTCCTTTTTTATGTTGTTCTTGTGGTTTTTGCACTCACATGAGGTCTGAAATTGGGGCTATTTAACAGGATTATGACATCACATATATTTAGAATTTTACCACCAATTTGATCCTTTGATCCTTGAATCCATAAATAGGGGTGAGAAGCGATGACTTTTAGTCCATTAATCACAGCATTTATGTTCACAGAATTGAAACGTTCGCCAGAGAAGTATTTTGAAACATCTGGATCCTTTTCGGAGTAACTGCTTACAGATTCCAACATGTCTCAGAGAAAACAACCCTACAGATTTTTAAGATAAGTTTTCTTTCTTTTTTCTGTTTTTCTGCGATTCAGAGTATTATAACTGCTTAATGCGTGTCAGAGTATGTCAACTGCTCAGTGCATAATGCATAATTTAATGTATCACTGAAATTTTACAGTGATTGTTGGCTGTAGAAGACATCAACAATACAGCAATAATGAGCACTTACTATATTCAGAATTCAAATAAGTGCTTGTGTTTCAATTTATTTATCAATTTCAATTTTATTTATATAGCGCCAAATCACAACAAAAGTTGCCTCAAGGCGCTTCATAGATACAGAGAAAAACCCAACAATCATATGACCCCCTATGAGCAAGCACTTTGGCGACAGTGGGAAGGAAAAACTCCCTTTTAACAGGAAGAAACCTCCGGCAGAACCAGGCTCAGGGAGGGGCGGGGCCATCTGCTGCCACCGGTTGGGGTGAGAGAAGGAAGACAGGATAAAAGACATGCTGTGGAAGAGAGACAGAGGTTAATAACATATATGATTCAATGCAGAGAAGTCTATTAATACATAGTGAGCGAGAAAGGTGACTGGAAAGGAAAAAGGAAAAACTCAATGCATCATGGGAATCCCCCGGCAGCCTACATCTATTGCAGCATAACTAAGGGAGGATTCAGGGTCACCTGGTCCAGCCCTAACTATATGCTTTAGCAAAAAGGAAAGTTTTAAGCCTAATCTTAAAAGTAGAGATAGTGTCTGTCTCCCGAATCCAAACTGGAAGCTGGTTCCACAGAAGAGGGGCCTGAAAACTGAAGGCTCTCCCTCCCATTCTACTTTTAAATACTCTAGGAACAACAAGTAGGCCTGCAGAGCGAGAGCGAAGTGCTCTAATAGGGTGATATGGTACTACAAGGTCATTAAGATAAGATGGGGCCTGATTATTTAAGACCTTGTATGTGAGGAGCAGGATTTTGAATTCAATTCTGGATTTAACAGGAAGCCAATGAAGGGAAGCCAAAACAGGAGAAATATGCTCTCTTTCTAGTCCCTGTCAGTACTCTTGCTGCAGCATTTTGGATTAGCTGAAGGCTTTTCAGTGAGTTTTTTGGACATCCTGATAATAATGAATTGCAGTAGTCCAGCCTGGAAGTAATAAATGCATGAACTAGTTTTTCAGCGTCACTCTGAGACAGGATATTTCTAATTTTAGAGATGTTGCGCAAATGGAAGAACGCAGTCTTACATATTTGTTATATATCTGCGTTGAAGGACATATCCTGGTCAAAAATGACTCCAAGGTTCCTCACAGTGTTACTGGAGGCCAAGGTAATGCCATCCAGAGTAAGAATCTGGTTAGATACCATATTTCTAAGCTTTTCAGCGCCGAGTACAATAACCTCAGTTTTATCTGAATTGATAAGCAGAAAGTTAGCGGCCATCCAGGTCTTTATGTCTTTAAGACATTCCTGCAGTTTAACTAATTGGTGTGTGTTATCTGGCTTCATGGACAGATAGAGCTGGGTGTCATCTGCATAGCAGTGAAAATGTATGCTATGTCTTCCAATGATGCTGCCTAAGGGAAGCATGTATAATGTAAACAGAATTGGTCCTAGCACTGAACCCTGTGGAACTCCATAATTAACCTCAGTGTGTGAAGAGGACTCTCCATTTACATGCACAAATTGGAGTCTATTAGATAGATATGATACAAACCACTGCAGTGCAGTACCTGTAATACCCACAGCATGTTCTAATCGCTCTAAAAGGATATTATGGTCAACAGTATCGAATGCTGCACTAAGGTCTACTAGGACAAGCACAGAGATGAGTCCACTGTCAGAGGCCATAAGAAGATCATTTGTAACCTTTACTAAAGCTGTTTCTGTGCTGTGATGAGCTCTGAAACCTGTCTGAAACTCTTCAAATAAGCCATTCCTCTGCAGATGGTCTGTTAGCTGTTTGACAACTACTCTTTCAAGGATTTTTGATATGAAAGGAAGGTTGGAGATTGGCCTATAATTAGCTAAGACTGCTGGGTCTAGAGATGGCTTTTTGAGTAAAGGTTTAACTGCAGCCACCTTGAAGGCCTGTGGTACATAGCCGATTATTAGAGATAGGTTGATCATATATAAGATCGAAGAATTAATCAATGGCAGGACTTCTTTGAGCAGTTTTGTAGGAATGGGGTCTAAAAGACACGTTGATGGTTTGGAGGAAGTAATTATTGAAGTTAACTCAGAAAGATCAATTGGAGAAAAAGAGTCTAACTTAACATCAATGGTACTAAGAGTAGCTGTAGATAATATTACATCTGTGGGATGATTATTGGTCATTTTTTCTCTAATGATAAAAATTTTATTTGTGAAGAAGTTCATGAAGTCATTACTAGTTAACGTTAAAGGGATGGTTGGCTCAAAAGAGCTCTGACTTTTTGTCAGCCTGGCTACAGTGCTGAAGAGAAACCTGGGGTTGTTCTTATTTTCTTCAATCAGTGACGAATAGTAAGATGTTCTGGCTTTGCGGAGGGCTTTCTTATAAAGCAACAAACTATTTCTCCAGGCTAAATGATGATCCTCTAAATTTGTGACACGCCATTTCCTCTCCAGATTACGAGTCATCTGCTTTAGGGTACATGTTTGAGAATTATACCACGGAGTCAGGTACTTCTGATTAGAGACCTTAGTTTTCACTGGAGCTACAGTATCCAGAGTCGTACGTAGTGAGGAGGTGAAATTATTAACCAGATAATCGACCTCTGTTGGGGTAGCGTTCAGATAGCTACTCTGCTCTGTGTTGGTACAGGGCATTGACGATGATAACAGTGGGTGGATTATATTCTTAAACTTAGTTACAGCGCTTTCAGAAAAACATCTACTTTGATAAAGTCTACTCTCCACTGCTGTGTAATCAATTATTGTAAATGTAAATGTTATCAGGAAATGATCAGACAGGAGAGGGTTTTCAGGAAACACTGTTAAATGTTCAGTTTCTATGCCATATGTTAAAACAAGATCTAGAGTGTGATTAAAGTGGTGGGTGGATTTTTTTACAGTTTAAGAGAAACCAATTGAGTCTAATAACAGGTTAAATGCCATGTTGAGGCTGTCATTTTTAGCATCTACATGGATGTTAAAATCACCCACAATAATTATTTTATCTGAGCTCACAACTAAATTAGATATAAAGTCTGAGAAATCAGACAGAAACTCTGTGTAAGGCCCAGGTGGACGATAGATGATAACAAGTAAGACTAGTTTCTGAGTTAACAGCTCCCACCCCATACAGGCCACCCTGACAACACTAACACACTGTTTTCCCTCCAGTGATAGGCTGCTGCACCCACAGTGTGCAAAGGGGAGATTTTGGAGGCCTTTCCCTCCAGCTGCTGTCAGCCTGTACACTGCACAACAGCAGTGAATGTACACCACATATGCACAAACTGGGGTCTTTACATATATCAGTGTGCAATACCTGTTAATACCTATTAACACCCAACAACTGCACTATGAAATGTTTCATTCTTCTCCTAATAGTAATCTGTATTATTGCATCACATATATAGCGAACAGTTAGATTTGCTCACCCGGTGGCTGGGAGAAGAGTCGTCTAAGCATGCCAAACGTATACGCTCTGTCCATCTCAACAATCCAGCAGAGGGCCTACGTCGAGTTTGGACACGGCTACAAGAATGTTATGGAACTCTAGAGGCTATTGAGAAGTCGCTCCTTGACAGACTTGAACGCTTTCCTAGAGTGTCAAACAAAGACCCACAGAATCTCAGAGAACTTGGCAACCTACTTTCTGAAATTGATTCAGCCAAACCAGACGGCTCTTTACCTGGGCTAGTGTATTTGGACACATCACATGGCATTGCCCCAATAGTTGATAAGTTGCCAACAAATCTTCAACACAGGTGGATGTCAGAGGGGACTAAATACAAGCAGAGACATTATGTATATTTCCCTCCATTCTCATTCTTCTGTCGCTTCATACAAGATGAAGCGAAAATGAGAAATGACCCTGGTTTTAAGTCTACTGTATCAGGTCCCACATCCTATCCAATAACTCACGACAACCACTATACCAGATTTGTCAAGTCAAGACCGCCTGTTGCCATCCACAAAACAGAGGTAAACAAAACTCACAAACCAAGCTTAGGCAGCACAAGTGAGTTCACAAACAAACTGTGTCCCATCCACAAGAAATCGCACCCGTTAAGTAAGTGTAGAGGTTTCAGTGAAAAGACACTAGATGAGCGTAAGGCATACCTCAGAGAACACAGCATCTGTTTTAGGTGCTGCGATTCCTCAGCTCACCAAGCTAAAGACTGTAAGGAAGAGATTACTTGCCAAGAGTGCAACAGCAACAAACACGTTGCAGCGCTGCATGCAGGTCCAGCTCCATGGACACAAAACACAAAAGCTCAAAACATTGCCCCAGACCAGGACAGGGAGGAGCATGGTGGTGAGAGTAGCCTAGACTTGGAGACTAGCTCAGCATGCACTCAAGTTTGTGGGGACTTATGTGGGGGGCGTTCCTGCTCAAAAATATGTCAAGCCTACATTTATCCAAAGGGGCATCCAGACAAAAAAGTCAAGGTTTACGCTATCATAGATGACCAGAGCAATAGGTCATTAGCGAAGTCACAAATGGCCGCTTAGCTGAGAACCTCAGTCCGTTGATGGCCAGTTCAGCTCTCCTCCGCCTTCTTTGCTCGAGTGTGACTCACTCCCAGACAACAAGAATGAAATCCCAATGCAAGAGATTGCTCTAGCCCATCCGCACCTCAAACACCTAGCAGATCATATGCAGCCCCTAGACCCTGAGGCCAAGATTATGTTGCTGTTAGGCCGAGACATAATACAAGTGCACAAAGTGTATGAACGAGTGAATGGACCAGTCAAAGCTCCATTTGCCCAGAGACTTGCACTTGGGTGGGTTATTGTAGGTGATGTATTCTTAGGAGGAGCCCATAAGCCAGCCATCATAGGCACATACAGAACGAGTGTTCTAGAGAACGGGCGTCCAAGTCTCCTAACACCCTGTCAGAACAGCTTTCATGTCAAAGAGCAGTCACACAACAAATCCTGGGACACTCGCAGTTCATGTCAAATAGGGACACACATATTCCAGCAAAGGGAAAAGGACGAGGAGCTAGCCCCTTCCCTTGAGGACCAAGTCTTTCTGGAAATAATGGAAAGAGACTTTTACCAAGACGATGCAAATAGCTGGACAGCTCCACTTCCTTTCCGTATACCGACGACCCGCCTCCCAAACAACAGACACCAAGCACTAAGTCGCTTAGAGTCGCTGCGCCGTACATTAAACAAACGCCCTGAGATGGAGAGACACTTTATGGATTTTATGCAGGGGTTGTTTGACAGAGATCACGCAGAACCATTCTGGATTGGACTGAGTGAGTCGCAGACTGAGTAGAAGAGGACGGTGTGTGTGCCTGCCATGGACATTGCCTCACCTCCCTGGGATGTTTAAGAGTTTAGTGTTTAGTATTTCCAGTTCGGGAGCTGGAGGGCCCGGATCGATTCCCCAATGTAACAGCACTTTCAATTATTCTTAATTCATTTTCTAATCACATATTGTCAACACGTGATAATGTTGGCCTGTCCTGTATTAGGCATTCAGGATTTTCTTTGATGGCTATTTAGCTCTTATGGCATGAACTTGCTCAGTGCATTAAATAAGTGCATAAATAAGATGTTAAAATCATCATCATGTCATCATATCAAACATGATAGATTTGGGGGGAGTTTGTTTGGCACATGCTGACTGCATTCTAACTATAACCAGAACAGGAGGCGAGAGCAGAGAACAAGAGTGCAGCAGTTTGGTGAAAGGAACAGGAAAGGTGAAGAAGAGGTGAGCATCCAAAAGACGAGCAAGAGGACAGTTTCAAAGGAGACATTATGGCACAATAAAAACTGTAAGAGCAGAGATTCGTTCATATCTTTCGTATTTTTTCTTTAGCTTTTACTCCCGCTGCTTGCAATAAATCAAATATAAAGAACAAAGAAGAACAACTCAAATTCCATTGATTGTTTAGTTCAGTGTTACTCTGTGATTGTTTGACATTTCATGTAAATGTGACTATAAAATATAGTCAATAATATTAAAAAGGTGCTGTTACTGAGTGATGCGGATGCTGCAGGCGGTGATGCTGCAGGCGGTGATGCTGCAGGCGGTGATGCTGCAGGCGGTGATGCTGCAGGCGGTGATGCTGCAGGCGGTGATGCTGCAGGCGGTGGCTGAACGGACCTCCCTGGACCGTCAGCAGACAAGACTTGATGCTGGCTAGGTTCTCCCGAACCCCCAGCTGACGAGGCGTGGTGCTGGACGGGCTCCTCGGGCCCTCCAGCCGACATAGCAGGAAGCTGGCTGGGTTCTCCTGAACCCCCAGCCAATGTGACTTGAGGCTGGACAGGCTCCTCGGGCCCTCCAGCTGGAGCAGATGCAGGGCCAGAGGCAAGTGGGACCCCTGGCTGCATAGGTAGCTGAATTGGTGCTTGCACTAATTGCTGAGTTACCGGCTGGGCAGTTGACTGAAACAGAAGTTGTAGTGGTGGTTGTGATGATGGTTGTGCTGGTGGTAGTGATGGTTGGAGCTTGCAACAGAGCTGGTAACCGACTCTCAGCATCTCTTCTCCGGGGAACAGGGATGGGTACTGGGCCTGGCCGAAAACCAGCCATCCCCACCTGAACAACAGATACAGGTCCAGGGAAGAGCTGTGTTCTGGCTGCCTTTACCCTGGGGGCCGGTGTGGGTGCAGGAGCTAACTGGACCGCCGCTGCTCCCACCCGAGGAACTGAAACGGGTGCAGGAGTGAGCAGGGTCTCAGTTGCCCTCACACGGGGAACCAGAACAGGCACAGGCAACGACCGGCGACCGGCGCCATCCCCACCCAAGGAACAGGTACGGGTGCAGGGATGAACAGAGCCATGGTTTGCCTGGGAAATGAAGGACAGATCAGCTGGACCTCAGCCACCCCCACCCAATGAGCTGGTATGGATGCAAGGGAAAGCTGGGCCCGAGCTGCCCTGGGAACTGGAACTGGAGGCGGAGAGCAGAGCAGAGGAGCTGTAACAGTCACGGGGAAAACCAGGTTTATGGTACCAGACATGGTTCTAGAAAACCGAGACTTAGTGCAGGCTGACCTTGGTAAAACTGCTACTCTTAAGTCATCCAGGTTGACATTAGCAGTCTTAGGAAAGGTGAGTTCAGGGGCAGTCACAGGTGCTGGAGAAATCATACAAGCCGTGTCTGAATAAACTGGGTGCGAAGCAACATTAAACACAGTCTTACAAAACGCAGCCTGGGAAGTTGCACACAAAGTTTCCAGGGCTACTGGCTGAAAAGCATGGCGCACAGAGTTATACAGACATGATCGTGGAACCGAAACTCTAACTTGAGCAACCAACTCTGCAGTGTTCAAGCCAAGTATTTTTGCCAGCTTGTTAACAGCAGGTGACACCTTGTTGCTCTTAACCTGGACAATCACAGAACGCACAGTCTTGAAGAGTTCTCAATGAGCAACACAAACAGTCTTTGAATGAGCATACTCTGGGCTTGTGAAATTTAAGTCAGGAGAGGTTATGGAAACATGAGGTTTATCACAGGCAGCCTCAGAATGAACTGGCTGGTGAGCCGCGTAACACATGGGTGAAGCAACAACAACAACAGTCTCATGAGGTGTTGCCTGAACAGCATAGATGGAATTTGGCTGGGAAATTGAACTGTCCCTGTTTAGTTTAGCAGTAGGAGACATTGTCTTTTGAGCAGAGCAGCAAATAGTCTTTTAAACAGCATTTTTAATGTCCTGAGTGAGATTATGATTGTCCAAGTCAGAAAATTCCATTACATATTCACACATGTAATCTACATCTGAAAGCTCACTATTAATTAGCACTACCGAAGCCTTCCTTGTACTATTAACTGATCCAAAAACACGTGGCTCAGGATCAACATAACTTGGCACAGAAGTGAAAACAGAAACTCCAGTTTTTTCAGAGTTACATCCAGAAACTACACTCTTATTTACAGAACACAAAACTTCATTCAACTCTGGTGAAATAAGGTCATTTGACTCCTGAATTTTCTCAAAATTGGAGGAAACAAAAAATGGATCATTAGAATGCTCAGAGTCCCAAAAAGCAACCTCAGAGTCAGCCATCTTGGGATCATCAGTTTCTATCCTTACAGACTCAGAGTTAACAGTCAAAAAGTTAACTGACTCTGGATTCACTGCCTCTGAGCTTAAAGTTCCCCGCGTGGAAGAAGCCGGGTGAAAATTGATCTGTTCACTCACCACGTCCAGCTGTTCAAAGCATGAACTGGACTCGGTGAGGGACGGTGACGACGAGTACGCTGCTTTCTTTTGGAAACGGGAGCAGCAGAGGAAACGGAAGGTGTTGGAGCAACGGTGACCAGGCCCTCATCCTCCGACCACATTCCTGCCAGGCATGAGGCAGGTGAGGGGTGGTCGGGACCAGACGTGAGGGAGGAAAGAGTCTGATGCTGCGACTGCAGCTGCTGCAGCGGAGCTGAAGAAATCTCCGTCCGCTGCGGCGGTGTGAGAGGGCTTGCTCGCTGTGACTGAGGCGGAGTGGACGAGGAGATGAGGGTGAATTGGGCCAGCTCCCGGGTTTTGGCTGCCTCCTTAGCCTGGGTCAGCGAACGGCTGAACTCCGAAGCTATAGAGAGCTGGCGCAGGTGAGGATTTCCGTCGAATATGGCTTGTATTGCATTCAGCCCGACTGAGAATGTCTGCAAATCTGAGGCGTGGCTAATGCGAGTCATCAGTCCGAGGATGCGAGCAAGGTCCACCTCTCTTTCTCGGTGAGGTGAGTCCGCTGGGTCCATGTTATGGTTGCGTCCTTCTGTCACGATGAGCTGTGTGGCTGTCAGTGGCTGGACCCAAGTGCAGGACTCGGAGACAAAACATTAACTTAAACGGCAGCTTAATTTGGTGGTGAGACTCACTTGGCAATACATAAACAACAACTTAAACTAACTAGACTGGAGATGCATATGACTTTGCCTTTGACCTGAAGGTAGACGACGAAGAATACGCACACAACAAACGTGGAGGACACAACAACTAGCAGGGAAAAACACAGGGCTTAAATACATACTGAGGTGATTAGGGAATGTGAAACAGGAGGAGAGCACAGCTGGGACTCATCAGACATGACAAGACAAGGGGAGGCAAAACTCAACACATTGACATTGACAGTGCCACGTATTGGAGAAGCAAGATGGCGCCTGTGTTTGGCTGTGCCGCTGCCTCCGTCCATGTGTTTGTTTACTTTATATGTTATGCAAGTGTTCTTGCTAGTTTTGTCCGGTGTCATCTCCCTTCGGATTTATGATCGCCATGCGTTACTGGCGATCAAATCTGCTATGGATAACTTTCAGAGTCAACAATACGACGTTGTTTTCCCACCGCCGCTTGAGCGTGACGCAGCACCTGGTTCACCTGCACTCTTGCCGGTCAGCTCAATTTTGCTTCAGAGGCCTCGTCGGAGGAAGCGGGGGAAGAGAGCCGGCTTTCTTGTCCTGCTCCGTCGTCTTCGGGGGCTTTATTCCTGGGCTGCTAGTGGTAAGATCCGCCTGAGACTTGTCGGAGCTGGATTAATCCCCACAACCCACTGTGTTTACCACCCAAGCTCCCACCTAAAAGCATGGAAAGCAATGCCTCATCGCAGCAGGAACCCTGTTTTGCTGCGCAGCTTACCGCATATAGTACGAACTCTGTTCCTGGAAACTCTACCCCTGTCTACCCCTGGGTCGCAGCGTTAAATGGATGTTAATTAATGCAACGGGCGGCATCGTGGTGGGGGGCGGCATCACGGCCAGCCTGTGACATAGTGGGAATGTCACAGGCACCGATCGGTTTTCTATCGCCCATTTGCTGGGAGTAAGGGCGCCCTCCGCTTGCGAGGTGCGCCTGCTGCTTGCAGCACAGGGAGGAGAGGGCGGGGCGGCGGGGGATTCTCATGTGGCTGGAGCAGCATCTAATAACCAACTCGCAAAATAAAACAAAATAAAAACAAAACAAACAAACACGAAAACACCAGACATCATGATACAGACTTATAATTTGCACCGATGTTTTTTCGAAATTCTGTATGCGAAAAGTGAGCGCGAGAGCCCTCGGTGCGCCTGCTCGCTGCTGAAGTCAAAGTAAACTTTATTGTCATCCCCACTACATACAGTCCAGTATATAGAGAGACGAGACGACGAGGCTCCAGTTACAGCAGTGCAAGTAAACAGACAATAAATATAAGAAGAGTAAGAAAATAAATATACACTTTAGGACTCGGGGTATGTGACACAGGACCCACCAGTGTTGGTCAAGTTTGTGTGTGTGTGTGTGTGTGTGTACAACAGCTTTATGTTAATGTACAATCCTTAATATGTTTTGTGTGTGTGTGTGTGTGTGTGTGTGTGTGTGCATGTGTGTGTGTGTGTGTGTGTGTGTGTGGAGGGCGCCAGAGGGAGTGTTCGCCCGGGGTGCCAAACAGGCTAGGACCGCCACTGGTGCTGACTCAGGGGGACCACTTTAGTTCATTGAAACTTTAATGCCAGTTTAGTTTAAGACATCAAACTGGTCGCGTTTTGAATCCAATTGATAATAACAGAGCTATACTGAACATAAACAACTGTGTTAGTGTGACGCCCTGCATAATTGAAGGATTACAATAAACTTCAGTTCTTACTGAAACTGTAACATTGCCTTGATCTGCCTACGTCATTTTAAAATGCATTTTTAAATAGTTTGTGTTGTTAAATGAGTTTTGTGTCACTGTGCACAGTGAAAAACTCACCTGATGTAGTGGTAAGGCCATGTTCACCACTAGATGGTGACAACCTGGCACAGGTATTTTCTATACACACTAAATTTCACACTGAAAAGCCTTGGTGGGAATTTTTGTTTGCATAGAAAGTCAAGGAAAAAATGTCTTGAGGTTTTCCAGTGTTTTCAAAATTGTGTTTTTCAGATACACATCAAAACTTCACACAGACAAACACACACACAAAACAACAAAATATGTCAAATTACATAAGATAGGAAAACCTTTATTAGTCCCACACGTGGGAAATTTGTTTTGTTACAGCGGTGGACAGTGCAAAGTTACATGGAGAATTAGAAAAACATCTCATTTGTAAAAAAATAAACCAAAACCATCCTTCAGCTGCTTTCAATCACATCTCCGAGTCTCTGTGAGCAGACGCAGCTCGTGCTCGTCTTCAGGGTGAAGCTTGACGTGCTAATAAAAGAAAACATGTTTGCAGCTCAATTTCAAAACACTGTGTGGGTTTCTCTGGTTCATTTGTGCAACTGTTTCTTGGTAAATTATACAAGAACAGGAAACATAAAAATGGCTGTTGTCATCCAACATGCCCATAAAAGGCTTCATGATATACTGCTGCTGTTCACCTGCTTGTCTTACTCTGCTGGACTTTTCAGAAGTCGACTGTTTCACATATAAAGTGCTGTTTCTTATTATTTTAATGTGCTGAATCCAAACCCGACAATTAAAATATCTGATTAGCTGCTGTCTCCAAGACATTTATTTTTACACTACATGTTGTTTAGATGAGTTTTTCATATGTGTTTGGTAATATCTGACCTTTCTTCATTATGAAACAATAATCAGAGAAAGGTCAACACAGATTAGTCTTAATATGAAACATTAGAAAGCACAGCAGGGTTATTGCAGCCCCGCCCTCACATTGTGAGCAATGCTGTGACGTTTCTCAGTTACAATAATGTGACAAAACTTCTGCCAAGCAGCTTCTGTGTTTGGTAGCGTTGGTGTCACTGTGTCTGTAAACACGATAACTGGAAACAGGCATGTAGAGTGGCCCAGTGTTAACAATCCATTCAGAAGTTGCCTGGCGTCCAGTGAGGTCATCAAAGTCCGTCCACCTTCTTCCACTTATCAGGGTCGTGGGGGGCTGGAGCCTATCACAGCTGTCATAGTGCGAGAGGCGGGGTCAACCCTGGACAGGTCGCCAGCCCGTGGCAGGGCTAACACACAGACAACCATTCACACCAATCCCCACTGACTGCATGTCTTTAGACTGTGGGAGGAAGCTGGAGAGAACATGCAGACTCCACACAAAGACCCCGGCCTGATGGGGTTAGGGTCCTGAGCTTGATACCCTAAACTGAACGCAGGACAGAGGAAGGGATGGGTGATGTTCATGTGTGCCCAGGTGTATGATGTGGCTCTTTGCGGTGACACAGTAAAAAATGTGGCTGTTTGTCTGTGACTGGTTGGCTGCCCCAGCCCTGGCCCTTCATGTATTTCAGTAATGTCTTTTTCTCCCGTCTCCTCCTCTCGTTTACATGTTTTGCCCTTGTGACCCATTCCTTCTGTCACGTGTGTTTCCCCCCAGCCATCATGTTCTGTTTGTGTTTAGTTACGTCCATGTCTCATCTCTAGTCCTTTTTTCCCTCTGTATGTATTCACAGTGTACGTGTTCCTCGTCGGTTCGTCATGCTAAGTCTGCGTGTCTTATTCCGTCATGTGTCATGTATCACTCCAAATCTCACTGACTTTAACTGATAATAACTGTTTGCTGAGTGTTATGTCTAAAAGGTATTGCACAATCGCCTCTAGTAGAGGATCAGGTTTGTTTTCCACTGATAACATGACTGACCAATGATTGTGGAGCACGTCCATGTAGGATCTTATAAATGCAACGAGCAAACCTAAATGTTTTAAAATGTTCAAAACTTAATATATTATATTTCTGAAGTATGACGGAAGGAAAAAGTTTCATATTTAAAAAAAATCCAATTTCATATGATCAAATTTATGTCAAAAAGTTCATATTTATTCCTCCTATGTCATGTGTGAGTACTGTACTGTAAATGTCATATATATCAGATGATACTGATAACCTAATGCTAATAACTATGCAGAGGTCTCTGGGCCTCGACTTTTATGGAGCATGTGAAGTTTGGGGCAGAGTGGACAAAGAAAAGTTTCTCAGCAGGTTCAACAGGTTGCTACAACACAGGCCGATGAAGTATTGCACTCACTCATCCAAACTGGCAAACATGTAACATACACCCTAAGACTGATCCTGCTTTTTACTCCTTTGCTATGATTTAATTTGATATTATGTAGCCATGGAGACAGTTTGCATAGATTAGAATGTTAGATTCCTGTGATGTCATCAATGCCCGATGTTTTGTTTTAATGTCTTGTGATAGTTCTAAGTGCAGACAAAGTCAGAGTTCAAGTGAGTTTAGTCCAATTTTGATCCAGTTTCTGACATGTGGTCAAAATCTTGGCCGACCTTTACCACACCACGTGCTGTGGGTGTGCGTAAATATCTAGGTGAGTAAAGTCTCCTTTACCTGTTAAATTCAATTTGTTTTGTCTCTCTGTAGAGGACTTTGAAGAAAAATACGAAGAGAAGGATAAGCTGGGTGAAGGAGGCTTTGGGACTGTCTTCTTTGGAAAACGCAGAGAAGACAATTTCCCAGTATGGCTTCTTATGTGTGCACTTTACAATTCTTCTAGTTCCTCCTGTTCTCTTTTTCTAAAACACATTTTCTCTGTAATGCAGGTGGTGATTAAGCATGTTGCTCAGTTTTTAGTCAGCTACCTACCAGTGGTAAGAAATGTTTGTCTTTTTCTGTTGTTTTCCCCCAACGTGTTCCTCAAACAGCCTAATGTTTGAACACTGACCTCGATGTTCTGTTTCTCAAGCTTCTTAATGGTAAAATGACCGAGATTCCCAAGGAGGTGGCATTGCTAATAATAGTGGGGGCAGGACCAGAGGCTACGAGCAGCAATGTGACGCCCGCTTAAAACGACTGGTATGACTTGGAAGACGAACTCATCATGGTCTTTGAAAGGCCAAAAAAACATAGACTTGGAAGTCTACCTGGCAAACAGAAGAACCTTTGTGCACGAGAGGGAGGTTAAGGTCAGCGAGTGGCAAGATAACATATATGGCAAACTTTAATGGACAATGTAAATCTGATTATTTGAACGTATTTTTCATTTGTCTGTCTGGTCATAATGAGACAGCTGGTACATGCAGCCACTGAAATGCAATCCAAGGGTGTCTACCATCGAGACATTAAGCCAGAAAACATTGTGTTTGACACATCGCCTGATCATCCAGCATTTCTATGTGTCAAATTCATCGATTTTGGTATTGGAGTCCCTTTTAGACCAGAAGCAGTTACACGAAGAAATGGTAGGTCATCAGCCTCACTGTTTAAATGTCATTGCCTGCCCACAGGCTTAGTGTCCACGCGCTCAGTGTCCACAGGAATTCCTTACCATGAATAATTACTCTCTGGACTTTAGGGACCAAATCAGCCGCTGTAAACTGGCAGGACTTTAATGCCACCACAGCAGATTGCGTCACAGTTTTGCAGCTACCTGGCAAGTAATCACTTGCCTTAAAAGTGTCGCCAGTCCCCTAGGCAACATGTGAAAGTGTTCCAGTGTGTACATCTGATCTGGGACCGCTGCAATCTTCGACTGCGCCTCCAGCTGACCCGATGTCCACATCATGGGGGAGGTAAGCGTTGGAGGTGGCATTGGAAAGTGAGGGTGATGCGTCAGTGAGTGCTTATCAGTATCAGTATATGTATGTGTGTGCGTGTCCAGAGTTCAGCTGAGACAGTGTCCTTCGACCCGCCAGGCTAAGTAAACAGTCTTCCAGCCAACCCAGGTGGCCTTGTAGGGAATGGGAAGGAACAGACTCAACACAGTCGTTATCAGGGAGTTTTTGTTCGGCTCCAGCCTTGAGCCCACAGCTGGCGCCAAAGGGGTAGCCGCATTATGATGGTTTTCTTTTGCAAACAACTCATGAAAATTTCAAGCTGTTTTTAACACTCCGACACTGGTCTCTCAATCTCCCGTTAATAGCTGCGAGTTTCTCCATGATGTTATTAGCCGTCGATTCCGTGGTCTTGTCACTCTTTTGCTCACATAGCAGATTCTGAGACCTCACGACCGCAGCCAACTGATCCGAGATGTAATCCAGCTTCCGCCCAGAGATGTTGTTCTGAGTTGATTCTTTCCTGATGTAATCCAACATACATACGCTCAGAGGTGTTATTCTGAGCATTCACTGCAGTCGTAAGCGCCTCCAAGCTCTTAACCATGCCACCTTCAGTGAGCCCTTTCTGAGAAGTCCAGAAGAGACCAGTTGATCAAATCCATAATTCTCTTTTAGGTTTTAGACACAGGCTGTGAGAGAGTGTTCCAGGGAAAGTAATCCAAAAAAGACACGAGACTAGACAAGGACATAAGAACTAGCAGGGAAGACAAGGGAGAGGAGAAAAAGTGCGTCCGCCTCCTCCGAGAGCCAAAGAAATGAAAATGTTTGATGCTGAGCTTGTGGTGATACTCCAAGTCAGTACTGTACTCTGGCTGTTTCAGAGTTTTCACAGTCACTGCTTTCAGGTGTCTCCATCCAGTCACGTCTCCCAACACGATCACTTCTTTTCTTTTGGTTCCCTCGACGTGGAAGTGGTCCCCCAGTGGTCAACAGGTAGGTCTTTTACGAGGTGTAGTACGGTGGCCCCTAGAGACAAAGCATTTACAAACTCCAAAACACTTACAAACTCCAAAACACTTACAAAATTCAAAACACATGCAAACTCCAAAACACAACAGAAGTGCTCCAGGACGCTAGGGGCAGTGTTGAGCTCGAATTGCAAAATAAACGGCAAGTTTGTTGCAAACACATGGGCTGTATGGGACGGTCTAGTCTCCGTCGCGCTGCCCAGGTTGCCTAGCAACCATGATACTAACCGCTGGAAACATGTCATACAATTTTGTTTGACAGAAATGAAGGAGAGGTCGTCAGCCTCACTGTTTAAATGTCCTTGCCTGCCCACACGCTTAGTGTCCACATGAATTCCTTACCATGAATAATTACTCTCTGGATTTTAGGGACCAAATCAGCCGCTGTAAACTGGCAGGACTTTAATGCCACCACAGCAGATTGAGTCACAGTTTTGCAGCTGGGTGCGGTGATGGATTGGCTGGTACGTCACATCATCCTTGATGACAACAACACATCTGAGATGCACACTGACATTTCAGAGGGTAAGCTGAATGTTAATTCTTTAACCTGTCGCATTACAAAAACTTGAAAAAATCCCCTTTAAAGAACCTTTAAAGGTTTTTCAAAAAACCTTTTTTTTTAATGGTTCTTTGAAGAACTATTTTCTGAGTGGTTCTTTAAAGAACCATTTTAAATCTTTAAAAAAAAATGCATCTTAAATTGAATTAACTAGAGTAGGGTAAAATAAATACAAGCACACAGACATATATTAATGGTTTATTGGCACTTTGTATTACAGAAAAAGACAAAAAGGCATTTTAACGCTAAGCACAACACCACTACTAATAATAGCATATAAGTCATTTAAACAGTAATAATTGAATATCTTTACTATACTATAAATAAATACATATAAATATTATACTATAGATAAAACAACAATCATTACATTAGAAATAGCAATACTTTCATAACAGACAATTAAACAACACATTTTCATCAGCATGTTTGCATTTTCAGTAAAACTATTTCAAGAACAATCTTTTTATTTAAATTATCAATGAACTGCAGCCTTAAGTTATGTAAGTTAAGTTTAATGTGGGACTCATGGTCCTTTGTTAGTCCACATTGGGACAATTTCAGTCTCTCATCTGCACTATGCTGGCAATCTAGGAGATATTTAATGCATTTGCCACTCTTTGCACAGCTACTGGTACAGGTGTAGTCAGAGTTCCCAAGTTGAGAACAAATGCCTCCAAAAAGCAAAATGTCTTTTTTAGTTCACTTGGATAGGCAACATTGTAGTTATGGTACAGGGAGAAGACAATACCCATCGCCAATGAAATGTCAATTTCCCCACTGTCCAGAATCATTTTTTGTCCATCCATCTGGACATTGCCCTCAGTTGAATCACTCAAGGGCTTGCCGTCACTGCTGCTGAGTACGATTGTAGGTATTGGGCTGTGTGGATCCTGAAACAGAAATTAAATTCTTGAAATGAGGAGTATAGTTTAAATAAGCATAAACAACAGGTGTCCCAATGAAAGTATGAAACTCCTGTAAAATACTGGATTAGTTTTAGACCCCCCCTCACCATACCAAAAAAAATCTAAATTTACCTTATTTATGACGGAGAGATGAGCGGCATTTTCTTTGAAAATAGATGGCAGGAGAAGAACAGCTGTGTTTACTATCTGACCTGGAAAATAAAGAGAAATATGTAAATATTTTCTGGCCAATTTTGTTAATACAAAGCAGTAAAGGCCATATGAGTACCTTCATCAGGAGTTGAATGTCTTGCAGAACATAAGCATTAGTGCAGTAAATGTATACCTAATTAACTTTTCAGTGTAATTCAGTGTAAATGTTAAGCATTTATACAAAACCCCCAAAATGTTGTTCAGTTCTGTAAGTTGCTAGCTTTAAATAATTTGAGTCCTAAAGAACTTGCAGAGCAAGTCTAGCTGCCACTGAACATTTTTTGGGATAAACATTGTGTGAATGACTGAAAATCCTCATAGAGATATATATAGCATCGAGGGTGTATCAGTTAAATCTTAAAGTACATCAGTGCAGAGACGAGAAAGGAGAAATGTCTGTCAGGGTTCCTGGGTCATCGACCCAGTGCTTTCAGTTTTGTTCATGTTCAGTTTATTTTGCCACTGCCTGTTTCACTTCCTGTTTGTTCCCCGTGTCAGCTTGTGTCATTAGTCAGATTATGTTCAGCCCTGTACTCACCTGTTTCCAATCATTGTCATCATTCAACCTGTGTATTTAAGTTCCTCGGTTTCACCAGTTCTTTGTCGTGTCATTGATGTTATGTTGTCGTTTCCGCCAGCCAGCCAGCCAGCCACTCAGTCCGTCCGTCCGTCCGTCCGTCCTTCCTTCATTCATTCATTCATTCAGTCAGTCGTCCAGCCAGCCAGCCAGCCAGCCACTCAGTCCGTCCGTCCTTCCTTCCTTCATTCATTCATTCAGTCAGTCGTCCAGCCAGCCAGCCATTTCCTACCTCTGTTCTGTTTGCTCACGCCATCACAATAAACACCAGTCTTCACCTACCTGTGAGTCCTGCGTTTGGGTTCCTTCTTCCTCGCCTCCACACCACGCCTGACAGAATGACATGACCCGTGCCACGAAGACACGACTGGAACCCAGCGGACTCGGACCTTTTTGAGCGGCAGGAGGCAGCGCTCTCCTTGTGGGCGGAAAAGCTCAAGGAGAGACAGCGGCTCTTCGCGGAGCGAGAGCACGTCTTCGAGGGCACTCGCTTGGCTCTGGGCGGGCCTCGGAGACGCCGCGTTCACCCACCTGCTACCTCCCATGCACCGGAGCATCTGCCGCGGAGAGTGGGCGTTTCGCGCCGCGCTTCGGCGGCTCCCCCTCTCGCGGATCCGCTCCTCGCTCACACGTCACCTGCCTCATTTGCCGGATCCTCCACTTCGCCACGGCACAGCGGCTATGCCTCCCACCTCGGCTCAACAGAGGCTCCCGCGCCAGAGGCTCGGCTGTGTACCCCGCCCGCTTCCTCTTCCCGGAGAAAGCGGGGCACACGCCGCCATAACACGGACTATTTTCAGCAACTCCCGGTGGTGAGTTCCGGTAACTGTTTTCCACCCTCCTCATTTGACTCTTCACCCAGATTAACTAATAGACTCATCTCTGATTCATGGGATGTTTCCCTCCTGGAGGATTCTGTAGACTGGGAAGAGTTTTTCTGCTCTGCTCCTCCAAAGACTATAAATGGTGGTGGCAGAAGGACCAGAACAATCCCAGATAAACCTGCCTGTATCACACACCCAGTCACTATTTTCACACCCATTACTCAGCCATTTCCCACCAGCACGGCGGCCCAGATTCGGCCTTCCCCTTCAGCCGTTTCACCACCTCAGATGGCTAGGGCCCAGCCTACACCCACACCTGTGCCAGCTCCTAGGAAGAAGGCAGCTGCGACGCAGTCTACCTCCACATCCGCTCTTGTTTCCCGGGTGGGGGGTAACTGGTGTCCAGCCACCTCCCGTGCCTGTCCCAGCGCCCAGGCTGAGGGCAGCCTCAACCCAGCCTGACCTCCCTAGAGGCTTGAAAGAGCTAACCAGTCCACCTGCTACTTCACCACTTCCTCCACCTCCTCACTCAGCTTTCCACGCCCTGGCACTATCACTGGTTAGGCTAGCTGAGGTGTCCCCTGCTCAGGCACCAGCCTTATTAGCCCAGGCTGCAGTTTTATCCCCCTCGGTAACTCTGTCGTTAGCTCAGCCATTAGCATCGCCAACCTCTGTTCATCCCTTAGCTTCCCCACTCCAGTCAGTTCCCTCACCTGCTGTTCAGCTTTCACTCCAGTCAGTTCCCTCACCTGCTGTTCAGCCTTCCCTCCTGTCCCCTGTCGTCCAGTCTCCTCCTGTCCTCCTGTCCCCTGTAGTCCAGTCTCCTCCTGTCCTCCAGTTCCCTGTCCTCCAGTCTCCTCCCGTCCTCCAGTCTGTCCAGTCTGTAGTCCAGTCAGTCCAGTCGTCCCCTGTAGCTCAGTGTCCTGTTCTCCAGTCGCCTCCCGTCCAGTCAGTCCAGTCGCCTCCCGTCCAGTCAGTCCAATCAGTTCAGTCACTCATCCACCACCCTGTTCAGTTCCCGGACCTGCAGCCACAGCACCCAGAGCCAGCTGTGAGCCCTCCTGCTCTCCAGCCAGGGGCCTCCGCGCCCGCTGGCCCGGCCGCTCTCCAGCCAGGGGCTTCCGCGCCCGCTGGCCCTGCCTGTCTCCAGCCAGGGGCTTCCGCGCCCGCTGGCCCTAAAGCTGTGGCTCTGTCACCCCCGGCTCCCGTGCCGTCGCCTGGTCCAGACTCAGACTCAGCCTCAGCTTCTGCTTCGCCTGGGCCAGCCTCAGACTCAGCCTCAGCTTCTGCTTCGCCTGGTCCAGACTCAGCCTCAGCTTCAGCGTCTGCTTCCCCTGGTCCAGCCTCAGCTTCCACTTCGCCTGGGCCAGCCTCAGCCTTGGCGTCAGCCTCTGCTTTGCCTGGTCCTGCGGCTGCCGCGCCGTCGCCCCAGCCACGTTCTGGACGTCATCGCCGGCGCGGCCGCCCACCGGACCTGCTCAGCGGCCGCCGCCGCCTTCCTCGCGGCCGCCCACCGGACCTGCTCAGCGGCCGCCGCCGCCTTCCTCGCGGCCGCCGCCGCCTTCCTCGCGGCCGCCCACCGGACCAGCTCAGCGGCCGCCGCCGTCTTCCTGAACCGTCTCGTCTCGGCCGCCGGCCACGTGGCCGCCCACCTGAACTGTTTCTGTTTTGGACTCCGTCCCTCCGTCCTGGGCCCCCTCCACCCGCCCTGTTCTGGTTTTTCTTTCTTTTGGCCATCGGGTGCCGGCCTTTGGGGGGGGGGGGTACTGTCAGGGTTCCTGGGTCATCGACCCAGTGCTTTCAGTTTTGTTCATGTTCAGTTTATTTTGCCACTGCCTGTTTCACTTCCTGTTTGTTCACCGTGTCAGCTTGTGTCATTAGTCAGATTATGTTCAGCCCTGTACTCACCTGTTTCCAATCATTGTCATCATTCAACCTGTGTATTTAAGTTCCTCGGTTTCACCAGTTCTTTGTCGTGTCATTGATGTTATGTTGTCGTTTCCGCCAGCCAGCCAGCCAGCCAGCCACTCAGTCCGTCCGTCCTTCCGTCCGTCCGTGGATATTGTAAGGGACACTGTGTTTACTAATGTGCTGTATGTGAAACCTTAAAAAGTGGTATCTGAGATAGGAGTTAAAAATGTTTTTGCTCATTATTGCCAAGTGCCCTCACCTTTTCTTTCAGTGTCTGTCTGGCTCTCATCAACAGATTTTAAGCAGAGGCTTTTAAGGTTGCTGTCTGGGGCTATTGACACAAGCTTCGCTGCCAACTTACTGAATCCTCGGATTACTTTTTTGTCCACATCAGTTTTAAGTAACATGGAAGCCTCTTCAAGAAGCTAAAATAAAGGATAAACATATACATATTAGCTTTGTACCATAATATATACCATTATATAGCAAACCAGAACAATCATTATTTCACACATCAATTATCATTAGAGAACAAATTATAATTTTGCATTTGTTTACTTTAATTCTCAAGTACACATTGCTGTGCAAAAGGGATGTTTAGACTATTCTTCCCAAAAAACTATCATTGGCATCAGATTGGTCCAAAATTATCCTGTAGCATGAAAATAAAACCAAAGAGAAAGACATAGTCAATGTTGCAATTTCTGTTAGTGTTCTGTTAGTGTACTTTTATTACTCATGAAATAAATCTGCTGATTCAGTCACTTTGCCTGTCCTGTAGGTACGTGATTATTAGAAGTCTATATAAATGTGCAGCACATCAGTACATATTCGTGTTTTTGCCGTGCACTATTGTTATTGTTGTTTTTTGCTGCAGTTTTTGATAAAACACTCACCACAACAGGGATAGTGAGACATGGGAATTCTCGTAGAACCTCTTCAGTAGTATGCTGAAGAACGTAGTGTGTTCTGTACTTCTGTATTTTCCTGAGGTGCGTTCGAATGACATCCACATTTGGCCTAGTTTTTTGGCACTCTTGCTTAATCACTGATACATGTTGGTCGGTGCTACTTTCATCCTCCCCATCGTCAAGAGGATTGATATCCTGGTTATTAAAAAGTTTAGCAAATATTGAGAGAAAAAAACCCAAAACAATACTTTTAACTTTTATGTACAATTTAAAATGGCAAACAAACATTGAGCATATTTAACTTGCCTTGGTTTTTTCAAAAGGATACAGGGCTGGATATCTGATGATCTTTTTCTTCCTGAATTTGGAACTGAGTATTTCTGTCTCATTTTTTCAATTTCCTCTACGTCTACTAGTGGTCTTCTTTCCTTTTTAAACTTGTTCCTGAGAGACTCATGCAGAACATCCTACAAACGATAAAAATGTAACTAATTATTCATAAATAGGTGCAACTAGGTCCTCCCTTTATACAAGACATTTACCAGAAAACTTTGAGTGACATAAAGCTGGTAGGTTTGCTGTAATCATGTCATAACCTAATTAGTTCCTATTTACAGATCTCTTCTTTAACTCTTAGGAGTTGATCGAACACATGATATAAAGGTTTGGAGCACCTTAGATTGGCTACATACACTATAAAAGGTAGATAAAGATTAGATAAAGTATCAATGGCATTATGTCCTACAAGCATACTCATCATGATCTTTCAGTCTATATGTTAATACCTCTACCTTTTAATAATAAAAATAATAATGTATACTTTATTGATCCCCACAGGGAAATTTCTCTCTTTGCATTTAACCCATTCACTCAGTGAAGCAGTGGGCAGCCACTAATCAGGCGCCCGGGGAGCAGTGTGTAGGGACAGTACCTTGCTCAAGGGTACCTCAGGGTAGCCGTTCAGTTGATTCAAACCCCTGACCTTCCGATCATGGGGCAACCACACTACCTACTGAGCTATCCCTGCCCTATTTTCAAATTTAATTTTTTAAATACAAAAACTACACTATCCTGATACAAAGGCAAACAGAGCTAATATAATGCTGAATTTCACACCATTCACTTGAGAATTCACAGAGAAATGAAACATTAATTAATTTAAAAGAGCAATTGATATTTTATTTATTGTTTGACCATACTGGACGAGATCTGCCTCAAAAATCACAATACTAATACTTGTATTGTAGTGGCCACAAGGGAACAGATAACCTCTGAATATGTAACAATGAAAATGTTAGCATGTTACACTCGTTAGCCAATAATTAGGCAATTCAAAGACAATTTGTTGGACAATTTTATCAATGTTTGCTTTTCAGGAATACTTACATATCCAGAGCCATAACTCTCCTTCAAGAAAGGAAAACTCAGAAGGACAGTCCTCAGAAGCTCTACATACTGCACATGAGAGGGATACCTGCAAATTTTGAATGATGAACTTAAATTCTGATGTACATACTGTATTTTAAATGAATCAAATCTTAATTATATATAGACTTACATTGTCTCATTACTCAAGTGGTCAAACAGAGCTTGAACAAGCATGTTTTTGAGTCTGTTCTTGGTGGGTGACTTTAGTGCTGCATCTTTATTGGTCAACGCAGTGAGCACAGCTGGAGGAAACTGCACTTTGCAGTTAAACATAGGTTGGAGTGCTGACACAGTATGCTTTTCTTTGTGTTGCCTTCCACTGCAAGAAGAAGTAAGAAGTATGTTTAGAGTTTGTTACAAGACATGAATATGCGTGTCCTTGTGTCCTGCATCAGGAATATCCGCATATTTAAAACGTACAATAACAGCTGCTGAACTACAGAAACAGAATCATAACAGAGAGTAAGAGTGGCTGTGACATTTCAATTTTGAAAGTAAATGGGTGTGTGATGCACATCAACGCTGGAGAAACAGTACAGGGCTTGCGTCAACCCCTTGCCCCCCACCCTCCAACACCGTAAACCTAGGGGAGGGGAAACACTGAATTGTATGAATGTACAATTCAGTGAATCATGTCCAGTCAACTTAAGACTCACTCTTTCAGCTTCTCTACAGCAGACAAAAATTTCACTTGGTCTTTCACTTTTGGAAAAAGACGCTCACTCATTCTTTCAGTCATCTGCAGAAGAGTCGATCCATCGATTTCATTGTCTGTGTCACAGAAAAACAATAAGACACGATCAAAACAGAAATGAGCATGTTCGAAGATAAAGAATAAAAATATCATAAAACATTACTAAAAAGACAGCTATGCGTTCATTAGTGACTGTAGATGATGACAGACATGTGGAACAGCCAAAAAGTGGTTAAAATCATTTTAACAGTGGTTGACAATTCCTAACTAAAAAGTCATGGTTTAGGATGTATCTTACCTAACTTTGGTATGAACTGCCTTAAAAGGTCGGTGGATCAGTGTAATGAAGTCTTGACCATCACATCTGTATGCGTCCAAAGCATGAAAGTCTACCTCATCCCCAGGCTTGAATATCAACAGATCATCAGTCTCTCTGATGTGGTATGATTGAAGGTGTCTTATAAACTCCAGTGTTGTAAAAAGTCTTCCAACAAGAAACCATTTTGCCCTGATATACACAATCAGGACTATTTTTTTTACAAACAGTGGAATTTGCTCTGCATGCACAAGTTCCAAAATGAAGAAATCTCCAACTGCATATTTTACAGAGTTTAAAATGATGCATTTACTCGTCCAGAGTTTCTCATCCACAGTAATGGCTGTCTCCAAGTTCTGCAAACAAATCTGCAAGTTCACTGGAAGTTCTTGAAGTGATAAGTTATTAACTGCTGCTTGTGTATGATCGCTCCTGATGATCCATTCAGGCTGCCACTCCCAGCATTGACGAAGCTGATTCCTCTTTGCCAAAGTCTGACAAATATTAATATAGTTATTGGTGATTCTTGCTACTGTCTTGAAAAATTGATGTCTGGCTTCAAACCTCATGCACCAATGAGAGCGGAGTGACCCATAATCAAGGATGAGCCGAGGATAATGTAGCAGAAAATGCAGCTTGGGTATAAACACACCAGTGTATGGTGTAACTGGCCCATGTAAAGTTCTCTATAAGTTCACTCAGAGCTCGTTCAGATGATTGGGGAAATTCAACAGTTTCTTGGATGACAGGGTCACAGTCTGGGGCAGACTCTAATCCTTGTTTCTGATATTTATGTTTCTTCCTTATGTGATTTTTCAAAGATTTCACAGACAAAAACTTTCTGGGACAGTCTTCTAGTCTGCAGACAATGAAGAATCCTCATTTACTTTCATGGTATATCTGTTGATGTTTCAGCAGTTTTTCATATGTTGGTTTTCTTGTGGAGCACCGTGGACACTGATATGGCACATCCATAGAAATGCTCACCTACAAAGACCTGGGGTGGCTGTAGCTCAGGTGGCAGAGCGGATCAGCCACTAACCAGAAGGTCGGTGGCTCAATCCCAGGCTGCTCAAGTCTGCATGCCAAATATCCTTGGGCAAGATACTAACCCCATGTTGCTCTCCGATGCATCCATCGGAGTGTGAATGTGTATGAATGTTAGATACTTAGCACTAAAGCTTAGAAGTGCTTGTGTGATTGGGTGAATGAATTAGCTGTATAAAGCGCTTTGAGTGCTCGGACAGAGTAGAAAAGCGCTATATAAGAACCAGTCCATTTACCTGTTGATAATCTGCCAATTCATTTTCCCCAAGCCAAAGAGATACTTCTCCAACAGTCCACTGCTGAGCCATGATCTGTTAAAACAAAACAAAATGCCATTACATTGTTATTCTGTGACATCAAAAACTTATTTATTTATTTTTTGTTCAATCATTTTCCAAGCCACTTTATCATCATAAGGATCGGAGGGGTGCAGGAGCCTATCCCAGCTGTTTTTTTAGGCGGGGTAGACCCTGGACAGGCTGCCAGTCCATGGCCTTTTGACTGTTCCCAAAGTCAGGACACATACTCACGGAGAGGCAGCGTTTCAGTGGTGTGGTCCTCATCTGTGGAACAGCCTGCCGGAGGAGCTCAGGGCCGCAGAGAACGTACATGTTTTTAAGAACAGGCTCAAGATCCAACTTTTTAATTTAGCTTTTACTTGACGTTTATTTATTTTATGCTTATTTATTCTATCCTGTTATTCTATTTATTAATTTAGGTTTTACGTAATATTTATCGATTTTATTCTTATTCATTTTTTATCTTCTTACTCTATTTACATTTATATTGTATCCCTTCTTATTTATTTTATCTTTTTACCCTGTATATATCCTGTTGTGTCATATCTCCAGTGTTTCCTCGGCGGGCGCTCTCTGCACCGGCGCTGTAATCGACCGTGGCTGCTGGGGCTCTGGGGGTCCTCTCAGCCTGGCTGGGGGGCTTCTTTGCCTCTCACACGCACTAAGCAGTTGTCAAACTCTCAAACGCAGTAAGCAGTTGTCATACTCTGACACGCACTAAGCAGTTGTCATACTCTCACACACACTAAGCGTAAGTGACGGAGTTACACCGTCCCGGGCCACAGACAGCTGATCTGGGCGCATACACACACCACCACCATTAGTTTCTACAATTACGGTGGCTGCGTGTCTTTGAGACATGAGAGGTATATTTTGAGCGGCGCAGAGGGTGGCCAACATATTTTTCCCACTTACCTTTAATAAAGTCGGTCGCGTAGACTCGCTGTGATCACCGATTGTACGAGTGGTTATGCAAGCCGATGGTATGGTGTTCCGGGGTTCAAATAGTGGGTTCGGGCACGCTTGAAAGGTCACGAGAACTGCATTATTTTTGTTTGTTTTTTTTGTTATTGTGAAACACTGTAGGCTGCCTGGAATTGGCCATAAATGTCTGTATTTACATATATATGTATTGTAGGAATACAGCTGGAAATAAGCTGAGGAGAAAAGAGTGTTTGGTAAAAGAAATAATAAAGAGATGACGATTATGCCTAGTGGGAGGGGCCATGGGGTAAAAAAGAAGGCTGTTTTTCGGTGAGATGTTACAGAGAGGGTAACATGCAGACTGTGTTTTGTATATAGATGTTTGTTTTGTGTTGACTTAAGTTAGTTTTCTATTTTCTTTGTAAATAATCTTTTGTGCACCTGGGAGGCCGGCAGAATAAACTATCCACACTGAATGCTTCCTGACTACGCCTGCATTTGTTCGGGAGAAGTTTCAGAGAGGACCCCGCGACATATGGTGTCAGGAGTGGGATGGCTAGTCGGAAGAGGAAAACGCGCCTCCCAGTTAAGCGCACAGGGCTGCGGTCCCAGCAGCATGAGCTTCCAGTGGAGAAGACAGCAGAGGACCTGGCATGGGACACAGTACCGGCGTCGTCTTCTTCAGCAGAGGAGGAGGAGGAGGTTTCTGGCAGGATTGGTCCAGCATTGCCTACAGCTTCAACCTCAGCACGTGACCCAAACGGAGAGCTGAAATGCGATGATGAGGGACTTCCTGGCGGGACAGCAAAGGAGAGAGGAGGTTTTGTTGGCAGAACTCAGGGGGCTGAGGACTGTTTCCCCTCCCAACGCTCAGCTGCATTCAGATTTTGCTGGTCAGGAAAGCCCAGCCCAAGCACCAGCCGGAGCAAGCACCACAGCAGCAACGGCCACGCCAAGCACCGCAACAGCAAGCAGCCCCAGAATGGTACTGCCAACACCTGCACACCAAAGAGGATACCGGGATCCCCCAGAGGAGGTTCCCTCTCTTCAGTCAAAAGCAGTGACCAACAGCCTCATCCAGTCAGTCTCAAAGTGGATGCGATCTGCTGGGCCGAAAATTCCACCCTTTCAGATGGGGGAAGACATTGAGAACTATTTGTGGAGTTTTGAGCGAGTTGCCAAAACCTGGAAATGGCCAGAG
The DNA here is from genome assembly GCF_056152115.1 of Neolamprologus brichardi. Classification (NCBI taxonomy): domain Eukaryota; kingdom Metazoa; phylum Chordata; class Actinopteri; order Cichliformes; family Cichlidae; genus Neolamprologus; species Neolamprologus brichardi. Next base: position 4,434,301 of record NW_028270137.1, on the reverse strand, counting down.
AGTGAATGAGCCGGTCGTCTGGTTCCACTGCTATCGGGGAAGGCGTTGGAGGCCTACACTGCAATGGATGAAGAAAGAGCCAATCGTTATGAAGATTTAAAAGCTGCGTTGCTAACCAAATTTGACATTTCCTCTGAGACGTATCGGCAGAAGTTAAGGTCCAATACAGTTCCACCTGGTGAGAGCCCCACTGAGACCTATTATCGCCTGAAGGGCCTCTATCGGCGCTGGATCCGACCAGAGCAGCATATTAAAGAAGAGATGGGAGAAGCTATCATCTTGGAGCAGTTAATCCGGGTACTTCCAGGGGAGGTGAGGACCAGGGTGAGGGAGCATGAGCCAGCAGATGGACTGACTGCTGCTAAGCTGGTGTCACAGTACTTCAATGCGCGTAAAGGAGCACCACCTGCATGCTCATCTGGGACGCCACAGCGACCACCACTCCCATCATCGGGTCTTCTGAAGAGGGAGAGCAACCCAAAGCCACCAGAAAACCCCAAGGCATCAAACTTACGAGCAGCGGGTAAGGACTGTCTTTGTTATTATTGCCAGCAGCCAGGTCATAAAGCCTCGGTATGCCCTATCCGGAAGGCTAAAGTCACTGGTGCCTGCTATGCACCCCGGCTGGAGATGGAGCCCACAAGGGTCCAGCCAGTGGATGTGCAACGCTATAAAAAAGTAAAGGTCAATGGTCAGCAGGCTACTGCTTTGCTGGACACTGGTAGTTTTATGTCTTTAATTAAGCATAGTTTGGTACCAGTGAACAGTGTGGACTATAGCAGACAGGAAGAAGTTTTATGTGCGCATGGTGATAAACATCCATACCCAAAAGTGGAGGTAACAGTGACTATTAATGAACAGCCCTACCTGTTGTCAGTTGGGGTGGTAAAGAACTTGCCTGTAGAGGTTATTCTGGGGATGGACTTGCCTGTACTCATAGACTTGCTGCAAGAAAAAGAAGAACAGTGGACAGAGACTGATGTGGGGGATAAGGGGAATGCTAAATTAAATGTGTCTGGCCCAGTGGTCACTAGAGCCCAGGCGAAGGCTGGATGCCAACCCTTGCCAGACTTTGACAGTAGTCTGTGTGAGGGTGGCACTAATGGGCCAAGAAAATCCCGCTGCCAACGCCGCTTTGAGAAGCAGCTATGGTCAAAGGGGCCGGACACAAAGAGCATGAAATGCGATGTACCAGAAAATATACCTTTGTTGCAAAGGGAGGATGAAACGTTGAAAGTTTTGTTTGCTAATGTGACTGAAGGGGAAACTGGAAAATGGGGAGGGAAAGAGAAGTTCATTGTTGACAAAAATGTGTTGTATGCTGTTGACGGTGACCACCAACAGCTTGTGATACCTTCTAGTTGTAGACCCCTCATTATGCACCTAGCACATACCCTCCCCTGGGCAGGTCATCTGGGTCGCCAAAAAACCTATATGCGAGTTAGCTCACGTTTCTTTTGGCCGTCAATGTACACAGACATACAAAAATATTGCCGTACATGCCCTACCTGCCAGAAAACCTGTCCAGCTCGCAAGTCTGACAGGGCCCTGCTACAGCCACTTCCGGTCATCTCCACCCCCTTCCGTAAGATAGCTATGGACATTGTGGGTCGTCTGGTAAAAAATAGTCGGGGTCATCAGTACATTTTGGTGGTGTGTGATTATGCGACTCGTTTCCCAGAAGCTTTCCCTCTGCGTGCGCTCACGGCACCCAATGCTCTGCGTGCACTGGTACAGCTGTTCTCCCGGGTGGGGATACCAGATGAGATTTTGACCGACCAAGGGACTAACTTTACCTCTAGGTTGATGCAGCTCTTCCACAACCAGCTAGGCATCTCTGCCATCAGGACGTCACCCTACCATCCACAGACAGATGGGTTGGTGGAGAGGTTCAACCAAACTCTGAAGAGGATGCTGCAGAAGTTTGTGTCAGACACTGGGAAAGACTGGGACCAGTGGCTACCCTTCCTGCTGTTTGCGTACAGAGAAGTTCCCCAGGCTTCCACTGGTTTCTCACCATTCGAGCTACTCTATGGTTGGGATGTGCAGGGGCCGTTGGATCTCCTCCGGAAGGGTCGGGAGTCTCCTGCTTCTGCTCCAAATGATAAAGGAGTGGTGCAATTTGTGCTGGAAATGAGAGATCGGTTGGGGAGATACCATGAAGAGGCCGAGGTCAACCTGCGAGACGCTCAACGAAGCCAGAAGACCTGGTATGACCAATAGGCCCGGCAACGTGAATTTCAATCTGGTCAAAAGGTGTTGTTACTTCTCCCCTCAGCCAACAGTAAACTTCTGGCGAAATGGCAAGGGCCATACAAGGTTCTTCGCAGAATGGGGCCAGTGACCTATGAGATTCATCTTCCTGAAAAGAGGAAACCGAAGCAGACTTACCATGTGAATCTCCTGAAAGAATGGGAAGAGCGTGCCCACCAGGCCCCTGCGAAAGCTCTGATGGCAAGAGAAGTGCCAAGAGAAGGGAAGACAGAACCCGAGCAGGGAGCCGATCCAATGTCTCCGGTGCTGACTCATCTTACCCCACAGCAGGCTGCTGAGCTACTCCAAATCCTTCGGTAGACTCCATCTCTGTGTTCAGTTAACCCCGGCAGGACCACCCTTGTCGAACATGTGATATGCCTAAAGGATGGACATCCCAACGTCCATACCAGGTTCCACAACACTTAGTGGATAAATTGCGACAGGAGAAGATGCTGGTCTTGGGGTGATAGAGCCGTCCTGCTCAGAGTGGTGTAGCCCGGTGGTCATCATCTTCAAGAAAGATGGCTCCCTACGCATCTGCATTGATTTCCGGAAGCTTAATTCCATTTCAGAGTTTGATGCCTACCCCATGCCTCGAATCGAGGGTTTGCTGGAGAAGATTGGAGCGGCCAGGTACATCACCACCCTGGATCTGTGCAAAGGTTACTGGCAAGTGCCACTGGAGGAGTCTTCTCGACCGTACAACGCCTTCAGGACACCTGCCGGCCTGTTCCAGTTCACGGTGATGCCATTTGGGCTACATGGGGCTCCGGCCACCTTCCAAAGGCTGATGGACAAATTACTACAGGGGTGTGACCCCTATAGTGCCGCCTACCTGGATGATGTAGTGATCTTCAGCAACACCTGGGAAGAGCATCAGCAGCACCTGTCCGAAGTCCTGGGAAGAATCCATAAGGCAGGGTTGACCCTCAACCCCTCTAAATGTGAGTGGGCACGGCAGGAGACCCGCTACCTTGGCTACCAAGTGGGCAGAGGTGTGGTGCGCCCGCAGATGGATAAAGTGGATTTTATCCAGAACTGCCCTCGGCCTCGCACCAGCCCCTTCCTGGGGCTGGTTGGCTGGTACCAAAGATTTGTGCCCCAGTTTGCAACTATTGCGGCCCCTCTTACTGCTATGACCAGCAAGGACCAACGGAATCCTGTCACATGGACAGCGGAATGTGAACAAGCTTTCAAAAGGCTGAAAACCTGCCTGTGTACGACCCCAGTTCTCAGGAGCCCAGACTTCAGGAAGAAATTTCTGGTCCAGGTGGATGCCTCCAAAAGCGGCCTGGGAGCAGTGCTGGCCCAAGGGGACCCTGGAGAAGAGCTTCCGGTCCTATACCTAAGCCAAAAGCTGCTGCCACGAGAGACCAACTACTCAACTGTGGAGAAGGAGGCCTTGGCCATTAAGTGGGCACTGGAGAAACTCAGGAATTATTTACTTGGAAGGGAGTTTGAGTTGGAAACTGATCACCGAGCGCTCACCTGGATCCATTCCATGAAGGACCATAACAGCCGACTGACACGCTGGTACCTTTCACTGCAGCCGTTCAGATTCACCATCCGTCAAAGACCAGGCAAGCTCACTGTAGTGGCAGATTATCTCTCCAGGTTGCCGCACAACGCCAACCTTCAGGTGGAAGGGGATGATGTAACGGAGTTACACCGTCCCGGGCCACAGACAGCTGATCTGGGCGCATACACGCACCACCACCATTAGTTTCTACAATTACGGTGGCTGCGTGTCTTTTCATCGACCGGGCAGATAAACAAAAAGGGGTGAGAGGTATATTTTGAGCGGCGCAGAGGGTGGCCAACATATTTTTCCCACTTACCTTTAATAAAGTCGGTCGCGTAGACTCGCTGTGATCGCCGATTGTACGAGTGGTTATGCAAGCCGATGGTATGGTGTTCCGGGGTTCAAATAGTGGGTTCGGGCGCGCTTGAAAGGTCACGTGAACTGCATTATTTTTGTTTGTTTTTTTGGTTATTGTGAAACACTGTAGGCTGCCTGGAATTGGCCATAAATGTCTGTATTTACTTATATATGTATTGTAGGAATACAGCTGGAAATAAGCTGAGGAGAAGAAATAATAAAGAGATGACGATTATGCCTAGTGGGAGGGGCCATGGGGTATAAAAGAAGGCTGTCAGGGCCTACCTGGGTTTTTTCGGTGAGATGTTACAGAGAGGGTAACATGCAGACTGTGTTTTTTATATAGATGTTTGTTTTGTGTTGACTTAAGTCAGTTTTCTATTTTTTTTGTAAAAAATCTTTTGTGCACCTGGGAGGCCGGCAGAATAAACTATCCACACTGAATGCTTCCTGACTACGCCTGCATTTGTTCGGGAGAAGTTTCGGAGAGGACCCCGCGACAAGTTTACATACTCTCAAACGCACTAAGCAGTTGACATACTCGGACACGCACTGAACAGTTGTCATACTCTCACATGCACCGAGCAGTTGACATACTCTCACATGTACTGAGCAGTTGACATACTCTCACACGCACTGAGCAGTTGACATACTCTCACATGCACTGAGCAGTTGACATACTCTCACATGCACTGAGCAGTTGACATACTCGGACACGCACTGAACAGTTGTCATACTCTGACACGCATTAAGCAGTTGTCATACTCTCACATGCACTGAACAGTTGACATACTCTCACACGCACTGAACAGTTGACATACTCTGACACGCATTGAGCAGTTGTCATACTCTCACATGCACTGAGCAGTTGACATACTCTCACATGCACTGAGCAGTTGACATACTCGGACACGCACTGAACAGTTGTCATACTCTGACACGCATTAAGCAATTGTCATACTCTCACATGCACTGAGCAGTTGACATACTCTCACATGCACTGAGCAGTTGTCATACTCTGACACGCATTAAGCAATTGTCATACTCTCACACGCACTGAGCAGTTGACATACTCTGACACGCATTAAGCAGTTGTCATACTCTCACATGCACTGAGCAGTTGACATACTCTCACATGCACTGAGCAGTTGACATACTCTGACACGCATTAAGCAATTGTCATACTCTCACATGCACTGAGCAGTTGACATACTCTGACACGCATTAAGCAATTGTCATACTCTCACACGCACTGAGCAGTTGTCATACTCTCACACGCACTGAGCAGTTGTCATACTCTCACACGCACTGAGCAGTTGTCATACTCTGACACGCATTGAGCAGTTGTCATACTCTGACACGCACTGAGCAGTTGACATACTCTGACACGCACTGAGCAGTTGACATACTCTGACACGCACTGAGCAGTTGACATACTCTGACACGCATTGAGCAGTTGTCATACTCTGACACGCACTGAGCAGTTGACATACTCTGACACGCATTGAGCAGTTGACATACTCTGACACGCATTGAGCAGTTGTCATACTCTGACACGCACTGAGCAGTTGACATACTCTGACACGCATTGAGCAGTTGTCATACTCTGACACGCGCTGAGCAGTTGACATACTCTCACACGCACTGAGCAGTTGACATACTCTGACACGCACTGAGCAGTTGTCATACTCTCAAACGCACTGAGCAGTTGTCATACTCTCAAACGCACTGAGCAGTTGTCATACTCTGACACGCACTGAGCAGTTGTCATACTCTCACATGCACTGAGAAGTTGTCATACTCTCACACGCACTGAGCAGTTGACAAACTCTGATACGCATTAAGCAGTTGTCATACTCTCACATGCATTGAGCAGTTGACATACTCTCACACGCGCTGAGCAGTTGACATACTCTGACACGCATTGAGCAGTTGACATACTCTGACACGCATTAAGCAGTTGTCATACTCTCACATGCATTGAGCAGTTGACATAGTCTCAAACGCACTGAGCAGTTGACATACTCTCACACGCGCTGAGCAGTTGACATACTCTGACACGCACTAAGCAGTTGTCCCCCAAAGAAACCAAATTCCTAGAAATCCAATAACGGAAATGTTTGCACACAGTTGTCATTATGTGCAGAGGTCCACCCTACCAGCCAACCTCAGATCTCCACGCATACACAAACTAAGGCACATAAGTCTGCACACATCCAGACATTAACAGATACACACACATGGCCACCCTTTATATCGGTGGACCTCCACCAGGCCTCACTGCACTCCTCTTCTCAGAGAAACACTCAACAGAAGAGTTGAGAAACACAAAACTTGTGAGATCTGAATGTCCTGGTGAGTCTCCACCTGTTACAGGTGGGTGCTGCCTGGACTGTCTCAAGACAGACCAGACCAGGTGCACCACAAACACTTCAAACCTCATTTCAGGACAAAAACTAAAAGAACAACATAAACAAGGAGAAAACTTGCATTAGAAACATGCAGGGTTAGAGGAGACGGCAGCCATGTAGAGGTGAGCCTGTGTGAGTCCGTTTTCTTTTAGTGAACAACAGAAAAAAAGAAAAAAGAAAGAAAACTTACCTTAAAAATCTGTAGGGTTGTTTTCTCTGAGACATGTTGGAATCTGTAAACAGTTACTCCGAAAAGGATCCAGATGTTTCAAAATACTTCTCTGGCGAACGTTTCAGTTCTGCGAACATAAATGCTGTGATTAATGGACTAAAAGTCATCGCTTCTCACCCCTATTTATGGATTCAAGGATCAAAGGATCAAATTGGTGGTAAGATTCTAAATATATGTGATGTCATAATCCTGTTAGTTTGGAATACACAAAACAATAAGCACAGTTTTACAGACACATACACAAACTCCCAAAAACTAGCCAGCCCTCATGAGGAGGTTGAGACGCCATCCAGGTGCGGGAAAGAAAGCAGGAAAAACCGGGAGCGGGCCGCCTCACCGCTCTTTACATTAATGGACCGCCCCAAAGAAATCCAAACACGGAAATGCTTGCACACACATGTGATTATGCGCAGAGGTCCATCCTACCAGCCAACCTCAGATCTCCATGCAGGCACATATGAATGCACATACATTTACACACATCCAGAGATAAACTCCCCCAAAGAAATCCGAACATGGAAACTTTTGCGCACACTGCACACACATTCAGAGTTCATAACGCACTGGTGAGTCTCCACCTGTTACAGGTGGATGCAACCTGGACTGTCTCAAGACAGACGAGACCAGATCCACCAAAGAAACTGCAGATGTGAGGACATGCGTCTTTTTGAAATATATAAAACAATAAACACGGTCGTGCAGACACATACACTCACACAGGCTGCGAAAGCCTAGCCAGCCCTCGTGATGGGGTGGACCTCCTCCAGGCCTCACTGCCTTCCCCTCCTGAGAGAAACCCTTTATAGAAGAGTTGAGAAAGACACAATTTGTGAGGTCTGAATGTTCTGGTGAGTCTCCACCTGTTGCAGGTGAGTGCAGCCTGGACTGTCTCGAGACAGACCAGATCAGCTGCACCACAGACACTTCATACCTCATCTCAGGAGAAAAACTGAAAGAACAACATAAAAAAGGAGAAAACCGACCTCAGAAACATGGCCAACATCTGTTTGATTAGACTAACAAATAATGGTTGACCATTTTCAGGTGCTCGCCTAACCTTCAGTAGTTGTTCGAGGTCATTGAAACGCTTAGGTTTTATATATCCATGTTCCTTGGATTGATAATCTGTCTCGTATTGAAATTGTTCTTTGGTCAGTTTTGCCTGTTGCAGAATTTCAGGGTCGCTCTTGTTGACTTTAATAGCCACGATCTGTCTGTTTGCTCTGTGAATTGGTTAGAAACAAAACTGAACTTGTTTTGGTTTCTTTTGTAAAATACTCTGAAAACATCTGGAAAGGGTTTGGGTTGGTGTCAGGTCAACGTCCGTTATGCCATAAAGTATAATGGGTGAGTGCTCGTATTATGGGTTTTGGGATCAAAGCAAAGCTACCACGTCATGAAGGATCGAAGCAAAGCTACCGCGTCACAAGGGATCAAAGTGATTCTAATGTATGCGCAGGCGCACACACACATGTTTGTTTGTGTAATATTGTTCACACTAAATTTGACCGTAGGCAATTTAATATGAGTCAATCAAAGAAAATGTTAGTTTTGGAGAATTTTGAAATTACGAAAATGACAATTACGAGAATTTTTGTTCGTGTATTTTTTTTCTTTTGCATAACATGTCGAGCTTTTCTGTATATAGCCATGTCGTAGATTCCGAAGCAAACACGAAATTGATGAAAATGTTCTATTTTATTTTAACAATCATCAACTGCATATGCAGGTTTCGTACGGGTGCTTGAAATCCTTGAAAAATCTTGGATATATTGTAGTGCTTCTATTTCGGATTTGGTGCTTAAAACGTCTTGAAACTGTATTTCATTCACCACAAATAACTATCTGACTGAATAGTTTTCTTATCAGATAGAGAAATAAAATGGCAAAGTCTAAAAGCAACATTTCTCTGCCTGGGCTGCCTTGTACCTCTGCACGTCAGTCTGTTTCAATGTGTGACCCCCCCTCCCCGAACAGTCGGGGGTGAGCGCACTAACGTGCCTGGAGGCCGTTTTAATGAGTGTTTGCTGGAAAACGAAAAATACAAGAAGGAGTCTGCAAGAAGGATTTGTACGTTTTCACTGTGGAGGAGTTTGCGTAAGTCCTAGTAAATCATTTTCTTCAGTGTGGACGTTACACATGCTAATTTTTAAAATCGTTTTTATTATTTTGCTAGCTAGCAAACTCGCGGGATAAATGATTGAAATGCACTCAGTGTGATGCAATACGGTGCCGCTATTCTAACAGTTAGTTATTGCAGGGTAATTTCTGGAATATGCTGTGAATTTAACCAAGATTACACAGCAGTAGCAGTAATGCGAGTTACTTCCCCAAAGTGAAAGCTTTAAACGTTAGCCCGATGCTAAACTAGCCAACTCAAGCTTTCTGATTGAAGGCTAAAAGCAGCGTTGTCACCAAGTAAACAGAATATTGATTCTATTTTGGTGTATTGCTGCAGTTTTTTCAAGTATTAACTTGGTGCTTTTGGCAACCTTAGGGGGAAATAATGGTAATATGACTGATCCATATGGACACAAAGAATATAGACTTTTTTGTGCTACCGAAGTTCCGTGGCTTTCATTCAAAATCTGTTTATCGTTAAACAACTTGAAGATTATAATGGCTTCAAACTCACATTGAGGCCTGTGGGGCACTATCAGCCACTGAAACAGTAGACAAATGAATATTTCATACCTTAAGGCTGCCTGTTTATTTAAGGAAGATGAACAATACATTATAATTGTATATAATAATATCACAGATGATAGATTAAATAGGTTTTTGATAGATGCTTGTGCATTGTTAAAGTCTTATATGTTGAATTGATCTGAGTATGTCATCTGTTCAAAGCCTCTCCCAGTCAGTGCTGTTCTCTATGCCTGTCTTACTCTACATGATCTTTTTTAACATCAGCATGCTAAAAGACTTGTTTGGAAGAGACTGCTATTTTATACGCTAAAATATGTTTTTCTTCTGGTTGGTGAAAACACTTTATTATCCTCTAATAGATTTTTTAAATGCTTGGTGATGGTAGTACCCAAAACTAGCCTCATCAGGTACTTCCCTGTGTATTTGGAGAGGATCAGAAGTCCCAGGAATACAAAAGCAACTAATTATTTATCTGCACAGCCGTACAAGTGGCTGACTGCTAGTTTGTTCCTCTGAGGCCGTGTCCTAGTCAGTGTGTCTCGCTAGATTTCTCTCTCTTCTGTTAATTGAGCATTTTTGTTTGTTTTGTGCAGTTCTGGTTAATAAGTGAAATTAATAAAAGCCGCAGAAATATTTTCATTGCATTTCTGTTTGTTCTGTACTTGCTAACTGTCAGTTCAGAAGAAAATGTAGCTGCTGTTTGCCAACAAACTCAGTTCCTTTGCCCGATAATTTCCTTCAAAAAAATGCCTACATATATATTTATAAGCTGAGTTATTATATAGCTGAATAATTATATCTTTCAATTAATAACTAATAATGTTTTATTTTAAATTTGTGTCTTTTAGCTTCTTCTGCTTATTATTGTTATCCATCCATTTTCTTCTGCTTATCAAGGACTGGTTTACCCGGGCAGCAGCCTAAGCAGAGAAGCCCACATCTCCCTCTCCCCAGCCACCTCCTCCACTTCTTCTGGGATAACACCAAGACATCCTCAGGCCAGCTGAGAGATATAGCCTCTCCAGAGTGTCCTAGGTCTGCCCTGGGCCTCTTTCTCCTTTTCTCATCAGCCTCTCTTCAACGTGTAGGAATAGCAGCTCTACTCTGAGCCCCTTTTGAGTAACTGAACTCCTCAGCCTGTCTTTAAGGGAGAGGCAACACCCTTAGAGAAAGCTCGTGTTTTTCATCTGTCAGTCCTCTGCTCACCTGTCCCCAAACTCGTAAACAAGAGAAGATTAAAGTCCTCCGCTTGATGCTGCAAGTCATTGTTTTTTATTGTCTTTTTCTTAATATATTCAGATAATTCTAAAAATATCTGTACAACAGTTTGTTTATGCAGTCAGCATTTGTATATATACAGCAGTATTCTCAAACAAGCAACAGTGAACGCACCTGTGTGAGGCAAATTCCACAATCACAGTTCAATCAGTCCCCCCACCCTGACACTTTTTTCCACTTTAAGTGAGGAAATGGAATTAAATCTGACACATCTTTATCTTTTTTGGACATATCAACATATCTTTTTAAGGTTAAGAGAATATGGTCATCAGATTGGAGAAGCTGAACAATCAGAGCTGTGATAATGATATTTAAGGATATTTAAGGTGTGTTGACTGGTTCATAACGTCAGCTCATGTGAGAAAACATCCCATGCTAAAAGTTGCCGCTAGCTGCTGGTTGATGGTGAATTTATTGTGTGTTTCCACCGTCTGTACAGATGAAGAGTAGCAGAGCTGGAGATGAGGCAGGAGGAAAAGTTGACTCAATTCAATTTCAGTTTATTTATATAGCGTTAATCACAACAACAGTCACCTCAAGACACTTTATACTGCAAGGTGGAGGCCCTATTGTAATACAGAGGAAACTAAATGATCAAAACAAGCCCTTTGAGCGAGCACTTGGTGACTGTGGGAAGGAAAAACACCATTTTAACTGGAAGAAACTTCCAGTAGAAGCAGGTATAGGGAGGGGCAGCCTCTGAGGACTGGTTGGGGTTGAGGGGAGGGAGAAAGGACAAAGGACACGCTGTGGAAGAGAGCCACTCTATGAGCTGTTCATTCAGTTTGTGGTTTAGCTCGACTCCATGACGTTTCTGAACTAATGCTTTGCTCAATTAATGTTGCAATGAATTATGGGTGGATTTTACTGATATTCTATCTTTATGTTGTCACCAAACACATCTACAGATTTAGGATTAGCTACAGGCTCCTCTACCCCTGCTAGCCCTTCTGTCCTGCCCAGGATGGCGCCCCTGGTGCCCCCTCATAAGGTCCAGCAGTCCTACTGTCCATCCAACAGCTCCTTCTCCCCTCTTACAGCCCCTATGGGAGCTCCATCTGTGGTGGCTACAGGCCTTACAGCTACAGCTACGGTGGCGGCTACAGCCTGGGAGGATACAGACACACACCTCACCTTGAGGACGTCCCCCCAGCAGGTTTGTGCAGCAGGCTGAAGAGATGGAACAGCAAGCACTCACATATTCATATGAGTACATTTAGTTGTTTTGAGAGGTGTACTCAACACAGGACAGTGGCTGCAGGTGCTAATTGTTTTGAGTTCAAAGTAATTAAGGCTGCTGTTGCAAAGTTTGATAATAGAATCTGAAGCTGGTAATGTTCAGGGCTGCAGTACACGTGTAAAGATGAGTCTGCTTGTATGACATCATATGTGCCTTTGTGTAACTCAGTGGCAAATAAATTGGGTACCATAGCTCCATATGCCATTAGTTACTTTACAAGTGTAAGGAAAAGCAGAAGGACTTGTTTTTGGTTCAGACCAGTTAAAATGATGAATGTCTTTCATTCAGTTTCCTTGCTTGGTTTAGACACTAACTGGGCGAGCGAGGAGGACGACCACGTGGTGGCCAGAGGAGAATATGACTTTACAGCTGCTTCTCAGGAGGAGCTTTCTATGCAAGCTGGAGAGATGCTCAACCTCGCTCCTAAAGGTGATGAGCTTTTTACTGGCTGCGGGACATTTGATTCTGAGTGCTTTGACCCAAAACCTTCTATTTTTGTTTTCCTTATCTTAGAAATAACAGATGAGGGCTCTTCTTTTGTGTGAGCGTGCCCCATGTTTACAACTATCTCCCTCGTGTTTAGAGCTACAGCCCCGTGTGCGTGGCTGGCTCCTGGCCAGCGTGGACGGTGAGACCACCGGCTCGTCCCAGCAAACTACGTTAAGATCCTCAGCAAGAGAAGAGACCGCCGGGCCACAGATGTGGAGAGGCTCGCTCAGGCCCAGCAGGCGAACACGCAGGCACCCCAAACAACCTCAGCTGCACAAATCTGTGTCTCTCCTGCAGCCCATAAACGTACAGCATCTACCCGCATCATGTACAGTACATGAATGACCCGTCTCGTCAGATTCATTAGGCTCAGCTGTGTCCCCCTCCTGTGTTTCCTCGTTTCCCTCTGTGTGTATTTATAGTAGTGATGGCCAAACAAAGCTTTCTGAAGCTTGTGTTGATAAACGATTCATTACTGGAAGCTTTTTAACACAGTCCTCTGTGGTGACATCTGCTGGTCAAAAATATGAAGAGCAGCTTGAATCTACAAAAAAACTGAACTGCTTCATTATGATTGCCCACTCTGCAGAGTGGAATTCACAATTCACAATTGGACGTCACTGATCACGTGACTGTGGCCAAACGAATCGAGCATCGACAGAGTGCTTCTGAAGCGGTGTGTTGGTTTTTTTGACACACGCGCCGGAGCGTCAGCTTCAAGCGGGCCATCACTAATTTATAGCATTCGTCCTCTTGTGTGCGTTACTGGTCCGTCTGTGTTCCTCCATGCTGTTTTTCCTGCTTGTCATCGTGTTTTAACTCCATTCCCTCGTGTCCAGGTTTCTTATCTGGTTCTCAGCTTTCCCAGTTTAGGTTTTCCTAGTTTTGTTTCTCGCCTCCCTCGCCTTTGTTTGTATGTCACTCTCCATAAATAAAGCTCACTCACATCAGCAGTGCCTGCATCTTGGGTCCTCCATTCATAACTCAACACGCAAACCCTGACATTTATTGTGTAGTTACATACTGCTAGGAAGTGCTGACAAAATATGAAATTATGATGCTATTTATGTAGAGGCACAGTACCAACACAGAACAGCGGGGACACAGAACCAAAACCTAAGAACTAACAAAGACACATCAAGAAATCAAAGATTAATAAAACAAAACAGAAAACACTGAGCCAGCGACCCAGGACCGTGACATTCAGTTTCTCAAGGAGGAATCAAAGCAAACATTTGTTTCTTTTTATGAATAAGAGATTTCCTTTATGGGTTACGTGATGGTGTAAGTTCCAGCACAGCTCATTTAGTGTGCAGAAGTGCTCCGAGGCCCCTATGAAACACATGATTGAAAGAATCTAATAAATTAGAGGGGTGCAGTAGCTGTAGTATGACTTTTTGTTCTCCTGCTGCATGACGACTTTACTTTTTTCTTTTTTTGGTGGGAGGAAGTTGACATCTCAGTCCATTGTGACGTGCAGATCTTTGACTGGCTTATGAACTCCGTCAGGAGGAACTCAGCAGGAGAGGGAAACAAGGACCAACAAACCCGGCTTGGTAAAAAGGAACAAGAACAGAAAAAATCAACATCATTACACATCCCTGAGCTGTCATTTACACCACCTGTGGCGCTTGATTTATTGGTCACTAAACGTGGTGTGTGTTTGGTGCGTCACTGGCTGCGTGTTCTGTGTTATTTGTCGGTCGTGTGGTTTGGGCGTTGATATTTGACATCACAGCAGAGAGACTGGATGTGATGTCAGACCCCTCTAAATCGTGTAATTTACAGATATTTAATTCCAATGATTTGACTGCATCATTGTGTCTTTGAGTTATGACCCAAACTCTCTTTCAACTTTGTGAATAAATTCACGTGCCCCTGTGACCTCATAATTACACCACAGTTCAGATGGCATGAATGAGTCATGAGGTCACACCAACAGTGACAACATCAGCAGTGACATCACTAAAGTTGCCAGGTGAGTCCATAAATAGAACCCGTGACGTGGAGCAGGTACCGCCGTTTTGGACGATGCCACGACGCAGCTATAGACGCAAACGTGCGAGGTCTTCTCGCCCCGTTCGCAGACGCAGGAGAGCCCACAAGGCCTCGGGTGTCCGCAGACGTGGGAGAAGATACCGTCGCAGACATTAGACAATCCCAATAAACATGTAGGATGAACATCAAAATGTGGTCCAATCAATTTTTTTTTAGATAATATATGTTGTTGTTGTTTTGTGTGTGTTTGTTATCAATGTTGTAAAAAAAGTTAAGCTTAGTAACCCATCAAGCACTGATTACTCGTAGAAGAGCACCAATAGGAGACAGAACTAATTAGAAGGTGTTATTATTCAGTCTGTACATCGAATAGAAGGCACTAACCACAAGGTGATCTTCAATGCATCTCTGTGTGAATGTGAACGGGGCGAGAAGACCCCCACTAACTGCATGTCTTTAGACTGTGTGAGGAAGCTGGAGAGAACATGCAGACTCCACACAAAGACCCCGGCCTGATGGGGTTAGGGTCCTGAGTTTGATACCCTAAACTGAACGCAGGACAGAGGAAGGGATGGGTGATGTTCATGTGTGCCCAGGTGTATGATGTGGCTCTTTGCGGTGACACAGTAAAAAATGTGGCTGTTTGTCTGTGACTGGTTGGCTGCCCCAGCCCTGGCACTTCATGTATTTCAGTAATGTCTTTTTCTCCCGTCTCCTCCTCTCGTTTACATGTTTTGCCCTTGTGACCCATTCCTTCTGTCACGTGTGTTTTCCCCCCAGCCATCATGTTCTGTTTGTGCTTAGTTATGTCCATGTCTCATCTCTAGTCCTCTTTTCCCTCTGTATGTATTTACAGTGTACGTGTTCCTCGTCGGTTCGTCATGCTAAGTCTGCGTGTCTTATTCCGTCATGTGTCATGTATCACTCCAAATCTCACTGACTTTAACTGATAATAACTGTTTGCTGAGTGTTATGTCTAAAAGGTATTGCACAATCGCCTCTAGTAGAGGATCAGGTTTGTTTTCCACTGATAATGGATTTTAACATGACTGACCAATGATTGTGGAGCACGTCCATGTAGGATCTTATAAATACAACGAGCAAACTTAAATGTTTTAAAATGTTCAAAACTTAATATATTATATTTCTGACGTATGACGGAAGGAAAAAGTTTCATATTTTAAAAAAATCCAATTTCATATGATCAAATTTATGTCAAAAAGTTCATATTTATTCCTCCTATGTCATGTGTGAGTACTGTACTGTAAATGTCATATATATCAGATGATACTGATAACCTAATGCTAATAACTATGCAGAGGTCTCTAGGCCTCGACTTTTATGGAGCATGTGAAGTTTGGGGCAGAGTGGACAAAGAAAAGTTTCTCAGCAGGTTCAACAGGTTGCTACAACACAGGCCGATGAAGTATTGCACTCACTCATCCAAACTGGCAAACATGTAACATACACCCTAAGACTGATCCTGCTTTTTACTCCTTTGCTATGATTTAATTTGATATTATGTAGCCATGGAGACAGTTTGCATAGATTAGAATGTTAGATTCCTGTGATGTCATCAATGCCCGATGTTTTGTTTTAATGTCTTGTGATAGTTCTAAGTGCAGACAAAGTCAGAGTTCAAGTGAGTTTAGTCCAATTTCTTTCCCTTTTTTTTATTCAAATCAGGCAACAAAGTATCTCTTTTACAGTGACATAGTTTTTTCTTTCCCTTTTTTCCCCTTCCCTTCCTTCCTCTCCCCCTCCTTTTTACATAAAATATAATTACCATTATATAAACGATCATATATCTATGTCTATACATACACATTTATATACCTAGATAAGTATATACAAAGGAGGGGGAAAGGAGAAAAAAAAACCCAGAACAAACAACCCCCCCCCCCCCCCCCCCCAAGAAAAAAAAAAAAAAAACAATACACCTGCCAATGTGTATAATCTTGGAGCAGATATGGGAGGAGGCCATCCATCCCATCTATAAAGGGTTGCCAAATTAGGTAAAACTGTTTGACATTATCTCTCAGTGAAAATTTAATTTTTTCCAACTGTAAATGATACATTGTGTGTCTTAACAAAGCAAAATGAGTTGGGGGTATAAGGCGTCTTGCAAGCAATGTTATAAAACTCAGAGCACGAATTTGTTTATTATTTAAGCGTTTAACTGTAGCTACACCAAATAGTGCCATTACTGGGTCTGGGGGGTGGGGGGGGGGGGGGGGGGGCTGTTCTTTAAAAATATCAGACCAAGTTTTAAATATTTTAGACCAGTAAGTAGTGATATTAGGACATGTCCAAAAC
Organism: Neolamprologus brichardi; assembly: GCF_056152115.1. NCBI lineage: Eukaryota > Metazoa > Chordata > Actinopteri > Cichliformes > Cichlidae > Neolamprologus > Neolamprologus brichardi. Next base: position 4,417,553 of record NW_028270137.1, on the reverse strand, counting down.
ATATGTGACAATGAGGCAGAATTCTGGCCACATTGATCACATCTTGAGTCCGCACCTGGAAGCATCCTTGAAACCTTCAATTTAGACAGATGGAGCTTATGCAGGACCTTAAATTGTAGTAGTTGGAAAACGCAGAGAAGACAATTTCCCAGTATGGCTTCTTATGTGTGCACTTTACAATTCTTCTAGTTCCTCCTGTTCTCTTTTTCTAAAACACATTTTCTCTGTAATGCAGGTGGTGATTAAGCATGTTGCTCAGTTTTTAGTCAGCTACCTACCAGTGGTAAGAAATGTTTGTCTTTTTCTGTTGTTTTCCCCCAACGTGTTCCTCAAACAGCCTAATGTTTGAACACTGACCTTGATGTTCTGCTTCTTAATGGTAAAATGACCGAGATTCCCAAGGAGGTGGCAATGCTAATAAAAGTGGGGGCAGGACCAGAGGCTACGAGCAGCAATGTGACGCCCGCATAAAACGACTGGTATGACTTGGAAGACGAAGTCATTATGGTCTTCGAAAGGCCAAAAAAACATAGACTTGGAAGCCTACCTGGCAAACAGAAGAACCTTTGTGCACGAGAGGGAGGTTAAGGTCAGCGAGTGGCAAGATAACATGCAGCTCTTTAGACTTATAGTGCGGCTCCACGTGGTTTGGGAAAAGTATTTAGCTGAAGTGTATTTTATTTATATTAGTTCTTTTTTAACTTGTAGTTCTAAATTAGAAGATTATTGTGATATTGAAATATAAAAATAAAAGTATGGTAAGTATGACTGCACAGGGGCTTTGTGGCCTGGCTGCAGAAGTCACTGGATAGAAAGCTGCTGACGTTTCACTGCATCCTGCACCAAGAGGCATTGTGTGCGCAAACCTTTCCTGTAGAATGCACAGAGGTCATAAATGTTGTCATTCAGATCATCAATAAAATAATGGCAAAAGGTTTAAATGCTCTCCACCTCATTACTGGATGAGGTGGAGAGCATTTAGCCTGATCTCCTGCTGTATGACAGAGTCCTGCTGTCCAGAGGAGAGGTGCTGAAACGCTTTGCTCCATGTAAGATAAGATAACTCTTTATTGTCATTGCACAGTCATACATAGTACAGTAGTACAATGAAATTGGAAAATGTCTGGGAGAGGTGAAAGTTTTCATGAGCAGCAAAGGGCTCGCCTTTTCTGCGCTGGAACAGCCAGAGTGGCTGAAAAAGCTGCACTTTGTGGACATTACAGCGAACCAGAAGAAGCTGAATACAAGTCTTCAGGGGAGAGGAGGCACAGCGTTACACATGCTGGAGGAGGTGTTAGCGTTTGAGTGCAAACTGACAGTTAATAAATTCAGAGCATTTGCAGTCTGCAATCACCACAGTTATTTGGGAAATAATTCCACGAGTTCAGAGAGGAAAAACCCACATTATCCTTCCCCATCACTGCCCTGACCATCGATCCATCCCTGTTAAATGTGACTGGATTTTCAGGTGATACTGAGAACCTTGTTTGAAACATGGAATGCCATCCCGACACATAAAGATGAAGAAATATGCATTTGGAGTCCTGACGATCTTCAGATCCACATACGTATGTGAGCAGCTGTTCTCCACCATGAACTGTGTTACAAACAAACACAGCTGACGCCTCACAGACGACAGCTTACAGTCCTGCGTAGATGAAAGTGACTTTGTAACTTGTAACTGTAAATTAAATGTGTAAGTGATATTTATATAGGTGTAAACTTATACACAGCTTTATGCCTTGTTGCTGTTTTAGAAAGAGTTAAAAAATGAATGTCCACTATTTAAACCTTTTGAATGCAGGATATTTTATTAAAGCAATTTAGCAGGAGGGGGAAAAGCCAGCTCACATACTATGATCACATAATGAAATCACTTAATACTCATCTAATTAACCCACTCTTAGCTAATGTTGATCTTTTGAGGAGAGAGATTGAGGAGAGAACGGGCACATCCATGCCTGAAGAGGCCCTTATCTCTGTTTTGCATCCCTGCAACTTCAACACTCCAGGGATTCAGTTGAAATCCAAATCCTCTCAAAGTTATAATTCAAAAAAGAGCAGAGAAAAAGCCAAAAAATACAAAACCCAAGTGTAAGTGTGCAGTTCAGACAGCAGCTGATCTCTGGGCTCTAGAGTCTGACCAATTTGGTCACATTTGCGGCCAAATTTCTCACTGGTGCGACTAATAAAATCCTAGGTCGCACCAGCGACCAGCCGTTCAGTACATTAAAAAAAAGTCTCGGCGATCTGAAAGTCTCCGTATCACTCCCGTATCATCACTCCCCGCCTGGCGCTGACTACAGCAGAGTACCTGGCCTACCAGTGTGAGAAACATGTGCTGGTCATCCTCACTGACATGAGTTCCTACGCTGAAGCTCTGAGAGAGGCACGACTGCCTTTACTTTCTTTGGCTCATGTTTAGGTGTTGTTTGTCAAAATAACATCAGTGTAAAAGCCAAATCCCAATGAGTCACAACGTTGTAATATAATGGTATTCAGGGCTCTAGAGTGCGACCATATTTTTCAATGATGCGACTAAAAAAGATCTTTGGTCGCACCGGTGTGACCAGCTGTTCAAAAACGTAAACACAGAGCCGACGCATCACAATCAGCTTTCTCGGCTTTCTCACACGGACACGCCGTCGCGGCTGAAAGCCGACAGCTCGCTGACTCTGATACGTCGGCGCGTCGGCGCTTTGTGTTTCCGTCTTTTTTGCGCTCGATTCTGAGCTGCAGGTTTTATCTCTCTAACCAAAATTCACTGAAGCAGCAGCAGAAGATCCAAACTACGCTCCACATTTGATCAATGTCGTCATTAATGCCCTCTGACTTTTGCTTCAGCACGATAAAATCACACTTCCTGCACAGCTCTCTCTCTCTGTACTTCAAGAACAGTTTCCCGTCTCAAATCTCTGTTTCCTGCATCATTCATTCGCTTATCACCCACCAGTCTACCGTTGTTTACAGCGCTGTCGGCCGCTCGGACAAGAAAGCCTAATTTCTGCTGTTTAATACTGAAGAAATGTAAACTTTTTAAAACGATGCAATAAAGTGTATCTGCTACAGAAAACAGGGCAGGAAAATCTCCTTCATGTTTTTCTGTTTTATCCTCAGTTACTTTGACACAAAGGCCTCTGCTGTGATGCTCACACCTCTGATGAAGTCTCACATGTGTCAGTGCTGATAAATCATCAGAATTATAATATTTCTGACTGTCTGAGGCAAAATCAAATTGAATGGAATCAGGACCTCGTGAATCGAGTGGATTACAGAAATCAGTGATGATACCCAGCCGTAGTGAGCAGCCTAGGCCCGACAGAAGTGGATGTAGCTGTGGGTAAAAAGGTGGAAAGAACTACTGATAACTTTTAAAGTTAAGGCCTGATCCTTCTGAAATTCATAGCCAGCTCTGACACACAGCCATCAATCTCTGGGCGCTGAAAAAGCAGCAGTGTATCCAGAAAACACATTATATGCTGCGATAAATGCCCAAGTGTGTGACAAAGTGGCTAGGAGAGAAGTCATTTGCCATTTGTCACTTGTGTATGTTGTTATTCTGTGTTCTGTTATCTTATAGTTTATCATAATGCTTTAATGTAAACACAGCACATGTAGCCTTGGCTCTACATACTATCCCGGGTCTGTTTGTGGTAGCATTGGTTATATTCATTTCATCTGTGCAAATGTACTTAAAGCTAAATGTCACTTCGTCATTAATTGATTTGAATCTTTCATTTGTTTATGTAGTTTGGTTATAGTTACCATTGTGTGTTCCTCTGGACAGGTCCTATGTGTAAAACGGGTATGTGGGAATGGCCGCCCCAGTACTTCCTGGTTTTATAGGATATGATGTCACTGATCATGTCAATTGGGTGTAACCAAATGAAGGGGTGTTTCTTTTGTGTAAAATTGTTTATTTCATTTAAAATAACCTCATGAGTCTGTAAGTGAAGAGATTGACTTTTCAAACTGTTTAGTTGGGTGAATGAGTTTGTTAAGTGGAAAAATGATTTTATTCCTGTTTCTTTGGACTAGACTGTGTTATTTAGTCTACCCTGTTTTCCCAATGGTGGAGGTTAATGAGATCCAGGTGTGAGTAGAATTTTATATAAAGCAGGTGAGATTTTGACTGAGAGGTTCTTATGTTTTGTGAAATAATTGTTGAAAGGCGACGCCAGAAAATAAAGAATACTTAAAAGAAACTTGAACAGTCTGCAGATGCTGTCTTCCTATCACCTTCCATGCTGCTTATGTCACGCTACTTCACAAAGTGTCCCTCTAACACTGCCTTTCAGTGGCAAACAGGTCAGAGGACACAGGATGACATCATACTGTATGCCTATATGACATCATACTGTATGCTTATATGACATCTGTCACAGCCCAGCGGCACGAGGTAAATGGGATGGACACAAGTGCAAGATCCAAACCGGAAGCAAGACAGTGAGTGATCAAAAAGGTTCATTTCTTCCCCCACAAATTAAACACACAAGCCAAATTTAAACGAAGCCACTACACTAGTGGGTGCGCTGTCAAAACTAAGGCAGCTAAATGAAAACTAGACAGCTCTAGAATACAGCGGGACAGCTGTGGCAGTGGGGAGGTGGAAGCTGGGCTGGGAAAAATACTGTGAAGAGACCAGGGCATTGGTTTCAGGTGAAGGGGACAGGTGGGGCCCAAAGGAGGAGGACCGCTGTTGGAAACCTACAGGTACGCACCCAGACCATGACAACATCAAGCTGGATACCATACATGACATGAAGCTGTATGCAGACATGACATCATACTTTAAGACTTATATGACATCAAGCTGTCTCGATCCAGGACTTCAAGCTGAGGGCATACATGAGATCAGGCTGTATGACACAAATGACATTAATCTGTAAGACTTATAAGACATGAAGCTTGTCAGGGTTATATTGTTGATTGTCATATATGCTTAGAGTTTTATAGTCAATGTCATGTTGGTAGAGGGTTGATCCTTAGGAGTCTGCAAAGACTTTGTGTGCATTCCAGAGTGTTCTGGCATTCACACCCACATCCTGGGAGCATGGGAGAGGTCGTACCTGCTCTTATTGTTTTGTGGTAGGATGAACGTATCTATATCTGTTTTAGTCTAAGTGCCTTTTGTTTAGATGAACTGCTGGACTTCCAGACCAGCAGGTTTAGGGAAGTCTTCACACACACACACACACATGCTTACACAACGCACAGGCAAGGTACTCTTTGTTTGCATGTATACGTCATATGTTAATGAATATTCATGTAACCTCAATAAAAGAGCAGTGTTACGAGGGAGCGGATGAGAGCGACTGGGGTCAAGCGAAGGAACGGCGTTTGTCCAGTTCTCTCCCGTGCACGAGAAACATGAAGAACTTTGCCTACTCGTGTCTTGCTTTGCTGTGTAGTTAAATTGTCTTGAAAGTTCCAGCGAATAGGTTTGAGCTACAAACCTATCAAGGTTGCATGTCATACATGACATGATACTTTATGCCTTTATATGACATCATACTTTATGCCTATATGACATGAAGCTGTATGCCTATATGACATCATACTGTAGCCTGGGAAATGGTTAGCCACACAGGACACAATTACTGGGTTCTTAATGTGCAGTTTTATTGTCAATGCTGACTGAATAAACAAAAAAAATGTCCTTTGACCTTTACTTTTGTCAAACAGCAGCCATATGGACTTGTACTGAACATCGACAGCACGAGAGGTAACGTGGCAAAGTAACAGAATAACCGACTAAACAAAGATGCGCCAATACAATACGAGGAATAAAGGAAATGAAATACAAAACACAAAAATACGGCAGTGACCTCTGTCTGTGCAGAACAAAATACAAAGAGCTAAATCACACAAGGCTCCTTTAAAAACTGTGGAAGTGTTAGACACATTTTTATAAACACTTACATTCCACAGAAATCTCAGCTCACTCGGATACTGGAGCACACAGACGATCTCGCAACTCATCCCTTACATGGAGAAAATGGCCGCTCCACGCTGCACATACAGGTCCTTTGCATCATACATTTCAGAAATACATCATCTTGTTAAAATACTGACGTTTTGCCACTGCACTACAATTATACCAATATGTTTCAATGAGTTATGTGCATATTTAACAATTCCTTACCAACAATTTAACTCCTTCACAACATTCCCGTTCCACATCGACAACAAAAAGAAAAGTCCCGAGATGCAGTTCTTGTTAAGTCTTTTTTTGGAAAACTGCAGTTAACCCTTAAGAACTGCCCCCCCCCACCCCCCCAAGTGACCACAATATGCAACTACACAAACCTATAAAATTAACAGCTTCAAGTGCACGCAACATGCAGATAGCCAAAGAAATAGCACAAGCAATAACATGAAATTACCCAATAACATTCTTGTCTTACCTTACATGGAAACAAAGACACAACATTTTAAGACCCATTTTTGAAACTTAAATGGACATTTGATTAACTGAAATGGAAAATATTATTATTAATTTACCACTCGGCTAAAATACTGTATGCCTATATGACATCATACTGGATGCCTATATGACATCATACTGTATGCCTTATATGACATAATACTGTATGCCTACATGACATCTTACTGTTCTTTTAAGAGTCAAGTTCTTGCATGAATCGGACCAATAATACAGACTTGTAATGAATGCTCTTCCTTACCAGTGAGTCCTGAAGTTCTTCAGTTCTTGCTTCAATCAGAGGCATCTTATTAACACATAAATCAACGATTCCCTGAACTATTTAAAATAAAGACTTCCCCAAATAGGAGCACTAAGGCAAAAGGAAAACCACAAGTTTTTCCATTTGAGGGGTCTCTACTTGAAATGTTCTTTAAGTGAACCATGATATCTAAAGTTTGCTTCAAAGTGTCTAATTGTTGTGAACTCATATGCAAGGTCCCGAAGCTCTTTTGGAATATCCTGTGTTGTCTGTGTTTCCAAATCCATGAGGGTTACCTAGACATGAGTCTCCTTTTACATGAACTCAATATTCCTCTTGCAGTCCCACCCACATTTAAATTAACGAGATTCAATCATGAAACTAATGGTTGGCTAACGACTGTTGTAGCACCCCATTGTATTTTGTTGTCATCTTTTGTCTCCAGTAGCTGTTGAAGGATTCCTGCGATTTCAATCAGAGGCATCTTATTAACACATAAATCAACGATTCCCCGAACTATTCAAAATAAAGAATTCCCAAAATTGGAGCACTAAGTAAAGAGGAAAACCACAAGTTTTTCAATTTGAGGGGTCTCTACTTGAAATGTTCTGCAAGTGAACCATGTTAACTAACGTTTGCTTCAAAGTGTCTAATTGTTGTAAACTCATATGCAAGGTTACTTTGAGTGGGTGCACTTAGGAATAAAACCACCATCAGTGCCTCCATTCAAAGTGATCTTGATATGAAACATAGAACTCAATTTGATAGACATAACTTGAAGTGTCAGGTATAATTTGTAGCAGTTGTTGTGTACAACTGGTCCAAGCAGATGCACTTACTGAATTCAAGAGAGAAGTTCTTGCATGAGTTGGACCAATAATACAGACTTGTAATGAATGCTCTTCCTTACCAGTGAGTCCCGAAGCTCTTTTGGAATATCCTGTGTTGTCTGTGTTTCCAAATCCATGAGAGATGCTTGAACATGAGTCTCCTTTTATATGAACTCAAGACTCCTCTTGCAGTCCCACCCACATTTAAGTCAATGACATTCAGTCATGAAACCAATGGTTGGCTAACGACTGTTGTAGCGGCCCATTGTATTTTGGTTTCCTCTTTTGTCTCCAGTAGCTGTTGAAGGATTTGTGCGATTTCAATCAGAGGCATCTTATAAACACATAAATCAACGATTCCCTGAACTATTCAAAATAAAGTATTCCCAAAATTGGAGCACTAAGTAAAGAGGAAAACCACAAGTTTTTCCATTTGAGAGGTCTCTACTTGAAATGTTCTGCAAGTGAACCGTGTTATCTAAAGTTTGCTTCAAAGTGTCTAATTGTTGTAAACTCACATGTAAGGTCACTTTGAGTGGGTGCACTTAGGAATAAAACCACCATCAGTGTCTCCATTCAAAGTGATCTTGATATGAAACATAGAACTAAATTTGATAGACATAACTTGAAGGGTCAGGTAGAATTTGAAGCAGTTGTTGTGTACAACTGGTCCAAGCAGATGCACTTACTGAATTCAAGAGACAAGTTCTTGCATGAGTTGGACCAATAATACAGACTTGTAATGAAACCTCTTCCTTACCAGTGAGTCCCGAAGCTCTTTTGGGATACCCTGTGTTGTCTGTGTTTCCAAATCCATGAGAGATGCTTGAACATGAGTCTCCTTTTATATGAACTCAAGACTCCTCTTGCAGTCCCACCCAAATTTAAGTCAATGACATTCAGTCATGAGACTAATGGTTGGCTAACGACTGTTGTAGCGGCCTATTGTATTTTGGTTTGCTCTTTTTGTTGTCATCTTTTGTCTCCAGTAGCTGTTGAAGGATTTGTGCGATTTCAATCAGAGGCATCTTATTAGCACATAAATCAACGATTCCCTGAACTATTCAAAATAAAGAATTCCCAAAATTGGAGCACTAAGTAAAGAGGAAAACCACAAGTTTTTCCATTTGAGGGGTCTCTACTTGAAATGTTCTGTAAGTGAACCGTGTTATCTAAAGTTTGCTTCAAAGTGTCTAATTGCTGTAAACTCACATGTAAGGTCACTTTGAGTGGGTGCACTTAGGAATAAAACCACCACCAGTGTCTCCATTCAAAGTGATCTTGATATGAAACATAGAACTCAATTTGATAGACATAACTTGAAGGGTCAGGTAGAATTTGTAGCAGTTGTTGTGTACAACTGGTCCAAGCAGATGCACTTACTGAATTCAAGAGAGAAGTTCTTGCACGAGTTGGACCAATAATACAGACTTGTAATGAATGCTCTTCCTTACCAGTGAGTCCCGAAGCTCTTTTGGAATATCCTGTGTTGTCTGTGTTTCCAAATCCATGAGAGATGCTTGAACATGAGTCTCCTTTTATATGAACTCAAGACTCCTATTGCAGTCCCACCCACATTTAAGTCAATGACATTCAGTAATGAAACCAATGGTTGGCTAACGACTGTTGTAGTGGCCCATTGTATTTTGGTTTCCTCTTTTGTCTCCAGTAGCTGTTGAAGGTTTTGTGCAGCTTCAATCAGAGCCATCTTATTAACAAATGAATTAACGATTCCCTGAACTATTTAAAATAAAGACTTCCCCAAATAGGAGCACTAACACAAAAGGAAAACCACAAGTGTTTCCATTTGAGGGGTCTCTATTTTAGATGTTCTGTAAGTCAACCGTGTTATCTAAAGTTCTCTTCAAAGTGTGTAATTGTTGTAAACTCATATGCAAGGTCACTTTGAGTGGGTGCACTTAGGAATACAACCACCATCAGTGTCTCCATTCAAAGTGATCTTGATATGAAACATAGAACTCAATTTGATATACGTAGCATGCAGGGTCAGGTAGAATTTGTAGCAGTCGATGAGCTTGTCTATTTGAGATGTTCTTTAAGTGAAACATATAATCTAAAGTTTGCTTCAAAGTGTCTAATTGTTGTAAACTCATATGCAAGGTCACTTTGAGTGGGTGCACTTAGGAATACAACCACCATCAGTGTCTCCATTCAAAGTGATCTTGATATGAAACATAGAACTAAATTTGATAGACATAACTTGAAGTGTCATGTAGAATTTGTAGCAGTTGTTGTGTACAACTGGTCCAAGCAGATGCACTTACTGAATTCAAGAGACAAGTTCTTGCATGAGTTGGACCAATAATACAGACTTGTAATGAACGCTCTTCCTTACCAGTGAGTCCCGAAGCTCTTTTGGGATACCCTGTGTTGTCTGTGTTTCCAAATCCATGAGAGATGCTTGAACATGAGTCTCCTTTTATATGAACTCAAGACTCCTCTTGCAGTCCCACCCACATTTAAGTCAATGACATTCAGTCATGAGACTAATGGTTGGCTAACGACTGTTGTAGTGGCCTATTGTATTTTGGTTTGCTCTTTTTGTTGTCATCTTTTGTCTCCAGTAGCTGTTGAAGGATTTGTGCGATTTCAATCAGAGGCATCTTATTAGCACATAAATCAACGATTCCCTGAACTATTCAAAATAAAGAATTCCCAAAATTGGAGCACTAAGTAAAGAGGAAAACCACAAGTTTTTCCATTTGAGGGGTCTCTACTTGAAATGTTCTGTAAGTGAACCGTGTTATCTAAAGTTTGCTTCAAAGTGTCTAATTGCTGTTAACTCATATGCAGGTTCACTTTGATTGGATGCACTTAGGAAAAGAACCACCATTGATATGAAGCGCAGGACATATAGCTTCAAATATTTATGAATTTCTTAAGTATATCTCTAATCCATGATTACTATATTAGACCTAATGAGTACAACAATAATTAGCACGTAATGTACTCAGAATCCAAGTAAGTGCTTAAGTCTCTGTAATGTTCATGACCAATCTTATGCTTATTGAATACATATATAACAAGGGTATCAGTGAAAAAGCTGATGTTTTGAATGTAATGCTTTGTTGCTGAGATCAAGAGTATAATTGCTAACACTTACAGAACCTAAAATTCTAGTTGGTAATAGTCTTTTTTGTTATGATGGTGAATAATTCCTTAAATTATGTCATTGTTTCATCCTGATGTGAACCCAATCCAAGATTATCTCAAAGGAAGCACTTGGGAAAAAAAGAATCATTCCATTTTCATTCCATGAAATCTTGACAACTCAGTTCAATTCAACTGTATTTATACACCACCAAATCACAACAACAGACGTCTCAAGGCGCTTTATATTGTATGTAGACCTTACAATAAAGAATTCAGAGAAAAACCCAACAATCATATGACCCCCTATGAGAAAGAACTTTGGTGATACTGGGAAGGATTAACTCCCTGCTGTGGAAGAGAGCCAGAGATTAATAACGAGTGTGATTAAATGCAGAGAGATCTATTAACACATGTTGAGTGAGATAGGTGACTAGAAGGAAATACTCAGTGCATCATGGGAATCCCCCAACAGTCTACACCTATTGCAGCATAACTAAGGGAGGACTCAGGGTCACCTGATCCAGCCCTAACTATATGCTTTAGAAAAAAGGAAAGTTTTACGCTTAAGTTGTAATAAGGAATTTTATTTTAACAGGACATAAAGATTTCGGAATGTCAAAATACAATATAAATCAAAATCCAAGAGTCCAATCCAAAACTTGCACAGAAGAAGAAAAGTTTCTCAGCAGGTTCAACAGGTTCCTACAACACAGGCCGATGAAGTATTGCACTCACCCATCCAAACTGGCAAACATGTAACATACACCCTAAGACTGATCCTGCTTTTTACTCCTTTGCTATGATTTAATTTGATATCATCATCATTGATTCGCATCATTGCATCATTCATTTGCTTATCACCAGTGTTGGGACTAACGCGTTATTAAGTAACGCGTTACAGTAACTACGTTATTATTGTGGTAACGAGCACGGTAACTAGTTATTATGCTAAAATCAGGAACGCGTTAGTCGTTACTGGGATTTAGATAGGGTCGTTACTCGTTACTTCGTGTGGTGGCTATCGCGGAGCTTCCACAGATTCTGCAACATTAGCAAGTGGTGGAGGCCAGCAGGTGAATGAGGGAAAGGGGACGCAGAAGGAAAAGAGACCCGAGGCGGCCGCCGGTCCAAGTGTGAACTGAACTTCAGGTAAGAAGTTATGACCTGCAGGCTATCCGAGTCAGATATAAACCAAGTTTAGGTGGAGTTTATTTTCGTTATTCTGACTTTTTCCGTACTGCGTACTAGCTAGCATGACGGAGTTTCTATAGAGCTGGGTGGGTGCTATGAAGTTAATGATGTTGAACTTTATTTTGTTCATAAGTTATTAGAGTTGCCAATCGTCCCGTCTGGTATTCAGATAAAATATTACGCGTTTCTTATTGAGGTGAAAAGGAACAGTTTGTCCCGTAATTCAGCTACAATGAAAAAGGCACAAAGCTGCAGTTATTCTGTGTCTTTGCTGCACAGCTGCCTCTTCTTCTTTCATTCTCTCCCCTCTCTCTCCTGTTTCTACTTCAATCATGAAAACTGATCAATGATCAGCTGATCGGCTCTCTTGTTTGTTTATCGCCCACTTTGCGCCAGAAAGAGGAAACCAGCCGATGTCGCGTTAAATAACAGCAGCACGTTTAAGCTTGATCAGCTGTTGTTAGAATTTATTTAATATTCATTTCTAGTATCAGCTGATGTTTGCTGGAGCCACAGCTGCAAAAAAGCTGCTGGTCATGATGTGGGTTTGGTTATCTGGTGAGAGGGAAACATGAAGATGAAACCAGGAGATGTCCTTACTGAATCATCAGAGCTGAACAGGTGATGGAGAAACAGGTTTACCTTTTAGGTGACATGAATGAGTTGAAGGGAAGTTATGAACTGTTTCTGAGAGACAAATAACACCAGGATCCTTTTTTAGGTAGCTGACAGCTGGTAACTGTGCAGGTGCGGATCTAGCAAAGTTTTGCCAGGGGGGCCAGGTAGGGCATTAACAGGGAGAGGGGGGCACAAACAAATACTTTTCTTTCTTATTCTCATTTAAAATGTCTAGCTTTTATTAAATAATTATCTGAATCTTACAACAAACGATTGATAGATTGATGCATATATACCATCAAAACAGTGTACATCACTGTCACAACAGCGTTTGTTTTCATTCAAAGGCTTTATGATTTTTCCCTGTATGCCGCTCATCTGCAGTGTGGTGTTACCTACATCTTCCTATTTAGAAGGCAGAATTTCCGAGTTCTGAGTACAATCAAAGCACCACGACTGCAGTTTTTGTGTTGGATGTAAAAGGTGCACATGACGCTGTGACGTAGGCTAGAATCATGGCAGCGGTCAATGATGGTCCAGGCGTGGGATTTCTCTCGTGGAAATGTGCACATTATCTTTTCCTTTCTATTGGTAGGTGGCACAGTGCACTGTGGCAAGTAAGCAAGCTAGAAGACTGGCAAAGTTATGGAAGCTACACATTAATAAGAGAATTCTGAGTAAAACCAAAGTTACTTTCCCTAGTAACTAGTTACTTTGAAAGTAACGAGTAACTTGAAGTAACTGAGTTACTTTTGATAGAAGTAACTAGTAATGTAACTAAGTTACTATTTTAAAGTAACTTACCCAACACTGCTTATCACCCACCAGTCTACCGTTGTTTACAGCGCTGTCGGCCGCTCGGACAAGAAAGCCTAATTTCTGCTGTTCAATACTGAAGAAATGTAAACTTTTTAAAACGATGCAATAAAGTGTATCTGCTACAGAAAACAGGGCAGGAAAATCTCCTTCATGTTTTTCTGTTTTATCCTCAGTTACTTTGACACAAAGGCCTCTTCTGTGATGCTCACACCTCTGATGAAGTCTCACATGTGTCAGCGCTGATAAATCATCAGAATTATAATATTTCTGACTGTCTGAGGCAAAATCAAATTGAATGGAATCAGGACCTCGTGAATTGAGTGGATTACAGAAATCAGTGATGATACCCAGCCGTAGTGAGCAACCTAGGCCCGACAGAAGTGGATGTAGCTGTGGGTAAAAAGGTGGAAAGAACTACTGATAACTTTTAAAGTTAAGGCCTGATCCTTCTGAAATTCATAGCCAGCTCTGACACACAGCCATCAATCTCTGGGCGCTGAAAAAGCAGCAGTGTATCCAGAAAACACATTATATGCTGCGATAAATGCCCAAGTGTCCCTCTAACACTGCCTTTCAGTGGCAGCAGGTCGTCAGAGGACACAGGATGACATCATACTGTATGCCTATATGACATCATACTGTATGCCTATATGACATCATACTGTATGCTTATATGACATCTGTCACGGCCCAGCAGCACGAGGTAAATGGGATGGACACAAGTGCAAGATCCAAACCGGAAGCGAGACAGTGAGTGATCAAGAAGGTTCATTTCTTCCCCCACAAATTAAACACACAAGCCAAATTTAAACGAAGCCACTACACTAGTGGGTGCGCTGTCAAAACTAAGGCAACTAAATGAAAACTAGACAGCTCTAGAATACAGCGGGACGGCTGTGGCAGTGGGGAGCTGGAAGCTGGGCTGGGAAAAATACTGTGAAGAGACCAGGGCATTGGTTTCAGGTGAAGGGGACAGGTGGGGGGCAAGGCCCAGATGAGGTCGAGGTGCGAGGAGGCAGGCAGGTGAGTTTCAGGCTTGTTGGCAATGCTGTACCAGCAGCTGGTGGCCCAGGTCCAGAAAAGCGGGGATGACTGAGGCGAGAACCCCACTCCAGGAGCCGACTCTGAAGACAGGAAAAAGCAGGTAAGTTTTCACACAGGATCTGGACTGAGCAATAAAACATCACTGACTAACCTGATACTCAGGCCATGACTGATTGAGTGCACAGATCTTATATGCTGCTGGAATAATTGCTCACAGGTGCTCAGCCAGGGAGGAGCAACCGATCTCCGCCCAAAGGAGGAGGACCGCTGTTGGAAACCTACAGGTACGCACCCAGACCATGACAACATCAAGCTGGATACCATACATGACATGAAGCTGTATGCAGACATGACATCATACTTTAAGACTTATATGACATCAAGCTGTCTCGATCCAGGACTTCAAGCTGAGGGCATACATGAGATCAGGCTGTGTGACACAAATGACATCAACCTGTAAGACTTATAAGACATGAAGCTTGTCAGGGTTATATTGTTGATTGTCATATATGCTTAGAGTTTTATAGTCAATGTCATGTTGGTAGAGGGTTGATCCTTAGGAGTCTGCAAAGACTTTGTGTGCATTCCAGAGTGTTCTGGCATTCACACCCACATCCACCAGCAGGTTTAGGGAAGTCTTCACACACACACACACACACACACACACACACACACACACATGCTTACACAACGCACAGGCAAGGTACTCTTTGTTTGTATGTATACGTCATATGTTAATGAACCTATGTATATTCATGTAACCTCAGTAAAAGAGCAGTGTTACGAGGGAGCGGATGAGAGTGACTGGGGTCAAGCGAAGGAACGGCGTTTGTCCAGTTCTCTCCCGTGCACGAGAAACATGAAGAACTTTGCCTACTCGTGTCTTGCTTTGCTGTGTAGTTAAATTGTCTTGAAAGTTCTAGTGAATAGGTTTGAGATACAAACGTATCAAGGTTGCATGTCATACATGACATCATACTTTATGCCTTTATATGACATCATACTGTATGCCTATATGACATCATACTGTAGCCTGGGAAATGGTTAGCCACACAGGACACAATTACTGGGTTCTTAATGTGCAGTTTTATTGTCAATGCCGACTGAATAAACAAAAAAAATGTCCTTTGACCTTTACTTTTGTCAAACAGCAGCCATATGGACTTGTACTGAACATCGACAGCACGAGAGGTAACGTGGCAAAGTAACAGAATAACCGACTAAACAAAGATGCGCCAATACAATACGAGGAATAAAGGAAATGAAATACAAAACACAAAAATACGGCAGTGACCTCTGTCTGTGCAGAACAAAATACAAAGAGCTAAATCACACAAGGCTCCTTTAAAAACTGTGGAAGTGTTACACACATTTTTATAAACACTTACATTCCACAGAAATCTCAGCTCACTCGGATACTGGAGCACACAGACGATCTCGCAACTCATCCCTTGCATGGAGAAAATGGCCGCTCCACGCTGCACATACAGGTCCTTTGCATCATACATTTCAGAAATACATCATCTTGTTAAAATACTGACGTTTTGCCACTGCACTACAATTATACCAATATGTTTCAATGAGTTATGTGCGTATTTAACAATTCCTTACCAACAATTTAACTCCTTTACAACATTCCCGTTCCACATCCACAACAAGAAGAAAAGTCCCGAGGTGCAGTTCTTGTTAAGTCTTTTTTTGGAAAACTGCAGTTAACCCTTAAGAACTGCCCCCCCCCAAAACTTAAATGGACATTTGGTTAACTGAAATGGAAAATATTATTATTAATTTACCACTCGGCTAAAATACTGTATGCCTATATGACATCATACTGTATGCCTTATATGACATCATACTGTATGCCTATATGACATCATACTGAATGCCTACATGACATCATACTCTTCTTTTAAGATTCAAGTTCTTGCATGAATCGGACCAATAATACAGACTTGTAATGAATGCTCTTCCTTACCAGTGAGTCCTGAAGTTCTTCAGTTCTTGCTTCAATCAGAGGCATCTTATTAACACATAAATCAACGATTCCCTGAACTATTTAAAATAAAGACTTCCCCAAATAGAAGCACTAAGGCAAAAGGAAAACCACAAGTTTTTCCATTTGAGGGGTTTCTATTTGAGATGTTCTGTAAGTGAACCGTGTTATCTAAAGTTTGCTTCAAAGTGTATAATTGTTGTAAACTCATATGCAAGGTCACTTTGAGTGGGTGCACTTAAGAATAAAACCACATCAGTGTCTCCATTCAAAGTGATCTTGATATGAAACATAGAACTCAATTTGATAGACATAACTTGAAGTGTCAGGTAGAATTTGTACCAGTTGTTGTGTACAACTGGTCCAAGCAGATGCACTTACTGAATTCAAGAGACAAGTTCTTGCATGAGTTGGACCAATAATACAGACTTGTAATGAATGCTCTTCCTTACCAGTGAGTCCCGAAGCTCTTTTGGAATATCCTGTGTTGTCTGTGTTTCCAAATCCATGAGAGATGCTTGAACACGAGTCTCCTTTTATATGAACTCAAGACTCCTCTTGTGGTCCCACCCACATTTAAGTCAATGACATTCAGTCATGAGACTAATGGTTGGCTAACGACTGTAGTAATGGCCCATTGTATTTTGGTTTCCTCTTTTGTCTCCAGTAGCTGTTGAAGGTTTCGTGCGATTTCAATCAGAGGCATCTTATTAACACATAAATTAATGATTCCCTGAACTATTCAAAATAAAGAATTCCCAAAATTGGAGCACTAAGTAAAGAGGAAAACCACAAGTGTTTCCATTTAAGGGGTCTCTACTTGAAATGTTCTGTAAGTGAACCATGTTATCTAAAGTTTGCTTCAAAGTGTCTAATTGTTGTAAACTCATATGCAAGGTCACTTTGTGTGGGTGCACTTAGGAATAAAACCACCATCAGTGTCTCCATTCAAAGTGATTTTGATATGAAACATAGAACTCAATTTGATAGGCCAAAGGAGCTTGCAAAGAAAAAGCGTCTGGACTTCTATAAGTTGCCTGAAGACGTTTCACCTCTCATCCGAGAAGCTTCTTCAGTTCTAAGGTCAAATGGTGGAGAGTCCCAGATATAAACCTAGTGGGAGTATCCCCCCACGGAGGGACAAAAGGACCCCCTGATGATCCTCTAATCGCCTGAGCCAAGGTGTGAAACTGGGTGTGGGTCCCAATCAGCCAGAGTTTCAGGTGAGCTCATTGTGAAACCTGGCCCCACCTTATCATGCAAATTCCTGAGGTCAGATGGCCCAGGATGTGAGTGGGCGTTAAGGCGTCTGGGAAGGGATGTCAAAACTGGATTATAGATGACAGAGAGTTAGTGTCGTAAACCACTGCCTCTGTTCAAACATGGTCGCTCACAGTGGACATAGATGGCTTCTTTCACTTCTCTTTCAAACCATCTGTCCTCTCTGTCCAAAATGTGAACATTGGCATCCTCGAAAGAGTGTCCTTAATCCTTAAGATGCAGATGGACAGCTGAGTCTTGTCCTGTGGAGTGGCTCTTCTGTGTTGTGCCATGCGCTTGTGAAGTGGCTGTTTGTCTCTCCAATGTAGAGGTCTTGG
Source organism: Neolamprologus brichardi (assembly GCF_056152115.1). Classification (NCBI taxonomy): domain Eukaryota; kingdom Metazoa; phylum Chordata; class Actinopteri; order Cichliformes; family Cichlidae; genus Neolamprologus; species Neolamprologus brichardi. The sequence continues at coordinate 4,399,660 of NW_028270137.1, read as the reverse complement.
CATTCCTCGCTGCACTGTACAGCGTACACCACATTGTTAAGTCTGTGTTTTGAGTTTTGTCTTTCGGGTGAACCAGTTTGTGTCTGAGCGTGTTGCTGGGTCTGAAGTACACCGGGATGTCATGCTTGGAGAAAACTCTCCTGAGTTTTTCTGATACACCGGCTATATAGGGGATGACAATGTTGTTGCGTCTGTCCTTCTTATCCTCCCTCGCTGGTGTCTGATCTTCTTTTCTGTGCCTCTTTGCTGACTTTAAGAACGCCCATTTAGGATAGCTGCACGTTTTGAGTGCTTCCTTTACACGTGTGTGTTCCTTCTTTTTCCCTTCAGGCTTAGAGGGAACATGTTCTGCCCGGTGGTGTAGGGTCCTAATTACTCCATGTTTGTGTTCCAGAGGGTGATGGAGTCAAAGAGGAGGTACTGGTCCGTGTGTGGGCTTCTGGTAAACTTCGATGTTGAAGTTGCCATTCTCTTCAAGGTGCACAGTGCAGTCCAGGAAAGGCAAACATTTCTCCTTTGTGTCTTCCCTGGTGAACTTGATGCTTTTATCCACAGCATTAATGTGCGTAGTGAAGGATTCCACTTCTTGTGTCTTGATTTTGACCCAGGTGTCGTCTACATATCTGTACCAGTGGCTGGGTACTCTTCCTTTGAAAGAGCCAAGAGCCTTCCTTTCCACTTCCTCCATGTAAAGGTTGGCTACAATAGGTGACATGGGGGAGCCCATGGCACAGCCATGTTTTTTCTGTAAAAGCCTTCGTTGTTTTTGAAATATGTAGTGGTGAGGCAGAGGTCTAACAGTGTGCAAATCTGATCGGGTGTGAAGTTGGTCCTGTCTTCCAAGGAGCTGTCTTCTTGTAGTCGTTTTCTGACAGTCTCCACTACCTCCGTGGTGGGTATGCAAGTGAAGAGAGAGACTACATCAAAGGACACCATGGTTTCATCTGGATCCAGGGTAAGTTTCTGGACCTTGTCAGTGAAGTCGGTGGAGTTCTTGATGTGGTGTGGGGTGTTCCCCACGAGAGGAGCAAGGATGGTAGCAAGGTGTTTTGCAATGTTATAAGTGGCTGAGTTTATGCTACTGACTATGGGTCTGAGTGGGACAGCTTCCTTGTGGATTCAATTTGATAGACCTAACATGGAGGGTCAGGTAGAATTTGTAGCAGTCGATGAACGTGTCTATTTGAGATGTTCTTTAAGTGAAACATATAGTCTAAAGTTTGCTTCAAAGTGTCTAATTGTTGAAAACTCACATTCAAGGTAACTTTGAGTAGGTGCACTTAGGAAAACAACCACCATCAGTGTCTCCATTCAAAGTGATCTTGATATGAAACATAGAACTCAATTTGATAGACCTAACATGGAGGGTCAGGTAGAATTTGTAGCAGTCGATGAGCGTATGTATTTGAGATGTTCTTTAAGTGAAACATATAATCTAAAGTTTGCTTCAAAGTGTCTAATTGTTGAAAACTCATATGGAAGGTCACTTTGAGTGGGTGCACTTAGGAATACAACCACCATCAGTGTCTCCATTCAAAGTGATCTTGATATGAAACATAGAACTCAATTTTTTAGATGTAATCAGGTAGAATTTGTAGCAGTTGTTGTGTACAACTGGTCCAAGCAGATGCACTTACTTAATTCAAGAGACAAGTTCTTGCATGAGTTGAAACAATAATACAGACTTGTAATGAACGCTCTTCCTTACCAGTGAGTCCGGAAGATCTTTTGGAATATCCTGTGTTGTCTGTGTTTCCAAATCCATGAGGGTTACCTAGACATGAGTCTCCTTTTATATGAACTCAATATTCCTCTTGCAGTCCCACCCACATTTAAATTAGCGAGATTCAATCAAGAAACTAATGGATGGCTAACGACTGTTGTAGCACCCCATTGTATTTTGTTGTCATCTTTTGTCTCCAGTCGCTGTTGAAGGTTTCGTGCGGTTTTAATCAGAGGCATTTTATTAACACATAAATTAATGATTCCCTGAACTATTCAAAATAAAGAATTCCCAAAATTGGAGCACTAAGTAAAGAGGAAAACCACAAGTGTTTCCATTTGAAGGGTCTCTAATTGAAATGTTCTGTAAGTGAACCATGTTAACTAACGTTTGCTTCAAAGTGTCTAATTGTTGTAAACTCATATGCAAGGTCACTTTGAGTGGGTGCACTTAGGAATAAAACCACCATCAGTGTCTCCATTCAAAGTGATCTTGATATGAAACATAGAACTCAATTTGATAGACATAACTTGAAGGGTCAGGTAGAATTTGTAGCAGTTGTTGTGTACAACTGGTCCAAGCAGATGCACTTACTGAATTCAAGAGACAAGTTCTTGCATGAGTTGGACCAATAATACAGACTTGTAATGAATGCTCTTCCTTACCAGTGAGTCCCGAAGCTCTTTTGGAATATCCTGTGTTGTCTGTGTTTCCAAATCCATGAGAGATGCTTGAACATGAGTCTCCTTTTATATGAACTCAAGACTCCTCTTTCAGTCCCACCCACATTTAAGTCAATGACATTCAGTCATGAAACAAATGGTTGGCTAACGACTGTAGTAGCGGCCCATTGTATTTTGGTTTCCTCTTTTGTCTCCAGTAGCTGTTGAAGGTTTTGTGCGGCTTCAATCAGAGCCATCTTATTAACACATAAATTAACGATTCCCTGAACTATTTAAAATAAAGACTTCCCCAAATAGGAGCACTAAGGCAAAAGGAAAACCACAAGTGTTTCAATTTGAGGGGTCTCTACTTGAGATGTTCTGTAAGTGAACCATGTTAACTAAAGTTTGCTTCAAAGTGTCTAATTGCTGTAAACTCACATTCAAGGTAACTTTGTATGGGTGCACTTAGGAATACAACCACCATCAGTGTCTCCATTCAAAGTGATCTTGATATGAAACATAGAACTCAATTCGAAAGACCTAACATGGAGGGTCAGGTAGAATTTGTAGCAGTCAATGAGTGTGTCTATTTGAGATGTTCTTTAAGTGAAACATATAATGTAAAATTTGCTTCAAAGTGTCTAATTGTTGTAAACTTGTATGCAAGGTCACTTTGAGTGGGTGCACTTAGGAATACAACCACCATCAGTGTCTCCATTCAAAGTGATCTTTATATGAAACATAGAACTCCATTTGATAGACATAACTTGAAGGGTCAGGTAGAATTTGTAGCAGTTGTTGTGTACAACTGGTACAAGCAGATGCACTTACTGAATTCAAGAGACAAGTTCTTGCATGAGTTGGACCAATAATACAGACTTGTAATGAACACTCTTCCTTACCAGTGAGTCCGGAAGATCTTTTGGAATATCCTGTGTTGTCTGTGTTTCCAAATCCATGAGGGTTACCTAGACATGAGTCTCCTTTTATATGAACTCAATACTCCTCTTGCAGTCCCACCCACATTTAAATTATTGACATTCAGTCATGAAACTAATGGATGGCTAACGACTGTTGTAGCACCCCATTGTGTTTTGTTGTCATCTTTTGTCTCCAGTCGCTGTTGAAGGTTTCGTGCGGTTTTAATCAGAGGCATCTTATTAACACATAAATTAATGATTCCCTGAACTATTCAAAATAAAGACTTTCCCAAATAGGAGCACTAAGGCAAAAGGAAAACCACAAGTGTTTCCATTTGAGGGGTCTCTACTTGAGATGTTCTGTAAGTGAACCATGTTAACTAAAGTTTGCTTCAAAGTGTCTAATTGCTGTAAACTCACATTCAAGGTAACTTTGAATGGGTGCACTTAGGAATACAACCACCATCAGTGTCTCCATTCAAACTGATCTTGATATGAAACATAGAACTCAATTCGAAAGACTTAACATGGAGGGTCAGGTAGAATTTGTAGCAGTCGATGAGTGTGTCTATTTGAGATGTTCTTTAAGTGAAACATATAATGTAAAATTTGCTTCAAAGTGTCTAATTGTTGTAAACTTGTATGCAAGGTCACTTTGAGTGGGTGCACTTAGGAATAAAACCACCATCAGTGTCTCCATTCAAAGTGATCTTGATATGAAACATAGAACTCAATTTGATAGACATAACTTGAAGGATCAGGTAGAATTTGTAGCAGTTGTTGTGTACAACTGGTCCAAGCAGATGCACTTACAGAATTCAAGAGACAAGTTCTTGCATGAGTTGGACCAATAATACAGACTTATAATGAATGCTCTTTCTTACCAGTGAGTCCCGAAGCTCTTTTGGAATATCCTGTGTTGTCTGTGTTTACAAATCCATGAGAGATGCTTGAACATGAGTCTCCTTTTATATGAACTCAAGACTCCTCTTGCAGTCCCACCCACACTTAAGTCAATGACATTCAGTCATGAAACCAATGGTTGGCTAACGACTGTAGTAGCAGCCCATTGTATTTTGGTTTCCTCTTTTGTCTCCAGTAGCTGTTGAAGGATTTGTGCGATTTCAATCAGAGGCATCTTATTAACACATAAATCAACGATTCCCTGAACTATTCAAAATAGAGAATTCCCAAAATAGGAGCACTAAGGCAAAAGGAAAACCACAAGTGTTTCAATTTTAGGGGTCTCTATTTTAGATGTTCTGTAAGTGAACCGTGTTATCTAACGTTTGCTTCAAAGTGTCTAATTGTTGTAAACTCATATGCAAGGTCACTTTGAGTGGGTGCACTTAGAAATAAAAACACATCAGTGTCTCCATTCAAAGTGATCTTGATATGAAACATAGAACTCAATTTGATAGACCTAGCATGGAGGGTCAGGTAGAATTTGTAGCAGTCGATGAGCGTGTCTATTTGAGATGTTCTTTAAGTGAAACATATAATCTAAAGTTTGCTCCAAAGTGTCTAATTGTTGAAAACTCATATGGAAGGTCACTTTGAGTGGGTGCACTTAGGAATACAACCACCATCAGTGTCTCCATTCAAAGTGATCTTGATATGAAACATAGAACTCAATTTTTTAAATGTAATCAGGTAGAATTTGTAGCAGTTGTTGTGTACAACTGGTCCAAGCAGATGCACTTACTGAATTCAAGAGAGAAGTTCTTGCATGAGTTGAACCAATAATACAGACTTGTAATGAATGCTCTTCCTTACCAGTGAGTCCGGAAGATCTTTTGGAATATCCTGTGTTGTCTGTGTTTCCAAATCCATGAGGGTTACCTAGACATGAGTCTCCTTTTATATGAGCTCAATACTCCTCTTGCAGTCCCACCCACATTTAAATTATTGACATTCAGTCATGAAACTAATGGATGGCTAACGACTGTTGTAGCACCCCATTGTATTTTGTTGTCGTCTTTTGTCTCCAGTCGCTGTTGAAGGTTTCGTGCGGTTTTAATCAGAGGCATCTTATTAACACATAAATTAATGATTCCCTGAACTATTCAAAATAAAGACTTCCCCAAATAGGAGCACTAAGGCAAAAGGAAAACCACAAGTGTTTCCATTTGAGGGGTCTCTACTTGAGATGTTCTGTAAGTGAACCATGTTAACTAAAGTTTGCTTCAAAGTGTCTAATTGCTGTAAACTCACATTCAAGGTAACTTTGAATGGGTGCACTTAGGAATACAACCACCATCAGTGTCTCCATTCAAACTGATCTTGATATGAAACATAGAACTCATTTCGAAAGACTTAACATGGAGGGTCAGGTAGAATTAGTAGCAGTCGATGAGTGTGTCTATTTGAGATGTTCTTTAAGTGAAACATATAATGTAAAATTTGCTTCAAAGTGTCTAATTGTTGTAAACTTGTATGCAAGGTCACTTTGAGTGGGTGCACTTAGGAATAAAACCACCATCAGTGTCTCCATTCAAAGTGATCTTGATATGAAACATAGAACTCAATTTGATAGACATAACTTGATGGATCAGGTAGAATTTGTAGCAATTGTTGTGTACAACTGGTCCAAGCAGATGCACTTACTGAATTCAAGAGACAAGTTCTTGCATGAGTTGGACCAATAATACAGACTTATAATGAATGCTCTTCCTTACCAGTGAGTCCCGAAGCTCTTTTGGAATATCCTCTGTTGTCTGTGTTTCCAAATCCATGAGAGATGCTTGAACATGAGTCTCCTTTTATATGAACTCAAGACTCCTCTTACAGTCCCACCCACATTTAAGTCAATGACATTCAGTCATGAAACCAATGGTTGGCTAACGACTGTAGTAGCGGCCCATTGTATTTTGGTTTCCTCTTTTGTCTCCAGTAGCTGTTGAAGGATTTGTGCGATTTCAATCAGAGGCATCTTATTAACACATAAATCAACGATTCCCCGAACTATTCAAAATAAAGAATTCCCAAAATTGGAGCACTAAGTAAAGAGGAAAACCACAAGTGTTTCCATTTAAAGGGTCTCTAATTGAAATGTTCTGTAAGTGAACCATGTTAACTAACGTTTGCTTCAAAGTGTCTAATTGTTGTAAACTCATATGCAAGGTCACTTTGAGTGGGTGCACTTAGGAATAAAACCACCATCAGTGTCTCCATTCAAAGTGATCTTGATATGAAACATAGAACTCAATTTGATAGACATAACTTGAAGGGTCAGGTAGAATTTGTAGCAGTTGTTGTGTACAACTGGTCCAAGCAGATGCACTTACTGAATTCAAGAGACAAGTTCTTGCATGAGTTGGACCAATAATACAGACTTGTAATGAATGCTCTTCCTTACCAGTGAGTCCCGAAGCTCTTTTGGAATATCCTGTGTTGTCTGTGTTTCCAAATCCATGAGAGATGCTTGAACATGAGTCTCCTTTTATATGAACTCAAGACTCCTCTTTCAGTCCCACCCACATTTAAGTCAATCACATTCAGTCATGAAACAAATGGTTGGCTAACGACTGTAGTAGCGGCCCATTGTATTTTGGTTTCCTCTTTTGTCTCCAGTAGCTGTTGAAGGTTTTGTGCGGCTTCAATCAGAGCCATCTTATTAACACATAAATTAACGATTCCCTGAACTATTTAAAATAAAGACTTCCCCAAATAGGAGCACTAAGGCAAAAGGAAAACCACAAGTGTTTCAATTTGAGGGGTCTCTACTTGAGATGTTTTGTAAGTGAACCATGTTAACTAAAGTTTGCTTCAAAGTGTCTAATTGCTGTAAACTCACATTCAAGGTAACTTTGTATGGGTGCACTTAGGAATACAACCACCATCAGTGTCTCCATTCAAAGTGATCTTGATATGAAACATAGAACTCAATTCGAAAGACCTAACATGGAGGGTCAGGTAGAATTTGTAGCAGTCAATGAGTGTGTCTATTTGAGATGTTCTTTAAGTGAAACATATAATGTAAAATTTGCTTCAAAGTGTCTAATTGTTGTAAACTTGTATGCAAGGTCACTTTGAGTGGGTGCACGTAGGAATACAACCACCATCAGTGTCTCCATTCAAAGTAATCTTGATATGAAACATAGAACTCAATTTGATAGACATAACTTGAAGGATCAGGTAGAATTTGTAGCAGTTGTTGTGTACAACTGGTCCAAGCAGATGCACTTACTGAATTCAAGAGACAAGTTCTTGCATGAGTTGGACCAAAAATACAGACTTATAATGAATGCTCTTCCTTACCAGTGAGTCCCGAAGCTCTTTTGGAATATCCTGTGTTGTCTGTGTTTCCAAATCCATGAGAGATGCTTGAACATGAGTCTCCTTTTATATGAACTCAAGACTCCTCTTGCAGTCCCACCCACATTTAAGTCAATGACATTCAGTCATGAAACCAATGGTTGGCTAACGACTGTAGTAGCGGCCCATTGTATTTTGGTTTCCTCTTTTGTCTCCAGTAGCTGTTGAAGGATTTGTGCGATTTCAATCAGAGGCATCTTATTAACACATAAATCAACGATTCCCCGAACTATTCAAAATAGAGAATTCCCAAAATTGGAGCACTAAGTAAAGAGGAAAACCACAAGTTTTTCCATTTGAAGGGTCTCTACTTGAAATGTTCTGTAAGTGAACCATGTTAACTAACGTTTGCTTCAAAGTGTCTAATTGCTGTAAACTCACATGCAAGGTCACTTTGAGTGGGTGCACTTTGGAATTCAACCACCATCAGTGTCTCCATTCAAAGTGATCTTGATATGAAACATAGAACTCAATTTGATAGACATAACTTGAAGGGTCAGGTAGAATTTGTAGCAGTTGTTGTGTACAACTGGTCCAAGCAGATGCACTTACTGAATTCAAGAGACAAGTTCTTGCATGAGTTGGACCAACAATACAGACTTGTAATGAATGCTCTTCCTTACCAGTGAGTCCGGAAGATGTTTTGGAATATCTTGTGTTGTCTGTGTTTCCAAATCCATGAGGGTTACCTAGACATGAGTCTCCTTTTATATGAACTGAATACTCCTTTTGCAGTCCCACCCACATTTAAATTAACAAGATTCAATCATGAAACTAATGGATCGCTAACGACTGTTGTAGCACCCCATTGTATTTTGTTGTCATGTTTTGTCTCCAGTCGCTGTTGACGGTTTCGTGCGGTTTTAATCAGAGGCATCTTATTAACACATAAATTAATGATTCCCTGAACTATTCAAAATAAAGACTTTCCCAAATAGGAGCACTAAGGCAAAATGAAAACCACAAGAATTTATACACCACCAAATCAAAACAACAGACCTTACAATAAAAAAAAAATTCAGAGAAAAACCCAACAATCATATGACCCCCTATGTTTTTAAAATATCCTTAATACAGAACATATATAAGTCATATTTGTCTGTGATAGCAAACTATGGTTTCCCATATGTCATTCATCAGTTAAATTCCTCACTTATAGCATTTAACTTGGGTTAAAAAATAATGACTTAACTCTATAATGATATTTTCATGACTACTGAGAAAAGGACCTTAACCTGAAAAATTAGCACTTACTTTAGTGTAAGTCAGTGAAAGTTAGATTAATTATGTTATGATTAAGTCATGAGTGTTAGTGGTAAATTTCAGACTTACGTAATAAATTATATAACATAAACTGTAATAGGATTTTATGATTTTTGTAGTTATCTTAACGTGAAAGCTGATATATTGTTTACTGATACTGTTGTATACCTGATAGGATTTATTATGAACCAAACTGTGTTTTAATGCAATCTTTGATTGTCTTTTTTTACTTGCTGAGTGGTTTCAAACTATAATGCCCTTCTTTCTCTTTTGACATGTTTCAGCGTTTTTTGATGCAGCTGAGACTCAGATTTATTTTAGAGTCTCCGAACAATTCACCTCAATTTCAATATACTAGTGCCTGCTGAGTTTCACACCTACAGTTTCACCTTCAAGTCTGTGTGTCTTCCACTTTCTTTCTCTTTGTCTCTTAAACTAATTTGCATACTCACGCACACACACACACACACACACACACACACACACACACACACACACACACACACACACACACAGATTCTTATCTGTGGGAATGTTACGTGGCAAAAAACGTGGTATTTTGGCCTTATATTCTTTGTGAAAACTCTTCTTTCAAAAAACCCCCAAAACTGTGCTATACACAATTTTCTCAACACCATGGACAAAACAAAAAACAAAAAAAACCAACTTAAGCAAATGCATAAATTAAAGCTATATTTTCTTGAATAGTCTTTTGAATGTAGGTTAGTCTTATGATTGTAAAGAGACCGTCAGCTTAGCTGCTTTGTAATTCTCTTGTTTGAATCCCTCAGCAGCACGCTTAAAAACTGTGAGGTTATGAATCTCTCCCTCTCTTTTGTTGTGTGTGTGTGTGTGTGTGTGTGTGTGACAGAGAGAAAGAGATAAATGGTGTTTAACAAATCAGATCACATCCAATACCACTTTGCAGGAATGGAGACCACAGAGGAAAGAAGGATCAAGAATGGTGAACGATGGAAAGCTCCATACTGTTCTCATGAAAATGTCTCAAAGAGAAAACTGACAGAGGTCATAAAACTGGTTTCACAAGGCGCAATGTTAGCCGGAGACAACAAACTGCTGGCAAATTTACCATAATGTGATATTAGCCACAATGTTTTTAATTAGATGACAGTTTAAAGCCAAGGATGGAACTTTCTTGACATCTCAACCAAAGGCCACCGGTGTGCTTGTCCCCTCTCTGCTCTCACTCATAAGCCCCTTTCAACAAACGTATGAAACCTGTGCAGTGCTAGGAAGGTAGCCTCAGAGTATGTCATTTCCTCGTTTTACTTTCAATCATGGTCATCGAGTCTCTGACAATAAGAAAATGTGTTTACATCATTTTTATAGATCCCATAAATAATTGTGACTATATTACAGAACAGCACTGTTCATAATAAGTGTAACGTAATGAAGGAGAAGGTTATGTTAACAAGAAGATTTGTAAAAGAAATCAGCAGTTACTTGTTTTAGACCAGGGGTCTCAAACTCGCTGCGTCCCACATCACCCCTACTTGTATATTGATGTGAAGAAATATAATGCAATTTGGCCCTTGAACTTTTTTTGTTAGAGAGGATTTGTTTGTTGTTGAGTGCAATGGTAAAATAAGTTCTTTAAAAAGCAAAAAATGATTTAATATGAAGACAATGTGAATAATATGTTGAGGGATTGGCTGTGTTAGTTGACATTAGACAATCTCAATAAACATGTAGGATGAACATCAAAATGTGGTCCAATCAAGTTTTTTTAGATAATATATGTTGTTGTTGTTTTGTGTGTGTTTGTTATCAATGTTAAAGTTAAGCTTAGTAAGCCATCAAGCACTGATTACTCGTAGAAGAGCACCAATAGGAGACAGAACTAATTAGAAGGTGTTATTATTCAGTCTGTACATCGAATAGAAGGCACTAACCACAAGGTGATCTTCAATGCATCTCTGTGTGAATGTGAACGGGGCGAGAAGACCCCCACTAACTGCATGTTTTTACACTGTGGGAGGAAGCTGGAGAGAACATGCAGACTCCACACAAAGACCCCGGCCTGATGGGGTTAGGGTCCTGAGCTTGATACCCCAAACTGAACGCAGGACAGAGGAAGGGATGGGTGATGTTCATGTGTGCCCAGGTGTATGATGTGGCTCTTTCAAAGCCTCCTTCACCCAGCTTATCCTGCTCTTCGTATTTTTCTTCAAAGTCCTCTACTAAGAGACAAAACAAATTGAATTTAACAGGTAAAGGACTTTACTCACCTAGATATTTACGCACACCCACAGCACGTGGTGTGGTAAAGGTCGGCCAAGATTTTGACCACATGTCAGAAACTGGATCAAAATTGGACTAAACTCACTTGAACTCTGACTTTGTCTGCACTTAGAACTATCACAAGACATTAAAACAAAACATCGGGCATTGATGACATCACAGGAATCTAACATTCTAATCTATGCAAACTGTCTCCATGGCTACATAAAATCAAATTAAATCATAGCAAAGGAGTAAAAAGCAGGATCAGTCTTAGGGTGTATGTTACATGTTTGCCAGTTTGGATGAGTGAGTGCAATACTTCATCGGCCTGTGTTGTAGCAACCTGTTGAACCTGCTGAGAAACTTTTCTTTGTCCACTCTGCCCCAAACTTCACATGCTCCATAAAAGTCGAGGCCTAGAGACCTCTGCATAGTTATTAGCATTAGGTTATCAGTATCATCTGATATATATGACATTTACAGTACAGTACTCACACATGACATAGGAGGAATAAATATGAACTTTTTGACATAAATTTGATCATATGAAATTGGATTTTTTTAAAAATATGAAACTTTTTCCTTCCGTCATACTTCAGAAATATAATATATTAAGTTTTGAACATTTTAAAACATTTAAGTTTGCTCGTTGTATTTATAAGATCCTACATGGACGTGCTCCACAATCATTGGTCAGTCATGTTAAAATCCATTATCAGTGGAAAACAAACCTGATCCTCTACTAGAGGCGATTGTGCAATACCTTTTAGACATAACACTCAGCAAACAGTTATTATCAGTTAAAGTCAGTGAGATTTGGAGTGATACATGACACATGACGGAATAAGACACGCAGACTTAGCATGACGAACCGACGAGGAACACGTACACTGTAAATACATACAGAGGGAAAAGAGGACTAGAGATGAGACATGGACATAACTAAGCACAAACAGAACATGATGGCTGGGGGAAAACACACGTGACAGAAGGAATGGGTCACAAGGGCAAAACATGTAAACGAGAGGAGGAGACGGGAGAAAAAGACATTACTGAAATACATGAAGGGCCAGGGCTGGGGCAGCCAACCAGTCACAGACAAACAGCCACATTTTTTACTGTGTCACCGCAAAGAGCCACATCATACACCTGGGCACACATGAACATCACCCATCCCTTCCTCTGTCCTGCGTTCAGTTTGGGGTATCGAACTCAGGACCCTAACCCCATCAGGCCGGGGTCTTTGTGTGGAGTCTGCATGTTCTCTCCAGCTTCCTCCCACAGTCTAAAGACATGCAGTCAGTGGGGGTCTTCTCGCCCCGTTCACATTCACACAGAGATGCATTGAAGATCACCTTGTGGTTAGTGCCTTCTATTCGATGTACAGACTGAATAATAACACCTTCTAATTAGTTCTGTCTCCTATTGGTGCTCTTCTACGAGTAATCAGTGCTTGATGGCTTACTAAGCTTAACTTTTTTCACAACATTGATAACAAACACACACAAAACAACAACAACATATATTATCTAAAAAAAATTGATTGGACCACATTTTGATGTTCATCCTACATGTTTATTGGGATTGTCTAGTGTCTGCGACGGTATCTTCTCCCACGTCTGCGGACACCCGAGGCCTTGTGGGCTCTCCTGCGTCTGCGAACGGGGCGAGAAGCACGTTTGCGTCTATACCTGTGTCGTGGCATCGTCCAAAACGGCGGTACCTGCTCCACGTCACGGGTTCTATTTATGGACTCAACTTTAGTGATGTCACTGCTGATGTTGTCACTGTTGGTGTGACCTCATGACTCATTCATCCCATCTGAACTGTGGTGTAATTATGAGGTCACAGGGGCACGTGAATTTATTCACAAAGTTGAAAGAGAGTTTGGGTCATAACTCAAAGACACAATGATGCAGTCAAATCATTGGAATTAAATATCTGTAAATTACACGATTTAGAGGGGTCTGACATCACATCCAGTCTCTCTGCTGTGATGTCAAATATCAACGCCCAAACCACACGACCGACAAATAACACAGAACACGCAGCCAGTGACGCACCAAACACACACCACGTTTAGTGACCAATAAATCAAGCGCCACAGGTGGTGTAAATGACAGCTCAGGGATGTGTAATGATGTTGATTTTTTCTGTTCTTGTTCCTTTTTACCAAGCCGGGTTTGTTGGTCCTTGTTTCCCTCTCCTGCTGAGTTCCTCCTGACGGAGTTCATAAGCCAGTCAAAGATCTGCACGTCACAATGGACTGAGATGTCAACTTCCTCCCACCAAAAAAAAAGAAAAAAGAAAAGTCATCATGCAGCAGGAGAACAAAAAGTCATACTACAGCTACTGCACCCCTCTAATTTATTAGATTCTTTCAATCATGTGTTTCATAGGGGCCTCGGAGCACTTCTGCACACTAAATGAGCTGTGCTGGAACTTACACCATCACGTAACCCATAAAGGAAATCTCTTATTCATAAAAAGAAACAAATGTTTGCTTTGATTCCTCCTTGAGAAACTGAATGTCACGGTCCTGGGTCGCTGGCTCAGTGTTTTCTGTTTTGTTTTATTAATCTTTGATTTCTTGATGTGTCTTTGTTAGTTCTTAGGTTTTGGTTCTGTGTCCCCGCTGTTCTGTGTTGGTACTGTGCCTCTACATAAATAGCATCATAATTTCATATTTTGTCAGCACTTCCTAGCAGTATGTAACTACACAATAAATGTCAGGGTTTGCGTGTTGAGTTATGAATGGAGGACCCAAGATGCAGGCACTGCTGATGTGAGTGAGCTTTATTTATGGAGAGTGACATACAAACAAAGGCGAGGGAGGCGAGAAACAAAACTAGGAAAACCTAAACTGGGAAAGCTGAGAACCAAATAAGAAACCTGGACACGAGGGAATGGAGTTAAAACACGAAGGATGACAAGCAGGAAAAACAGCATGGAGGAACACAGACGGACCAGTAACACACACAAGAGGACGAATGCTATAAATTAGTGATGGCCCGCTTGAAGCTGACGCTCCGGCGCGTGTGTCAAAAACACCAACACACCGCTTCAGAAGCACTCTGTCGATGCTCGATTCGTTTGGCCACAGTCACGTGATCAGTGACGTCCAATTGTGAATTGTGAATTGTGAATTCCACTCTGCAGAGTGGGCAATCATAATGAAGCAGTTCAGTTTTTCTGTAGATTCAAGCTGCTCTTCATATTTTTGACCAGCAGATGTCACCACAGAGGACTGTGTTAAAAAGCTTCCAGTAATGAATCGTTTTTCAACACAAGCTTCAGAAAGCTTTGTTTGGCCATCACTACTATAAATACACACAGAGGGAAACGAGGAAACACAGGAGGGGGACACAGCTGAGCCTAATGAATCTGACGAGACGGGTCATTCATGTACTGTACATGATGCGGGTAGATGCTGTACGTTTATGGGCTGCAGGAGAGACACAGATTTGTGCAGCTGAGGTTGTTTGGGGTGCCTGCGTGTTCGCCTGCTGGGCCTGAGCGAGCCTCTCCACATCTGTGGCCCGGCGGTCTCTTCTCTTGCTGAGGATCTTAACGTAGTTTGCTGGGACGAGCCGGTGGTCTCACCGTCCACGCTGGCCAGGAGCCAGCCACGCACACGGGACTGTAGCTCTAAACACGAGGGAGATAGTTGTAAACATGGGGCACGCTCACATAAAAGAAGAGCCCTCATCTGTTATTTCTAAGATAAGGAAAACAAAAATAGAAGGTTTTGGGTCAAAGCACTCAGAATCAAATGTCCCGCAGCCAGTAAAAAGCTCATCACCTTTAGGAGCGAGGTTGAGCATCTCTCCAGCTTGCATAGAAAGCTCCTCCTGAGAAGCAGCTGTAAAGTCATATTCTCCTCTGGCCACCACGTGGTCGTCCTCCTCGCTCGCCCAGTTAGTGTCTAAACCAAGCAAGGAAACTGAATGAAAGACATTCATCATTTTAACTGGTCTTAACCAAAAACAAGTCCTTCTGCTTTTCCTTACACTTGTAAAGTAACTAATGGCATATGGAGCTATGGTACCCAATTTATTTGCCACTGAGTTACACAAAGGCACATATGATGTCATACAAGCAGACTCATCTTTACACGTGTACTGCAGCCCTGAACATTACCAGCTTCAGATTCTATTATCAAACTTTGCAACAGCAGCCTTAATTACTTTGAACTCAAAACAATTAGCACCTGCAGCCACTGTCCTGTGTTGAGTACACCTCTCAAAACAACTAAATGTACTTTAATGTGTTTGGATTTCTTTGGGGCGGTCCACTACTGTAAAGAGCGGTGAGGCAGCCCGCTCCTGATTTATCCTGCTTTCTTTCCCGCACCTGGAGGGCGTCGCCACCTCCTCATGAGGGCTGGCTAGTTTTTGGGAGTGTGTGTATGTGTCTGTACAACTGTGCTTATTGTTTTGTGTATTCCAAACTGATTCGTGTCCTCATCTCTGCAGTGCTGCCGTCTCCTGCATCCCGGCATGTTTCTAAGGTACGTTTTCTCCTTTTTTATGTTGTTCTTGTGGTTTTTGCACTCACATGAGGTCTGAAATTGGGGCTATTTAACAGGATTATGACATCACATATATTTAGAATTTTACCACCAATTTGATCCTTTGATCCTTGAATCCATAAATAGGGGTGAGAAGCGATGACTTTTAGTCCATTAATCACAGCATTTATGTTCACAGAATTGAAACGTTCGCCAGAGAAGTATTTTGAAACATCTGGATCCTTTTCGGAGTAACTGCTTACAGATTCCAACATGTCTCAGAGAAAACAACCCTACAGATTTTTAAGATAAGTTTTCTTTCTTTTTTCTGTTTTTCTGCGATTCAGAGTATTATAACTGCTTAATGCGTGTCAGAGTATGTCAACTGCTCAGTGCATAATGCATAATTTAATGTATCACTGAAATTTTACAGTGATTGTTGGCTGTAGAAGACATCAACAATACAGCAATAATGAGCACTTACTATATTCAGAATTCAAATAAGTGCTTGTGTTTCAATTTATTTATCAATTTCAATTTTATTTATATAGCGCCAAATCACAACAAAAGTTGCCTCAAGGCGCTTCATAGATACAGAGAAAAACCCAACAATCATATGACCCCCTATGAGCAAGCACTTTGGCGACAGTGGGAAGGAAAAACTCCCTTTTAACAGGAAGAAACCTCCGGCAGAACCAGGCTCAGGGAGGGGCGGGGCCATCTGCTGCGACCGGTTGGGGTGAGAGAAGGAAGACAGGATAAAAGACATGCTGTGGAAGAGAGACAGAGGTTAATAACAGATATGATTCAATGCAGAGAGATCTGTTAATACATAGTGAGTGAGAAAGGTGACTGGAAAGGAAAAAGGAAAAACTCAATGCATCATGGGAATCCCCCGGCAGCCTACGTCTATTGCAGCATAACTAAGGGAGGATTCAGGGTCACCTGGTCCAGCCCTAACTATATGCTTTAGCAAAAAGGAAAGTTTTAAGCCTAATCTTGAAAGTAGAGATAGTGTCTGTCTCCCGAATCCAAACTGGAAGCTGGTTCCACAGAAGAGGGGCCTGAAAACTGAAGGCTCTCCCTCCCATTCTACTTTTAAATACTCTAGGAACAACAAGTAGGCCTGCAGAGCGAGAGCGAAGTGCTCTAATAGGGTGATATGGTACTACAAGGTCATTAAGATAAGATGGGGCCTGATTATTTAAGACCTTGTATGTGAGGAGCAGGATTTTGAATTCAATTCTGGATTTAACAGGAAGCTAATGAAGGGAAGCCAAAACAGGAGAAATATGCTCTCTCTTTCTAGTCCCTGTCAGTACTCTTGCTGCAGCATTTTGGATTAGCTGAAGGCTTTTCAGTGAGTTTTTTGGACATCCTGATAATAATGAATTGCAGTAGTCCAGCCTGGAAGTAATAAATGCATGAACTAGTTTTTCAGCGTCACTCTGAGACAGGATATTTCTAATTTTAGAGATGTTGCGCAAATGGAAGAACGCAGTCTTACATATTTGTTATATATCTGCGTTGAAGGACATATCCTGGTCAAAAATGACTCCAAGGTTCCTCACAGTGTTACTGGAGGCCAAGGTAATGCCATCCAGAGTAAGAATCTGGTTAGATACCATATTTCTAAGCTTTTCAGCGCAGAGTACAATAACCTCAGTTTTATCTGAATTGATAAGCAGAAAGTTAGCGGCCATCCAGGTCTTTATGTCTTTAAGACATTCCTGCAGTTTAACTAATTGGTGTGTGTTATCTGGCTTCATGGACAGATAGAGCTGGGTGTCATCTGCATAGCAGTGAAAATGTATGCTATGTCTTCCAATGATGCTGCCTAAGGGAAGCATGTATAATGTAAACAGAATTGGTCCTAGCACTGAACCCTGTGGAACTCCATAATTAACCTCAGTGTGTGAAGAGGACTCTCCATTTACATGCACAAATTGGAGTCTATTAGATAGATATGATACAAACCACTGCAGTGCAGTACCTGTAATACCCACAGCATGTTCTAATCGCTCTAAAAGGATATTATGGTCAACAGTATCGAATGCTGCACTAAGGTCTACTAGGACAAGCACAGAGATGAGTCCACTGTCAGAGGCCATAAGAAGATCATTTGTAACCTTTACTAAAGCTGTTTCTGTGCTGTGATGAGCTCTGAAACCTGTCTGAAACTCTTCAAATAAGCCATTCCTCTGCAGATGGTCTGTTAGCTGTTTGACAACTACTCTTTCAAGGATTTTTGATATGAAAGGAAGGTTGGAGATTGGCCTATAATTAGCTAAGACTGCTGGGTCTAGAGATGGCTTTTTGAGTAAAGGTTTAACTGCAGCCACCTTGAAGGCCTGTGGTACATAGCCGATTATTAGAGATAGGTTGATCATATATAAGATCGAAGAATTAATCAATGGCAGGACTTCTTTGAGCAGTTTTGTAGGAATGGGGTCTAAAAGACACGTTGATGGTTTGGAGGAAGTAATTATTGAAGTTAACTCAGAAAGATCAATTGGAGAAAAAGAGTCTAACTTAACATCAATGGTACTAAGAGTAGCTGTAGATAATATTACATCTGTGGGATGATTATTGGTCATTTTTTCTCTAATGATAAAAATTTTATTTGTGAAGAAGTTCATGAAGTCATTACTAGTTAACGTTAAAGGGATGGTTGGCTCAAAAGAGCTCTGACTTTTTGTCAGCCTGGCTACAGTGCTGAAGAGAAACCTGGGGTTGTTCTTATTTTCTTCAATCAGTGACGAATAGTAAGATGTTCTGGCTTTGCGGAGGGCTTTCTTATAAAGCAACAAACTATTTCTCCAGGCTAAATGATGATCCTCTAAATTTGTGACACGCCATTTCCTCTCCAGATTACGAGTCATCTGCTTTAGGGTACGTGTTTGAGAATTATACCACGGAGTCAGGTACTTCTGATTAGAGACCTTAGTTTTCACTGGAGCTACAGTATCCAGAGTCATACGTAGTGAGGAGGTGAAATTATTAACCAGATAATCGACCTCTGTTGGGGTAGCGTTCAGATAGCTACTCTGCTCTGTGTTGGTACAGGGCATTGACGATGATAACAGTGGGTGGATTATATTCTTAAACTTAGTTACAGCGCTTTCAGAAAGACATCTACTTTGATAAAGTCTACTCTCCACTGCTGTGTAATCAATTATTGTAAATGTAAATGTTATCAGGAAATGATCAGACAGGAGAGGGTTTTCAGGAAACACTGTTAAATGTTCAGTTTCTATGCCATATGTTAAAACAAGATCTAGAGTGTGATTAAAGTGGTGGGTGGATTTTTTTACAGTTTAAGAGAAACCAATTGAGTCTAATAACAGGTTAAATGCCATGTTGAGGCTGTCATTTTTAGCATCTACATGGATGTTAAAATCACCCACAATAATTATTTTATCTGAGCTCACAACTAAATTAGATATAAAGTCTGAGAAATCAGACAGAAACTCTGTGTAAGGCCCAGGTGGACGATAGATGATAACAAGTAAGACTAGTTTCTGAGTTAACAGCTCCCACCCCATACAGGCCACCCTGACAACACTAACACACTGTTTTCCCTCCAGTGATAGGCTGCTGCACCCACAGTGTGCAAAGGGGAGATTTTGGAGGCCTTTCCCTCCAGCTGCTGTCAGCCTGTACACTGCACAACAGCAGTGAATGTACACCACATATGCACAAACTGGGGTCTTTACATATATCAGTGTGCAATACCTGTTAATACCTATTAACACCCAACAACTGCACTATGAAATGTTTCATTCTTCTCCTAATAGTAATCTGTATTATTGCATCACATATATAGCGAACAGTTAGATTTGCTCACCCGGTGGCTGGGAGAAGAGTCGTCTAAGCATGCCAAACGTATACGCTCTGTCCATCTCAACAATCCAGCAGAGGGCCTACGTCGAGTTTGGACACGGCTACAAGAATGTTATGGAACTCTAGAGGCTATTGAGAAGTCGCTCCTTGACAGACTTGAACGCTTTCCTAGAGTGTCAAACAAAGACCCACAGAATCTCAGAGAACTTGGCAATCTACTTTCTGAAATTGATTCAGCCAAACCAGACGGCTCTTTACCTGGGCTAGTGTATTTGGACACATCACATGGCATTGCCCCAATAGTTGATAAGTTGCCAACAAATCTTCAACACAGGTGGATGTCAGAGGGGACTAAATACAAGCAGAGACATTATGTATATTTCCCTCCATTCTCATTCTTCTGTCGCTTCATACAAGATGAAGCGAAAATGAGAAATGACCCTGGTTTTAAGTCTACTGTATCAGGTCCCACATCCTATCCAATAACTCACGACAACCACTATACCAGATTTGTCAAGTCAAGACCGCCTGTTGCCATCCACAAAACAGAGGTAAACAAAACTCACAAACCAAGCTTAGGCAGCACAAGTGAGTTCACAAACAAACTGTGTCCCATCCACAAGAAATCGCACCCGTTAAGTAAGTGTAGAGGTTTCAGTGAAAAGACACTAGATGAGCGTAAGGCATACCTCAGAGAACACAGCATCTGTTTTAGGTGCTGCGATTCCTCAGCTCACCAAGCTAAAGACTGTAAGGAAGAGATTACTTGCCAAGAGTGCAACAGCAACAAACACGTTGCAGCGCTGCATGCAGGTCCAGCTCAATGGACACAAAACACAAAAGCTCAAAACATTGCCCCAGACCAGGACAGGGAGGAGCATGGTGGTGAGAGTAGCCTAGACTTGGAGACTAGCTCAGCATGCACTCAAGTTTGTGGGGACTTATGTGGGGGGCGTTCCTGCTCAAAAATATGTCAAGCCTACATTTATCCAAAGGGGCATCCAGACAAAAAAGTCAAGGTTTACGCTATCATAGATGACCAGAGCAATAGGTCATTAGCGAAGTCACAAATGGCCGCTTAGCTGAGAACCTCAGTCCGTTGATGGCCAGTTCAGCTCTCCTCCGCCTTCTTTGCTCGAGTGTGACTCACTCCCAGACAACAAGAATGAAATCCCAATGCAAGAGATTGCTCTAGCCCATCCGCACCTCAAACACCTAGCAGATCATATGCAGCCCCTAGACCCTGAGGCCAAGATTATGTTGCTGTTAGGCCGAGACATAATACAAGTGCACAAAGTGTATGAACGAGTGAATGGACCAGTCAAAGCTCCATTTGCCCAGAGACTTGCACTTGGGTGGGTTATTGTAGGTGATGTATTCTTAGGAGGAGCCCATAAGCCAGCCATCATAGGCACATACAGAACGAGTGTTCTAGAGAACGGGCGTCCAAGTCTCCTAACACCCTGTCAGAACAGCTTTCATGTCAAAGAGCAGTCACACAACAAATCCTGGGACACTCGCAGTTCATGTCAAATAGGGACACACATATTCCAGCAAAGGGAAAAGGACGAAGAGCTAGCCCCTTCCCTTGAGGACCAAGTCTTTCTGGAAATAATGGAAAGAGACTTTTACCAAGACGATGCAAATAGCTGGACAGCTCCACTTCCTTTCCGTATACCGACGACCCGCCTCCCAAACAACAGACACCAAGCACTAAGTCGCTTAGAGTCGCTGCGCCGTACATTAAACAAACGCCCTGAGATGGAGAGACACTTTATGGATTTTATGCAGGGGTTGTTTGACAGAGATCACGCAGAACCATTCTGGATTGGACTGAGTGAGTCGCAGACTGAGTAGAAGAGGACGGTGTGTGTGCCTGCCATGGACATTGCCTCACCTTCCTGGGATGTTTAAGAGTTTAGTGTTTAGTATTTCCAGTTCGGGAGCTGGAGGGCCCGGATCGATTCCCCAATGTAACAGCACTTTCAATTATTCTTAATTCATTTTCTAATCACATATTGTCAACACGTGATAATGTTGGCCTGTCCTGTATTAGGCATTCAGGATTTTCTTTGATGGCTATTTAGCTCTTATGGCATGAACTTGCTCAGTGCATTAAATAAGTGCATAAATAAGATGTTAAAATCATCATCATGTCATCATATCAAACATGATAGATTTGGGGGGAGTTTGTTTGGCACATGCTGACTGCATTCTAACTATAACCAGAACAGGAGGCGAGAGCAGAGAACAAGAGTGCAGCAGTTTGGTGAAAGGAACAGGAAAGGTGAAGAAGAGGTGAGCATCCAAAAGACGAGCAAGAGGACAGTTTCAAAGGAGACATTATGGCACAATAAAAACTGTAAGAGCAGAGATTCGTTCATATCTTTCGTATTTTTTCTTTAGCTTTTACTCCCGCTGCTTGCAATAAATCAAATATAAAGAACAAAGAAGAACAACTCAAATTCCATTGATTGTTTAGTTCAGTGTTACTCTGTGATTGTTTGACATTTCATGTAAATGTGACTATAAAATATAGTCAATAATATTAAAAAGGTGCTGTTACTGAGTGATGCGGATGCTGCAGGCGGTGATGCTGCAGGCGGTGATGCTGCAGGCGGTGATGCTGCAGGCGGTGATGCTGCAGGCGGTGATGCTGCAGGCGGTGGCTGAACGGACCTCCCTGGACCGTCAGCAGACAAGACTTGATGCTGGCTAGGTTCTCCCGAACCCCCAGCTGACGAGGCGTGGTGCTGGACGGGCTCCTCGGGCCCTCCAGCCGACATAGCAGGAAGCTGGCTGGGTTCTCCTGAACCCCCAGCCAATGTGACTTGAGGCTGGACAGGCTCCTCGGGCCCTCCAGCTGGAGCAGATGCAGGGCCAGAGGCAAGTGGGACCCCTGGCTGCATAGGTAGCTGAATTGGTGCTTGCACTAATTGCTGAGTTACCGGCTGGGCAGTTGACTGAAACAGAAGTTGTAGTGGTGGTTGTGATGATGGTTGTGCTGGTGGTAGTG
The DNA here is from genome assembly GCF_056152115.1 of Neolamprologus brichardi. Classification (NCBI taxonomy): domain Eukaryota; kingdom Metazoa; phylum Chordata; class Actinopteri; order Cichliformes; family Cichlidae; genus Neolamprologus; species Neolamprologus brichardi. Next base: position 4,377,159 of record NW_028270137.1, on the reverse strand, counting down.
ATGGTTGGAGCTTGCAACAGAGCTGGTAACCGACTCTCAGCATCTCTTCTCCGGGGAACAGGGATGGGTACTGGGCCTGGCCGAAAACCAGCCATCCCCACCTGAACAACAGATACAGGTCCAGGGAAGAGCTGTGTTCTGGCTGCCTTTACCCTGGGGTAAAGGCAGCCAGGGTAAAGGCAGTAAAGGCAGGTGTGGGTGCAGGAGCTAACTGGACCGCCGCTGCTCCCACCCGAGGAACTGAAACGGGTGCAGGAGTGAGCAGGGTCTCAGTTGCCCTCACACGGGGAACCAGAACAGGCACAGGCAACGACCGGCGACCGGCGCCATCCCCACCCAAGGAACAGGTACGGGTGCAGGGATGAACAGAGCCATGGTTTGCCTGGGAAATGAAGGACAGATCAGCTGGACCTCAGCCACCCCCACCCAATGAGCTGGTATGGATGCAAGGGAAAGCTGGGCCCGAGCTGCCCTGGGAACTGGAACTGGAGGCGGAGAGCAGAGCAGAGGAGCTGTAACAGTCACGGGGAAAACCAGGTTTATGGTACCAGACATGGTTCTAGAAAACCGAGACTTAGTGCAGGCTGACCTTGGTAAAACTGCTACTCTTAAGTCATCCAGGTTGACATTAGCAGTCTTAGGAAAGGTGAGTTCAGGGGCAGTCACAGGTGCTGGAGAAATCATACAAGCCGTGTCTGAATAAACTGGGTGCGAAGCAACATTAAACACAGTCTTACAAAACGCAGCCTGGGAAGTTGCACACAAAGTTTCCAGGGCTACTGGCTGAAAAGCATGGCGCACAGAGTTATACAGACATGATCGTGGAACCGAAACTCTAACTTGAGCAACCAACTCTGCAGTGTTCAAGCCAAGTATTTTTGCCAGCTTGTTAACAGCAGGTGACACCTTGTTGCTCTTAACCTGGACAATCACAGAACGCACAGTCTTGAAGAGTTCTCAATGAGCAACACAAACAGTCTTTGAATGAGCATACTCTGGGCTTGTGAAATTTAAGTCAGGAGAGGTTATGGAAACATGAGGTTTATCACAGGCAGCCTCAGAATGAACTGGCTGGTGAGCCGCGTAACACATGGGTGAAGCAACAACAACAACAGTCTCATGAGGTGTTGCCTGAACAGCATAGATGGAATTTGGCTGGGAAATTGAACTGTCCCTGTTTAGTTTAGCAGTAGGAGACATTGTCTTTTGAGCAGAGCAGCAAATAGTCTTTTAAACAGCATTTTTAATGTCCTGAGTGAGATTATGATTGTCCAAGTCAGAAAATTCCATTACATATTCACACATGTAATCTACATCTGAAAGCTCACTATTAATTAGCACTACCGAAGCCTTCCTTGTACTATTAACTGATCCAAAAACACGTGGCTCAGGATCAACATAACTTGGCACAGAAGTGAAAACAGAAACTCCAGTTTTTTCAGAGTTACATCCAGAAACTACACTCTTATTTACAGAACACAAAACTTCATTCAACTCTGGTGAAATAAGGTCATTTGACTCCTGAATTTTCTCAAAATTGGAGGAAACAAAAAATGGATCATTAGAATGCTCAGAGTCCCAAAAAGCAACCTCAGAGTCAGCCATCTTGGGATCATCAGTTTCTATCCTTACAGACTCAGAGTTAACAGTCAAAAAGTTAACTGACTCTGGATTCACTGCCTCTGAGCTTAAAGTTCCCCGCGTGGAAGAAGCCGGGTGAAAATTGATCTGTTCACTCACCACGTCCAGCTGTTCAAAGCATGAACTGGACTCGGTGAGGGACGGTGACGACGAGAACGCTGCTTTCTTTTGGAAACGGGAGCAGCAGAGGAAACGGAAGGTGTTGGAGCAACGGTGACCAGGCCCTCATCCTCCGACCACATTCCTGCCAGGCATGAGGCAGGTGAGGGGTGGTCGGGACCAGACGTGAGGGAGGAAAGAGTCTGATGCTGCGACTGCAGCTGCTGCAGCGGAGCTGAAGAAATCTCCGTCCGCTGCGGCGGTGTGAGAGGGCTTGCTCGCTGTGACTGAGGCGGAGTGGACGAGGAGATGAGGGTGAATTGGGCCAGCTCCCGGGTTTTGGCTGCCTCCTTAGCCTGGGTCAGCGAACGGCTGAACTCCGAAGCTATAGAGAGCTGGCGCAGGTGAGGATTTCCGTCGAATATGGTTTGTATTGCATTCAGCCCGACTGAGAATGTCTGCAAATCTGAGGCGTGGCTAATGCGAGTCATCAGTCCGAGGATGCGAGCAAGGTCCACCTCTCTTTCTCGGTGAGGTGAGTCCGCTGGGTCCATGTTATGGTTGCGTCCTTCTGTCACGATGAGCTGTGTGGCTGTCAGTGGCTGGACCCAAGTGCAGGACTCGGAGACAAAACATTAACTTAAACGGCAGCTTAATTTGGTGGTGAGACTCACTTGGCAATACATAAACAACAACTTAAACTAACTAGACTGGAGATGCATATGACTTTGCCTTTGACCTGAAGGTAGACGACGAAGAATACGCACACAACAAACGTGGAGGACACAACAACTAGCAGGGAAAAACACAGGGCTTAAATACATACTGAGGTGATTAGGGAATGTGAAACAGGAGGAGAGCACAGCTGGGACTCATCAGACATGACAAGACAAGGGGAGGCAAAACTCAACACATTGACATTGACAGTGCCACGTATTGGAGAAGCAAGATGGCGCCTGTGTTTGGCTGTGCCGCTGCCTCCGTCCATGTGTTTGTTTACTTTATATGTTATGCAAGTGTTCTTGCTAGTTTTGTCCGGTGTCATCTCCCTTCGGATTTATGATCGCCATGCGTTACTGGCGATCAAATCTGCTATGGATAACTTTCAGAGTCAACAATACGACGTTGTTTTCCCACCGCCGCTTGAGCGTGACGCAGCACCCGGTTCACCTGCACTCTTGCCGGTCAGCTCAATTTTGCTTCAGAGGCCTCGTCGGAGGAAGCGGGGGAAGAGAGCCGGCTTTCTTGTCCTGCTCCGTCGTCTTCGGGGGCTTTATTCCTGGGCTGCTAGTGGTAAGATCCGCCTGAGACTTGTCGGAGCTGGATTAATCCCCACAACCCACTGTGTTTACCACCCAAGCTCCCACCTAAAAGCATGGAAAGCAATGCCTCATCGCAGCAGGAACCCTGTTTTGCTGCGCAGCTTACCGCATATAGTACGAACTCTGTTCCTGGAAACTCTACCCCTGTCTACCCCTGGGTCGCAGCGTTAAATGGATGTTAATTAATGCAACGGGCGGCATCGTGGTGGGGGGCGGCATCACGGCCAGCCTGTGACATAGTGGGAATGTCACAGGCACCGATCGGTTTTCTATCGCCCATTTGCTGGGAGTAAGGGCGCCCTCCGCTTGCGAGGTGCGCCTGCTGCTTGCAGCACAGGGAGGAGAGGGCGGGGCGGCGGGGGATTCTCATGTGGCTGGAGCAGCATCTAATAACCAACTCGCAAAATAAAACAAAATAAAAACAAAACAAACAAACACGAAAACACCAGACATCATGATACAGACTTATAATTTGCACCGATGTTTTTTCGAAATTCTGTATGCGAAAAGTGAGCGCGAGAGCCCTCGGTGCGCCTGCTCGCTGCTGAAGTCAAAGTAAACTTTATTGTCATCCCCACTACATACAGTCCAGTATATAGAGAGACGAGACGACGAGGCTCCAGTTACAGCAGTGCAAGTAAACAGACAATAAATATAAGAAGAGTAAGAAAATAAATATACACTTTAGGACTCGGGGTATGTGACACAGGACCCACCAGTGTTGGTCAAGTTTGTGTGTGTGTGTGTGTGTGTGTACAACAGCTTTATGTTAATGTACAATCCTTAATATGTTTTGTGTGTGTGTGTGTGTGTGTGTGTGTGTGTGTGCGTGTGTGTGTGTGTGTGTGTGTGTGTGTGTGGAGGGCGCCAGAGGGAGTGTTCGCCCGGGGTGCCAAACAGGCTAGGACCGCCACTGGTGCTGACTCAGGGGGACCACTTTAGTTCATTGAAACTTTAATGCCAGTTTAGTTTAAGACATCAAACTGGTCGCGTTTTGAATCCAATTGATAATAACAGAGCTATACTGAACATAAACAACTGTGTTAGTGTGACGCCCTGCATAATTGAAGGATTACAATAAACTTCAGTTCTTACTGAAACTGTAACATTGCCTTGATCTGCCTACGTCATTTTAAAATGCATTTTTAAATAGTTTGTGTTGTTAAATGAGTTTTGTGTCACTGTGCACAGTGAAAAACTCACCTGATGTAGTGGTAAGGCCATGTTCACCACTAGATGGTGACAACCTGGCACAGGTATTTTCTATACACACTAAATTTCACACTGAAAAGCCTTGGTGGGAATTTTTGTTTGCATAGAAAGTCAAGGAAAAAATGTCTTGAGGTTTTCCAGTGTTTTCAAAATTGTGTTTTTCAGATACACATCAAAACTTCACACAGACAAACACACACACAAAACAACAAAATATGTCAAATTACATAAGATAAGAAAACCTTTATTAGTCCCACACGTGGGAAATTTGTTTTGTTACAGCGGTGGACAGTGCAAAGTTACATGGAGAATTAGAAAAACATCTCATTTGTAAAAAAATAAACCAAAACCATCCTTCAGCTGCTTTCAATCACATCTCCGAGTCTCTGTGAGCAGACGCAGCTCGTGCTCGTCTTCAGGGTGAAGCTTGACGTGCTAATAAAAGAAAACATGTTTGCAGCTCAATTTCAAAACACTGTGTGGGTTTCTCTGGTTCATTTGTGCAACTGTTTCTTGGTAAATTATACAAGAACAGGAAACATAAAAATGGCTGTTGTCATCCAACATGCCCATAAAAGGCTTCATGATATACTGCTGCTGTTCACCTGCTTGTCTTACTCTGCTGGACTTTTCAGAAGTCGACTGTTTCACATATAAAGTGCTGTTTCTTATTATTTTAATGTGCTGAATCCAAACCCGACAATTAAAATATCTGATTAGCTGCTGTCTCCAAGACATTTATTTTTACACTACATGTTGTTTAGATGAGTTTTTCATATGTGTTTGGTAATATCTGACCTTTCTTCATTATGAAACAATAATCAGAGAAAGGTCAACACAGATTAGTCTTAATATGAAACATTAGAAAGCACAGCAGGGTTATTGCAGCCCCGCCCTCACATTGTGAGCAATGCTGTGACGTTTCTCAGTTACAATAATGTGACAAAACTTCTGCCAAGCAGCTTCTGTGTTTGGTAGCGTTGGTGTCACTGTGTCTGTAAACACGATAACTGGAAACAGGCATGTAGAGTGGCCCAGTGTTAACAATCCATTCAGAAGTTGCCTGGCGTCCAGTGAGGTCATCAAAGTCCGTCCACCTTCTTCCACTTATCAGGGTCGTGGGGGGCTGGAGCCTATCACAGCTGTCATAGTGCGAGAGGCGGGGTCAACCCTGGACAGGTCGCCAGCCCGTGGCAGGGCTAACACACAGACAACCATTCACACCAATCCCCACTGACTGCATGTCTTTAGACTGTGGGAGGAAGCTGGAGAGAACATGCAGACTCCACACAAAGACCCCGGCCTGATGGGGTTAGGGTCCTGAGCTTGATACCCTAAACTGAACGCAGGACAGAGGAAGGGATGGGTGATGTTCATGTGTGCCCAGGTGTATGATGTGGCTCTTTGCGGTGACACAGTAAAAAATGTGGCTGTTTGTCTGTGACTGGTTGGCTGCCCCAGCCCTGGCCCTTCATGTATTTCAGTAATGTCTTTTTCTCCCGTCTCCTCCTCTCGTTTACATGTTTTGCCCTTGTGACCCATTCCTTCTGTCACGTGTGTTTTCCCCTCCAGCCATCATGTTCTGTTTGTGTTTAGTTACGTCCATGTCTCATCTCTAGTCCTTTTTTCCCTCTGTATGTATTCACAGTGTACGTGTTCCTCGTCGGTTCGTCATGCTAAGTCTGCGTGTCTTATTCCGTCATGTGTCATGTATCACTCCAAATCTCACTGACTTTAACTGATAATAACTGTTTGCTGAGTGTTATGTCTAAAAGGTATTGCACAATCGCCTCTAGTAGAGGATCAGGTTTGTTTTCCACTGATAACATGACTGACCAATGATTGTGGAGCACGTCCATGTAGGATCTTATAAATGCAACGAGCAAACCTAAATGTTTTAAAATGTTCAAAACTTAATATATTATATTTCTGAAGTATGACGGAAGGAAAAAGTTTCATATTTAAAAAAAATCCAATTTCATATGATCAAATTTATGTCAAAAAGTTCATATTTATTCCTCCTATGTCATGTGTGAGTACTGTACTGTAAATGTCATATATATCAGATGATACTGATAACCTAATGCTAATAACTATGCAGAGGTCTCTGGGCCTCGACTTTTATGGAGCATGTGAAGTTTGGGGCAGAGTGGACAAAGAAAAGTTTCTCAGCAGGTTCAACAGGTTGCTACAACACAGGCCGATGAAGTATTGCACTCACTCATCCAAACTGGCAAACATGTAACATACACCCTAAGACTGATCCTGCTTTTTACTCCTTTGCTATGATTTAATTTGATATTATGTAGCCATGGAGACAGTTTGCATAGATTAGAATGTTAGATTCCTGTGATGTCATCAATGCCCGATGTTTTGTTTTAATGTCTTGTGATAGTTCTAAGTGCAGACAAAGTCAGAGTTCAAGTGAGTTTAGTCCAATTTTGATCCAGTTTCTGACATGTGGTCAAAATCTTGGCCGACCTTTACCACACCACGTGCTGTGGGTGTGCGTAAATATCTAGGTGAGTAAAGTCTCCTTTACCTGTTAAATTCAATTTGTTTTGTCTCTCTGTAGAGGACTTTGAAGAAAAATACGAAGAGAAGGATAAGCTGGGTGAAGGAGGCTTTGGGACTGTCTTCTTTGGAAAACGCAGAGAAGACAATTTCCCAGTATGGCTTCTTATGTGTGCACTTTACAATTCTTCTAGTTCCTCCTGTTCTCTTTTTTAAAACACATTTTCTCTGTAATGCAGGTGGTGATTAAGCATGTTGCTCAGTTTTTAGTCAGCTACCTACCAGTGGTAAGAAATGTTTGTCTTTTTCTGTTGTTTTCCCCCAACGTGTTCCTCAAACAGCCTAATGTTTGAACACTGACCTCGATGTTCTGTTTCTCAAGCTTCTTAATGGTAAAATGACCGAGATTCCCAAGGAGGTGGCATTGCTAATAATAGTGGGGGCAGGACCAGAGGCTACGAGCAGCAATGTGACGCCCGCTTAAAACGACTGGTATGACTTGGAAGACGAACTCATCATGGTCTTTGAAAGGCCAAAAAAACATAGACTTGGAAGTCTACCTGGCAAACAGAAGAACCTTTGTGCACGAGAGGGAGGTTAAGGTCAGCGAGTGGCAAGATAACATATATGGCAAACTTTAATGGACAATGTAAATCTGATTATTTGAACGTATTTTTCATTTGTCTGTCTGGTCATAATGAGACAGCTGGTACATGCAGCCACTGAAATGCAATCCAAGGGTGTCTACCATCGAGACATTAAGCCAGAAAACATTGTGTTTGACACATCGCCTGATCATCCAGCATTTCTATGTGTCAAATTCATCGATTTTGGTATTGGAGTCCCTTTTAAACCAGAAGCAGTCACACGAAGAAATGGTAGGTCATCAGCCTCACTGTTTAAATGTCATTGCCTGCCCACAGGCTTAGTGTCCACGCGCTCAGTGTCCACAGGAATTCCTTACCATGAATAATTACTCTCTGGACTTTAGGGACCAAATCAGCCGCTGTAAACTGGCAGGACTTTAATGCCACCACAGCAGATTGCGTCACAGTTTTGCAGCTACCTGGCAAGTAATCACTTGCCTTAAAAGTGTCGCCAGTCCCCTAGGCAACATGTGAAAGTGTTCCAGTGTGTACATCTGATCTGGGACCGCTGCAATCTTCGACTGCGCCTCCAGCTGACCCGATGTCCACATCATGGGGGAGGTAAGCGTTGGAGGTGGCATTGGAAAGTGAGGGTGATGCGTCAGTGAGTGCTTATCAGTATCAGTATATGTATGTGTGTGCGTGTCCAGAGTTCAGCTGAGACAGTGTCCTTCGACCCGCCAGGCTAAGTAAACAGTCTTCCAGCCAACCCAGGTGGCCTTGTAGGGAATGGGAAGGAACAGACTCAACACAGTCGTTATCAGGGAGTTTTTGTTCGGCTCCAGCCTTGAGCCCACAGCTGGCGCCAAAGGGGTAGCCGCATTATGATGGTTTTCTTTTGCAAACAACTCATGAAAATTTCAAGCTGTTTTTAACACTCCGACACTGGTCTCTCAATCTCCCGTTAATAGCTGCGAGTTTCTCCATGATGTTATTAGCCGTCGATTCCGTGGTCTTGTCACTCTTTTGCTCACATAGCAGATTCTGAGACCTCACGACCGCAGCCAACTGATCCGAGATGTAATCCAGCTTCCGCCCAGAGATGTTGTTCTGAGTTGATTCTTTCCTGATGTAATCCAACATACATACGCTCAGAGGTGTTATTCTGAGCATTCACTGCAGTCGTAAGCGCCTCCAAGCTCTTAACCATGCCACCTTCAGTGAGCCCTTTCTGAGAAGTCCAGAAGAGACCAGTTGATCAAATCCATAATTCTCTTTTAGGTTTTAGACACAGGCTGTGAGAGAGTGTTCCAGGGAAAGTAATCCAAAAAAGACACGAGACTAGACAAGGACATAAGAACTAGCAGGGAAGACAAGGGAGAGGAGAAAAAGTGCGTCCGCCTCCTCCGAGAGCCAAAGAAATGAAAATGTTTGATGCTGAGCTTGTGGTGATACTCCAAGTCAGTACTGTACTCTGGCTGTTTCAGAGTTTTCACAGTCACTGCTTTCAGGTGTCTCCATCCAGTCACGTCTCCCAACACGATCACTTCTTTTCTTTTGGTTCCCTCGACGTGGAAGTGGTCCCCCAGTGGTCAACAGGTAGGTCTTTTACGAGGTGTAGTACGGTGGCCCCTAGAGACAAAGCATTTACAAACTCCAAAACACTTACAAACTCCAAAACACTTACAAAATTCAAAACACATGCAAACTCCAAAACACAACAGAAGTGCTCCAGGACGCTAGGGGCAGTGTTGAGCTCGAATTGCAAAATAAACGGCAAGTTTGTTGCAAACACATGGGCTGTATGGGACGGTCTAGTCTCCGTCGCGCTGCCCAGGTTGCCTAGCAACCATGATACTAACCGCTGGAAACATGTCATACAATTTTGTTTGACAGAAATGAAGGAGAGGTCGTCAGCCTCACTGTTTAAATGTCCTTGCCTGCCCACACGCTTAGTGTCCACATGAATTCCTTACCATGAATAATTACTCTCTGGATTTTAGGGACCAAATCAGCCGCTGTAAACTGGCAGGACTTTAATGCCACCACAGCAGATTGAGTCACAGTTTTGCAGCTGGGTGCGGTGATGGATTGGCTGGTACGTCACATCATCCTTGATGACAACAACACATCTGAGATGCACACTGACATTTCAGAGGGTAAGCTGAATGTTAATTCTTTAACCTGTCGCATTACAAAAACTTGAAAAAATCCCCTTTAAAGAACCTTTAAAGGTTTTTCAAAAAACCTTTTTTTTTAATGGTTCTTTGAAGAACTATTTTCTGAGTGGTTCTTTAAAGAACCATTTTAAATCTTTAAAAAAAAAATGCATCTTAAATTGAATTAACTAGAGTAGGGTAAAATAAATACAAGCACATAGACATATATTAATGGTTTATTGGCACTTTGTATTACAGAAAAAGACAAAAAGGCATTTTAACGCTAAGCACAACACCACTACTAATAATAGCATATAAGTCATTTAAACAGTAATAATTGAATATCTTTACTATACTATAAATAAATACATATAAATATTATACTATAGATAAAACAACAATCATTACATTAGAAATAGCAATACTTTCATAACAGACAATTAAACAACACATTTTCATCAGCATGTTTGCATTTTCAGTAAAACTATTTCAAGAACAATCTTTTTATTTAAATTATCAATGAACTGCAGCCTTAAGTTATGTAAGTTAAGTTTAATGTGGGACTCATGGTCCTTTGTTAGTCCACATTGGGACAATTTCAGTCTCTCATCTGCACTATGCTGGCAATCTAGGAGATATTTAATGCATTTGCCACTCTTTGCACAGCTACTGGTACAGGTGTAGTCAGAGTTCCCAAGTTGAGAACAAATGCCTCCAAAAAGCAAAATGTCTTTTTTAGTTCACTTGGATAGGCAACATTGTAGTTATGGTACAGGGAGAAGACAATACCCATCGCCAATGAAATGTCAATTTCCCCACTGTCCAGAATCATTTTTTGTCCATCCATCTGGACATTGCCCTCAGTTGAATCACTCAAGGGCTTGCCGTCACTGCTGCTGAGTACGATTGTAGGTATTGGGCTGTGTGGATCCTGAAACAGAAATTAAATTCTTGAAATGAGGAGTATAGTTTAAATAAGCATAAACAACAGGTGTCCCAATGAAAGTATGAAACTCCTGTAAAATACTGGATTAGTTTTAGACCCCCCCTCACCATACCAAAAAAAATCTAAATTTACCTTATTTATGACGGAGAGATGAGCGGCATTTTCTTTGAAAATAGATGGCAGGAGAAGAACAGCTGTGTTTACTATCTGACCTGGAAAATAAAGAGAAATATGTAAATATTTTCTGGCCAATTTTGTTAATACAAAGCAGTAAAGGCCATATGAGTACCTTCATCAGGAGTTGAATGTCTTGCAGAACATAAGCATTAGTGCAGTAAATGTATACCTAATTAACTTTTCAGTGTAATTCAGTGTAAATGTTAAGCATTTATACAAAACCCCCAAAATGTTGTTCAGTTCTGTAAGTTGCTAGCTTTAAATAATTTGAGTCCTAAAGAACTTGCAGAGCAAGTCTAGCTGCCACTGAACATTTTTTGGGATAAACATTGTGTGAATGACTGAAAATCCTCATAGAGATATATATAGCATCGAGGGTGTATCAGTTAAATCTTAAAGTACATCAGTGCAGAGACGAGAAAGGAGAAATGTCTGTCAGGGTTCCTGGGTCATCGACCCAGTGCTTTCAGTTTTGTTCATGTTCAGTTTATTTTGCCACTGCCTGTTTCACTTCCTGTTTGTTCCCCGTGTCAGCTTGTGTCATTAGTCAGATTATGTTCAGCCCTGTACTCACCTGTTTCCAATCATTGTCATCATTCAACCTGTGTATTTAAGTTCCTCGGTTTCACCAGTTCTTTGTCGTGTCATTGATGTTATGTTGTCGTTTCCGCCAGCCAGCCAGCCAGCCACTCAGTCCGTCCGTCCGTCCGTCCGTCCTTCCTTCATTCATTCATTCATTCAGTCAGTCGTCCAGCCAGCCAGCCAGCCAGCCACTCAGTCCGTCCGTCCTTCCTTCCTTCATTCATTCATTCAGTCAGTCGTCCAGCCAGCCAGCCATTTCCTACCTCTGTTCTGTTTGCTCACGCCATCACAATAAACACCAGTCTTCACCTACCTGTGAGTCCTGCGTTTGGGTTCCTTCTTCCTCGCCTCCACACCACGCCTGACAGAATGACATGACCCGTGCCACGAAGACACGACTGGAACCCAGCGGACTCGGACCTTTTTGAGCAGCAGGAGGCAGCGCTCTCCTTGTGGGCGGAAAAGCTCAAGGAGAGACAGCGGCTCTTCGCGGAGCGAGAGCACGTCTTCGAGGGCACTCGCTTGGCTCTGGGCGGGCCTCGGAGACGCCGCGTTCACCCACCTGCTACCTCCCATGCACCGGAGCATCTGCCGCGGAGAGTGGGCGTTTCGCGCCGCGCTTCGGCGGCTCCCCCTCTCGCGGATCCGCTCCTCGCTCACACGTCACCTGCCTCATTTGCCGGATCCTCCACTTCGCCACGGCACAGCGGCTATGCCTCCCACCTCGGCTCAACAGAGGCTCCCGCGCCAGAGGCTCGGCTGTGTACCCCGCCCGCTTCCTCTTCCCGGAGAAAGCGGGGCACACGCCGCCATAACACGGACTATTTTCAGCAACTCCCGGTGGTGAGTTCCGGTAACTGTTTTCCACCCTCCTCATTTGACTCTTCACCCAGATTAACTAATAGACTCATCTCTGATTCATGGGATGTTTCCCTCCTGGAGGATTCTGTAGACTGGGAAGAGTTTTTCTGCTCTGCTCCTCCAAAGACTATAAATGGTGGTGGCAGAAGGACCAGAACAATCCCAGATAAACCTGCCTGTATCACACACCCAGTCACTATTTTCACACCCATTACTCAGCCATTTCCCACCAGCACGGCGGCCCAGATTCGGCCTTCCCCTTCAGCCGTTTCACCACCTCAGATGGCTAGGGCCCAGCCTACACCCACACCTGTGCCAGCTCCTAGGAAGAAGGCAGCTGCGACGCAGTCTACCTCCACATCCGCTCTTGTTTCCCGGGTGGGGGGTAACTGGTGTCCAGCCACCTCCCGTGCCTGTCCCAGCGCCCAGGCTGAGGGCAGCCTCAACCCAGCCTGACCTCCCTAGAGGCTTGAAAGAGCTAACCAGTCCACCTGCTACTTCACCACTTCCTCCACCTCCTCACTCAGCTTTCCACGCCCTGGCACTATCACTGGTTAGGCTAGCTGAGGTGTCCCCTGCTCAGGCACCAGCCTTATTAGCCCAGGCTGCAGTTTTATCCCCCTCGGTAACTCTGTCGTTAGCTCAGCCATTAGCATCGCCAACCTCTGTTCATCCCTTAGCTTCCCCACTCCAGTCAGTTCCCTCACCTGCTGTTCAGCTTTCACTCCAGTCAGTTCCCTCACCTGCTGTTCAGCCTTCCCTCCTGTCCCCTGTCGTCCAGTCTCCTCCTGTCCTCCTGTCCCCTGTAGTCCAGTCTCCTCCTGTCCTCCAGTTCCCTGTCCTCCAGTCTCCTCCCGTCCTCCAGTCTGTCCAGTCTGTAGTCCAGTCAGTCCAGTCGTCCCCTGTAGCTCAGTGTCCTGTTCTCCAGTCGCCTCCCGTCCAGTCAGTCCAGTCGCCTCCCGTCCAGTCAGTCCAATCAGTTCAGTCACTCATCCACCACCCTGTTCAGTTCCCGGACCTGCAGCCACAGCACCCAGAGCCAGCTGTGAGCCCTCCTGCTCTCCAGCCAGGGGCCTCCGCGCCCGCTGGCCCGGCCGCTCTCCAGCCAGGGGCTTCCGCGCCCGCTGGCCCTGCCTGTCTCCAGCCAGGGGCTTCCGCGCCCGCTGGCCCTAAAGCTGTGGCTCTGTCACCCCCGGCTCCCGTGCCGTCGCCTGGTCCAGACTCAGACTCAGCCTCAGCTTCTGCTTCGCCTGGGCCAGCCTCAGACTCAGCCTCAGCTTCTGCTTCGCCTGGGCCAGCCTCAGCTTTAGCTTCTGCTTCGCCTGGTCCAGACTCAGCCTCAGCTTCAGCGTCTGCTTCCCCTGGTCCAGCCTCAGCTTCCACTTCGCCTGGGCCAGCCTCAGCCTTGGCGTCAGCCTCTGCTTTGCCTGGTCCTGCGGCTGCCGCGCCGTCGCCCCAGCCACGTTCTGGACGTCATCGCCGGCGCGGCCGCCCACCGGACCTGCTCAGCGGCCGCCGCCGCCTTCCTCGCGGCCGCCCACCGGACCTGCTCAGCGGCCGCCGCCGCCTTCCTCGCGGCCGCCGCCGCCTTCCTCGCGGCCGCCCACCGAACCAGCTCAGCAGCCGCCGCCGTCTTCCTGAACCGTCTCGTCTCGGCCGCCGGCCACGTGGCCGCCCACCTGAACTGTTTCTGTTTTGGACTCCGTCCCTCCGTCCTGGGCCCCCTCCACCCGCCCTGTTCTGGTTTTTCTTTCTTTTGGCCGTCGGGTGCCGGCCTTTGGGGGGGGGGGGTACTGTCAGGGTTCCTGGGTCATCGACCCAGTGCTTTCAGTTTTGTTCATGTTCAGTTTATTTTGCCACTGCCTGTTTCACTTCCTGTTTGTTCACCGTGTCAGCTTGTGTCATTAGTCAGATTATGTTCAGCCCTGTACTCACCTGTTTCCAATCATTGTCATCATTCAACCTGTGTATTTAAGTTCCTCGGTTTCACCAGTTCTTTGTCGTGTCATTGATGTTATGTTGTCGTTTCCGCCAGCCAGCCAGCCAGCCAGCCACTCAGTCCGTCCGTCCTTCCGTCCGTCCGTGGATATTGTAAGGGACACTGTGTTTACTAATGTGCTGTATGTGAAACCTTAAAAAGTGGTATCTGAGATAGGAGTTAAAAATGTTTTTGCTCATTATTGCCAAGTGCCCTCACCTTTTCTTTCAGTGTCTGTCTGGCTCTCATCAACAGATTTTAAGCAGAGGCTTTTAAGGTTGCTGTCTGGGGCTATTGACACAAGCTTCGCTGCCAACTTACTGAATCCTCGGATTACTTTTTTGTCCACATCAGTTTTAAGTAACATGGAAGCCTCTTCAAGAAGCTAAAATAAAGGATAAACATATACATATTAGCTTTGTACCATAATATATACCATTATATAGCAAACCAGAACAATCATTATTTCACACATCAATTATCATTAGAGAACAAATTATAATTTTGCATTTGTTTACTTTAATTCTCAAGTACACATTGCTGTGCAAAAGGGATGTTTAGACTATTCTTCCCAAAAAACTATCATTGGCATCAGATTGGTCCAAAATTATCCTGTAGCATGAAAATAAAACCAAAGAGAAAGTCAATGTTGCAATTTCTGTTAGTGTTCTGTTAGTGTACTTTTATTACTCATGAAATAAATCTGCTGATTCAGTCACTTTGCCTGTCCTGTAGGTACGTGATTATTAGAAGTCTATATAAATGTGCAGCACATCAGTACATATTCGTGTTTTTGCCGTGCACTATTGTTATTGTTGTTTTTTGCTGCAGTTTTTGATAAAACACTCACCACAACAGGGATAGTGAGACATGGGAATTCTCGTAGAACCTCTTCAGTAGTATGCTGAAGAACGTAGTGTGTTCTGTACTTCTGTATTTTCCTGAGGTGCGTTCGAATGACATCCACATTTGGCCTAGTTTTTTGGCACTCTTGCTTAATCACTGATACATGTTGGTCGGTGCTACTTTCATCCTCCCCATCGTCAAGAGGATTGATATCCTGGTTATTAAAAAGTTTAGCAAATATTGAGAGAAAAAAACCCAAAACAATACTTTTAACTTTTATGTACAATTTAAAATGGCAAACAAACATTGAGCATATTTAACTTGCCTTGGTTTTTTCAAAAGGATACAGGGCTGGATATCTGATGATCTTTTTCTTCCTGAATTTGGAACTGAGTATTTCTGTCTCATTTTTTCAATTTCCTCTACGTCTACTAGTGGTCTTCTTTCCTTTTTAAACTTGTTCCTGAGAGACTCATGCAGAACATCCTACAAACGATAAAAATGTAACTAATTATTCATAAATAGGTGCAACTAGGTCCTCCCTTTATACAAGACATTTACCAGAAAACTTTGAGTGACATAAAGCTGGTAGGTTTGCTGTAATCATGTCATAACCTAATTAGTTCCTATTTACAGATCTCTTCTTTAACTCTTAGGAGTTGATCGAACACATGATATAAAGGTTTGGAGCACCTTAGATTGGCTACATACACTATAAAAGGTAGATAAAGATTAGATAAAGTATCAATGGCATTATGTCCTACAAGCATACTCATCATGATCTTTCAGTCTATATGTTAATACCTCTACCTTTTAATAATAAAAATAATAATGTATACTTTATTGATCCCCACAGGGAAATTTCTCTCTTTGCATTTAACCCATTCACTCAGTGAAGCAGTGGGCAGCCACTAATCAGGCGCCCGGGGAGCAGTGTGTAGGGACAGTACCTTGCTCAAGGGTACCTCAGGGTAGCCGTTCAGTTGATTCAAACCCCTGACCTTCCGATCATGGGGCAACCACACTACCTACTGAGCTATCCCTGCCCTATTTTCAAATTTAATTTTTTAAATACAAAAACTACACTATCCTGATACAAAGGCAAACAGAGCTAATATAATGCTGAATTTCACACCATTCACTTGAGAATTCACAGAGAAATGAAACATTAATTAATTTAAAAGAGCAATTGATATTTTATTTATTGTTTGACCATACTGGACGAGATCTGCCTCAAAAATCACAATACTAATACTTGTATTGTAGTGGCCACAAGGGAACAGATAACCTCTGAATATGTAACAATGAAAATGTTAGCATGTTACACTCGTTAGCCAATAATTAGGCAATTCAAAGACAATTTGTTGGACAATTTTATCAATGTTTGCTTTTCAGGAATACTTACATATCCAGAGCCATAACTCTCCTTCAAGAAAGGAAAACTCAGAAGGACAGTCCTCAGAAGCTCTACATACTGCACATGAGAGGGATACCTGCAAATTTTGAATGATGAACTTAAATTCTGATGTACATACTGTATTTTAAATGAATCAAATCTTAATTATATATAGACTTACATTGTCTCATTACTCAAGTGGTCAAACAGAGCTTGAACAAGCATGTTTTTGAGTCTGTTCTTGGTGGGTGACTTTAGTGCTGCATCTTTATTGGTCAACGCAGTGAGCACAGCTGGAGGAAACTGCACTTTGCAGTTAAACATAGGTTGGAGTGCTGACACAGTATGCTTTTCTTTGTGTTGCCTTCCACTGCAAGAAGAAGTAAGAAGTATGTTTAGAGTTTGTTACAAGACATGAATATGCGTGTCCTTGTGTCCTGCATCAGGAATATCCGCATATTTAAAACGTACAATAACAGCTGCTGAACTACAGAAACAGAATCATAACAGAGAGTAAGAGTGGCTGTGACATTTCAATTTTGAAAGTAAATGGGTGTGTGATGCACATCAACGCTGGAGAAACAGTACAGGGCTTGCGTCAACCCCTTGCCCCCCACCCTCCAACACCGTAAACCTAGGGGAGGGGAAACACTGAATTGTATGAATGTACAATTCAGTGAATCATGTCCAGTCAACTTAAGACTCACTCTTTCAGCTTCTCTACAGCAGACAAAAATTTCACTTGGTCTTTCACTTTTGGAAAAAGACGCTCACTCATTCTTTCAGTCATCTGCAGAAGAGTCGATCCATCGATTTCATTGTCTGTGTCACAGAAAAACAATAAGACACGATCAAAACAGAAATGAGCATGTTCGAAGATAAAGAATAAAAATATCATAAAACATTACTAAAAAGACAGCTATGCGTTCATTAGTGACTGTAGATGATGACAGACATGTGGAATAGCCAAAAAGTGGTTAAAATCATTTTAACAGTGGTTGACAATTCCTAACTAAAAAGTCATGGTTTAGGATGTATCTTACCTAACTTTGGTATGAACTGCCTTAAAAGGTCGGTGGATCAGTGTAATGAAGTCTTGACCATCACATCTGTATGCGTCCAAAGCATGAAAGTCTACCTCATCCCCAGGCTTGAATATCAACAGATCATCAGTCTCTCTGATGTGGTATGATTGAAGGTGTCTTATAAACTCCAGTGTTGTAAAAAGTCTTCCAACAAGAAACCATTTTGCCCTGATATACACAATCAGGACTATTTTTTTTACAAACAGTGGAATTTGCTCTGCATGCACAAGTTCCAAAATGAAGAAATCTCCAACTGCATATTTTACAGAGTTTAAAATGATGCATTTACTCGTCCAGAGTTTCTCATCCACAGTAACGGCTGTCTCCAAGTTCTGCAAACAAATCTGCAAGTTCACTGGAAGTTCTTGAAGTGATAAGTTATTAACTGCTGCTTGTGTATGATCGCTCCTGATGATCCATTCAGGCTGCCACTCCCAGCATTGACGAAGCTGATTCCTCTTTGCCAAAGTCTGACAAATATTAATATAGTTATTGGTGATTCTTGCTACTGTCTTGAAAAATTGATGTCTGGCTTCAAACCTCATGCACCAATGAGAGCGGAGTGACCCATAATCAAGGATGAGCCGAGGATAATGTAGCAGAAAATGCAGCTTGGGTATAAACACACCAGTGTATGGTGTAACTGGCCCATGTAAAGTTCTCTATAAGTTCACTCAGAGCTCGTTCAGATGATTGGGGAAATTCAACAGTTTCTTGGATGACAGGGTCACAGTCTGGGGCAGACTCTAATCCTTGTTTCTGATATTTATGTTTCTTCCTTATGTGATTTTTCAAAGATTTCACAGACAAAAACTTTCTGGGACAGTCTTCTAGTCTGCAGACAATGAAGAATCCTCATTTACTTTCATGGTATATCTGTTGATGTTTCAGCAGTTTTTCATATGTTGGTTTTCTTGTGGAGCACCGTGGACACTGATATGGCACATCCATAGAAATGCTCACCTACAAAGACCTGGGGTGGCTGTAGCTCAGGTGGCAGAGCGGATCAGCCACTAACCAGAAGGTCGGTGGCTCAATCCCAGGCTGCTCAAGTCTGCATGCCAAATATCCTTGGGCAAGATACTAACCCCATGTTGCTCTCCGATGCATCCATCGGAGTGTGAATGTGTATGAATGTTAGATACTTAGCACTAAAGCTTAGAAGTGCTTGTGTGATTGGGTGAATGAATTAGCTGTATAAAGCGCTTTGAGTGCTCGGACAGAGTAGAAAAGCGCTATATAAGAACCAGTCCATTTACCTGTTGATAATCTGCCAATTCATTTTCCCCAAGCCAAAGAGATACTTCTCCAACAGTCCACTGCTGAGCCATGATCTGTTAAAACAAAACAAAATGCCATTACATTGTTATTCTGTGACATCAAAAACTTATTTATTTATTTTTTGTTCAATCATTTTCCAAGCCACTTTATCATCATAAGGATCGGAGGGGTGCAGGAGCCTATCCCAGCTGTTTTTTTAGGCGGGGTAGACCCTGGACAGGCTGCCAGTCCATGGCCTTTTGACTGTTCCCAAAGTCAGGACACATACTCACGGAGAGGCAGCGTTTCAGTGGTGTGGTCCTCATCTGTGGAACAGCCTGCCGGAGGAGCTCAGGGCCGCAGAGAACGTACATGTTTTTAAGAACAGGCTCAAGATCCAACTTTTTAATTTAGCTTTTACTTGACGTTTATTTATTTTATGCTTATTTATTCTATCCTGTTATTCTATTTATTAATTTAGGTTTTACCTAATATTTATCGATTTTATTCTTATTCATTTTTTATCTTCTTACTCTATTTACATTTATATTGTATCCCTTCTTATTTATTTTATCTTTTTACCCTGTATATATCCTGTTGTGTCATATCTCCAGTGTTTCCTCGGCGGGCGCTCTCTGCACCGGCGCTGTAATCGACCGTGGCTGCTGGGGCTCTGGGGGTCCTCTCAGCCTGGCTGGGGGGCTTCTTTGCCTCTCACACGCACTAAGCAGTTGTCAAACTCTCAAACGCAGTAAGCAGTTGTCATACTCTGACACGCACTAAGCAGTTGTCATACTCTCACACACACTAAGCGTAAGTGACGGAGTTACACCGTCCCGGGCCACAGACAGCTGATCTGGGCGCATACACACACCACCACCATTAGTTTCTACAATTACGGTGGCTGCGTGTCTTTTCGTCGACCGGGCAGATAAACAAAAAGGGGTGAGAGGTATATTTTGAGCGGCGCAGGGGGTGGCCAACATATTTTTCCCACTTACCTTTAATAAAGTCGGTCGCGTAGACTCGCTGTGATCACCGATTGTACGAGTGGTTATGCAAGCCGATGGTATGGTGTTCCGGGGTTCAAATAGTGGGTTCGGGCACGCTTGAAAGGTCACGAGAACTGCATTATTTTTGTTTGTTTTTTTTGTTATTGTGAAACACTGTAGGCTGCCTGGAATTGGCCATAAATGTCTGTATTTACATATATATGTATTGTAGGAATACAGCTGGAAATAAGCTGAGGAGAAAAGAGTGTTTGGTAAAAGAAATAATAAAGAGATGACGATTATGCCTAGTGGGAGGGGCCATGGGGTAAAAAAGAAGGCTGTTTTTCGGTGAGATGTTACAGAGAGGGTAACATGCAGACTGTGTTTTGTATATAGATGTTTGTTTTGTGTTGACTTAAGTTAGTTTTCTATTTTCTTTGTAAATAATCTTTTGTGCACCTGGGAGGCCGGCAGAATAAACTATCCACACTGAATGCTTCCTGACTACGCCTGCATTTGTTCGGGAGAAGTTTCAGAGAGGACCCCGCGACATATGGTGTCAGGAGTGGGATGGCTAGTCGGAAGAGGAAAACGCGCCTCCCAGTTAAGCGCACAGGGCTGCGGTCCCAGCAGCATGAGCTTCCAGTGGAGAAGACAGCAGAGGACCTGGCATGGGACACAGTACCGGCGTCGTCTTCTTCAGCAGAGGAGGAGGAGGAGGTTTCTGGCAGGATTGGTCCAGCATTGCCTACAGCTTCAACCTCAGCACGTGACCCAAACGGAGAGCTGAAATGCGATGATGAGGGACTTCCTGGCGGGACAGCAAAGGAGAGAGGAGGTTTTGTTGGCAGAACTCAGGGGGCTGAGGACTGTTTCCCCTCCCAACGCTCAGCTGCATTCAGATTTTGCTGGTCAGGAAAGCCCAGCCCAAGCACCAGCCGGAGCAAGCACCACAGCAGCAACGGCCACGCCAAGCACCGCAACAGCAAGCAGCCCCAGAATGGTACTGCCTACACCTGCACACCAAAGAGGATACCGGGATCCCCCAGAGGAGGTTCCCTCTCTTCAGTCAAAAGCAGTGACCAACAGCCTCATCCAGTCAGTCTCAAAGTGGATGCGATCTGCTGGGCCGAAAATTCCACCCTTTCAGATGGGGGAAGACATTGAGAACTATTTGTGGAGTTTTGAGCGAGTTGCCAAAACCTGGAAATGGCCAGAGAGTGAATGAGCCGGTCGTCTGGTTCCACTGCTATCGGGGAAGGCGTTGGAGGCCTACACTGCAATGGATGAAGAAAGAGCCAATCGTTATGAAGATTTAAAAGCTGCGTTGCTAACCAAATTTGACATTTCCTCTGAGACGTATCGGCAGAAGTTAAGGTCCAATACAGTTCCACCTGGTGAGAGCCCCACTGAGACCTATTATCGCCTGAAGGGCCTCTATCGGCGCTGGATCCGACCAGAGCAGCATATTAAAGAAGAGATGGGAGAAGCTATCATCTTGGAGCAGTTAATCCGGGTACTTCCAGGGGAGGTGAGGACCAGGGTGAGGGAGCATGAGCCAGCAGATGGACTGACTGCTGCTAAGCTGGTGTCACAGTACTTCAATGCGCGTAAAGGAGCACCACCTGCATGCTCATCTGGGACGCCACAGCGACCACCACTCCCATCATCGGGTCTTCTGAAGAGGGAGAGCAACCCAAAGCCACCAGAAAACCCCAAGGCATCAAACTTACGAGCAGCGGGTAAGGACTGTCTTTGTTATTATTGCCAGCAGCCAGGTCATAAAGCCTCGGTATGCCCTATCCGGAAGGCTAAAGTCACTGGTGCCTGCTATGCACCCCGGCTGGAGATGGAGCCCACAAGGGTCCAGCCAGTGGATGTGCAACGCTATAAAAAAGTAAAGGTCAATGGTCAGCAGGCTACTGCTTTGCTGGACACTGGTAGTTTTATGTCTTTAATTAAGCATAGTTTGGTACCAGTGAACAGTGTGGACTATAGCAGACAGGAAGAAGTTTTATGTGCGCATGGTGATAAACATCCATACCCAAAAGTGGAGGTAACAGTGACTATTAATGAACAGCCCTACCTGTTGTCAGTTGGGGTGGTAAAGAACTTGCCTGTAGAGGTTATTCTGGGGATGGACTTGCCTGTACTCATAGACTTGCTGCAAGAAAAAGAAGAACAGTGGACAGAGACTGATGTGGGGGA
Source organism: Neolamprologus brichardi (assembly GCF_056152115.1). NCBI lineage: Eukaryota > Metazoa > Chordata > Actinopteri > Cichliformes > Cichlidae > Neolamprologus > Neolamprologus brichardi. The sequence goes on along the minus strand of NW_028270137.1, from coordinate 4,355,294 downwards.
TAAGGGGAATGCTAAATTAAATGTGTCTGGCCCAGTGGTCACTAGAGCCCAGGCGAAGGCTGGATGCCAACCCTTGCCAGACTTTGACAGTAGTCTGTGTGAGGGTGGCACTAATGGGCCAAGAAAATCCCGCTGCCAACGCCGCTTTGAGAAGCAGCTATGGTCAAAGGGGCCGGACACAAAGAGCATGAAATGCGATGTACCAGAAAATATCCCTTTGTTGCAAAGGGAGGATGAAACGTTGAAAGTTTTGTTTGCTAATGTGACTGAAGGGGAAACTGGAAAATGGGGAGGGAAAGAGAAGTTCATTGTTGACAAAAATGTGTTGTATGCTGTTGACGGTGACCACCAACAGCTTGTGATACCTTCTAGTTGTAGACCCCTCATTATGCACCTAGCACATACCCTCCCCTGGGCAGGTCATCTGGGTTGCCAAAAAACCTATATGCGAGTTAGCTCACGTTTCTTTTGGCCGTCAATGTACACAGACATACAAAAATATTGCCGTACATGCCCTACCTGCCAGAAAACCTGTCCAGCTCGCAAGTCTGACAGGGCCCTGCTACAGCCACTTCCGGTCATCTCCACCCCCTTACGTAAGATAGCTATGGACATTGTGGGTCGTCTGGTAAAAAGTAGTCGGGGTCATCAGTACATTTTGGTGGTGTGTGATTATGCGACTCGTTTCCCAGAAGCTTTCCCTCTGCGTGCGCTCACGGCACCCAATGTTCTGCGTGCACTGGTACAGCTGTTCTCCCGGGTGGGGATACCAGATGAGATTTTGACCGACCAAGGGACTAACTTTACCTCTAGGTTGATGCAGCTCTTCCACAACCAGCTAGGCATCTCTGCCATCAGGACGTCACCCTACCATCCACAGACAGATGGGTTGGTGGAGAGGTTCAACCAAACTCTGAAGAGGATGCTGCAGAAGTTTGTGTCAGACACTGGGAAAGACTGGGACCAGTGGCTACCCTTCCTGCTGTTTGCGTACAGAGAAGTTCCCCAGGCTTCCACTGGTTTCTCACCATTCGAGCTACTCTATGGTTGGGATGTGCAGGGGCCGTTGGATCTCCTCCGGAAGGGTCGGGAGTCTCCTGCTTCTGCTCCAAATGATAAAGGAGTGGTGCAATTTGTGCTGGAAATGAGAGATCGGTTGGGGAGATACCATGAAGAGGCCGAGGTCAACCTGCGAGACGCTCAACGAAGCCAGAAGACCTGGTATGACCAATAGGCCCGGCAACGTGAATTTCAATCTGGTCAAAAGGTGTTGTTACTTCTCCCCTCAGCCAACAGTAAACTTCTGGCGAAATGGCAAGGGCCATACAAGGTTCTTCGCAGAATGGGGCCAGTGACCTATGAGATTCATCTTCCTGAAAAGAGGAAACCGAAGCAGACTTACCATGTGAATCTCCTGAAAGAATGGGAAGAGCGTGCCCACCAGGCCCCTGCGAAAGCTCTGATGGCAAGAGAAGTGCCAAGAGAAGGGAAGACAGAACCCGAGCAGGGAGCCGATCCAATGTCTCCGGTGCTGACTCATCTTACCCCACAGCAGGCTGCTGAGCTACTCCAAATCCTTCGGTAGACTCCATCTCTGTGTTCAGTTAACCCCGGCAGGACCACCCTTGTCGAACATGTGATATGCCTAAAGGATGGACATCCCAACGTCCATACCGGGTTCCACAACACTTAGTGGATAAATTGCGACAGGAGAAGATGCTGGTCTTGGGGTGATAGAGCCGTCCTGCTCAGAGTGGTGTAGCCCGGTGGTCATCATCTTCAAGAAAGATGGCTCCCTACGCATCTGCATTGATTTCCGGAAGCTTAATTCCATTTCAGAGTTTGATGCCTACCCCATGCCTCGAATCGAGGGTTTGCTGGAGAAGATTGGAGCGGCCAGGTACATCACCACCCTGGATCTGTGCAAAGGTTACTGGCAAGTGCCACTGGAGGAGTCTTCTCGACCGTACAACGCCTTCAGGACACCTGCCGGCCTGTTCCAGTTCACGGTGATGCCATTTGGGCTACATGGGGCTCCGGCCACCTTCCAAAGGCTGATGGACAAATTACTACAGGGGTGTGACCCCTATAGTGCCGCCTACCTGGATGATGTAGTGATCTTCAGCAACACCTGGGAAGAGCATCAGCAGCACCTGTCCGAAGTCCTGGGAAGAATCCATAAGGCAGGGTTGACCCTCAACCCCTCTAAATGTGAGTGGGCACGGCAGGAGACCCGCTACCTTGGCTACCAAGTGGGCAGAGGTGTGGTGCGCCCGCAGATGGATAAAGTGGATTTTATCCAGAACTGCCCTCGGCCTCGCACCAGCCCCTTCCTGGGGCTGGTTGGCTGGTACCAAAGATTTGTGCCCCAGTTTGAAACTATTGCGGCCCCTCTTACTGCTATGACCAGCAAGGACCAACGGAATCCTGTCACATGGACAGCGGAATGTGAACAAGCTTTCAAAAGGCTGAAAACCTGCCTGTGTACGACCCCAGTTCTCAGGAGCCCAGACTTCAGGAAGAAATTTCTGGTCCAGGTGGATGCCTCCAAAAGCGGCCTGGGAGCAGTGCTGGCCCAAGGGGACCCTGGAGAAGAGCTTCCGGTCCTATACCTAAGCCAAAAGCTGCTGCCACGAGAGACCAACTACTCAACTGTGGAGAAGGAGGCCTTGGCCATTAAGTGGGCACTGGAGAAACTCAGGAATTATTTACTTGGAAGGGAGTTTGAGTTGGAAACTGATCACCGAGCGCTCACCTGGATCCATTCCATGAAGGACCATAACAGCCGACTGACACGCTGGTACCTTTCACTGCAGCCGTTCAGATTCACCATCCGTCAAAGACCAGGCAAGCTCACTGTAGTGGCAGATTATCTCTCCAGGTTGCCGCACAACGCCAACCTTCAGGTGGAAGGGGATGATGTAACGGAGTTACACCGTCCCGGGCCACAGACAGCTGATCTGGGCGCATACACGCACCACCACCATTAGTTTCTACAATTACGGTGGCTGCGTGTCTTTTCGTCGACCGGGCAGATAAACAAAAAGGGGTGAGAGGTATATTTTGAGCGGCGCAGAGGGTGGCCAACATATTTTTCCCACTTACCTTTAATAAAGTCGGTCGCGTAGACTCGCTGTGATCGCCGATTGTACGAGTGGTTATGCAAGCCGATGGTATGGTGTTCCGGGGTTCAAATAGTGGGTTCGGGCGCGCTTGAAAGGTCACGTGAACTGCATTATTTTTGTTTGTTTTTTTGGTTATTGTGAAACACTGTAGGCTGCCTGGAATTGGCCATAAATGTCTGTATTTACTTATATATGTATTGTAGGAATACAGCTGGAAATAAGCTGAGGAGAAGAAATAATAAAGAGATGACGATTATGCCTAGTGGGAGGGGCCATGGGGTATAAAAGAAGGCTGTCAGGGCCTACCTGGGTTTTTTCGGTGAGATGTTACAGAGAGGGTAACATGCAGACTGTGTTTTTTATATAGATGTTTGTTTTGTGTTGACTTCAGTCAGTTTTCTATTTTTTTTGTAAAAAATCTTTTGTGCACCTGGGAGGCCGGCAGAATAAACTATCCACACTGAATGCTTCCTGACTACGCCTGCATTTGTTCGGGAGAAGTTTCGGAGAGGACCCCGCGACAAGTTTACATACTCTCACACGCACTAAGCAGTTGACATACTCGGACACGCACTGAACAGTTGTCATACTCTCACATGCACTGAGCAGTTGACATACTCTCACATGTACTGAGCAGTTGACATACTCTCACACGCACTGAGCAGTTGACATACTCTCACATGCACTGAGCAGTTGACATACTCTCACATGCACTGAGCAGTTGACATACTCGGACACGCACTGAACAGTTGTCATACTCTGACACGCATTAAGCAGTTGTCATACTCTCACATGCACTGAACAGTTGACATACTCTCACACGCACTGAACAGTTGACATACTCTGACACGCATTGAGCAGTTGTCATACTCTCACATGCACTGAGCAGTTGACATACTCTCACATGCACTGAGCAGTTGACATACTCGGACACGCACTGAACAGTTGTCATACTCTGACACGCATTAAGCAGTTGTCATACTCTCACATGCACTGAGCAGTTGACATACTCTGACACGCATTAAGCAATTGTCATACTCTCACACGCACTGAGCAGTTGACATACTCTGACACGCATTAAGCAGTTGTCATACTCTCACATGCACTGAGCAGTTGACATACTCTCACATGCACTGAGCAGTTGACATACTCTGACACGCATTAAGCAATTGTCATACTCTCACATGCACTGAGCAGTTGACATACTCTGACACGCATTAAGCAATTGTCATACTCTCACACGCACTGAGCAGTTGTCATACTCTCACACGCACTGAGCAGTTGTCATACTCTGACACGCACTGAGCAGTTGTCATACTCTCACATGCACTGAGCAGTTGACATACTCTGACACGCATTAAGCAATTGTCATACTCTCACACGCATTGAGCAGTTTTCATACTCTCACACGCACTGAGCAGTTGACATACTCTGACACGCACTGAGCAGTTGTCATACTCTCAAACGCACTGAGCAGTTGTCATACTCTCAAACGCACTGAGCAGTTGTCATACTCTGACACGCACTGAGCAGTTGTCATACTCTCACATGCACTGAGAAGTTGTCATACTCTCACACGCGCTGAGCAGTTGACATACTCTGACACGCATTGAGCAGTTGACATACTCTGACACGCATTAAGCAGTTGTCATACTCTCACATGCATTGAGCAGTTGACATAGTCTCAAACGCACTGAGCAGTTGACATACTCTCACACGCGCTGAGCAGTTGACATACTCTGACACGCACTAAGCAGTTGTCCCCCAAAGAAACCAAATTCCTAGAAATCCAATAACGGAAATGTTTGCACACAGTTGTCATTATGTGCAGAGGTCCACCCTACCAGCCAACCTCAGATCTCCACGCATACACAAACTAAGGCACATAAGTCTGCACACATCCAGACATTAACAGATACACACACATGGCCACCCTTTATATCGGTGGACCTCCACCAGGCCTCACTGCACTCCTCTTCTCAGAGAAACACTCAACAGAAGAGTTGAGAAACACAAAACTTGTGAGATCTGAATGTCCTGGTGAGTCTCCACCTGTTACAGGTGGGTGCTGCCTGGACTGTCTCAAGACAGACCAGACAAGGTGCACCACAAACACTTCAAACCTCATTTCAGGACAAAAACTAAAAGAACAACATAAACAAGGAGAAAACTTGCATTAGAAACATGCAGGGTTAGAGGAGACGGCAGCCATGTAGAGGTGAGCCTGTGTGAGTCCGTTTTCTTTTAGTGAACAACAGAAAAAAAGAAAAAAGAAAGAAAACTTACCTTAAAAATCTGTAGGGTTGTTTTCTCTGAGACATGTTGGAATCTGTAAACAGTTACTCCGAAAAGGATCCAGATGTTTCAAAATACTTCTCTGGCGAACGTTTCAATTCTGCGAACATAAATGCTGTGATTAATGGACTAAAAGTCATCGCTTCTCACCCCTATTTATGGATTCAAGGATCAAAGGATCAAATTGGTGGTAAGATTCTAAATATATGTGATGTCATAATCCTGTTAGTTTGGAATACACAAAACAATAAGCACAGTTGTACAGACACATACACAAACTCCCAAAAACTAGCCAGCCCTCATGAGGAGGTTGAGACGCCATCCAGGTGCGGGAAAGAAAGCAGGAAAAACCGGGAGCGGGCCGCCTCACCGCTCTTTACATTAATGGACCGCCCCAAAGAAATCCAAACACGGAAATGCTTGCACACACATGTGATTATGCGCAGAGGTCCATCCTACCAGCCAACCTCAGATCTCCATGCAGGCACATATGAATGCACATACATTTACACACATCCAGAGATAAACTCCCCCAAAGAAATCCGAACATGGAAACTTTTGCGCACACTGCACACACATTCAGAGTTCATAACGCACTGGTGAGTCTCCACCTGTTACAGGTGGATGCAACCTGGACTGTCTCAAGACAGACGAGACCAGATCCACCAAAGAAACTGCAGATGTGAGGACATGCGTCTTTTTGAAATATATAAAACAATAAACACGGTCGTGCAGACACATACACTCACACAGGCTGCGAAAGCCTAGCCAGCCCTCGTGATGGGGTGGACCTCCTCCAGGCCTCACTGCCTTCCCCTCCTGAGAGAAACCCTTTATAGAAGAGTTGAGAAAGACACAATTTGTGAGGTCTGAATGTTCTGGTGAGTCTCCACCTGTTGCAGGTGAGTGCAGCCTGGACTGTCTCGAGACAGACCAGATCAGCTGCACCACAGACACTTCATACCTCATCTCAGGAGAAAAACTGAAAGAACAACATAAAAAAGGAGAAAACCGACCTCAGAAACATGGCCAACATCTGTTTGATTAGACTAACAAATAATGGTTGACCATTTTCAGGTGCTCGCCTAACCTTCAGTAGTTGTTCGAGGTCATTGAAACGCTTAGGTTTTATATATCCATGTTCCTTGGATTGATAATCTGTCTCGTATTGAAATTGTTCTTTGGTCAGTTTTGCCTGTTGCAGAATTTCAGGGTCGCTCTTGTTGACTTTAATAGCCACGATCTGTCTGTTTGCTCTGTGAATTGGTTAGAAACAAAACTGAACTTGTTTTGGTTTCTTTTGTAAAATGCTCTGAAAACATCTGGAAAGGGTTTGGGTTGGTGTCAGGTCAACGTCCGTTATGCCATAAAGTATAATGGGTGAGTGCTCGTATTATGGGTTTTGGGATCAAAGCAAAGCTACCACGTCATGAAGGATCGAAGCAAAGCTACCGCGTCACAAGGGATCAAAGTGATTCTAATGTATGCGCAGGCGCACACACACATGTTTGTTTGTGTAATATTGTTCACACTAAATTTGACCGTAGGCAATTTAATATGAGTCAATCAAAGAAAATGTTAGTTTTGGAGAATTTTGAAATTACGAAAATGACAATTACGAGAATTTTTGTTCGTGTATTTTTTTTCTTTTGCATAACATGTCGAGCTTTTCTGTATATAGCCATGTCGTAGATTCCGAAGCAAACAAGAAATTGATGAAAATGTTCTATTTTATTTTAACAATCATCAACTGCATATGCAGGTTTCGTACGGGTGCTTGAAATCCTTGAAAAATCTTGGATATATTGTAGTGCTTCTATTTCGGATTTGGTGCTTAAAACGTCTTGAAACTGTATTTCATTCACCACAAATAACTATCTGACTGAATAGTTTTCTTATCAGATAGAGAAATAAAATGGCAAAGTCTAAAAGCAACATTTCTCTGCCTGGGCTGCCTTGTACCTCTGCACGTCAGTCTGTTTCAATGTGTGACCCCCCCTCCCCGAAAAGTCGGGGGTGAGCGCACTAACGTGCCTGGAGGCCGTTTTAATGAGTGTTTGCTGGAAAACGAAAAATACAAGAAGGAGTCTGCAAGAAGGATTTGTACGTTTTCACTGTGGAGGAGTTTGCGTAAGTCCTAGTAAATCATTTTCTCCAGTGTGGACGTTACACATGCTAATTTTTAAAATCGTTTTTATTATTTTGCTAGCTAGCAAACTCGCGGGATAAATGATTGAAATGCACTCAGTGTGATGCAATACGGTGCCGCTATTCTAACAGTTAGTTATTGCAGGGTAATTTCTGGAATATGCTGTGAATTTAACCAAGATTACACAGCAGTAGCAGTAATGCGAGTTACTTCCCCAAAGTGAAAGCTTTAAACGTTAGCCCGATGCTTAACTAGCCAACTCAAGCTTTCTGATTGAAGGCTAAAAGCAGCGTTGTCACCAAGTAAACAGAATATTGATTCTATTTTGGTGTATTGCTGCAGTTTTTTCAAGTATTAACTTGGTGCTTTTGGCAACCTTAGGGGGAAATAATGGTAATATGACTGATCCATATGGACACAAAGAATATAGACTTTTTTGTGCTACCGAAGTTCCGTGGCTTTCATTCAAAATCTGTTTATCGTTAAACAACTTGAAGATTATAATGGCTTCAAACTCACATTGAGGCCTGTGGGGCACTATCAGCCACTGAAACAGTAGACAAATGAATATTTCATACCTTAAGGCTGCCTGTTTATTTAAGGAAGATGAACAATACATTATAATTGTATATAATAATATCACAGATGATAGATTAAATAGGTTTTTGATAGATGCTTGTGCATTGTTAAAGTCTTATATGTTGAATTGATCTGAGTATGTCATCTGTTCAAAGCCTCTCCCAGTCAGTGCTGTTCTCTATGCCTGTCTTACTCTACATGATCTTTTTTAACATCAGCATGCTAAAAGACTTGTTTGGAAGAGACTGCTATTTTATACGCTAAAATATGTTTTTCTTCTGGTTGGTGAAAACACTTTATTATCCTCTAATAGATTTTTTAAATGCTTGGTGATGGTAGTACCCAAAACTAGCTGCATCAGGTACTTCCCTGTGTATTTGGAGAGGATCAGAAGTCCCAGGAATACAAAAGCAACTAATTATTTACCTGCACAGCCGTACAAGTGGCTGACTGCTAGTTTGGTCCTCTGAGGCCGTGTCCTAGTCAGTGTGTCTCGCTAGATTTCTCTCTCTTCTGTTAATTGAGCATTTTTGTTTGTTTTGTGCAGTTCTGGTTAATAAGTGAAATTAATAAAAGCCGCAGAAATATTTTCATTGCATTTCTGTTTGTTCTGTACTTGCTAACTGTCAGTTCAGAAGAAAATGTAGCTGCTGTTTGCCAACAAACTCAGTTCCTTTGCCCGATAATTTCCTTCAAAAAAATGCCTACATATATATTTATAAGCTGAGTTATTATATAGCTGAATAATTATATCTTTCAATTAATAACTAATAATGTTTTATTTTAAATTTGTGTCTTTTAGCTTCTTCTGCTTATTATTGTTATCCATCCATTTTCTTCTGCTTATCAAGGACTGGTTTACCCGGGCAGCAGCCTAAGCAGAGAAGCCCACATCTCCCTCTCCCCAGCCACCTCCTCCACTTCTTCTGGGATAACACCAAGACATCCTCAGGCCAGCTGAGAGATATAGCCTCTCCAGAGTGTCCTAGGTCTGCCCTGGGCCTCTTTCTCCTTTTCTCATCAGCCTCTCTTCAACGTGTAGGAATAGCAGCTCTACTCTGAGCCCCTTTTGAGTAACTGAACTCCTCAGCCTGTCTTTAAGGGAGAGGCAACACCCTTAGAGAAAGCTCGTGTTTTTCATCTGTCAGTCCTCTGCTCACCTGTCCCCAAACTCGTAAACAAGAGAAGATTAAAGTCCTCCGCTTGATGCTGCAAGTCATTGTTTTTTATTGTCTTTTTCTTAATATATTCAGATCATTCTAAAAATATATGTACAACAGTTTGTTTATGCAGTCAGCATTTGTATATATGCAGCAGTATTCTCAAACAAGCAACAGTGAACGCACCTGTGTGAGGCAAATTCCACAATCACAGTTCAATCAGTCCCCCCACCCTGACACTTTTTTCCACTTTAAGTGAGGAAATGGAATTAAATCTGACACATCTTTATCTTTTTTGGACATATCAACATATCTTTTTAAGGTTAAGAGAATATGGTCATCAGATTGGAGAAGCTGAACAATCAGAGCTGTGATAATGATATTTAAGGATATTTAAGGTGTGTTGACTGGTTCATAACGTCAGCTCATGTGAGAAAACATCCCATGCTAAAGTTGCCGCTAGCTGCTGGTTGATGGTGAATTTATTGTGTGTTTCCACCGTCTGTACAGATGAAGAGTAGCAGAGCTGGAGATGAGGCAGGAGGAAAAGTTGACTCAATTCAATTTCAGTTTATTTATATAGCGTTAATCACAACAACAGTCACCTCAAGACACTTTATACTGCAAGGTGGAGGCCCTATTGTAATACAGAGGAAACTAAATGATCAAAACAAGCCCTTTGAGCGAGCACTTGGTGACTGTGGGAAGGAAAAACACCATTTTAACTGGAAGAAACTTCCAGTAGAAGCAGGTATAGGGAGGGGCAGCCTCTGAGGACTGGTTGGGGTTGAGGGGAGGGAGAAAGGACAAAGGACACGCTGTGGAAGAGAGCCACTCTATGAGCTGTTCATTCAGTTTGTGGTTTAGCTCGACTCCATGACGTTTCTGAACTAATGCTTTGCTCAGTTAATGTTGCAATGAATTATGGGTGGATTTTACTGATATTCTATCTTTATGTTGTCACCAAACACATCTACAGATTTAGGATTAGCTACAGGCTCCTCTACCCCTGCTAGCCCTTCTGTCCTGCCCAGGATGGCGCCCCTGGTGCCCCCTCATAAGGTCCAGCAGTCCTACTGTCCATCCAGCAGCTCCTTCTCCCCTCTTACAGCCCCTATGGGAGCTCCATCTGTGGTGGCTACAGGCCTTACAGCTACAGCTACGGTGGCGGCTACAGCCTGGGAGGATACAGACACACACCTCACCTTGAGGACGTCCCCCCAGCAGGTTTGTGCAGCAGGCTGAAGAGATGGAACAGCAAGCACTCACATATTCATATGAGTACATTTAGTTGTTTTGAGAGGTGTACTCAACACAGGACAGTGGCTGCAGGTGCTAATTGTTTTGAGTTCAAAGTAATTAAGGCTGCTGTTGCAAAGTTTGATAATAGAATCTGAAGCTGGTAATGTTCAGGGCTGCAGTACACGTGTAAAGATGAGTCTGCTTGTATGACATCATATGTGCCTTTGTGTAACTCAGTGGCAAATAAATTGGGTACCATAGCTCCATATGCCATTAGTTACTTTACAAGTGTAAGGAAAAGCAGAAGGACTTGTTTTTGGTTAAGACCAGTTAAAATGATGAATGTCTTTCATTCAGTTTCCTTGCTTGGTTTAGACACTAACTGGGCGAGCGAGGAGGACGACCACGTGGTGGCCAGAGGAGAATATGACTTTACAGCTGCTTCTCAGGAGGAGCTTTCTATGCAAGCTGGAGAGATGCTCAACCTCGCTCCTAAAGGTGATGAGCTTTTTACTGGCTGCGGGACATTTGATTCTGAGTGCTTTGACCCAAAACCTTCTATTTTTGTTTTCCTTATCTTAGAAATAACAGATGAGGGCTCTTCTTTTGTGTGAGCGTGCCCCATGTTTACAACTATCTCCCTCGTGTTTAGAGCTACAGCCCCGTGTGCGTGGCTGGCTCCTGGCCAGCGTGGACGGTGAGACCACCGGCTCGTCCCAGCAAACTACGTTAAGATCCTCAGCAAGAGAAGAGACCGCCGGGCCACAGATGTGGAGAGGCTCGCTCAGGCCCAGCAGGCGAACACGCAGGCACCCCAAACAACCTCAGCTGCACAAATCTGTGTCTCTCCTGCAGCCCATAAACGTACAGCATCTACCCGCATCATGTACAGTACATGAATGACCCGTCTCGTCAGATTCATTAGGCTCAGCTGTGTCCCCCTCCTGAGTTTCCTCGTTTCCCTCTGTGTGTATTTATAGTAGTGATGGCCAAACAAAGCTTTCTGAAGCTTGTGTTTAAAAACGATTCATTACTGGAAGCTTTTTAACACAGTCCTCTGTGGTGACATCTGCTGGTCAAAAATATGAAGAGCAGCTTGAATCTACAAAAAAACTGAACTGCTTCATTATGATTGCCCACTCTGCAGAGTGGAATTCACAATTCACAATTGGACGTCACTGATCACGTGACTGTGGCCAAACGAATCGAGCATCGACAGAGTGCTTCTGAAGCGGTGTGTTGGTTTTTTTGACACACGCGCCGGAGCGTCAGCTTCAAGCGGGCCATCACTAATTTATAGCATTCGTCCTCTTGTGTGCGTTACTGGTCCGTCTGTGTTCCTCCATGCTGTTTTTCCTGCTTGTCATCGTGTTTTAACTCCATTCCCTCGTGTCCAGGTTTCTTATTTGGTTCTCAGCTTTCCCAGTTTAGGTTTTCCTAGTTTTGTTTCTCGCCTCCCTCGCCTTTGTTTGTATGTCACTCTCCATAAATAAAGCTCACTCACATCAGCAGTGCCTGCATCTTGGGTCCTCCATTCATATCTCAACACGCAAACCCTGACATTTATTGTGTAGTTACATACTGCTAGGAAGTGCTGACAAAATATGAAATTATGATGCTATTTATGTAGAGGCACAGTACCAACACAGAACAGCGGGGACACAGAACCAAAACCTAAGAACTAACAAAGACACATCAAGAAATCAAAGATTAATAAAACAAAACAGAAAACACTGAGCCAGCGACCCAGGACCGTGACATTCAGTTTCTCAAGGAGGAATCAAAGCAAACATTTGTTTCTTTTTATGAATAAGAGATTTCCTTTATGGGTTACGTGATGGTGTAAGTTCCAGCACAGCTCATTTAGTGTGCAGAAGTGCTCCGAGGCCCCTATGAAACACATGATTGAAAGAATCTAATAAATTAGAGGGGTGCAGTAGCTGTAGTATGACTTTTTGTTCTCCTGCTGCATGACGACTTTACTTTTTTCTTTTTTTGGTGGGAGGAAGTTGACATCTCAGTCCATTGTGACGTGCAGATCTTTGACTGGCTTATGAACTCCGTCAGGAGGAACTCAGCAGGAGAGGGAAACAAGGACCAACAAACCCGGCTTGGTAAAAAGGAACAAGAACAGAAAAAGTCAACATCATTACACATCCCTGAGCTGTCATTTACACCACCTGTGGCGCTTGATTTATTGGTCACTAAACGTGGTGTGTGTTTGGTGCGTCACTGGCTGCGTGTTCTGTGTTATTTGTCGGTCGTGTGGTTTGGGCGTTGATATTTGACATCACAGCAGAGAGACTGGATGTGATGTCAGACCCCTCTAAATCGTGTAATTTACAGATATTTAATTCCAATGATTTGACTGCATCATTGTGTCTTTGAGTTATGACCCAAACTCTCTTTCAACTTTGTGAATAAATTCACGTCCCCCTGTGACCTCATAATTACACCACAGTTCAGATGGCATGAATGAGTCATGAGGTCACACCAACAGTGACAACATCAGCAGTGACATCACTAAAGTTGCCAGGTGAGTCCATAAATAGAACCCGTGACGTGGAGCAGGTACCGCCGTTTTGGACGATGCCACGACGCAGCTATAGACGCAAACGTGCTTCTCGCCCCGTTCGCAGACTCAGGAGAGCCCACAAGGCCTCGGGTGTCCGCAGACGTGGGAGAAGATACCGTCGCAGACATTAGACAATCCCAATAAACATGTAGGATGAACATCAAAATGTGGTCCAATCAATTTTTTTTTAGATAATATATGTTGTTGTTGTTTTGTGTGTGTTTGTTATCAATGTTGTAAAAAAAGTTAAGCTTAGTAAGCCATCAAGCACTGATTACTCGTAGAAGAGCACCAATAGGAGACAGAACTAATTAGAAGGTGTTATTATTCAGTCTGTACATCGAATAGAAGGCACTAACCACAAGGTGATCTTCAATGCATCTCTGTGTGAATGTGAACGGGGCGAGAAGACCCCCACTGACTGCATGTCTTTAGACTGTGGGAGGAAGCTGGAGAGAACATGCAGACTCCACACAAAGACCCCGGCCTGATGGGGTTAGGGTCCTGAGTTTGATACCCTAAACTGAACGCAGGACAGAGGAAGGGATGGGTGATGTTCATGTGTGCCCAGGTGTATGATGTGGCTCTTTGCGGTGACACAGTAAAAAATGTGGCTGTTTGTCTGTGACTGGTTGGCTGCCCCAGCCCTGGCACTTCATGTATTTCAGTAATGTCTTTTTCTCCCGTCTCCTCCTCTCGTTTACATGTTTTGCCCTTGTGACCCATTCCTTCTGTCACGTGTGTTTTCCCCCCAGCCATCATGTTCTGTTTGTGCTTAGTTATGTCCATGTCTCATCTCTAGTCCTCTTTTCCCTCTGTATGTATTTACAGTGTACGTGTTCCTCGTCGGTTCGTCATGCTAAGTCTGCGTGTCTTATTCCGTCATGTGTCATGTATCACTCCAAATCTCACTGACTTTAACTGATAATAACTGTTTGCTGAGTGTTATGTCTAAAAGGTATTGCACAATCGCCTCTAGTAGAGGATCAGGTTTGTTTTCCACTGATAATGGATTTTAACATGACTGACCAATGATTGTGGAGCACGTCCATGTAGGATCTTATAAATACAACGAGCAAACTTAAATGTTTTAAAATGTTCAAAACTTAATATATTATATTTCTGACGTATGACGGAAGGAAAAAGTTTCATATTTTAAAAAAATCCAATTTCATATGATCAAATTTATGTCAAAAAGTTCATATTTATTCCTCCTATGTCATGTGTGAGTACTGTACTGTAAATGTCATATATATCAGATGATACTGATAACCTAATGCTAATAACTATGCAGAGGTCTCTAGGCCTCGACTTTTATGGAGCATGTGAAGTTTGGGGCAGAGTGGACAAAGAAAAGTTTCTCAGCAGGTTCAACAGGTTGCTACAACACAGGCCGATGAAGTATTGCACTCACTCATCCAAACTGGCAAACATGTAACATACACCCTAAGACTGATCCTGCTTTTTACTCCTTTGCTATGATTTAATTTGATATTATGTAGCCTTGGAGACAGTTTGCATAGATTAGAATGTTAGATTCCTGTGATGTCATCAATGCCCGATGTTTTGTTTTAATGTCTTGTGATAGTTCTAAGTGCAGACAAAGTCAGAGTTCAAGTGAGTTTAGTCCAATTTCTTTCCCTTTTTTTTATTCAAATCAGGCAACAAAGTATCTCTTTTACAGTGACATAGTTTTTTCTTTCCCTTTTTTCCCCTTCCCTTCCTTCCTCTCCCCCTCCTTTTTACATAAAATATAATTACCATTATATAAACGATCATATATCTATGTCTATACATACACATTTATATACCTAGATAAGCATATACAAAGGAGGGGGAAAGGAGAAAAAAAAACCCAGAACAAACAACCCCCCCCCCCCCCCCCCCCCCCAAGAAAAAAAAAAAAAAAACAATACACCTGCCAATGTGTATAATCTTGGAGCAGATATGGGAGGAGGCCATCCATCCCATCTATAAAGGGTTGCCAAATTAGGTAAAACTGTTTGACATTATCTCTCAGTGAAAATTTAATTTTTTCCAACTGTAAATGATACATTGTGTGTCTTAACAAAGCAGAATGAGTTGGGGGTATAAGGCGTCTTGCAAGCAATGTTATAAAACTCAGAGCACGAATTTGTTTATTATTTAAGCGTTTAACTGTAGCTACACCAAATAGTGCCATTACTGGGTCTGGGGGGTGGGGGGGGGGGGCTGTTCTTTAAAAATATCAGACCAAGTTTTAAATATTTTAGACCAGTAAGTAGTGATATTAGGACATGTCCAAAACATATGTGACAATGAGGCAGAATTCTGGCCACATTGATCACATCTTGAGTCCGCACCTGGAAGCATCCTTGAAACCTTCAATTTAGACAGATGGAGCTTATGCAGGACCTTAAATTGTAGTAGTTGGAAAACGCAGAGAAGACAATTTCCCAGTATGGCTTCTTATGTGTGCACTTTACAATTCTTCTAGTTCCTCCTGTTCTCTTTTTCTAAAACACATTTTCTCTGTAATGCAGGTGGTGATTAAGCATGTTGCTCAGTTTTTAGTCAGCTACCTACCAGTGGTAAGAAATGTTTGTCTTTTTCTGTTGTTTTCCCCCAACGTGTTCCTCAAACAGCCTAATGTTTGAACACTGACCTTGATGTTCTGCTTCTTAATGGTAAAATGACCGAGATTCCCAAGGAGGTGGCAATGCTAATAAAAGTGGGGGCAGGACCAGAGGCTACGAGCAGCAATGTGACGCCCGCATAAAACGACTGGTATGACTTGGAAGACGAAGTCATTATGGTCTTTGAAAGGCCAAAAAAACATAGACTTGGAAGCCTACCTGGCAAACAGAAGAACCTTTGTGCACGAGAGGGAGGTTAAGGTCAGCGAGTGGCAAGATAACATGCAGCTCTTTAGACTTATAGTGCGGCTCCACGTGGTTTGGGAAAAGTATTTAGCTGAAGTGTATTTTATTTATATTAGTTCTTTTTTAACTTGTAGTTCTAAATTAGAAGATTATTGTGATATTGAAATATAAAAATAAAAGTATGGTAAGTATGACTGCACAGGGGCTTTGTGGCCTGGCTGCAGAAGTCACTGGATAGAAAGCTGCTGACGTTTCACTGCATCCTGCACCAAGAGGCATTGTGTGCGCAAACCTTTCCTGTAGAATGCACAGAGGTCATAAATGTTGTCATTCAGATCATCAATAAAATAATGGCAAAAGGTTTAAATGCTCTCCACCTCATTACTGGATGAGGTGGAGAGCATTTAGCCTGATCTCCTGCTGTATGACAGAGTCCTGCTGTCCAGAGGAGAGGTGCTGAAACGCTTTGCTCCATGTAAGATAAGATAACTCTTTATTGTCATTGCACAGTCATACATAGTACAGTAGTACAATGAAATTGGAAAATGTCTGGGAGAGGTGAAAGTTTTCATGAGCAGCAAAGGGCTCGCCTTTTCTGCGCTGGAACAGCCAGAGTGGCTGAAAAAGCTGCACTTTGTGGACATTACAGCGAACCAGAAGAAGCTGAATACAAGTCTTCAGGGGAGAGGAGGCACAGCGTTACACATGCTGGAGGAGGTGTTAGCGTTTGAGTGCAAACTGACAGTTAATAAATTCAGAGCATTTGCAGTCTGCAATCACCACAGTTATTTGGGAAATAATTCCACGAGTTCAGAGAGGAAAAACCCACATTATCCTTCCCCATCACTGCCCTGACCATCGATCCATCCCTGTTAAATGTGACTGGATTTTCAGGTGATACTGAGAACCTTGTTTGAAACATGGAATGCCATCCCGACACATAAACATGAAGAAATATGCATTTGGAGTCCTGACGATCTTCAGATCCACATACGTATGTGAGCAGCTGTTCTCCACCATGAACTGTGTTACAAACAAACACAGCTGACGCCTCACAGACGACAGCTTACAGTCCTGCGTAGATGAAAGTGACTTTGTAACTTGTAACTGTAAATTAAATGTGTAAGTGATATTTATATAGGTGTAAACTTATACACAGCTTTATGCCTTGTTGCTGTTTTAGAAAGAGTTAAAAAATGAATGTCCACTATTTAAACCTTTTGAATGCAGGATATTTTATTAAAGCAATTTAGCAGGAGGGGGAAAAGCCAGCTCACATACTATGATCACATAATGAAATCACTTAATACTCATCTAATTAACCCACTCTTAGCTAATGTTGATCTTTTGAGGAGAGAGATTGAGGAGAGAACGGGCACATCCATGCCTGAAGAGGCCCTTATCTCTGTTTTGCATCCCTGCAACTTCAACACTCCAGGGATTCAGTTGAAATCCAAATCCTCTCAAAGTTATAATTCAAAAAAGAGCAGAGAAAAAGCCAAAAAATACAAAACCCAAGTGTAAGTGTGCAGTTCAGACAGCAGCTGATCTCTGGGCTCTAGAGTCTGACCAATTTGGTCACATTTGCGGCCAAATTTCTCACTGGTGCGACTAATAAAATCCTAGATCGCACCAGCGACCAGCCGTTCAGTACATTAAAAAAAAGTCTCTGCGATCTGAAAGTCTCCGTATCACTCCCGTATCATCACTCCCCGCCTGGTGCTGACTACAGCAGAGTACCTGGCCTACCAGTGTGAGAAACATGTGCTGGTCATCCTCACTGACATGAGTTCCTACGCTGAAGCTCTGAGAGAGGCACGACTGCCTTTACTTTCTTTGGCTCATGTTTAGGTGTTGTTTGTCAAAATAACATCAGTGTAAAAGCCAAATCCCAATGAGTCACAACGTTGTAATATAATGGTATTCAGGGCTCTAGAGTGCGACCATCATTTTAGTCGCATATTTTTCAATGATGCGACTAAAAAAGATCTTTGGTCGCACCGGTGTGACCAGCTGTTCAAAAACGTAAACGCAGAGCGGACGCATCACAATCAGCTTTCTCGACTTTCTCACACGGACACGCCGTCGCGGCTGAAAGCCGACAGCTCGCTGACTCTGATACGTCGGCGCGTCGGCGCTTTGTGTTTCCGTCTTTTTTGCGCTCGATTCTGAGCTGCAGGTTTTATCTCTCTCTAACCAAAATTCACTGAAGCAGCAGCAGAAGATCCAAACTACGCTCCACATTTGATCAATGTCGTCATTAATGCCCTCTGACTTTTGCTTCAGCACGATAAAATCACACTTCCTGCACAGCTCTCTCTCTCTGTACTTCAAGAACAGTTTCCCGTCTCAAATCTCTGTTTCCTGCATCATTCATTCGCTTATCACCCACCAGTCTACCGTTGTTTACAGCGCTGTCGGCCGCTCGGACAAGAAAGCCTAATTTCTGCTGTTCAATACTGAAGAAATGTAAACTTTTTAAAACGATGCAATAAAGTGTATCTGCTACAGAAAACAGGGCAGGAAAATCTCCTTCATGTTTTTCTGTTTTATCCTCAGTTACTTTGACACAAAGGCCTCTGCTGTGATGCTCACACCTCTGATGAAGTCTCACATGTGTCAGTGCTGATAAATCATCAGAATTATAATATTTCTGACTGTCTGAGGCAAAATCAAATTGAATGGAATCAGGACCTCGTGAATCGAGTGGATTACAGAAATCAGTGATGATACCCAGCCGTAGTGAGCAGCCTAGGCCCGACAGAAGTGGATGTAGCTGTGGGTAAAAAGGTGGAAAGAACTACTGATAACTTTTAAAGTTAAGGCCTGATCCTTCTGAAATTCATAGCCAGCTCTGACACACAGCCATCAATCTCTGGGCGCTGAAAAAGCAGCAGTGTATCCAGAAAACACATTATATGCTGCGATAAATGCCCAAGTGTGTGACAAAGTGGCTAGGAGAGAAGTCATTTGCCATTTGTCACTTGTGTATGTTGTTATTCTGTGTTCTGTTATCTTATAGTTTATCATAATGCTTTAATGTAAACACAGCACATGTAGCCTTGGCTCTACATACTATCCCGGGTCTGTTTGTGGTAGCATTGGTTATATTCATTTCATCTGTGCAAATGTACTTAAAGCTAAATGTCACTTCGTCATTAATTGATTTGAATCTTTCATTTGTTTATGTAGTTTGGTTATAGTTACCATTGTGTGTTCCTCTGGACAGGTCCTATGTGTAAAACGGGTATGTGGGAATGGCCGCCCCAGTACTTCCTGGTTTTATAGGATATGATGTCACTGATCATGTCAATTGGGTGTAACCAAATGAAGGGGTGTTTCTTTTGTGTAAAATTGTTTATTTCATTTAAAATAACCTCATGAGTCTGTAAGTGAAGAGATTGACTTTTCAAACTGTTTAGTTGGGTGAATGAGTTTGTTAAGTGGAAAAATGATTTTATTCCTGTTTCTTTGGACTAGACTGTGTTATTTAGTCTACCCTGTTTTCCCAATGGTGGAGGTTAATGAGATCCAGGTGTGAGTAGAATTTTATATAAAGCAGGTGAGATTTTGACTGAGAGGTTCTTATGTTTTGTGAAATAATTGTTGAAAGGCGACGCCAGAAAATAAAGAATACTTAAAAGAAACTTGAACAGTCTGCAGATGCTGTCTTCCTATCACCTTCCATGCTGCTTATGTCACGCTACTTCACAAAGTGTCCCTCTAACACTGCCTTTCAGTGGCAAACAGGTCAGAGGACACAGGATGACATCATACTGTATGCCTATATGACATCATACTGTATGCCCATATGACATCATACTGTATGCTTATATGACATCTGTCACAGCCCAGCGGCACGAGGTAAATGGGATGGACACAAGTGCAAGATCCAAACCGGAAGCAAGGCAGTGAGTGATCAAGAAGGTTCATTTCTTCCCCCACAAATTAAACACACAAGCCAAATTTAAACGAAGCCACTACACTAGTGGGTGCGCTGTCAAAACTAAGGCAGCTAAATGAAAACTAGACAGCTCTAGAATACAGCGGGACAGCTGTGGCAGTGGGGAGGTGGAAGCTGGGCTGGGAAAAATACTGTGAAGAGACCAGGGCATTGGTTTCAGGTGAAGGGGACAGGTGGGGCCCAAAGGAGGAGGACCGCTGTTGGAAACCTACAGGTACGCACCCAGACCATGACAACATCAAGCTGGATACCATACATGACATGAAGCTGTATGCAGACATGACATCATACTTTAAGACTTATGACATCAAGCTGTCTCGATCCAGGACTTCAAGCTGAGGGCATACATGAGATCAGGCTGTATGACACAAATGACATTAATCTGTAAGACTTATAAGACATGAAGCTTGTCAGGGTTATATTGTTGATTGTCATATATGCTTAGAGTTTTATAGTCAATGTCATGTTGGTAGAGGGTTGATCCTTAGGAGTCTGCAAAGACTTTGTGTGCATTCCAGAGTGTTCTGGCATTCACACCCACATCCTGGGAGCATGGGAGAGGTCGTACCTGCTCTTATTGTTTTGTGGTAGGATGAACGTATCTATATCTGTTTTAGTCTAAGTGCCTTTTGTTTAGATGAACTGCTGGACTTCCAGACCAGCAGGTTTAGGGAAGTCTTCACACACATAAATAAATAAAATAAAAGAGCAGTGTTACGAGGGAGCGGATGAGAGAGTGACTGGGGTCAAGCGAAGGAACGGCGTTTGTCCAGTTCTCTCCCGTGCACAAGAAACATGAAGAACTTTGCCTACTCGTGTCTTGCTTTGCTGTGTAGTTAAATTGTCTTGAAAGTTCTAGTGAATAGGTTTGAGATACAAACGTATCAAGGTTGCATGTCATACATGACATCATACTTTATGCCTTTATATGACATCATACTGTATGCCTATATGACATCATACTGTAGCCTGGGAAATGGTTAGCCACACAGGACACAATTACTGGGTTCTTAATGTGCAGTTTTATTGTCAATGCCGACTGAATAAACAAAAAAAATGTCCTTTGACCTTTACTTTTGTCAAACAGCAGCCATATGGACTTGTACTGAACATCGACAGCACGAGAGGTAACGTGGCAAAGTAACAGAATAACCGACTAAAAAAAGTTGCGCCAATACAATACGAGGAATAAAGGAAATGAAATACAAAACACAAAAATACGGCAGTGACCTCTGTCTGTGCAGAACAAAATACAAAGAGCTAAATCACACAAGGCTCCTTTAAAAACTGTGGAAGTGTTACACACATTTTTATAAACACTTACATTCCACAGAAATCTCAGCTCACTCGGATACTGGAGCACACAGACGATCTCGCAACTCATCCCTTGCATGGAGAAAATGGCCACTCCACGCTGCACATACAGGTCCTTTGCATCATACATTTCAGAAATACATCATCTTGTTAAAATACTGACGTTTTGCCACTGCACTACAATTATACCAATATGTTTCAATGAATTATGTGCGTATTTAACAATTCCTTACCAACAATTTAACTCCTTCACAACATTCCCGTTCCACATCCACAACAAAGAGAAAAGTCCCGAGATGCAGTTCTTGTTAAGTCTTTTCTTGGAAATCTGCAGTTAACCCTTAAGAACTGCACACCCCCCCCCCCCCCCCCCCCCCCAAGTGACCACAATATGCAACTACACAAACCTATTAATTAACAGCTTCAAGTGCACGCAACATGCAGATAGCCAAAGAAATAGCACAAGCAATAACATGAAATTACCCAATAACATTCTTGTCTTACCTTACATGGAAACAAAGACACAACATTTTAAGACCCATTTTTGAACCTTAAATGGACATTTGGTTAACTGAAATGGAAAATATTATTATTAATTTACCACTCGGCTAAAATACTGTATGCCTAAATGACATCATACTGGATGCCTATATGACATCATACTGTATGCCTTATATGACATCATACTGTATGCCTATATGACATCCTACTGAATGCCTACATGACATCATACTCTTCTTTTAAGATTCAAGTTCTTGCATGAATCGGACCAATAATACAGACTTGTAATGAATGCTCTTCCTTACCAGTGAGTCCTGAAGTTCTTCAGTTCTTGCTTCAATCAGAGGCATCTTATTAACACATAAATCAACGATTCCCTGAACTATTTAAAATAAAGACTTCCCCAAATAGGAGCACTAAGGCAAAAGGAAAACCACAAGTTTTTCCAGTTGAGGGGTTTCTATTTGAGATGTTCTGTAAGTGAACCGTGTTATCTAAAGTTTGCTTCAAAGTGTATAATTGTTGTAAACTCATATGCAAGGTCACTTTGAGTGGGTGCACTTAAGAATAAAACCACATCAGTGTCTCCATTCAAAGTGATCTTGATATGAAACATAGAACTCAATTTGATAGACATAACTTGAAGTGTCAGGTAGAATTTGTACCAGTTGTTGTGTACAACTGGTCCAAGCAGATGCACTTACTGAATTCAAGAGACAAGTTCTTGCATGAGTTGGACCAATAATACAGACTTGTAATGAATGCTCTTCCTTACCAGTGAGTCCCGAAGCTCTTTTGGAATATCCTGTGTTGTCTGTGTTTCCAAATCCATGAGAGATGCTTGAACACGAGTCTCCTTTTATATGAACTCAAGACTCCTCTTGTGGTCCCACCCACATTTAAGTCAATGACATTCAGTCATGAGACTAATGGTTGGCTAACGACTTTAGTAATGGCCCATTGTATTTTGGTTTCCTCTTTTGTCTCCAGTAGCTGTTGAAGGTTTCGTGCGATTTCAATCAGAGGCATCTTATTAACACATAAATTAATGATTCCCTGAACTATTCAAAATAAAGAATTCCCAAAATTGGAGCACTAAGTAAAGAGGAAAACCACAAGTGTTTCCATTTAAGGGGTCTCTACTTGAAATGTTCTGTAAGTGAACCATGTTATCTAAAGTTTGCTTCAAAGTGTCTAATTGTTGTAAACTCATATGCAAGGTCACTTTGTGTGGGTGCACTTAGGAATAAAACCACCATCAGTGTCTCCATTCAAAGTGATCTTGATATGAAACATAGAACTCAATTTGATAGGCCAAAGGAGCTTGCAAAGAAAAAGCGTCTGGACTTCTATAAGTTGCTTGAAGACGTTTCACCTCTCATCCGAGAAGCTTCTTCAGTTCTAAGGTCAAATGGTGGAGAGTCCCAGATATAAACCTAGTGGGAGTATCCCCCCACGGAGGGACAAAAGGACCCCCTGATGATCCTCTAATCGCCTGAGCCAAGGTGTGAAACTGGGTGTGGGTCCCAATCAGCCAGAGTTTCAGGTGAGCTCATTGTGAAACCTGGCCCCACCTTATCATGCAAATTCCTGAGGTCAGATGGCCCAGGACTTGAGTGGGCGTTAAGGCGTCTGGGAAGGGATGTCAAAACTGGATTATAGATGACAGAGAGTTAGTGTCATAAACCACCGCCTCTGTTCAAACATGGTCGCTCACAGTGGACATAGATGGCTTCTTTCACTTCTCTTTCAAACCATCTGTCCTCTCTGTCCAAAATGTGAACATTGGCATCCTCGAAAGAGTGTCCTTTATCCTTAAGATGCAGATGGACAGCTGAGTCTTGTCCTGTGGAGTGGCTCTTCTGTGTTGTGCCATGCGCTTGTGAAGTGGCTGTTTGTCTCTCCAATGTAGAGGTCTTGGCATTCCTCGCTGCACTGTACAGCGTACACCACATTGTTAAGTCTGTGTTTTGAGTTTTGTCTTTCGGGTGAACCAGTTTGTGTCTGAGCGTGTTGCTGGGTCTGAAGTACACCGGGATGTCATGCTTGGAGAAAACTCTCCTGAGTTTTTCTGATACACCGGCTACATAGGGGATGACAATGTTGTTGCGTCTGTCCTTCTTATCCTCCCTCGCTGGTGTCTGATCTTCTTTTCTGTGCCTCTTTGCTGACTTTAAGAACGCCCATTTAGGATAGCCGCACGTTTTGAGTGCTTCCTTTACACGTGTGTGTTCCTTCTTTTTCCCTTCAGGCTTAGAGGGAACATGTTCTGCCCGGTGGTGTAGGGTCCTAATTACTCCAAGTTTGTGTTCCAGAGGGTGATGGGAGTCAAACAGGAGGTACTGGTCCGTGTGTGGGCTTCCGGTAAACTTCGATGTTGAAGTTGCCATTCTCTTCAATGTGCACAGTGCAGTCCAGGAAAGGCAAACAGTTCTCCTTTGTGTCTTCCCTGGTGAACTTGATGCTTTTATCCACAGCATTAATGTGCGTAGTGAAGGATTCCACTTCTTGTGTCTTGATTTTGACCCAGGTGTCGTCTACATATCTGTACCAGTGGCTGGGTACTCTTCCTTTGAAAGAGCCAAGAGCCTTCCTTTCCACTTCCTCCATGTAAAGGTTGGCTACAATAGGTGACATGGGGGAGCCCATGGCACAGCCATGTTTTTTCTGTAAAAGCCTTCGTTGTTTTTGAAATATGTAGTGGTGAGGCAGAGGTCTAACAGTGTGCAAATCTGATCGGGTGTGAAGTTGGTCCTGTCTTCCAAGGAGCTGTCTTCTTGTAGTCGTTTTCTGACAGTCTCCACTACCTCCGTGGTGGGTATGCAAGTGAAGAGAGAGACTACATCAAAGGACACCATGGTTTCATCTGGATCCAGGGTAAGTTTCTGGACCTTGTCAGTGAAGTCGGTGGAGTTCTTGATGTGGTGTGGGGTGTTCCCCACGAGAGGAGCAAGGATGGTAGCAAGGTGTTTTGCAATGTTATAAGTGGCTGAGTTTATGCTACTGACTATGGGTCTGAGTGGGACAGCTTCCTTGTGGATTCAATTTGATAGCCCTAACATGGAGGGTCAGGTAGAAATTGTAGCAGTTGTTGTGTACAACTGGTCCAAGCAGATGCACTTACTGAATTCAAGAGACAAGTTCTTGCATGAGTTGGACCAATAATACAGACTTGTAATGAATGCTCTTCCTTACCAGTGAGTCCCGAAGCTCTTTTGGAATATCCTGTGTTGTCTGTGTTTCCAAATCCATGAGAGATGCTTGAACATGAGTCTCCTTTTATATGAACTCAAGACTCCTCTTGCAGTCCCACCCACATTTAAATCAATGACATTCAGCCATGAAACCAATGGTTGGCTAACGACTGTTGTAGCGGCCCATTGTATTTTGGTTTCCTCTTTTGTCTCCAGTAGCTGTTGAAGGATTTGTGCGATTTCAATCAGAGGCATCTTATTAACACATAAATCAACGATTTCCCGAACTATTCAAAATAAAGAATTCCCAAAATTGGACCACTAAGTAAAGCGGAAAACCACAAGTTTTTCCATTTGAGGGGTCTCTAATTGAAATGTTCTGTAAGTGAACCGTGTTATCTAAAGTTTGCTTCAAAGTGTCTAATTGTTGTAAACTCATATGCAAGGTCACTTTGAGTGGGTGCACTTAGGAATAAAACCACCATCAGTGTCTCCATTCAAAGTGATCTTGATATGAAACATAGAACTAAATTTGATAGACCTAGCATGGAGGGTCAGGTAGAATTTGTAGCAGTCGATGAGCGTGTCTATTTGAGATGTTCTTTAAGTGAAACATATAATCTAAAGTTTGCTTCAAAGTGTCTAATTGTTGAAAACTCATATGGAAGGTCACTTTGAGTGGGTGCACTAAGGAATACAACCACCATCAGTGTCTCCATTCAAAGTGATCTTGATATGAAACATAGAACTCAATTTTTTAAATGTAATCAGGTAGAATTTGTAGCAGTTGTTGTGTACAACTGGTCCAAGCAGATGCACTTACTGAATTCAAGAGACAAGTTCTTGCATGAGTTGAACCAATAATACAGACTTGTAATGAATGCTCTTCCTTACCAGTGAGTCCGGAAGATCTTTTGGAATATCCTGTGTTGTCTGTGTTTCCAAATCCATGAGGGTTACCTAGACATGAGTCTCCTTTTATATGAACTCAATACACCTCTTGCAGTCCCACCCACATTTAAATTATTGACATTCAGTCATGAAACTAATGGATGGCTAACGACTGTTGTAGCACCCCATTGTATTTTGTTGTCATCTTTTGTCTCCAGTCGCTGTTGAAGGTTTCGTGCGGTTTTAATCAGAGGCATCTTATTAACACATAAATTAATGATTCCCTGAACTATTCAAAATAAAGACTTCCCCAAATAGGAGCACTAAGGCAAAAGGAAAACCACAAGTGTTTCCATTTGAGGGGTCTCTACTTGAGATGTTCTGTAAGTGAACCATGTTAACTAAAGTTTGCTTCAAAGTGTCTAATTGCTGTAAACTCACATTCAAGGTAACTTTGAATGGGTGCACTTAGGAATACAACCACCATCAGTGTCTCCATTCAAAGTGATCTTGATATGAAACATAGAACTCAATTTGATAGACATAACTTGAAGGGTCAGGTAGAATTTGTAGCAGTTGTTGTGTACAACTGGTCCAAGCAGATGCACTTACTGAATTCAAGAGTCAAGTTCTTGCATGAGTTGGACCAACAATACAGACTTGCAATGAACGCTCTTCCTTACCAGTGAGTCCCGAAGCTCTTTTGGAATATCCTGTGTTGTCTGTGTTTCCAAATCCATGAGAGATGCTTGAACATGAGTCTCCTTTTATATGAACTCAGGACTCCTCTTGCAGTCCCACCCACATTTAAGTCAATGACATTCAGTCATGAGACTAATGGTTGGCTAACGACTGTTGTAGCGGCCCATTGTATTTTGATTTGCTCTTTTGTCTCCAGTAGCTGTTGAAGGATTTGTGCGATTTCAATCAGAGGCATCTTATTAGCACATAAATCAACGATTCCCTGAACTATTCAAAATAAAGAATTCCCAAAATTGGAGCACTAAGGAAAAGAGGAAAACCACAAGTTTTTCCATTTGAGAGGTCTCTACTTGAAATGTTCTGTAAGTGAACCGTGTTATCTAAAGTTTGCTTCAAAGTGTCTAATTGCTGTAAACTCACATGTAAGGTCACTTTGAGTGGGTGCACTTAGGAATACAACCACCATCAGTGTCTCCATTCAAAGTGATCTTGATATGAAACATAGAACTCAATTTGATAGACATAACTTGAAGGGTCAGGTAGAATTACTAGCAGTTGTTGTGTACAACTGGTCCAAGCAGATGCACTTACAGAATTCAAGAGACAAGTTCTTGCATGAGTTGGACCAATAATACAGACTTGTAATGAATGCTCTTCCTTACCAGTGAGTCCCGAAGTTCTTTTGGAATATCCTGTATTGTCTGTGTTTCCAAATCCATGAGGGATACCTGGACATGAGTCTCCTTTTATATGAACTCAAGACTCCTCTTGTGGTCCCACCCACATTTAAATTAACGGGATTCAATCATGAAACTAATGGATCGCTAACGACTGTTGTAGCACCCCATTGTATTTTGATGTTATCTTTTGTCTCCAGTAGCTGTTGAAGGTTTCGTGCGGTTTTAATCAGAGGCATCTTATTAACACATAAATTAATGATTCCCTGAGCTATTCAAAATAAAGACTTCCCCAAATAGGAGCACTAAGGCAAGAGGAAAACCACAAGTGTTTCCATTTGAGGGGTCTCTACTTGAGATGTTCTGTAAGTGAACCATGTTAACTAAAGTTTGCTTCAAAGTGTCTAATTGCTGTAAACTCACATGCAAGGTCACTTTGAGTGGGTGCACTTTGGAATTCAACCACCATCAGTGTCTCCATTCAAAGTGATCTTGATATGAAACATAGAACTCAATTTGATAGACATAACTTGAAGGGTCAGGTAGAATTTGTAGCAGTTGTTGTGTACAACTGGTCCAAGCAGATGCACTTACTGAATTGAAGAGACAAGTTCTTGCATGAGTTGGACCAATAATACAGACTTGTAATGAATGCTCTTCCTTACCAGTGAGTCCCGAAGCTCTTTTGGAATATCCTGTGTTGTCTGTGTTTCCAAATCCATGAGAGATGCTTGAACCTGAGTCTCCTTTTATATGAACTCAAGACTCCTCTTTCAGTCCCACCCACATTTAAGTCAATGACATTCAGTCATGAAACCAATGGTTGGCTAACGACTGTAGTAGCGGCCCATTGTATTTTGGTTTCCTCTTTTGTCTCCAGTAGCTGTTGAAGGATTTGTGCGATTTCAATCAGAGGCATCTTATTAACACATAAATCAACGATTCCCCGAACTATTCAAAATAAAGAATTCCCAAAATTGGAGCACTAAGTAAAGAGGAAAACCATAGGTTTTTCAATTTGAAGGGTCTCTACTTGAAATGTTCTGTAAGTGAACCATGTTAACTAACGTTTGCTTCAAAGTGTCTAATTGATGTAAACTCATATGCAAGGTCACTTTGAGTGGGTGCACTTAGGAATAAAACCACATCAGTGTCTCCATTCAAAGTGATCTTGATATGAAACATAGAACTCAATTTGATAGACCTAACATGGAGGGTCAGGTAGAATTTGTAGCAGTCGATGAGCGTGTCTATTTGAGATGTTCTTTAAGTGAAACATATAATCTAAAGTTTGCTTCAAAGTGTCTAATTGTTGAAAACTCATATGGAAGGTCACTTTGAGTGGGTGCACTTAGGAATACAACCACCATCAGTGTCTCCATTCAAAGTGATCTTGATATGAAACATAGAACTCAATTTTTTAGATGTAATCAGGTAGAATTTGTAGCAGTTGTTGTGTACAACTGGTCCAAGCAGATGCACTTACTGAATTCAAGAGACAAGTTCTTGCATGAGTTGAACCAATAATACAGACTTGTAATGAACGCTCTTCCTTACCAGTGAGTCCAGAAGATCTTTTGGAATATCCTATGTTGTCTGTGTTTCCAAATCCATGAGGGTTACCTAGACATGAGACTCCTTTTATATGAACTCAATACTCCTCTTGCAGTCCCACCCACATTTAAATTAACGAGATTCAATCATGAAACTAATCGATGGCTAACAATAGTTGTAGCACCCCATTGTATTTTGTTGTCATCTTTTGTCTCCAGTAGCTGTTGAAGGTTTCGTGCGGTTTTAATCAGAGGCATCTTATTAACACATAAATTAATGATTCCCTGAACTACTCCAAATAAAGACTTCCCCAAATAGGAGCACTAAGGCAAAAGGAAAACCACAAGTGTTTCCATTTGAGGGGTCTCTACTTGAGATGTTCTGTAAGTGAACCATGTTAACTAAAGTTTGCTTCAAAGTGTCTAATTGCTGTAAACTCACATTCAAGGTCACTTTGAGTGGGTGCACTTAGGAATACAACCACCATCAGTGTCTCCATTCAAAGTGATCTTGATATGAAACATAGAACTCAATTCGAAAGACCTAACATCGATGAGCGTGTCTATTTGAGATGTTCTTTAAGTGAAACATATAATGTAAAATTTGCTTCAAAGTGTCTAATTGTTGTAAACTTGTATGCAAGGTCACTTTGAGTGGGTGCACTTAGGAATAAAACCACCATCAGTGTCTCCATTCAAAGTGATCTTGATATGAAACATAGAACTCAATTTGATAGACATAACTTGAAGGATCAGGTAGAATTTGTAGCAGTTGTTGTGTACAACTGGTCCAAGCAGATGCACTTACTGAATTGAAGAGACAAGTTCTTGCATGAGTTGGACCAAAAATACAGACTTATAATGAATGCTCTTCCTTACCAGTGAGTCCCGAAGCTCTTTTGGAATATCCTGTGTTGTCTGTGTTTCCAAATCCATGAGAGATGCTTGAACATGAGTCTCCTTTTATATGAACTCAAGACTCCTCTTGCAGTCCCACCCACATTTAAGTCAATGACATTCAGTCATGAAACCAATGGTTGGCTAACGACTGTAGTAGCGGCCCATTGTATTTTGGTTTCCTCTTTTGTCTCCAGTAGCTGTTGAAGGTTTCGTGCGATTTCAATCAGAGGCATCTTATTAACACATAAATCAACGATTCCCCGAACTATTCAAAATAGAGAATTCCCAAAATTGGAGCACTAAGTAAAGAGGAAAACCACAAGTTTTTCCATTTGAAGGATCTCTACTTGAAATGTTCTGTAAGTGAACCATGTTAACTAACGTTTGCTTCAAAGTGTCTAATTGTTGTAAACTCATATGCAAGGTCACTTTGAGTGGGTGCACTTAGGAATAAAACCACCATCAGTGTCTCCATTCAAAGTGATCTTGATATGAAACATAGAACTCAATTTGATTGACATAACTTGAAGGGTCAGGTAGAATTTGTAGCAGTTGTTGTGTACAACTGGTCCAAGCAGATGCACTTACTGAATTCAAGAGACAAGTTCTTGCATGAGTTGGACCAATAATACAGACTTGTAATGAATGCTCTTCCTTACCAGTGAGTCCCGAAGCTCTTTTGGAATATCCTGTGTTGTCTGTGTTTCCAAATCCATGAGAGATGCTTGAACCTGAGTCTCCTTTTATATGAACTCAAGACTCCTCTTTCAGTCCCACCCACATTTAAGTCAATGACATTCAGTCATGAAACCAATGGTTGGCTAACGACTGTAGTAGCGGCCCATTGTATTTTGGTTTCCTCTTTTGTCTCCAGTAGCTGTTGAAGGATTTGTGCGATTTCAATCAGAGGCATCTTATTAACACATAAATCAACGATTCCCCGAACTATTCAAAATAAAGAATTCCCAAAATTGGAGCACTAAGTAAAGAGGAAAACCACAAGTTTTTCCATTTGAAGGGTCTCTACTTGAAATGTTCTGTAAGTGAACCATGTTAACTAACGTTTGCTTCAAAGTGTCTAATTGATGTAAACTCATATGCAAGGTCACTTTGAGTGGGTGCACTTAGGAATAAAACCACATCAGTGTCTCCATTCAAAGTGATCTTGATATGAAACATAGAACTCAATTTGATAGACCTAACATGGAGGGTCAGGTAGAATTTGTAGCAGTTGATGAGCGTGTCTATTTGAGATGTTCTTTAAGTGAAACATATAATCTAAAGTTTGCTTCAAAGTGTCTAATTGTTGAAAACTCATATGGAAGGTCACTTTGAGTGGGTGCACTTAGGAATACAACCACCATCAGTGTCTCCATTCAAAGTGATCTTGATATGAAACATAGAACTCAATTTTTTAGATGTAATCAGGTAGAATTTGTAGCAGTTGTTGTGTACAACTGGTCCAAGCAGATGCACTTACTGAATTCAAGAGACAAGTTCTTGCATGAGTTGAACCAATAATACAGACTTGTAATGAACGCTCTTCCTTACCAGTGAGTCCAGAAGATCTTTTGGAATATCCTATGTTGTCTGTGTTTCCAAATCCATGAGGGTTACCTAGACATGAGTCTCCTTTTATATGAACTCAATACTCCTCTTGCAGTCCCACCCACATTTAAATTAACGAGATTCAATCATGAAACTAATCGATGGCTAACAATAGTTGTAGCACCCCATTGTATTTTGTTGTCATCTTTTGTCTCCAGTAGCTGTTGAAGGTTTCGTGCGGTTTTAATCAGAGGCATCTTATTAACACATAAATTAATGATTCCCTGAACTACTCCAAATAAAGACTTCCCCAAATAGGAGCACTAAGGCAAAAGGAAAACCACAAGTGTTTCCATTTGAGGGGTCTCTACTTGAGATGTTCTGTAAGTGAACCATGTTAACTAAAGTTTGCTTCAAAGTGTCTAATTGCTGTAAACTCACATTCAAGGTCACTTTGAGTGGGTGCACTTAGGAATACAACCACAATCAGTGTCTCCATTCAAAGTTATCTTGATATGAAACAAAGAACTCAATTCGAAAGACCTAACATGGAGGGTCAGGTAGAATTTGTAGCAGTCGATGAGTGTGTCTATTTGAGATGTTCTTTAAGTGAAACATATAATGTAAAATTTGCTTCAAAGTGTCTAATTGTTGTAAACTTGTATGCAAGGTCACTTTGAGTGGGTGCACTTAGGAATAAAACCACCATCAGTGTCTCCATTCAAAGTGATCTTGATATGAAACATAGAACTCAATTTGATAGACCTAGCATGGAGGGTCAGGTAGAATTTGTAGCAGTTGTTGTGTACAACTGGTCCAAGCAGATGCACTTACTGAATTCAAGAGACAAGTTCTTGCATGAGTTGGACCAATAATACAGACTTATAATGAATGCTCTTTTTTACCAGTGAGTCCCGAAGCTCTTTTGGAATATCCTGTGTTGTCTGTGTTTACAAATCCATGAGAGATGCTTGAACATGAGTCTCCTTTTATATGAACTCAAGACTCCTCTTGCAGTCCCACCCACATTTAAGTCAGTGACATTCAGTCATGAAACCAATGGTTGGCTAACGACTGTAGTAGCAGCCCATTGTATTTTGGTTTCCTCTTTTGTCTCCAGTAGCTGTTGAAGGATTTGTGCGATTTCAATCAGAGGCATCTTATTAACACATAAATCAACGATTCCCCGAACTATTCAAAATAGAGAATTCCCCAAATAGGAGCACTAAGGCAAAAGGAAAACCACAAGTGTTTCAATTTGAGGGGTCTCTATTTTAGATGTTCTGTAAGTGAACCGTGTTGTCTAATGTTTGCTTCAAAGTGTCTAATTGTTGTAAACTCATATGCAAGGTCACTTTGAGTGGGTGCACTTAGAAATAAAAACACATCAGTGTCTCCATTCAAAGTGATCTTGATATGAAACATAGAACTCAATTTGATAGACCTAGCATGGAGGGTCAGGTAGAATTTGTAGCAGTCGATGAGCGTGTCTATTTGAGATGTTCTTTAAGTGAAACATATAATCTAAAGTTTGCTTCAAAGTGTCTAATTGTTGAAAACTCATATGGAAGGTCACTTTGAGTGGGTGCACTTAGGAATACAACCACCATCAGTGTCTCCATTCAAAGTGATCTTGATATGAAACATAGAACTCAATTTTTTAAATGTAATCAGGTAGAATTTGTAGCAGTTGTTGTGTACAACTGGTCCAAGCAGATGCACTTACTGAATTCAAGAGACAAGTTCTTGCATGAGTTGAACCAATAATACAGACTTGTAATGAATGCTCTTCCTTACCAGTGAGTCCGGAAGATCTTTTGGAATATCCTGTGTTGTCTGTGTTTCCAAATCCATGAGGGTTACCTAGACATGAGTCTCCTTTTATATGAACTCAATACACCTCTTGCAGTCCCACCCACATTTAAATTATTGACATTCAGTCATGAAACTAATGGATGGCTAACGACTGTTGTAGCACCCCATTGTATTTTGTTGTCATCTTTTGTCTCCAGTCGCTGTTGAAGGTTTCGTGCGGTTTTAATCAGAGGCATCTTATTAACACATAAATTAATGATTCCCTGAACTATTCAAAATAAAGACTTCCCCAAATAGGAGCACTAAGGCAAAAGGAAAACCACAAGTGTTTCCATTTGAGGGGTCTCTACTTGAGATGTTCTGTAAGTGAACCATGTTAACTAAAGTTTGCTTCAAAGTGTCTAATTGCTGTAAACTCACATTCAAGGTAACTTTGAATGGGTGCACTTAGGAATACAACCACCATCAGTGTCTCCATTCAAAGTGATCTTGATATGAAACATAGAACTCAATTTGATAGACATAACTTGAAGGGTCAGGTAGAATTTGTAGCAGTTGTTGTGTACAACTGGTCCAAGCAGATGCACTTACTGAATTCAAGAGTCAAGTTCTTGCATGAGTTGGACCAACAATACAGACTTGCAATGAACGCTCTTCCTTACCAGTGAGTCCCGAAGCTCTTTTGGAATATCCTGTGTTGTCTGTGTTTCCAAATCCATGAGAGATGCTTGAACATGAGTCTCCTTTTATATGAACTCAGGACTCCTCTTGCAGTCCCACCCACATTTAAGTCAATGACATTCAGTCATGAGACTAATGGTTGGCTAACGACTGTTGTAGCGGCCCATTGTATTTTGATTTGCTCTTTTGTCTCCAGTAGCTGTTGAAGGATTTGTGCGATTTCAATCAGAGGCATCTTATTAGCACATAAATCAACGATTCCCTGAACTATTCAAAATAAAGAATTCCCAAAATTGGAGCACTAAGGAAAAGAGGAAAACCACAAGTTTTTCCATTTGAGAGGTCTCTACTTGAAATGTTCTGTAAGTGAACCGTGTTATCTAAAGTTTGCTTCAAAGTGTCTAATTGCTGTAAACTCACATGTAAGGTCACTTTGAGTGGGTGCACTTAGGAATACAACCACCATCAGTGTCTCCATTCAAAGTGATCTTGATATGAAACATAGAACTCAATTTGATAGACATAACTTGAAGGGTCAGGTAGAATTACTAGCAGTTGTTGTGTACAACTGGTCCAAGCAGATGCACTTACAGAATTCAAGAGACAAGTTCTTGCATGAGTTGGACCAATAATACAGACTTGTAATGAATGCTCTTCCTTACCAGTGAGTCCCGAAGTTCTTTTGGAATATCCTGTATTGTCTGTGTTTCCAAATCCATGAGGGATACCTGGACATGAGTCTCCTTTTATATGAACTCAAGACTCCTCTTGTGGTCCCACCCACATTTAAAATAACGGGATTCAATCATGAAACTAATGGATCGCTAACGACTGTTGTAGCACCCCATTGTATTTTGGTTTCCTCTTTTGTCTCCAGTAGCTGTTGAAGGTTTCGTGCGGTTTTAATCAGAGGCATCTTATTAACACATAAATTAATGATTCCCTGAGCTATTCAAAATAAAGACTTCCCCAAATAGGAGCACTAAGGCAAGAGGAAAACCACAAGTGTTTCCATTTGAGGGGTCTCTACTTGAGATGTTCTGTAAGTGAACCATGTTAACTAAAGTTTGCTTCAAAGTGTCTAATTGCTGTAAACTCACATGCAAGGTCACTTTGAGTGGGTGCACTTTGGAATTCAACCACCATCAGTGTCTCCATTCAAAGTGATCTTGATATGAAACATAGAACTCAATTTGATAGACATAACTTGAAGGGTCAGGTAGAATTTGTAGCAGTTGTTGTGTACAACTGGTCCAAGCAGATGAACTTACTGAATTCAAGAGACAAGTTCTTGCATGAGTTGGACCAACAATACAGACTTGTAATGAATGCTCTTCCTTACCAGTGAATCCGGAAGATCTTTTGGAATATCTTGTGTTGTTTGTGTTTACAAATCCATGAGGGTTACCTAGACATGAGTCTCCTTTTATATGAACTGAATACTCCTTTTGCAGTCCCACCCACATTTAAATTAACAAGATTCAATCATGAAACTAATGGATGGCTAACGACTGTTGTAGCACCCCATTGTATTTTGTTGTCATGTTTTGTCTCCAGTCGCTGTTGAAGGTTTCGTGCGGTTTTAATCAGAGGCATCTTATTAACACATAAATTAATGATTCCCTGAACTATTCAAAATAAAGACTTTCCCAAATAGGAGCACTAAGGCAAAATGAAAACCACAAATATTTATACACCACCAAATCAAAACAACAGACCTTACAATAAAAAAAAAATTCAGAGAAAAACCCAACAATCATATGACCCCCTAAGTTTTTAAAATATCCTTAATACAGAACATATATAAGTCATATTTGTCTGTGATAGCAAACTATGGTTTCCCATATGTCATTCATCAGTTAAATTCCTCACTTATAGCATTTAACTTGGGTTAAAAAATAATGACTTAACTCTATAATGATATTTTCATGACTACTGAGAAAAGGACCTTAACCTGAAAAATTAGCACTTACTTTAGTGTAAGTCAGTGAAAGTTAGATTAATTATGTTATGATTAAGTCATGAGTGTTAGTGGTAAATTTCAGACTTACGTAATAAATTATATAACATAAACTGTAATAGGATTTTATGATTTTTGTAGTTATCTTAACGTGAAAGCTGATATATTGTTCACTGATACTGTTGTATACCTGATAGGATTTATTATGAACCAAACTGTGTTTTAATGCAATCTTTGATTGTCTTTTTTTACTTGCTGAGTGGTTTCAAACTATAATGCCTTTCTTTCTCTTTTGACATGTTTCAGCGTTTTTTGATGCAGCTGCAGACAAATATTTATTTTAGAGTCTCCGAACAATTCACCTCAATTTCAATATACTAGTGCCTGCTGAGTTTCACACCTACAGTTTCACCTTCAAGTCTGTGTGTCTTCCACTTTCTTTCTCTTTGTCTCTTAAACTAATTTGCATACTCACGCACACACACACACACACACACACACACACACACACACACACACACACACACAGATTCTTATCTGTGGGAATGTTACGTGGCAAAAAACGTGGTATTTTGGCCTTATATTCTTTGTGAAAACTCTTCTTTCAAAAAACCCCCAAAACTGTGCTATACACA
The DNA here is from genome assembly GCF_056152115.1 of Neolamprologus brichardi. Taxonomy (NCBI): domain Eukaryota; kingdom Metazoa; phylum Chordata; class Actinopteri; order Cichliformes; family Cichlidae; genus Neolamprologus; species Neolamprologus brichardi. The sequence goes on along the minus strand of NW_028270137.1, from coordinate 4,318,973 downwards.
ATTTTGTCAACACCATGGACAAAACAAAAAACAAAAAAAAAACAACTTAAGCAAATGCATAAATTAAAGCTATATTTTCTTGAATAGTCTTTTGAATGTAGGTTAGTCTTATGATTGTAAAGAGACTGTCAGCTTAGCTGCTTTGTAATTCTCTTGTTTGAATCCCTCAGCAGCACGCTTAAAAACTGTGAGGTTATGAATCTCTCCCTCTCTTTTGTTGTGTGTGTGTGTGTGTGTGTGTGTGTGTGTGTGTGTGTGAGACAGAGAGAAAGAGAGAAATGGTGTTTAACAAATCAGATCACATCCAATACCACTTTGCAGGAATGGAGACCACAGAGGAAAGAAGGATCAAGAATGGTGAACGATGGAAAGCTCCATACTGTTCTCATGAAAATGTCTCAAAGAGAAAACTGACAGAGGTCATAAAACTGGTTTCACAAGGCGCAATGTTAGCCGGAGACAACAAACTGCTGGCAAATTTACCATAATGTGATATTAGCCACAATGTTTTTAATTAGATGACAGTTTAAAGCCAAGGATGGAGCTTTCTTGAAATCTCAACCAAAGGCCACCGGTGTGCTTGTCCCCTCTCTGCTCTCACTCATAAGCCCCTTTCAACAAACGTATGAAACCTGTGCAGTGCAAGGAAGGTAGCCTCAGAGTATGTCATTTCCTCGTTTTACTTTCAATCATGGTCATCGAGTCTCTGACAATAAGAAAATGTGTTTACATCATTTTTATAGATCCCATAAATAATTGTGACTATATTACAGAACAGCACTGTTCATAATAAGTGTAACGTAATGAAGGAGAAGGTTATGTTAACAAGAAGATTTGTAAAAGAAATCAGCAATTACTTGTTTTAGACCAGGGGTCTCAAACTCGCTGCGTCCCACATCACCCCTACTTGTATATTGATGTGAAGAAATATAATGCAATTTGGCCCTTGAACTTTTTTTGTTAGAGAGGATTTGTTTGTTGTTGAGTGCAATGGTAAAATAAGTTCTTTAAAAAGCAAAAAATGATTTAATATGAAGACAATGTGAATAACATGTTGAGGGATTGGCTGTGTTAGTTGACATTAGACAATCTCAATAAACATGTAGGATGAACATCACAATGTGGTCCAATCAAGTTTTTTTAGATAATATATGTTGTTGTTGTTTTGTGTGTGTTTGTTATCAATGTTGTGAAAAAGGTTAAGCTTAGTAAGCCATCAAGCACTGATTACTCGTAGAAGAGCACCAATAGGAGACAGAACTAATTAGAAGGTGTTATTATTCAGTCTGTACATCGAATAGAAGGCACTAACCACAAGGTGATCTTCAATGCATCTCTGTGTGAATGTGAACGGGGCGAGAAGACCCCCACTAACTGCATGTTTTTACACTGTGGGAGGAAGCTGGAGAGAACATGCAGACTCCACACAAAGACCCCGGCCTGATGGGGTTAGGGTCCTGAGTTTGATACCCCAAACTGAACGCAGGACAGAGGAAGGGATGGGTGATGTTCATGTGTGCCCAGGTGTATGATGTGGCTCTTTGCGGTGACACAGTAAAAAATGTGGCTGTTTGTCTGTGACTGGTTGGCTGCCCCAGCCCTGGCCCTTCATGTATTTCAGTAATGTCTTTTTCTCCCGTCTCCTCCTCTCGTTTACATGTTTTGCCCTTGTGACCCATTCCTTCTGTCACGTGTGTTTTCCCCCCAGCCATCATGTTCTGTTTGTGCTTAGTTATGTCCATGTCTCATCTCTAGTCCTCTTTTCCCTCTGTATGTATTTACAGTGTACGTGTTCCTCGTCGGTTCGTCATGCTAAGTCTGCGTGTCTTATTCCGTCATGTGTCATATATCACTCCAAATCTCACTGACTTTAACTGATAATAACTGTTTGCTGAGTGTTATGTCTAAAAGGTATTGCACAATCGCCTCTAGTAGAGGATCAGGTTTGTTTTCCACTGATAATGGATTTTAACATGACTGACCAATGATTGTGGAGCACGTCCATGAAGGATCTTATAAATACAACGAGCAAACTTAAATGTTTTAAAATGTTCAAAACTTAATATATTATATTTCTGAAGTATGACGGAAGGAAAAAGTTTCATATTTTTAAAAATATCCAATTTCATATGATCAAATTTATGTCAAAAAGTTCATATTTATTCCTCCTATGTCATGTGTGAGTACTGTACTGTAAATGTCATATATATCAGATGATACTGATAACCTAATGCTAATAACTATGCAGAGGTCTCTAGGCCTCGACTTTTATGGAGCATGTGAAGTTTGGGGCAGAGTGGACAAAGAAAAGTTTCTCAGCAGGTTCAACAGGTTGCTACAACACAGGCCGATGAAGTATTGCACTCACTCATCCAAACTGGCAAACATGTAACATACACCCTAAGACTGATCCTGCTTTTTACTCCTTTGCTATGATTTAATTTGATATTATGTAGCCATGGAGACAGTTTGCATAGATTAGAATGTTAGATTCCTGTGATGTCATCAATGCCCGATGTTTTGTTTTAATGTCTTGTGATAGTTCTAAGTGCAGACAAAGTCAGAGTTCAAGTGAGTTTAGTCCAATTTTGATCCAGTTTCTGACATGTGGTCAAAATCTTGGCCGACCTTTACCACACCACGTGCTGTGGGTGTGCGTAAATATCTAGGTGAGTAAAGTCCTTTACCTGTTAAATTCATCTTAATTTGGGGCTTTTACTTCAGGTGTTTTGATTCAGTAGTAACCAAGTGATCTTTGTACAAACTGCAGACCGCCACACTGATCCCTGGTTCCTCAGGATAGAGGACAGGACGTCAGATGGGCGAATCAAGAGCTCCAAACGGAAAGATTGTGCCACAGAAAGACTGGAAAACACAATATTGTCACAGATGTCATTTATGTCATAAAGCCTTTCTCATGTATGCACTCAGCTTGAAGTCCTGGAACGAGACGGCTTGATATCATATATGCATACAGTATGATGTCATCCTGTGTCCTCTGACGACCTGCTGCCACTGAAAGGCAGTGTTAGAGGGGACACTTGGGCATTTATCGCAGCATATATTCATATTCAGTGAATTTTGGTTAGAGAGAGATAAAACCTGCAGCTCAGAATCGAGCGCAAAAAAGACGGAAACCGCCGACGCGGTCAGTGAGCTGTCAGCTTTCAGCCCCGACGGCGTGTCCGTGTACGGGCCGTCGGGTGAGAAAGCCGAGGAAGAGAAAGCTGATTGTGATGCTTCGGGTCTGTGTTTACATCTTTGTGTGGAGTCCGTGTACCTGCTCTCATTTACTGGTTGGTGGTTGTTGAAATAGTTTTGTGAGCCTTAACCTGAGATTCTGGCGTTTCTGGCAAAATACATTTATATTTAAAAGTCGATTCAGGATTTAATGAATCAATATCGCTTCATTCAAGCTACTCACCTCTCTCTATCCACCTGCACTTTCAAACGCACACACGTAGGACTACGGGAATATCTGGACCACGGCCAGAGCGGTCCCGCCCCTGACTATCTCTGATTGGTTTAGACCACGATAGGGGCCTAATGTGTGTCAGTTGTTGACCACACGGACACTTTCAGACTTGCGGAGACTTTTTTTTTAATGTACTGAACGGCTGGTCGCTGGTGCGATCTAGGATTTTATTAGTCGCACCAGTGAGAAATTTGGCCGCAAATGTGACCAAATTGGTCAGACTCTAGAGCCCAGAGATCAGCTGCTGTCTGAACTGCACACTTACACTTGGGTTTTGTATTTTTTGGCTTTTTCTCTGCTCTTTTTTGAATTATGAATTCAAGAGGATTTGGATTTCTGTCGATTTCCTGCAGGATTACAACTTCCGAGAGTTTCCATTTTGTTTTATTTTGTTTTATTTTGAATTATAACTTTGAGAGGATTTGGATTTCAACTGAATCCCTGGAGTGTTGAAGTTGCAGGGATGCAAAACAGAGATAAGGGCCTCTTCAGGCATGGATGTGCCCGTTCTCTCAATCTCTCTCCTCAAAAGATCAACATTAGCTAAGAGTGGGTTAATTAGATGAGTATTAAGTGATTTCATTATGTGATCATAATATGTGAGCTGGCTTTCCCCCCTCCTGCTAAATTGCTTTAATAAAATATCCTGCATTCAAAAGGTTTAAATAGTGGACATTCATTTTTTAACTCTTTCTAAAACAACAACAAGGCATAAAGCTGTGTATAAGTTTACACCTATATAAATATCACTTACACATTTAATTTACAGTTACAAGTTACAAAGTCACTTTCATCTACGCAGGACTGTAAGCTGTCGTCTGTGAGGCGTCAGCTGTGTTTGTTTGTAACACAGTTCATGGTGGAGAACAGCTGCTCACATACGTATGTGGATCTGAAGATCGTCAGGACTCCAAATGCATATTTCTTCATGTTTATGTGTAGGGATGGCATTCCATGTTTCAAACAAGGTTCTCAGTATCACCTGAAAATCCAGTCACATTTAACAGGGATGGATCGATGGTCAGGGCAGTGATGGGGAAGGATAATGTGGGTTTTTCCTCTCTGAACTCGTGGAATTATTTCCCAAATAACTGTGGTGATTGCAGACTGCAAATGCTCTGAATTTATTAACTGTCAGTTTGCACTCAAACGCTAACACCTCCTCCAGCATGTGTAACGCTGTGCCTCCTCTCCCCCGAAGAGTTGTATTCAGCTTCTTCTGGTTCGCTGTAATGTTCATGAGCAGAAAAGGCGAGCCCTTTGCTGCTCATGAAAACTTTCACCTCTCCCAGACATGCAGCAAAGCGTTTCAGCACCTCTCCTCTGGACAGCAGGACTCTGTCATACAGCAGGAGATCAGGGTAAATGCTCTCCACCTCATCCAGTAATGAACAGAACTGACTGGGATTTAAACCTGTTGCCATTATTTTATTGATGATCTGAATGACAACATTTATGACCTCTGTGCATTCTAGAGGAAAGGTTTGCGCACACAATGCCTCTTGGTGCAGGATACAGTGAAACGTCAGCATCTTTCTATCCAGTGACTTCTGCAGCCAGGCCACAAAGCCCCTGTGCAGTCATACTTACCATACTTTTATTTTTATATTTCAATATCACAATAATCTTCTAATTTAGAACTACAAGTTAAAAAAGAACTAACATAAGTTAGCCGCTGTAAACACAGTTTCTAAAATCCAGAGAGTAATTATTCATGGTAAGGAATTCATGTGGACTCTAAGCCTGTGGGCAGGCAAGGACATTTAAACAGTGAGGCTGACGACCTACCATTTCTTCGTGTAACTGCTTCTGGTCTAAAAGGGACTCCAATACCAAAATCGATGAATTTGACACATAGAAATGCTGGATGATCAGGCGATGTGTCAAACACAATGTTTTCTGGCTTAATGTCTCGATGGTAGACACCCTTGGATTGCATTTCAGTGGCTGCATGTACCAGCTGTCTCATTATGACCAGACAGAGAAATGAAAAATACGTTCAAATAATCAGATTTACATTATCCATTAAAGTTTGCCATATATGTTATCTTGCCACTCGCTGACCTTAACCTCCCTCTCGTGCACAAAGGTTCTTCTGTTTGCCAGGTAGGCTTCCAAGTCTATGTTTTTTTGGTCTTTCAAAGACCATAATGAGTTCGTCTTCCAAGTCATACCAGTCGTTTTAAGCGGGCGTCACATTGCTGCTCGTAGCCTCTGGTCCTGCCCCCAGTTTTATTAGCAATGCCACCTTCTTGGGAATCTCGGTCATTTTACCATTAAGAAGCTTGAGAAACAGAACATCAAGGTCAGTGTTCAAACATTAGGCTGTTTGAGGTACACGTTGGGGGAAAACAACAGAAAAAGACAAACATTTCTTACCACTGGTAGGTAGCTGACTAAAAACTGAGCAACATGCTTAATCACCACCTGCATTACAGAGAAAATGTGTTTTAGAAAAAGAGAACAGGAGGAACTAGAAGAATTGTAAAGTGCACACATAAGAAGCCATACTGGGAAATTGTCTTATCTGCGTTTTCCAAAGAAGACAGTCCCAAAGCCTCCTTCACCCAGCTTATCCTGCTCTTCGTATTTTTCTTCAAAGTCCTCTACAGAGAGACAAAACAAACACAGGGGTTGTGATTAGTTGTATGTAGGAAAGCTGACTTTGCCTCAATGTACACATTCATACAGTCTTTGTTAGAAGCTTCCTAGTGATTAGCAGATGGATACCAGCTAAACTCTGAGAGCTTGGGAAAGAGGCTCTATCACTGCAGGTTTGGTGTGAACTTACCTATGTACTTCTTACCTTTAGTGTGACTTTTGTATGTGCTATGTGTATCTGACTCATAGACGGAGCAGCTGGCCTCCTCCTGTGAGCTTGATGTCTTGCTCTTTTTACTGCGTGGTTGTTTTGTTCCATCGCTGCTTGACTTTCCTTTGCTGCTCTTCTTTCTGAAAGCAGCTGCAAAAACCAAAACCAATTAGACCTCTGAACTCCACACAGGCCTACAGATGATCAATAACTATAAAACAAAAAATCTCTGAATCTCTCACTTACACTTCTCCAAGACAAGATGGCTGAGGCCAACCGGACTTTTGCTGTCCTTCCTTCTTTGGGAAGCTTTTTCCAGTCTTTCTGTGGCACAATCTTTCCGTTTGGAGGTCTTGATTCGCCCATCTGACGTCCTGTCCTCTATCCTGAGGAACCAGGGATCAGTGTGGCGGTCTGCAGTTTGTACAAAGATCACTTGGTTACTACTGAATCAAAAAACCTAAAGTAAAAGCCCCAAATTAAGATGAATTTAACAGGTAAAGGACTTTACTCACCTAGATATTTACGCACACCCACAGCACGTGGTGTGGTAAAGGTCGGCCAAGATTTTGACCACATGTCAGAAACTGGATCAAAATTGGACTAAACTCACTTGAACTCTGACTTTGTCTGCACTTAGAACTATCACAAGACATTAAAACAAAACATCGGGCATTGATGACATCACAGGAATCTAACATTCTAATCTATGCAAACTGTCTCCATGGCTACATAATATCAAATTAAATCATAGCAAAGGAGTAAAAAGCAGGATCAGTCTTAGGGTGTATGTTACATGTTTGCCAGTTTGGATGAGTGAGTGCAATACTTCATCGGCCTGTGTTGTAGCAACCTGTTGAACCTGCTGAGAAACTTTTCTTTGTCCACTCTGCCCCAAACTTCACATGCTCCATAAAAGTCGAGGCCTAGAGACCTCTGCATAGTTATTAGCATTAGGTTATCAGTATCATCTGATATATATGACATTTACAGTACTCACACATGACATAGGAGGAATAAATATGAACTTTTTGACATAAATTTGATCATATGAAATTGGATTTTTTTTAAATATGAAACTTTTTCCTTCCATCATACTTCAGAAATATAATATATTAAGTTTTGAACATTTTAAAACATTTAAGTTTGCTCGTTGTATTTATAAGATCCTACATGGATGTGCTCCACAATCATTGGTCAGTCATGTTAAAATCCATTATCAGTGGAAAACAAACCTGATCCTCTACTAGAGGCGATTGTGCAATACCTTTTAGACATAACACTAAGCAAACAGTTATTATCAGTTAAAGTCAGTGAGATTTGGAGTGATACATGACACATGACGGAATAAGACACGCAGACTTAGCATGACGAACCGACGAGGAACACGTACACTGTAAATACATACAGAGGGAAAAGAGGACTAGAGATGAGACATGGACATAACTAAGCACAAACAGAACATGATGGCTGGGGGGAAACACACGTGACAGAAGGAATGGGTCACAAGGGCAAAACATGTAAACGAGAGGAGGAGACGGGAGAAAAAGACATTACTGAAATACATGAAGGGCCAGGGCTGGGGCAGCCAACCAGTCACAGACAAACAGCCACATTTTTTACTGTGTCACCGCAAAGAGCCACATCATACACCTGGGCACACATGAACATCACCCATCCCTTCCTCTGTCCTCAGTTTGGGGTATCAAACTCAGGACCCTAACCCCATCAGGCCGGGGTCTTTGTGTGGAGTCTGCATGTTCTCTCCAGCTTCCTCCCACAGTCTAAAGACATGCAGTCAGTGGGGGTCTTCTCGCCCCGTTCACATTCACACAGAGATGCATTGAAGATCACCTTGTGGTTAGTGCCTTCTATTCGATGTACAGACTGAATAATAACACCTTCTAATTAGTTCTGTCTCCTATTGGTGCTCTTCTACGAGTAATCAGTGCTTGATGGCTTACTAAGCTTAAGTTTATTCACAACATTGATAACAAACACACACAAAACAACAACAACATATATTATCTAAAAAAAACTTGGACCACAGTTTTGATGTTCATCCTACATGTTTATTGAGATTGTCTAATGTCTGCGACGGTATCTTCTCCCACGTCTGCGGACACCCGAGGCCTTGTGGGCTCTCCTGCGTCTGCGAACGGGGCGAGAAGCACGTTTGCGTCTATACCTGTGTCGTGGCATCGTCCAAAACGGCGGTACCTGCTCCACGTCACGGGTTCTATTTATGGACTCACCTGGCAACTTTAGTGATGTCACTGCTGATGTTGTCACTGTTGGTGTGACCTCATGACTCTGGTGTAATTATGAGGTCACAGGGGGACGTGAATTTATTCACAAAGTTGAAAGAGAGTTTGGGTCATAACTCAAAGACACAATGATGCAGTCAAATCATTGGAATTAAATATCTGTAAATTACACGATTTAGAGGGTTCTGACATCACATCCAGTCTCTCTGCTGTGATGTCAAATATCAACGCCCAAACCACACGACCGACAAATAACACAGAACACGCAGCCAGTGACGCACCAAACACACACCACGTTCAGTGACCAATAAATCAAGCGCCACAGGTGGTGTAAATGACAGCTCAGGGATGTGTAATGATGTTGATTTTTTCTGTTCTTGTTCCTTTTTACCAAGCCGGGTTTGTTGATCCTTGTTTCCCTCTCCTGCTGAGTTCCTCCTGACGGAGTTCATAAGCCAGTCAAAGATCTGCACGTCACAATGGACTGAGATGTCAACTTCCTCCCACCAAAAAAAAAAGAAAAAAGAAAAGTCGTCATGCAGCAGGAGAACAAAAAGTCATACTACAGCTACTGCACCCTCTAATTTATTAGATTCTTTCAATCATGTGTTTCATAGGGGCCTCGGAGCACTTCTGCAAACTAAATGAGCTGTGCTGGAACTTACACCATCACGTAACCCATAAAGGAAATCTCTTATTCATAAAAAGAAACAAATGTTTGCTTTGATTACTCCTTGAGAAACTGAATGTCACGGTCCTGGGTCGCTGGCTCAGTGTTTTCTGTTTTGTTTTATTAATCTTTGATTTCTTGATGTGTGATGTTAGTTCTTAGGTTTTGGTTCTGTGTCCCCGGTATTTATTTGCCACTGAGTTACACAAAGGCACATATGATGTCATACAAGCAGACTCATCTTTACACGTGTACTGCAGCCCTGAACATTACCAGCTTCAGATTCTATTATCAAACTTTGCAACAGCAGCCTTAATTACTTTGAACTCAAAACAATTAGCACCTGCAGCCACTGTCCTGTGTTGAGTACACCTCTCAAAACAACTAAATGTACTTTAATGTGTTTGGATTTCTTTGGGGTGGTCCACTACTGTAAAGAGCGGTGAGGCAGCCCGCTCCTGATTTATCCTGCTTTCTTTCCCGCACCTGGAGGGCGTCGCCACCTCCTCATGAGGGCTGGCTAGTTTTTGGGAGTGTGTGTATGTGTCTGTACAACTGTGCTTATTGTTTTGTGTATTCCAAACTGATTCGTGTCCTCATCTCTGCAGTGCTGCCGTCTCCTGCATCCCGGCATGTTTCTAAGGTACGTTTTCTCCTTTTTTATGTTGTTCTTGTGGTTTTTGCACTCACATGAGGTCTGAAATTGGGGCTATTTAACAGGATTATGACATCACATATATTTAGAATTTTACCACCAATTTGATCCTTTGATCCTTGAATCCATAAATAGGGGTGAGAAGCGATGACTTTTAGTCCATTAATCACAGCATTTATGTTCGCAGAATTGAAACGTTCGCCAGAGAAGTATTTTGAAACATCTGGATCCTTTTCGGAGTAACTGCTTACAGATTCCAACATGTCTCAGAGTGAACAACCCTACAGATTTTTAAGATAAGTTTTCTTTCTTTTTTCTGTTTTTCTGCGATTCAGAGTATTATAACTGCTTAATGCGTGTCAGAGTATGTCAACTGCTCAGTGCATAATGCATAATTCAATGTATCACTGTAATTTTACAGTGATTGTTGGCTGTAGAAGACATCAACAATACAGCAATAATGAGCACTTACTATATTCAGTATTCAAATAAGTGCTTATGTTTCAATTTATTTATCAATTTCAATTTTATTTATATACCAAATCACAACAAAAGTTGCCTCAAGGCGCTTCATAGATACAGAGAAAAACCCAACAATCATATGACCCCCTATGAGCAAGCACTTTGGCGACAGTGGGAAGGAAAAACTCCCTTTTAACAGGAAGAAACCTCCGGCAGAACCAGGCTCAGGGAGGGGCGGCCATCTGCTGCGACCGGTTGGGGTGAGAGAAGGAAGACAGGATAAAAGACATGCTGTGGAAGAGAGACAGAGATTAATAACAGATATGATTCAATGCAGAGAGATCTGTTAATACATAGTGAGTGAGAAAGGTGACTGGAAAGGAAAAAGGAAAAACTCAATGCATCATGGGAATCCCCCGGCAGCCTACGTCTATTACAGCATAACTAAGGGAGGATTCAGGGTCACCTGGTCCAGCCCTAACTATATGCTTTAGCAAAAAGGAAAGTTTTAAGCCTAATCTTGAAAGTAGAGATAGTGTCTGTCTCCCGAATCCAAACTGGAAGCTGGTTCCACAGAAGAGGGGCCTGAAAACTGAAGGCTCTCCCTCCCATTCTACTTTTAAATACTCTAGGAACAACAAGTAGGCCTGCAGAGCGAGAGCGAAGTGCTCTAATAGGGTGATATGGTACTACAAGGTCATTAAGATAAGATGGGGCCTGATTATTTAAGACCTTGTATGTGAGGAGCAGGATTTTGAATTCAATTCTGGATTTAACAGGAAGCTAATGAAGGGAAGCCAAAACAGGAGAAATATGCTCTCTCTTTCTAGTCCCTGTCAGTACTCTTGCTGCAGCATTTTGGATTAGCTGAAGGCTTTTCAGTGAGTTTTTTGGACATCCTGATAATAATGAATTGCAGTAGTCCAGCCTGGAAGTAATAAATGCATGAACTAGTTTTTCAGCGTCACTCTGAGACAGGATATTTCTAATTTTAGAGATGTTGCGCAAATGGAAGAACGCAGTCTTACATATTTGTTTAATATGTGCGTTGAAGGACATATCCTGGTCAAAAATGACTCCAAGGTTCCTCACAGTGTTACTGGAGGCCAAGGTAATGCCATCCAGAGTAAGAATCTGGTTAGATACCATATTTCTAAGCTTTTCAGCGCCGAGTACAATAACCTCAGTTTTATCTGAATTGATAAGCATATTGATAATTGATAAGTTAGCGGCCATCCAGGTCTTTATGTCTTTAAGACATTCCTGCAGTTTAACTAATTGGTGTGTGTTATCTGGCTTCATGGACAGATAGAGCTGGGTGTCATCTGCATAGCAGTGAAAATGTATGCTATGTCTTCCAATGATGCTGCCTAAGGGAAGCATGTATAATGTAAACAGAATTGGTCCTAGCACTGAACCCTGTGGAACTCCATAATTAACCTCAGTGTGTGAAGAGGACTCTCCATTTACATGCACAAATTGGAGTCTATTAGATAGATATGATACAAACCACTGCAGTGCAGTACCTGTAATACCCACAGCATGTTCTAATCGCTCTAATAGGATATTATGGTCAACAGTATCGAATGCTGCACTAAGGTCTACTAGGACAAGCACAGAGATGAGTCCACTGTCAGAGGCCATAAGAAGATCATTTGTAACCTTCACTAAAGCTGTGATGAGCTCTGAAACCTGACTGAAACTCTTCAAATAAACCATTCCTCTGCAGATGGTCTGTTAGCTGTTTGACAACTACTCTTTCAAGGATTTTTGATATGAAAGGAAGGTTGGAGATTGGCCTATAATTAGCTAAGACTGCTGGGTCTAGAGATGGCTTTTTGAGTAAAGGTTTAACTACAGCCACCTTGAAGGCATGTGGTACATAGCCGATTATTAGAGATAGGTTGATCATATATAAGATCGAAGAATTAATCAATGGCAGGACTTCTTTGAGCAGTTTTGTAGGAATGGGGTCTAAAAGACACGTTGATGGTTTGGAGGAAGTAATTATTGAAGTTAACTCAGAAAGATCAATTGGAGAAAAAGAGTCTAACTTAACATCAATGGTACTAAGAGTAGCTGTAGATAATATTACATCTGTGGGATGATTATTGGTAATTTTTTCTCTAATGATAAAAATTTTATTTGTGAAGAAGTTCATGAAGTCATTACTAGTTAACGTTAAAGGGATGGTTGGCTCAAAAGAGCTCTGACTTTTTGTCAGCCTGGCTACAGTGCTGAAGAGAAACCTGGGGTTGTTCTTATTTTCTTCAATCAGTGACGAATAGTAAGATGTTCTGGCTTTGCGGAGGGCTTTCTTATAAAGCAACAAACTATTTCTCCAAGCTAAATGATGATCCTCTAAATTTGTGACACGCCATTTCCTCTCCAGATTACGAGTCATCTGCTTTAGGGTACGTGTTTGAGAATTATACCACGGAGTCAGGTACTTCTGATTAGAGACCTTAGTTTTCACTGGAGCTACAGTATCCAGAGTCGTACGTAGTGAGGAGGTGAAATTATTAACCAGATAATCGACCTCTGTTGGGGTAGCGTTCAGATAGCTACTCTGCTCTGTGTTGGTACAGGGCATTGACGATGATAACAGTGGGTGGATTATATTCTTAAACTTAGTTACAGCGCTTTCAGAAAGACATCTACTTTGATAAAGTCTACTCTCCACTGCTGTGTAATCAATTATTGTAAATGTAAATGTTATCAAGAAATGATCAGACAGGAGAGGGTTTTCAGGAAACACTGTTAAATGTTCAGTTTCTATGCCATATGTTAAAACAAGATCTAGAGTGTGATTAAAGTGGTGGGTGGGTTTTTTTACAGTTTAAGAGAAACCAATTGAGTCTAATAACAGATTAAATGCCATGTTGAGGCTGTCATTTTTAGCATCTACATGGATGTTAAAATCACCCACAATAATTATTTTATCTGAGCTCACAACTAAATTAGATATAAAGTCTGAGAAATCAGACAGAAACTCTGTGTAAGACCCAGGTGGACGATAGATGATAACAAGTAAGACTGGTTTCTGAGTTAACAGCTCCCACCCCATACAGGCCACCCTGACAACACTAACACACTGTTTTCCCTCCAGTGATAGGCTGCTGCACCCACAGTGTGCAAAGGGGAGATTTTGGAGGCCTTTCCCTCCAGCTGCTGTCAGCCTGTACACTGCACAACAGCAGTGAATGTACACCACATATGCACAAACTGGGGTCTTTACATATATCAGTGTGCAATACCTGTTAATACCTATTAACACCCAACAACTGCACTATGAAATGTTTCATTCTTCTCCTAATAGTAATCTGTATTATTGCATCACATATATAGCGAACAGTTAGATTTGCTCACCCGGTGGCTGGGAGAAGAGTCGTCTAAGCATGCCAAACGTATACGCTCTGTCCATCTCAACAATCCAGCAGAGGGCCTACGTCGAGTTTGGACACGGCTACAAGAATGTTATGGCACTCTAGAGGCTATTGAGAAGTCGCTCCTTGACAGACTTGAACGCTTTCCTAGAGTGTCAAACAAAGACCCACAGAATCTCAGAGAACTTGGCAACCTACTTTCTGAAATTGATTCAGCCAAACCAGACGGCTCTTTATCTGGGCTAGTGTATTTGGACACATCACATGGCATTGCCCCAATAGTTGATAAGTTGTCAACAAATCTTCAACACAGGTGGATGTCAGAGGGGACTAAATACAAGCAGAGACATTATGTATATTTCCCTCCATTCTCATTCTTCTGTCGCTTTATACAAGATGAAGCGAAAATGAGAAATGACCCTGGTTTTAAGTCTACCGTATCAGGTCCCACATCCTATCCAATAACTCACGACAACCACTATACCAGATTTGTCAAGTCAAGACCGCCTGTTGCCGTCCACAAAACAGAGGTAAACAAAACTCACAAACCAAGCTTAGTGAGTTCACAAACAAACTGTGTCCCATCCACAAGAAATCGCACCCGTTAAGTAAGTGTAGAGGTTTCAGTGAAAAGACACTAGATGAGCGTAAGGCATACCTCAGAGAACACAGCATCTGTTTTAGGTGCTGCGATTCCTCAGCTCACCAAGCTAAAGACTGTAAGGAAGAGATTACTTGCCTAGAGTGCAACAGCAACAAACACGTTGCAGCGCTGCATGCAGGTCCAGCTCCATGGACACAAAACACAAAAGCTCAAAACATTGCCCCAGACCAGGACAGGGAGGAGCATGGTGGTGAGAGTAGCCTAGACTTGGAGACTAGCTCAGCATGCACTCAAGTTTGTGGGGACTTATGTGGGGGGCGTTCCTGCTCAAAAATATGTCAAGCCTACATTTATCCAAAGGGGCATCCAGACAAAAGAGTCAAGGTTTACGCTATCATAGATGACCAGAGCAATAGGTCATTAGCGAAGTCACAAATGGCCGCTTAGCTGAGAACCTCAGTCCGTTGATGGCCAGTTCAGCTCTCCTCCGCCTTCTTTGCTCGAGTGTGACTCACTCCCAGACAACAAGAATGAAATCCCAATGCAAGAGATTGCTCTAGCCCATCCGCACCTCAAACACCTAGCAGATCATATGCAGCCCCTAGACCCTGAGGCCAAGATTATGTTGCTGTTAGGCCGAGACATAATACAAGTGCACAAAGTGTATGAACGAGTGAATGGACCAGTCAATGCTCCATTTGCCCAGAGACTTGCACTTGGGTGGGTTATTGTAGGTGATGTATTCTTAGGAGGAGCCCATAAGCCAGCCATCATAGGCACATACAGAACGAGTGTTCTAGAGAACGGGCGTCCAAGTCTCCTAACACCCTGTCAGAACAGCTTTCATGTCAAAGAGCAGTCACACAACAAATCCTGGGACACTCGCAGTTCATGTCAAATAGGGAAACACATATTCCAGCAAAGTGAAAAGGACGAAGAGGTAGCCCCTTCAATTCAATTCAATTCAATTCAATTTTATTTATATAGCGCCAAATCACAACAAATGTCGCCTCAAGGAGCTTCATAGATACAGAGAAAAGCCCAACAATCATATGACCCCCTATGAGCAAGCACTTTGGCGACAGTGGGAAGGAAAAACTCCCTTTTAACAGGAAGAAACCTCCGGCAGAACCAGGCTCAGGGAGGGGCGGCCATCTGCTGCGACCGGTTGGGGTGAGAGAAGGAAGACAGGATAAAAGACATGCTGTGGAAGAGAGACAGAGATTAATAACAGATATGATTCAATACAGAGAGGTCTATTAACACATAGTGAGTGAGAAAGGTGACTGGAAAGGAAAAACTCAATGCATCATGGGAATCCCCCGGCAGCCTACATCTATTGCAGCATAACTAAGGGAGGATTCAGGTTCACCTGGTCCAGCCCTAACTATATGCTTTAGCAAAAAGGAAAGTTTTAAGCCTAATCTTAAAAGTAGAGATAGTGTCTGTCTCCCGAATCCAAACTGGAAGCTGGTTCCACAGAAGAGGGGCCTGAAAACTGAAGGCTCTCCCTCCCATTCTACTTTTAAATACTCTAGGAACAACAAGTAGGCCTGCAGAGCGAGAGCGAAGTGCTCTAATAGGGTGATATGGTACTACAAGGTCATTAAGATAAGATGGGGCCTGATTATTTAAGACCTTGTATGTGAGGAGCAGGATTAAACAGGAAGCCAATGAAGGGAAGCCAAAACAGGAGAAATATGCTCTCTCTTTTCTAGTCCCTGTCAGTAGGTCCCCCTTCCCTTGAGGACCAAGTTTTTCTGGAAATAATGGAAAGAGACTTTTACCAAGACGATGCAAATAGCTGGACAGCTCCACTTCCTTTCCGTACACCGACGACCCGCCTCCCAAACAACAGACACCAAGCACTAAGTCGCTTAGAGTCGCTGCGCCGCACATTAAATAAACGCCCTGAGATGGAGAGACACTTTATGGATTTTATGCAGGGGTTGTTTGACAGAGATCACGCAGAACCATTCTGGATTGGACTATCTGAGTGAGTCGCAGACTGAGTAGAAGAGGACGGTGTGTGTGCCTGCCATGGACATTGCCTCACCTCCCTGGGATGTTTAAGAGTTTAGTGTTTAGTATTTCCAGTTCGGGAGCTGGAGGGCCCGGATCGATTCCCCAATGTGACAGCACTTTCAATTATTCTTAATTCATTTTCTAATCACATATTGTCAACACGTGATAATGTTGGCCTGTCCTGTATTAGGCATTCAGGATTTTCTTTGATGGCTATTTAGCTCTTATGGCATGAACTTGCTCAGTGCATTAAATAAGTGCATAAATAAGATGTTAAAATCATCATCATGTCATCATATCAAACATGATAGATTTGGGGGGAGTTTGTTTGGCACATGCTGACTGCATTCTAACTATAACCAGAACAGGAGGCGAGAGCAGAGAACAAGAGTGCAGCAGTTTGGTGAAAGGAACAGGAAAGGTGAAGAAGAGGTGAGCATCCAAAAGACGAGCAAGAGGACAGTTTCAAAGGAGACATTATGGCACAATAAAAACTGTAAGAGCAGAGATTCGTTCATATCTTTCGTATTTTTTCTTTAGCTTTTACTCCCGCTGCTTGCAATAAATCAAATATAAAGAACAAAGAAGAACAACTCAAATTCCATTGATTGTTTAGTTCAGTGTTACTCTGTGATTGTTTGACATTTCATGTAAATGTGACTATAAAATATAGTCAATAATATTAAAAAGGTGCTGTTACTGAGTGATGCGGATGCTGCAGGCGGTGATGCTGCAGGCGGTGATGCTGCAGGCGGTGATGCTGCAGGCGGTGATGCTGCAGGCGGTGATGCTGCAGGCGGTGATGCTGCAGGCGGTGGCTGAACGGACCTCCCTGGACCGTCAGCAGACAAGACTTGATGCTGGCTAGGTTCTCCCGAACCCCCAGCTGACGAGGCGTGGTGCTGGACGGGCTCCTCGGGCCCTCCAGCCGACATAGCAGGAAGCTGGCTGGGTTCTCCTGAACCCCCAGCCAATGTGACTTGAGGCTGGACAGGCTCCTCGGGCCCTCCAGCTGGAGCAGATGCAGGGCCAGAGGCAAGTGGGACCCCTGGCTGCATAGGTAGCTGAATTGGTGCTTGCACTAATTGCTGAGTTACCGGCTGGGCAGTTGACTGAAACAGAAGTTGTAGTGGTGGTTGTGATGATGGTTGTGCTGGTGGTAGTGATGGTTGGAGCTTGCAACAGAGCTGGTAACCGACTCTCAGCATCTCTTCTCCGGGGAACAGGGATGGGTACTGGGCCTGGCCGAAAACCAGCCATCCCCACCTGAACAACAGATACAGGTCCAGGGAAGAGCTGTGTTCTGGCTGCCTTTACCCTGGGGGCCGGTGTGGGTGCAGGAGCTAACTGGACCGCCGCTGCTCCCACCCGAGGAACTGAAACGGGTGCAGGAGTGAGCAGGGTCTCAGTTGCCCTCACACGGGGAACCAGAACAGGCACAGGCAACGACCGGCGACCGGCGCCATCCCCACCCAAGGAACAGGTACGGGTGCAGGGATGAACAGAGCCATGGTTTGCCTGGGAAATGAAGGACAGATCAGCTGGACCTCAGCCACCCCCACCCAATGAGCTGGTATGGATGCAAGGGAAAGCTGGGCCCGAGCTGCCCTGGGAACTGGAACTGGAGGCGGAGAGCAGAGCAGAGGAGCTGTAACAGTCACGGGGAAAACCAGGTTTATGGTACCAGACATGGTTCTAGAAAACCGAGACTTAGTGCAGGCTGACCTTGGTAAAACTGCTACTCTTAAGTCATCCAGGTTGACATTAGCAGTCTTAGGAAAGGTGAGTTCAGGGGCAGTCACAGGTGCTGGAGAAATCATACAAGCCGTGTCTGAATAAACTGGGTGCGAAGCAACATTAAACACAGTCTTACAAAACGCAGCCTGGGAAGTTGCACACAAAGTTTCCAGGGCTACTGGCTGAAAAGCATGGCGCACAGAGTTATACAGACATGATCGTGGAACCGAAACTCTAACTTGAGCAACCAACTCTGCAGTGTTCAAGCCAAGTATTTTTGCCAGCTTGTTAACAGCAGGTGACACCTTGTTGCTCTTAACCTGGACAATCACAGAACGCACAGTCTTGAAGAGTTCTCAATGAGCAACACAAACAGTCTTTGAATGAGCATACTCTGGGCTTGTGAAATTTAAGTCAGGAGAGGTTATGGAAACATGAGGTTTATCACAGGCAGCCTCAGAATGAACTGGCTGGTGAGCCGCGTAACACATGGGTGAAGCAACAACAACAACAGTCTCATGAGGTGTTGCCTGAACAGCATAGATGGAATTTGGCTGGGAAATTGAACTGTCCCTGTTTAGTTTAGCAGTAGGAGACATTGTCTTTTGAGCAGAGCAGCAAATAGTCTTTTAAACAGCATTTTTAATGTCCTGAGTGAGATTATGATTGTCCAAGTCAGAAAATTCCATTACATATTCACACATGTAATCTACATCTGAAAGCTCACTATTAATTAGCACTACCGAAGCCTTCCTTGTACTATTAACTGATCCAAAAACACGTGGCTCAGGATCAACATAACTTGGCACAGAAGTGAAAACAGAAACTCCAGTTTTTTCAGAGTTACATCCAGAAACTACACTCTTATTTACAGAACACAAAACTTCATTCAACTCTGGTGAAATAAGGTCATTTGACTCCTGAATTTTCTCAAAATTGGAGGAAACAAAAAATGGATCATTAGAATGCTCAGAGTCCCAAAAAGCAACCTCAGAGTCAGCCATCTTGGGATCATCAGTTTCTATCCTTACAGACTCAGAGTTAACAGTCAAAAAGTTAACCGACTCTGGATTCACTGCCTCTGAGCTTAAAGTTCCCCGCGTGGAAGAAGCCGGGTGAAAATTGATCTGTTCACTCACCACGTCCAGCTGTTCAAAGCATGAACTGGACTCGGTGAGGGACGGTGACGACGAGAACGCTGCTTTCTTTTGGAAACGGGAGCAGCAGAGGAAACGGAAGGTGTTGGAGCAACGGTGACCAGGCCCTCATCCTCCGACCACATTCCTGCCAGGCATGAGGCAGGTGAGGGGTGGTCGGGACCAGACGTGAGGGAGGAAAGAGTCTGATGCTGCGACTGCAGCTGCTGCAGCGGAGCTTAAGAAATCTCCGTCCGCTGCGGCGTTGTGAGAGGGTGCGCTCGCTGTGACTGAGGCGGAGTGGACGAGGAGATGAGGGTGAATTGGGCCAGCTCCCGGGTTTTGGCTGCCTCCTTAGCCTGGGTCAGCGAACGGCTGAACTCCGAAGCTATAGAGAGCTGGCGCAGGTGAGGATTTCCGTCGAATATGGCTTGTATTGCATTCAGCCCGACTGAGAATGTCTGCAAATCTGAGGCGTGGCTAATGCGAGTCATCAGTCCGAGGATGCGAGCAAGGTCCACTTCTCTTTCTCGGTGAGGTGAGTCCGCTGGGTCCATGTTATGGTTGCGTCCTTCTGTCACGATGAGCTGTGAGGCTGTCAGTGGCTGGACCCAAGTGCAGGACTCGGAGACAAAACATTAACTTAAACGGCAGCTTAATTTGGTGGTGAGACTCACTTGGCAATACATAAACAACAACTTAAACTAACTAGACTGGAGATGCATATGACTTTGCCTTTGACCTGAAGGTAGACGACGAAGAATACGCACACAACAAACGTGGAGGACACAACAACTAGCAGGGAAAAACACAGGGCTTAAATACATACTGAGGTTCAATTCAATTCAATTCAATTCAATTTTATTTATATAGCGCCAAATCACAACAAATGTCGCCTCAAGGCGCTTCATAGATACAGAGAAAAGCCCAACAATCATATGACCCCCTATGAGCAAGCACTTTGGCGACAGTGGGAAGGAAAAACTCCCTTTTAACAGGAAGAAACCTCCGGCAGAACCAGGCTCAGGGAGGGGCGGCCATCTGCTGCGACCGGTTGGGGTGAGAGAAGGAAGACAGGATAAAGACATGCTGTGGAAGAGAGACAGAGATTAATAACAGATACGATTCAATACAGAGAGGTCTGTTAATACATAGTGAGTGAGAAAGGTGACTGGAAAGGAAAAACTCAATGCATCATGGGAATCCCCCGGCAGCCTACATCTATTGCAGCATAACTAAGGGAGGATTCAGGGTCACCTGGTCCAGCCCTAACTATATGCTTTAGCAAAAAGGAAAGTTTTAAGCCTAATCTTAAAAGTAGAGATAGTGTCTGTCTCCCGAATCCAAACTGGAAGCTGGTTCCACAGAAGAGGGGCCTGAAAACTGAAGGCTCTCCCTCCCATTCTACTTTTAAATACTCTAGGAACAACAAGTAGGCCTGCAGAGCGAGAGCGAAGTGCTCTAATAGGGTGATATGGTACTACAAGGTCATTAAGATAAGATGGGGCCTGATTATTTAAGACCTTGTATGTGAGGAGCAGGATTTTGAATTCAATTCTGGATTTAACAGGAAGCCAATGAAGGGAAGCCAAAACAGGAGAAATATGCTCTCTCTTTCTAGTCCCTGTCAGTACTCTTGCTGCAGCATTTTGGATTAACTGAAGGCTTTTCAGTGAGTTTTTTGGACATCCTGATAATAATGAATTGCAGTAGTCCAGCCTGGAAGTAATAAATGCATGAACTAGTTTTTCAGCGTCACTCTGAGACAGGATATTTCTAATTTTAGAGATGTTGCGCAAATGGAAGAACGCAGTCTTACATATTTGTTTAATATGTGCGTTGAAGGACATATCCTGGTCAAAAATGACTCCAAGGTTCCTCACAGTGTTACTGGAGGCCAAGGTAATGCCATCCAGAGTAAGAATCTGGTTAGATACCATATTTCTAAGCTTTTCAGCGCCGAGTACAATGACCTCAGTTTTATCTGAGTTGAGAAGCAGAAAGTTAGTGGCCATCCAAGTTTTTATGTCTTTAAGACATTCCTGCAGTTTAACTAATTGGTGTGTGTTATCTGGCTTCATGGACAGATAGAGCTGGGTGTCATCTGCATAGCAGTGAAAATGTATGCTATGTCTTCTAATGATGCTGCCTAGGGGAAGCATGTATAATGTAAACAGAATTGGTCCTAGCACTGAACCCTGTGGAACTCCATAATTAACCTCAGTGTGTGAAGAGGACTCTCCATTTACATGCACAAATTGGAGTCTATTAGATAGATATGATACAAACCACTGCAGTGCAATACCTGTAATACCTACAGCATGTTCTAATCGCTCTAATAGAATATTATGGTCAACAGTATCGAATGCTGCACTAAGGTCAAGAAGGACAAGCACAGAGATGAGTCCACTGTCAGAGGCCATAAGAAGATCATTTGTAACCTTCACTA